>NC_133541.1:142972867-143666200 GCF_048773025.1 Camelus bactrianus
CTTGAATAATCATGTTTGTTTGGTATATGTCAGCCAACTGTAACCTTTTGGTGTTTGTTTGTTTGTCTGATTGTTTGTTTTGCAAACACATTAGGCCATGCATCTCTCCTTTAGCTTCAGACAGACAGTCATGTAAGCTGATTCACTTAAGATAGTGCTTAAAATCACCTATGATTTCCTGCTACCCTCTCCCATCTTTAGGATTTTGATGTCCTACTTGCCTTCTTCTTCTTAATTCTTTGCAACTCAGGCTCTTCTTGTATTTGCAATAATGGTTTTGTTATTTCCATTTCATCTTGCTACTTTTCTACTCAGGGTAGGATTCTCAATTTTTGTTTTAGGATCAGTCTCAAACTGCTGAATTCTTTTCAGGTTTGCCGGTCAGTGAAATTCCCTAGCTCTGCCGTTGTTATAAATGGCGGTCATTTGGCATAGGCTACCCTAGATTGCAGCTTTTTCTCATTCAGGATATGATCTATGCCCTGGCACTCCTCCCCGTGCTGCAAAATTTCTGACGAGATATCAGCTGAAAACCCTCTGGAGGTACTGTTGTGCCTAAGTTGTTTCCTCGAGGTGCATTTTACATCACTGGGATGATCATGAACTTTTTTTACTTCAATTCTACAGCTGCTAGTTGGTTTATTGTTATTCCACCTGTTTTGGATACTGTGTACTTACTGAATTCGTATAGATGATACTTTCTTGGCTTTCAGCAAGTTTCATTCTGATTTTTCTACAAATTCCTTTTCATAATTTATTATTTTATCTCTTGCTTTTCCATTTGGGGATCCTATGAGTCCTATTCTTACCTGCTTTGACTTAACCCAGGATTCAACTGTGATGTCAGCGTTGGTTTGCACTTGCTTTTCTGTGTCTTTTTCTGATCGAGGGATTTCTGTTCCACTGTTCTCACATGCATTCTCGAGTCCCTCTGCATTATGTAGTCTGCTTCGGATTGACTTTAGCAAAGTTTTTATCACATCCATTCAGATTTCTGATATTATTTGGTTCATCTTTAGTGTTTCTCTTCCCCTTTTCTGGTATTCTGCCTTTTGTGATTCTGAGGCACTGTTGTTCAACAGTGTATCCCTCACATCCATTTTCAGAGTTTACTCTGGTAAATTTTTGCCGTCTAGTTGTTTGGGCCTTCAATCTCTTTGGAACTGAAAATGGTACTTCCTGTTTCTTTTAATATACATCTTTTACTCTACAGGTCAAGTACTATCATGTATCTAATATAGACTTATAGGGCTTGGTTAGGTGCAAACTTTAGACTCTTTGGTGTATGTAATTCCATGGTATTTCTGTGAGGACAATTTTCCCTAGACCTTGATGCCATACCCTGTTCCTGTGTGTGTTGTCTGTTATATCTCTATATCCTGGAGTTGTCTTTGTTGTGATGAACACACCATATTGTTACAGTTAGTAGAACCTCATTTTTATTATACTAATCTCACAATTCTGAAAGGGCACAGGGCACTTCCTCTAGTGGAAATGAAGCTTCTATATTTTTTCAGCTCTGCATTCTTCTATATGTCATATTGAAGTGTCTGCAAAACAGCCAGCATAGAGTGCGCTTGTACGATCTACTGCCATGGAATGTCCCAAAGATACCAGTTCTTCCCAGAGCTTCTCTGTCTACAGAAATACCAGTGGAAGCATTTGTATGGATATCATACATCAGGGCCTGCTGGGATGATCCCGCAGACCGACTTATGTGTCCTCGGTGCAGTACACTGTCAGTGCCGTCCAAAATGTAGCGTCTGCATTTGGGAGATAATGCTGTAAAAAATGCTTCATCTTCTCATGCTGTGGACTTTGACCACTATTCCTTGTTCTCTCATCCTTGAGTCATGGGTTCACGAAAGCAACCACAGAGCTGTTCCGTATCCTCTGCCTCAAACCAGACTGTAATCCCAATCCAGGTTTTGAATGTAGCAGATCCTAACTCTTTTAATACTGATTTCAAACCCAACGCCCGCAGGAACCCTCAGTCCAGATGCATGATACCTCTGATTGAGCCCCACACGTGCACTATTGGCAAAATATCAAATTGGACCCTGGTCCTGCAGATGCAGTGGATGTGGCCACAGGACATATCGATAGACTCAACCTCACGCGCCAGTGCAGTTGCTGTCTCACTGAGTTCACAGTTCTCTTTGCTCTCTTGAAATTACCCACCAAAACCCACAACGCACTCTAGATCCCTGAGTTGTGCGAGAGCCATCATCCGTCGCCCTACCCCTCTTTTTCCGCTGCCTCAGCTAGCTCAGATTTGGCAGCTCGCATCTTGGTCTCAGATTCAATTGTGGGGATATTTTGAGCTGATTTCTTTGAGCTCTGTCAGCCAAGCATCTGCTGTGCACTCTTCTAACAGCGCATCACCTTCAATCCCATGCCTGCTGCCCGCTTGAGAGTGTGCTTCCAAGTGAAACAGAGTTTCACCTTTGATGCTCCATTACCAGAGGTCAGATCCTGCACTGGTTTCCATTCTCTACTTTGCCTTTTCCTGCTTCCGGTTTTTCTGAGGGCCTCGTCCTGTCTTTGGAAGTAACAGACCACTCTTAGGCAAGTGTCCTGTGCCAAGGGCTGGGTGATTGGATGTTTACAATATTTTGTGTATGGAAGCTAGTGAGAGCAGTTTGCACTGGTGTTCTTCCTACTGGGCATCAACAAATCAACAATGTTCAAAAATAATTCACAGAAATTGGATACTTGTTTCGCTCCTTTTTTTTACAGCCATGGTCGAAATTTGTTCTAAGACTTCAGGTTTGACATTATGTTGATAAGGCAGTTGCATGTTTTAAGAAATTTAATAGTATCGATTTACATGTTTTGGGATTTATATAAAATTGAAGTTAGTTTTTGAACATTACCAAATCAACCTAGAAACCAGACTTGACAATTTCTGTAACATTTTGACATCTCTAAGGAAAAATAAGTCAGACTCAATGTAAAATAGCAGTCCAAAAGTTTGAAGGGGACCTGCCAACTCTTTTCTCTTGAAGCCTCCAAAAACAAAAGGAACAATGAAATACCTATAGGAAGCATGAAATAACCCCCAACCTGTGTTTCCCTTGTGCACTTGGTGCCCTTTAATCCCAATGACACATACTAGACAATGTTGGCATTTCAAGGGGTAACATCCCTCTCTAGGAATATACAAGAAAACCTAAACAGAATATATAAATTTAGGCTTGATTCCAAAAGCACCTAGAGGCATTTAACTATGAGAAACCTGCTGCAGCTATGCTAGGCTATTGAGAACCAGGTGCTCTTCTATCAGTGCTGAGAAGGCTTAATCATCCGATCATGTTGGGTAAAGCAATTTAACACAACCAATTCTGCACCTCCAAGATATAGTGCACCCGGGGCTTGACGGAAGTGAATGACTGTCCACATAACCTGTGTCTTTAATGTGTTTGGCGACTTTTACAGTTCAGTTCACTATCTGACTTCTAATATTTTCCTGTACTGTCTTGAAAAACTGAGGCCTAACACATATTGAAGTTCATTCAAAGATTCCCCTCACTTCCCACACTCCTTTCAGCCCAAAGAATACATAAGCCCAGCATTTCCTGAATCTAGAGGAAGGTCATCAATTCTTTGTGTGAGCTAAGTATTCAATTCCTATCTATTTTAGTCGAGAGTATTTGACTTTAAGGATTTCACTGTGGTTCACCGAGTGTGAAGGAGGAGGAACTCTGATTCTAGTAGGGGCTTGCTCTCCTCCTACTGGATTCATTGCAGCTCAGGTTCTGATCCTTTAAAATGGATGCCTGAGTGGAGTGGAGGGAAGAGCATGTGATTGATAGCTAGGCACAAACCTGGGAATAGGCTTACCTGGGCTTGGTGCATTTCGGTCTGAATGATTCGTAAATGCCCCTTGGGATGTGTGGATTCTCACGAACTCTTCCAAGAACATGAGCGCTTTTATCATCTCTGCCATCTCTTCTATTTTAGACGTCAGGAATCTTGGACCCGTCCTTGGAGCAGAGAATCGAGTAACTTTCTAAAGTGCACGTTGACTCTCCGTATGTTTCTGCAGTATCACCGAGGTTCAGTAGGTCTCATGAATGTCTTTCGAGCCTGGTATGCTCTAGAGATGTCTCCATGCCGATATTCTCCACTGTAGCAGAATAACTTTCATCAATGTGTTCGCACATCTCCTCAATCCATGCAGCCAGTTTTTCTGCCAGCTTCTCTTCGTGTCTCCCATAAAGTCGACGTCAAAAGGACTGGGCAAGTCTGAAAATACCTCGGAGCCTCACCAGTAAGCTGATGACAGGCAGATCTTCCACTGTCTGCCCTTTCAGATTCTGGAAACTGACCCGTGAACTCAGGTCTTTGGGCAGCAGCAATAACTCGAACTTACTCAGCTTCCCGAAAAAAAGACCTAAGCCAATCTCCACATAGGGCAGCAGACCCAACATCAAACTGATCCACCCAAAGAATTCTGCCCAGTTAACTTGGATCCACCGGCCGCAACAAGCCTCGTGGTACACACTAACATTCCACCTGGTATCCAACCGGTAACTGCTATCCCCAGTGGTTGATGCATCAAGTCAATGTTGGGGGTGATGCTGCATTAAACGAGAGTTTCCTAAAGGAAATGTGATCCTACCCAGAAGGGTCCCATGGTCCTTTCCTCTTCCCTCTTTCCTTTTGTTCAGATCTGTATACACAGTACAAACGGATGGAAGAGTGTCCATGATCAGTTTATGGATTCACACCTATTTTAACTTTCTAACAGTTCACAGTACAAAGAGACCCACTCAAGGAAACTCATGTTTGTGTAATATCCATTCACCCAGATTACATATCCGTCTGCTGCTTTCTGCTGAAACACCCACACTCTCAGAACATGGATCCATTTGTTTCATGGGGGCTGAAATTCCTAGAAATGAAATCGATCCCAACGTGCACTTTCCTGTCTGTCTCTTTTGCACTTAGATCAGTTTTGCAGAGCTACTTGTCTTTGTTATAGGCTTATGCCATTTCTTCTCTACGTAGGGTAGAATTAGGCATTCGTTCATTCTGTTGGAAGACTTGTAAGTCTATATCCCGTTCTATGACCCACTCTTATTCAAAACCGTCATTTGTGTTGGCTCACGAAATGCACTTCTGGATCAGTATCTATGAATAGTAATGCACGCGTCTGTTTTTTCAATTCAAGCGTGTTGAGTACATGCTAACAGCGATAATAGGTCGATGCGTGCTGAATGATCCTTGACATCACTTTGAGTATTTTGTCTTGAATAATCATGTTTGTTTGGTATATGTCAGCCAACTGTAACCTTTTGGTGTTTGTTTGTTTGTCTGATTGTTTGTTTTGCAAACACATTAGGCCATGCATCTCTCCTTTAGCTTCAGACAGACAGTCATGTAAGCTGATTCACTTAAGATAGTGCTTAAAATCACCTATGATTTCCTGCTACCCTCTCCCATCTTTAGGATTTTGATGTCCTACTTGCCTTCTTCTTCTTAATTCTTTGCAACTCAGGCTCTTCTTGTATTTGCAATAATGGTTTTGTTATTTCCATTTCATCTTGCTACTTTTCTACTCAGGGTAGGATTCTCAATTTTTGTTTTAGGATCAGTCTCAAACTGCTGAATTCTTTTCAGGTTTGCCGGTCAGTGAAATTCCCTAGCTCTGCCGTTGTTATAAATGGCGGTCATTTGGCATAGGCTACCCTAGATTGCAGCTTTTTCTCATTCAGGATATGATCTATGCCCTGGCACTCCTCCCCGTGCTGCAAAATTTCTGACGAGATATCAGCTGAAAACCCTCTGGAGGTACTGTTGTGCCTAAGTTGTTTCCTCGAGGTGCATTTTACATCACTGGGATGATCATGAACTTTTTTTACTTCAATTCTACAGCTGCTAGTTGGTTTATTGTTATTCCACCTGTTTTGGATACTGTGTACTTACTGAATTCGTATAGATGATACTTTCTTGGCTTTCAGCAAGTTTCATTCTGATTTTTCTACAAATTCCTTTTCATAATTTATTATTTTATCTCTTGCTTTTCCATTTGGGGATCCTATGAGTCCTATTCTTACCTGCTTTGACTTAACCCAGGATTCAACTGTGATGTCAGCGTTGGTTTGCACTTGCTTTTCTGTGTCTTTTTCTGATCGAGGGATTTCTGTTCCACTGTTCTCACATGCATTCTCGAGTCCCTCTGCATTATGTAGTCTGCTTCGGATTGACTTTAGCAAAGTTTTTATCACATCCATTCAGATTTCTGATATTATTTGGTTCATCTTTAGTGTTTCTCTTCCCCTTTTCTGGTATTCTGCCTTTTGTGATTCTGAGGCACTGTTGTTCAACAGTGTATCCCTCACATCCATTTTCAGAGTTTACTCTGGTAAATTTTTGCCGTCTAGTTGTTTGGGCCTTCAATCTCTTTGGAACTGAAAATGGTACTTCCTGTTTCTTTTAATATACATCTTTTACTCTACAGGTCAAGTACTATCATGTATCTAATATAGACTTATAGGGCTTGGTTAGGTGCAAACTTTAGACTCTTTGGTGTATGTAATTCCATGGTATTTCTGTGAGGACAATTTTCCCTAGACCTTGATGCCATACCCTGTTCCTGTGTGTGTTGTCTGTTATATCTCTATATCCTGGAGTTGTCTTTGTTGTGATGAACACACCATATTGTTACAGTTAGTAGAACCTCATTTTTATTATACTAATCTCACAATTCTGAAAGGGCACAGGGCACTTCCTCTAGTGGAAATGAAGCTTCTATATTTTTTCAGCTCTGCATTCTTCTATATGTCATATTGAAGTGTCTGCAAAACAGCCAGCATAGAGTGCGCTTGTACGATCTACTGCCATGGGAATGTCCCAAAGATACCAGTTCTTCCCAGAGCTTCTCTGTCTACAGAAATACCAGTGGAAGCATTTGTATGGATATCATACATCAGGGCCTGCTGGGATGATCCCGCAGACCGACTTATGTGTCCTCGGTGCAGTACACTGTCAGTGCCGTCCAAAATGTAGCGTCTGCATTTGGGAGATAATGCTGTAAAAAATGCTTCATCTTCTCATGCTGTGGACTTTGACCACTATTCCTTGTTCTCTCATCCTTGAGTCATGGGTTCACGAAAGCAACCACAGAGCTGTTCCGTATCCTCTGCCTCAAACCAGACTGTAATCCCAATCCAGGTTTTGAATGTAGCAGATCCTAACTCTTTTAATACTGATTTCAAACCCAACGCCCGCAGGAACCCTCAGTCCAGATGCATGATACCTCTGATTGAGCCCCACACGTGCACTATTGGCAAAATATCAAATTGGACCCTGGTCCTGCAGATGCAGTGGATGTGGCCACAGGACATATCGATAGACTCAACCTCACGCGCCAGTGCAGTTGCTGTCTCACTGAGTTCACAGTTCTCTTTGCTCTCTTGAAATTACCCACCAAAACCCACAACGCACTCTAGATCCCTGAGTTGTGCGAGAGCCATCATCCGTCGCCCTACCCCTCTTTTTCCGCTGCCTCAGCTAGCTCAGATTTGGCAGCTCGCATCTTGGTCTCAGATTCAATTGTGGGGATATTTTGAGCTGATTTCTTTGAGCTCTGTCAGCCAAGCATCTGCTGTGCACTCTTCTAACAGCGCATCACCTTCAATCCCATGCCTGCTGCCCGCTTGAGAGTGTGCTTCCAAGTGAAACAGAGTTTCACCTTTGATGCTCCATTACCAGAGGTCAGATCCTGCACTGGTTTCCATTCTCTACTTTGCCTTTTCCTGCTTCCGGTTTTTCTGAGGCCTCGTCCTGTCTTTGGAAGTAACAGACCACTCTTAGGCAAGTGTCCTGTGCCAAGGGCTGGGTGATTGGATGTTTACAATATTTTGTGTATGGAAGCTAGTGAGAGCAGTTTGCACTGGTGTTCTTCCTACTGGGCATCAACAAATCAACAATGTTCAAAAATAATTCACAGAAATTGGATACTTGTTTCGCTCCTTTTTTTTACAGCCATGGTCGAAATTTGTTCTAAGACTTCAGGTTTGACATTATGTTGATAAGGCAGTTGCATGTTTTAAGAAATTTAATAGTATCGATTTACATGTTTTGGGATTTATATAAAATTGAAGTTAGTTTTTGAACATTACCAAATCAACCTAGAAACCAGACTTGACAATTTCTGTAACATTTTGACATCTCTAAGGAAAAATAAGTCAGACTCAATGTAAAATAGCAGTCCAAAAGTTTGAAGGGGACCTGCCAACTCTTTTCTCTTGAAGCCTCCAAAAACAAAAGGAACAATGAAATACCTATAGGAAGCATGAAATAACCCCCAACCTGTGTTTCCCTTGTGCACTTGGTGCCCTTTAATCCCAATGACACATACTAGACAATGTTGGCATTTCAAGGGGTAACATCCCTCTCTAGGAATATACAAGAAAACCTAAACAGAATATATAAATTTAGGCTTGATTCCAAAAGCACCTAGAGGCATTTAACTATGAGAAACCTGCTGCAGCTATGCTAGGCTATTGAGAACCAGGTGCTCTTCTATCAGTGCTGAGAAGGCTTAATCATCCGATCATGTTGGGTAAAGCAATTTAACACAACCAATTCTGCACCTCCAAGATATAGTGCACCCGGGGCTTGACGGAAGTGAATGACTGTCCACATAACCTGTGTCTTTAATGTGTTTGGCGACTTTTACAGTTCAGTTCACTATCTGACTTCTAATATTTTCCTGTACTGTCTTGAAAAACTGAGGCCTAACACATATTGAAGTTCATTCAAAGATTCCCCTCACTTCCCACACTCCTTTCAGCCCAAAGAATACATAAGCCCAGCATTTCCTGAATCTAGAGGAAGGTCATCAATTCTTTGTGTGAGCTAAGTATTCAATTCCTATCTATTTTAGTCGAGAGTATTTGACTTTAAGGATTTCACTGTGGTTCACCGAGTGTGAAGGAGGAGGAACTCTGATTCTAGTAGGGGCTTGCTCTCCTCCTACTGGATTCATTGCAGCTCAGGTTCTGATCCTTTAAAATGGATGCCTGAGTGGAGTGGAGGGAAGAGCATGTGATTGATAGCTAGGCACAAACCTGGGAATAGGCTTACCTGGGCTTGGTGCATTTCGGTCTGAATGATTCGTAAATGCCCCTTGGGATGTGTGGATTCTCACGAACTCTTCCAAGAACATGAGCGCTTTTATCATCTCTGCCATCTCTTCTATTTTAGACGTCAGGAATCTTGGACCCGTCCTTGGAGCAGAGAATCGAGTAACTTTCTAAAGTGCACGTTGACTCTCCGTATGTTTCTGCAGTATCACCGAGGTTCAGTAGGTCTCATGAATGTCTTTCGAGCCTGGTATGCTCTAGAGATGTCTCCATGCCGATATTCTCCACTGTAGCAGAATAACTTTCATCAATGTGTTCGCACATCTCCTCAATCCATGCAGCCAGTTTTTCTGCCAGCTTCTCTTCGTGTCTCCCATAAAGTCGACGTCAAAAGGACTGGGCAAGTCTGAAAATACCTCGGAGCCTCACCAGTAAGCTGATGACAGGCAGATCTCCCACTGTCTGCCCTTTCAGATTCTGGAAACTGACCCGTGAACTCAGGTCTTTGGGCAGCAGCAATAACTCGAACTTACTCAGCTTCCCGAAAAAAAGACCTAAGCCAATCTCCACATAGGGCAGCAGACCCAACATCAAACTGATCCACCCAAAGAATTCTGCCCAGTTAACTTGGATCCACCGGCCGCAACAAGCCTCGTGGTACACACTAACATTCCACCTGGTATCCAACCGGTAACTGCTATCCCCAGTGGTTGATGCATCAAGTCAATGTTGGGGGTGATGCTGCATTAAACGAGAGTTTCCTAAAGGAAATGTGATCCTACCCAGAAGGGTCCCATGGTCCTTTCCTCTTCCCTCTTTCCTTTTGTTCAGATCTGTATACACAGTACAAACGGATGGAAGAGTGTCCATGATCAGTTTATGGATTCACACCTATTTTAACTTTCTAACAGTTCACAGTACAAAGAGACCCACTCAAGGAAACTCATGTTTGTGTAATATCCATTCACCCAGATTACATATCCGTCTGCTGCTTTCTGCTGAAACACCCACACTCTCAGAACATGGATCCATTTGTTTCATGGGGGCTGAAATTCCTAGAAATGAAATCGATCCCAACGTGCACTTTCCTGTCTGTCTCTTTTGCACTTAGATCAGTTTTGCAGAGCTACTTGTCTTTGTTATAGGCTTATGCCATTTCTTCTCTACGTAGGGTAGAATTAGGCATTCGTTCATTCTGTTGGAAGACTTGTAAGTCTATATCCCGTTCTATGACCCACTCTTATTCAAAACCGTCATTTGTGTTGGCTCACGAAATGCACTTCTGGATCAGTATCTATGAATAGTAATGCACGCGTCTGTTTTTTCAATTCAAGCGTGTTGAGTACATGCTAACAGCGATAATAGGTCGATGCGTGCTGAATGATCCTTGACATCACTTTGAGTATTTTGTCTTGAATAATCATGTTTGTTTGGTATATGTCAGCCAACTGTAACCTTTTGGTGTTTGTTTGTTTGTCTGATTGTTTGTTTTGCAAACACATTAGGCCATGCATCTCTCCTTTAGCTTCAGACAGACAGTCATGTAAGCTGATTCACTTAAGATAGTGCTTAAAATCACCTATGATTTCCTGCTACCCTCTCCCATCTTTAGGATTTTGATGTCCTACTTGCCTTCTTCTTCTTAATTCTTTGCAACTCAGGCTCTTCTTGTATTTGCAATAATGGTTTTGTTATTTCCATTTCATCTTGCTACTTTTCTACTCAGGGTAGGATTCTCAATTTTTGTTTTAGGATCAGTCTCAAACTGCTGAATTCTTTTCAGGTTTGCCGGTCAGTGAAATTCCCTAGCTCTGCCGTTGTTATAAATGGCGGTCATTTGGCATAGGCTACCCTAGATTGCAGCTTTTTCTCATTCAGGATATGATCTATGCCCTGGCACTCCTCCCCGTGCTGCAAAATTTCTGACGAGATATCAGCTGAAAACCCTCTGGAGGTACTGTTGTGCCTAAGTTGTTTCCTCGAGGTGCATTTTACATCACTGGGATGATCATGAACTTTTTTTACTTCAATTCTACAGCTGCTAGTTGGTTTATTGTTATTCCACCTGTTTTGGATACTGTGTACTTACTGAATTCGTATAGATGATACTTTCTTGGCTTTCAGCAAGTTTCATTCTGATTTTTCTACAAATTCCTTTTCATAATTTATTATTTTATCTCTTGCTTTTCCATTTGGGGATCCTATGAGTCCTATTCTTACCTGCTTTGACTTAACCCAGGATTCAACTGTGATGTCAGCGTTGGTTTGCACTTGCTTTTCTGTGTCTTTTTCTGATCGAGGGATTTCTGTTCCACTGTTCTCACATGCATTCTCGAGTCCCTCTGCATTATGTAGTCTGCTTCGGATTGACTTTAGCAAAGTTTTTATCACATCCATTCAGATTTCTGATATTATTTGGTTCATCTTTAGTGTTTCTCTTCCCCTTTTCTGGTATTCTGCCTTTTGTGATTCTGAGGCACTGTTGTTCAACAGTGTATCCCTCACATCCATTTTCAGAGTTTACTCTGGTAAATTTTTGCCGTCTAGTTGTTTGGGCCTTCAATCTCTTTGGAACTGAAAATGGTACTTCCTGTTTCTTTTAATATACATCTTTTACTCTACAGGTCAAGTACTATCATGTATCTAATATAGACTTATAGGGCTTGGTTAGGTGCAAACTTTAGACTCTTTGGTGTATGTAATTCCATGGTATTTCTGTGAGGACAATTTTCCCTAGACCTTGATGCCATACCCTGTTCCTGTGTGTGTTGTCTGTTATATCTCTATATCCTGGAGTTGTCTTTGTTGTGATGAACACACCATATTGTTACAGTTAGTAGAACCTCATTTTTATTATACTAATCTCACAATTCTGAAAGGGCACAGGGCACTTCCTCTAGTGGAAATGAAGCTTCTATATTTTTTCAGCTCTGCATTCTTCTATATGTCATATTGAAGTGTCTGCAAAACAGCCAGCATAGAGTGCGCTTGTACGATCTACTGCCATGGGAATGTCCCAAAGATACCAGTTCTTCCCAGAGCTTCTCTGTCTACAGAAATACCAGTGGAAGCATTTGTATGGATATCATACATCAGGGCCTGCTGGGATGATCCCGCAGACCGACTTATGTGTCCTCGGTGCAGTACACTGTCAGTGCCGTCCAAAATGTAGCGTCTGCATTTGGGAGATAATGCTGTAAAAAATGCTTCATCTTCTCATGCTGTGGACTTTGACCACTATTCCTTGTTCTCTCATCCTTGAGTCATGGGTTCACGAAAGCAACCACAGAGCTGTTCCGTATCCTCTGCCTCAAACCAGACTGTAATCCCAATCCAGGTTTTGAATGTAGCAGATCCTAACTCTTTTAATACTGATTTCAAACCCAACGCCCGCAGGAACCCTCAGTCCAGATGCATGATACCTCTGATTGAGCCCCACACGTGCACTATTGGCAAAATATCAAATTGGACCCTGGTCCTGCAGATGCAGTGGATGTGGCCACAGGACATATCGATAGACTCAACCTCACACGCCAGTGCAGTTGCTGTCTCACTGAGTTCACAGTTCTCTTTGCTCTCTTGAAATTACCCACCAAAACCCACAACGCACTCTAGATCCCTGAGTTGTGCGAGAGCCATCATCCGTCGCCCTACCCCTCTTTTTCCGCTGCCTCAGCTAGCTCAGATTTGGCAGCTCGCATCTTGGTCTCAGATTCAATTGTGGGGATATTTTGAGCTGATTTCTTTGAGCTCTGTCAGCCAAGCATCTGCTGTGCACTCTTCTAACAGCGCATCACCTTCAATCCCATGCCTGCTGCCCGCTTGAGAGTGTGCTTCCAAGTGAAACAGAGTTTCACCTTTGATGCTCCATTACCAGAGGTCAGATCCTGCACTGGTTTCCATTCTCTACTTTGCCTTTTCCTGCTTCCGGTTTTTCTGAGGCCTCGTCCTGTCTTTGGAAGTAACAGACCACTCTTAGGCAAGTGTCCTGTGCCAAGGGCTGGGTGATTGGATGTTTACAATATTTTGTGTATGGAAGCTAGTGAGAGCAGTTTGCACTGGTGTTCTTCCTACTGGGCATCAACAAATCAACAATGTTCAAAAATAATTCACAGAAATTGGATACTTGTTTCGCTCCTTTTTTTTACAGCCATGGTCGAAATTTGTTCTAAGACTTCAGGTTTGACATTATGTTGATAAGGCAGTTGCATGTTTTAAGAAATTTAATAGTATCGATTTACATGTTTTGGGATTTATATAAAATTGAAGTTAGTTTTTGAACATTACCAAATCAACCTAGAAACCAGACTTGACAATTTCTGTAACATTTTGACATCTCTAAGGAAAAATAAGTCAGACTCAATGTAAAATAGCAGTCCAAAAGTTTGAAGGGGACCTGCCAACTCTTTTCTCTTGAAGCCTCCAAAAACAAAAGGAACAATGAAATACCTATAGGAAGCATGAAATAACCCCCAACCTGTGTTTCCCTTGTGCACTTGGTGCCCTTTAATCCCAATGACACATACTAGACAATGTTGGCATTTCAAGGGGTAACATCCCTCTCTAGGAATATACAAGAAAACCTAAACAGAATATATAAATTTAGGCTTGATTCCAAAAGCACCTAGAGGCATTTAACTATGAGAAACCTGCTGCAGCTATGCTAGGCTATTGAGAACCAGGTGCTCTTCTATCAGTGCTGAGAAGGCTTAATCATCCGATCATGTTGGGTAAAGCAATTTAACACAACCAATTCTGCACCTCCAAGATATAGTGCACCCGGGGCTTGACGGAAGTGAATGACTGTCCACATAACCTGTGTCTTTAATGTGTTTGGCGACTTTTACAGTTCAGTTCACTATCTGACTTCTAATATTTTCCTGTACTGTCTTGAAAAACTGAGGCCTAACACATATTGAAGTTCATTCAAAGATTCCCCTCACTTCCCACACTCCTTTCAGCCCAAAGAATACATAAGCCCAGCATTTCCTGAATCTAGAGGAAGGTCATCAATTCTTTGTGTGAGCTAAGTATTCAATTCCTATCTATTTTAGTCGAGAGTATTTGACTTTAAGGATTTCACTGTGGTTCACCGAGTGTGAAGGAGGAGGAACTCTGATTCTAGTAGGGGCTTGCTCTCCTCCTACTGGATTCATTGCAGCTCAGGTTCTGATCCTTTAAAATGGATGCCTGAGTGGAGTGGAGGGAAGAGCATGTGATTGATAGCTAGGCACAAACCTGGGAATAGGCTTACCTGGGCTTGGTGCATTTCGGTCTGAATGATTCGTAAATGCCCCTTGGGATGTGTGGATTCTCACGAACTCTTCCAAGAACATGAGCGCTTTTATCATCTCTGCCATCTCTTCTATTTTAGACGTCAGGAATCTTGGACCCGTCCTTGGAGCAGAGAATCGAGTAACTTTCTAAAGTGCACGTTGACTCTCCGTATGTTTCTGCAGTATCACCGAGGTTCAGTAGGTCTCATGAATGTCTTTCGAGCCTGGTATGCTCTAGAGATGTCTCCATGCCGATATTCTCCACTGTAGCAGAATAACTTTCATCAATGTGTTCGCACATCTCCTCAATCCATGCAGCCAGTTTTTCTGCCAGCTTCTCTTCGTGTCTCCCATAAAGTCGACGTCAAAAGGACTGGGCAAGTCTGAAAATACCTCGGAGCCTCACCAGTAAGCTGATGACAGGCAGATCTCCCACTGTCTGCCCTTTCAGATTCTGGAAACTGACCCGTGAACTCAGGTCTTTGGGCAGCAGCAATAACTCGAACTTACTCAGCTTCCCGAAAAAAAGACCTAAGCCAATCTCCACATAGGGCAGCAGACCCAACATCAAACTGATCCACCCAAAGAATTCTGCCCAGTTAACTTGGATCCACCGGCCGCAACAAGCCTCGTGGTACACACTAACATTCCACCTGGTATCCAACCGGTAACTGCTATCCCCAGTGGTTGATGCATCAAGTCAATGTTGGGGGTGATGCTGCATTAAACGAGAGTTTCCTAAAGGAAATGTGATCCTACCCAGAAGGGTCCCATGGTCCTTTCCTCTTCCCTCTTTCCTTTTGTTCAGATCTGTATACACAGTACAAACGGATGGAAGAGTGTCCATGATCAGTTTATGGATTCACACCTATTTTAACTTTCTAACAGTTCACAGTACAAAGAGACCCACTCAAGGAAACTCATGTTTGTGTAATATCCATTCACCCAGATTACATATCCGTCTGCTGCTTTCTGCTGAAACACCCACACTCTCAGAACATGGATCCATTTGTTTCATGGGGGCTGAAATTCCTAGAAATGAAATCGATCCCAACGTGCACTTTCCTGTCTGTCTCTTTTGCACTTAGATCAGTTTTGCAGAGCTACTTGTCTTTGTTATAGGCTTATGCCATTTCTTCTCTACGTAGGGTAGAATTAGGCATTCGTTCATTCTGTTGGAAGACTTGTAAGTCTATATCCCGTTCTATGACCCACTCTTATTCAAAACCGTCATTTGTGTTGGCTCACGAAATGCACTTCTGGATCAGTATCTATGAATAGTAATGCACGCGTCTGTTTTTTCAATTCAAGCGTGTTGAGTACATGCTAACAGCGATAATAGGTCGATGCGTGCTGAATGATCCTTGACATCACTTTGAGTATTTTGTCTTGAATAATCATGTTTGTTTGGTATATGTCAGCCAACTGTAACCTTTTGGTGTTTGTTTGTTTGTCTGATTGTTTGTTTTGCAAACACATTAGGCCATGCATCTCTCCTTTAGCTTCAGACAGACAGTCATGTAAGCTGATTCACTTAAGATAGTGCTTAAAATCACCTATGATTTCCTGCTACCCTCTCCCATCTTTAGGATTTTGATGTCCTACTTGCCTTCTTCTTCTTAATTCTTTGCAACTCAGGCTCTTCTTGTATTTGCAATAATGGTTTTGTTATTTCCATTTCATCTTGCTACTTTTCTACTCAGGGTAGGATTCTCAATTTTTGTTTTAGGATCAGTCTCAAACTGCTGAATTCTTTTCAGGTTTGCCGGTCAGTGAAATTCCCTAGCTCTGCCGTTGTTATAAATGGCGGTCATTTGGCATAGGCTACCCTAGATTGCAGCTTTTTCTCATTCAGGATATGATCTATGCCCTGGCACTCCTCCCCGTGCTGCAAAATTTCTGACGAGATATCAGCTGAAAACCCTCTGGAGGTACTGTTGTGCCTAAGTTGTTTCCTCGAGGTGCATTTTACATCACTGGGATGATCATGAACTTTTTTTACTTCAATTCTACAGCTGCTAGTTGGTTTATTGTTATTCCACCTGTTTTGGATACTGTGTACTTACTGAATTCGTATAGATGATACTTTCTTGGCTTTCAGCAAGTTTCATTCTGATTTTTCTACAAATTCCTTTTCATAATTTATTATTTTATCTCTTGCTTTTCCATTTGGGGATCCTATGAGTCCTATTCTTACCTGCTTTGACTTAACCCAGGATTCAACTGTGATGTCAGCGTTGGTTTGCACTTGCTTTTCTGTGTCTTTTTCTGATCGAGGGATTTCTGTTCCACTGTTCTCACATGCATTCTCGAGTCCCTCTGCATTATGTAGTCTGCTTCGGATTGACTTTAGCAAAGTTTTTATCACATCCATTCAGATTTCTGATATTATTTGGTTCATCTTTAGTGTTTCTCTTCCCCTTTTCTGGTATTCTGCCTTTTGTGATTCTGAGGCACTGTTGTTCAACAGTGTATCCCTCACATCCATTTTCAGAGTTTACTCTGGTAAATTTTTGCCGTCTAGTTGTTTGGGCCTTCAATCTCTTTGGAACTGAAAATGGTACTTCCTGTTTCTTTTAATATACATCTTTTACTCTACAGGTCAAGTACTATCATGTATCTAATATAGACTTATAGGGCTTGGTTAAGTGCAAACTTTAGACTCTTTGGTGTATGTAATTCCATGGTATTTCTGTGAGGACAATTTTCCCTAGACCTTGATGCCATACCCTGTTCCTGTGTGTGTTGTCTGTTATATCTCTATATCCTGGAGTTGTCTTTGTTGTGATGAACACACCATATTGTTACAGTTAGTAGAACCTCATTTTTATTATACTAATCTCACAATTCTGAAAGGGCACAGGGCACTTCCTCTAGTGGAAATGAAGCTTCTATATTTTTTCAGCTCTGCATTCTTCTATATGTCATATTGAAGTGTCTGCAAAACAGCCAGCATAGAGTGCGCTTGTACGATCTACTGCCATGGGAATGTCCCAAAGATACCAGTTCTTCCCAGAGCTTCTCTGTCTACAGAAATACCAGTGGAAGCATTTGTATGGATATCATACATCAGGGCCTGCTGGGATGATCCCGCAGACCGACTTATGTGTCCTCGGTGCAGTACACTGTCAGTGCCGTCCAAAATGTAGCGTCTGCATTTGGGAGATAATGCTGTAAAAAATGCTTCATCTTCTCATGCTGTGGACTTTGACCACTATTCCTTGTTCTCTCATCCTTGAGTCATGGGTTCACGAAAGCAACCACAGAGCTGTTCCGTATCCTCTGCCTCAAACCAGACTGTAATCCCAATCCAGGTTTTGAATGTAGCAGATCCTAACTCTTTTAATACTGATTTCAAACCCAACGCCCGCAGGAACCCTCAGTCCAGATGCATGATACCTCTGATTGAGCCCCACACGTGCACTATTGGCAAAATATCAAATTGGACCCTGGTCCTGCAGATGCAGTGGATGTGGCCACAGGACATATCGATAGACTCAACCTCACGCGCCAGTGCAGTTGCTGTCTCACTGAGTTCACAGTTCTCTTTGCTCTCTTGAAATTACCCACCAAAACCCACAACGCACTCTAGATCCCTGAGTTGTGCGAGAGCCATCATCCGTCGCCCTACCCCTCTTTTTCCGCTGCCTCAGCTAGCTCAGATTTGGCAGCTCGCATCTTGGTCTCAGATTCAATTGTGGGGATATTTTGAGCTGATTTCTTTGAGCTCTGTCAGCCAAGCATCTGCTGTGCACTCTTCTAACAGCGCATCACCTTCAATCCCATGCCTGCTGCCCGCTTGAGAGTGTGCTTCCAAGTGAAACAGAGTTTCACCTTTGATGCTCCATTACCAGAGGTCAGATCCTGCACTGGTTTCCATTCTCTACTTTGCCTTTTCCTGCTTCCGGTTTTTCTGAGGCCTCGTCCTGTCTTTGGAAGTAACAGACCACTCTTAGGCAAGTGTCCTGTGCCAAGGGCTGGGTGATTGGATGTTTACAATATTTTGTGTATGGAAGCTAGTGAGAGCAGTTTGCACTGGTGTTCTTCCTACTGGGCATCAACAAATCAACAATGTTCAAAAATAATTCACAGAAATTGGATACTTGTTTCGCTCCTTTTTTTTACAGCCATGGTCGAAATTTGTTCTAAGACTTCAGGTTTGACATTATGTTGATAAGGCAGTTGCATGTTTTAAGAAATTTAATAGTATCGATTTACATGTTTTGGGATTTATATAAAATTGAAGTTAGTTTTTGAACATTACCAAATCAACCTAGAAACCAGACTTGACAATTTCTGTAACATTTTGACATCTCTAAGGAAAAATAAGTCAGACTCAATGTAAAATAGCAGTCCAAAAGTTTGAAGGGGACCTGCCAACTCTTTTCTCTTGAAGCCTCCAAAAACAAAAGGAACAATGAAATACCTATAGGAAGCATGAAATAACCCCCAACCTGTGTTTCCCTTGTGCACTTGGTGCCCTTTAATCCCAATGACACATACTAGACAATGTTGGCATTTCAAGGGGTAACATCCCTCTCTAGGAATATACAAGAAAACCTAAACAGAATATATAAATTTAGGCTTGATTCCAAAAGCACCTAGAGGCATTTAACTATGAGAAACCTGCTGCAGCTATGCTAGGCTATTGAGAACCAGGTGCTCTTCTATCAGTGCTGAGAAGGCTTAATCATCCGATCATGTTGGGTAAAGCAATTTAACACAACCAATACTGCACCTCCAAGATATAGTGCACCCGGGGCTTGACGGAAGTGAATGACTGTCCACATAACCTGTGTCTTTAATGTGTTTGGCGACTTTTACAGTTCAGTTCACTATCTGACTTCTAATATTTTCCTGTACTGTCTTGAAAAACTGAGGCCTAACACATATTGAAGTTCATTCAAAGATTCCCCTCACTTCCCACACTCCTTTCAGCCCAAAGAATACATAAGCCCAGCATTTCCTGAATCTAGAGGAAGGTCATCAATTCTTTGTGTGAGCTAAGTATTCAATTCCTATCTATTTTAGTCGAGAGTATTTGACTTTAAGGATTTCACTGTGGTTCACCGAGTGTGAAGGAGGAGGAACTCTGATTCTAGTAGGGGCTTGCTCTCCTCCTACTGGATTCATTGCAGCTCAGGTTCTGATCCTTTAAAATGGATGCCTGAGTGGAGTGGAGGGAAGAGCATGTGATTGATAGCTAGGCACAAACCTGGGAATAGGCTTACCTGGGCTTGGTGCATTTCGGTCTGAATGATTCGTAAATGCCCCTTGGGATGTGTGGATTCTCACGAACTCTTCCAAGAACATGAGCGCTTTTATCATCTCTGCCATCTCTTCTATTTTAGACGTCAGGAATCTTGGACCCGTCCTTGGAGCAGAGAATCGAGTAACTTTCTAAAGTGCACGTTGACTCTCCGTATGTTTCTGCAGTATCACCGAGGTTCAGTAGGTCTCATGAATGTCTTTCGAGCCTGGTATGCTCTAGAGATGTCTCCATGCCGATATTCTCCACTGTAGCAGAATAACTTTCATCAATGTGTTCGCACATCTCCTCAATCCATGCAGCCAGTTTTTCTGCCAGCTTCTCTTCGTGTCTCCCATAAAGTCGACGTCAAAAGGACTGGGCAAGTCTGAAAATACCTCGGAGCCTCACCAGTAAGCTGATGACAGGCAGATCTCCCACTGTCTGCCCTTTCAGATTCTGGAAACTGACCCGTGAACTCAGGTCTTTGGGCAGCAGCAATAACTCGAACTTACTCAGCTTCCCGAAAAAAAGACCTAAGCCAATCTCCACATAGGGCAGCAGACCCAACATCAAACTGATCCACCCAAAGAATTCTGCCCAGTTAACTTGGATCCACCGGCCGCAACAAGCCTCGTGGTACACACTAACATTCCACCTGGTATCCAACCGGTAACTGCTATCCCCAGTGGTTGATGCATCAAGTCAATGTTGGGGGTGATGCTGCATTAAACGAGAGTTTCCTAAAGGAAATGTGATCCTACCCAGAAGGGTCCCATGGTCCTTTCCTCTTCCCTCTTTCCTTTTGTTCAGATCTGTATACACAGTACAAACGGATGGAAGAGTGTCCATGATCAGTTTATGGATTCACACCTATTTTAACTTTCTAACAGTTCACAGTACAAAGAGACCCACTCAAGGAAACTCATGTTTGTGTAATATCCATTCACCCAGATTACATATCCGTCTGCTGCTTTCTGCTGAAACACCCACACTCTCAGAACATGGATCCATTTGTTTCATGGGGGCTGAAATTCCTAGAAATGAAATCGATCCCAACGTGCACTTTCCTGTCTGTCTCTTTTGCACTTAGATCAGTTTTGCAGAGCTACTTGTCTTTGTTATAGGCTTATGCCATTTCTTCTCTACGTAGGGTAGAATTAGGCATTCGTTCATTCTGTTGGAAGACTTGTAAGTCTATATCCCGTTCTATGACCCACTCTTATTCAAAACCGTCATTTGTGTTGGCTCACGAAATGCACTTCTGGATCAGTATCTATGAATAGTAATGCACGCGTCTGTTTTTTCAATTCAAGCGTGTTGAGTACATGCTAACAGCGATAATAGGTCGATGCGTGCTGAATGATCCTTGACATCACTTTGAGTATTTTGTCTTGAATAATCATGTTTGTTTGGTATATGTCAGCCAACTGTAACCTTTTGGTGTTTGTTTGTTTGTCTGATTGTTTGTTTTGCAAACACATTAGGCCATGCATCTCTCCTTTAGCTTCAGACAGACAGTCATGTAAGCTGATTCACTTAAGATAGTGCTTAAAATCACCTATGATTTCCTGCTACCCTCTCCCATCTTTAGGATTTTGATGTCCTACTTGCCTTCTTCTTCTTAATTCTTTGCAACTCAGGCTCTTCTTGTATTTGCAATAATGGTTTTGTTATTTCCATTTCATCTTGCTACTTTTCTACTCAGGGTAGGATTCTCAATTTTTGTTTTAGGATCAGTCTCAAACTGCTGAATTCTTTTCAGGTTTGCCGGTCAGTGAAATTCCCTAGCTCTGCCGTTGTTATAAATGGCGGTCATTTGGCATAGGCTACCCTAGATTGCAGCTTTTTCTCATTCAGGATATGATCTATGCCCTGGCACTCCTCCCCGTGCTGCAAAATTTCTGACGAGATATCAGCTGAAAACCCTCTGGAGGTACTGTTGTGCCTAAGTTGTTTCCTCGAGGTGCATTTTACATCACTGGGATGATCATGAACTTTTTTTACTTCAATTCTACAGCTGCTAGTTGGTTTATTGTTATTCCACCTGTTTTGGATACTGTGTACTTACTGAATTCGTATAGATGATACTTTCTTGGCTTTCAGCAAGTTTCATTCTGATTTTTCTACAAATTCCTTTTCATAATTTATTATTTTATCTCTTGCTTTTCCATTTGGGGATCCTATGAGTCCTATTCTTACCTGCTTTGACTTAACCCAGGATTCAACTGTGATGTCAGCGTTGGTTTGCACTTGCTTTTCTGTGTCTTTTTCTGATCGAGGGATTTCTGTTCCACTGTTCTCACATGCATTCTCGAGTCCCTCTGCATTATGTAGTGTGCTTCGGATTGACTTTAGCAAAGTTTTTATCACATCCATTCAGATTTCTGATATTATTTGGTTCATCTTTAGTGTTTCTCTTCCCCTTTTCTGGTATTCTGCCTTTTGTGATTCTGAGGCACTGTTGTTCAACAGTGTATCCCTCACATCCATTTTCAGAGTTTACTCTGGTAAATTTTTGCCGTCTAGTTGTTTGGGCCTTCAATCTCTTTGGAACTGAAAATGGTACTTCCTGTTTCTTTTAATATACATCTTTTACTCTACAGGTCAAGTACTATCATGTATCTAATATAGACTTATAGGGCTTGGTTAAGTGCAAACTTTAGACTCTTTGGTGTATGTAATTCCATGGTATTTCTGTGAGGACAATTTTCCCTAGACCTTGATGCCATACCCTGTTCCTGTGTGTGTTGTCTGTTATATCTCTATATCCTGGAGTTGTCTTTGTTGTGATGAACACACCATATTGTTACAGTTAGTAGAACCTCATTTTTATTATACTAATCTCACAATTCTGAAAGGGCACAGGGCACTTCCTCTAGTGGAAATGAAGCTTCTATATTTTTTCAGCTCTGCATTCTTCTATATGTCATATTGAAGTGTCTGCAAAACAGCCAGCATAGAGTGCGCTTGTACGATCTACTGCCATGGGAATGTCCCAAAGATACCAGTTCTTCCCAGAGCTTCTCTGTCTACAGAAATACCAGTGGAAGCATTTGTATGGATATCATACATCAGGGCCTGCTGGGATGATCCCGCAGACCGACTTATGTGTCCTCGGTGCAGTACACTGTCAGTGCCGTCCAAAATGTAGCGTCTGCATTTGGGAGATAATGCTGTAAAAAATGCTTCATCTTCTCATGCTGTGGACTTTGACCACTATTCCTTGTTCTCTCATCCTTGAGTCATGGGTTCACGAAAGCAACCACAGAGCTGTTCCGTATCCTCTGCCTCAAACCAGACTGTAATCCCAATCCAGGTTTTGAATGTAGCAGATCCTAACTCTTTTAATACTGATTTCAAACCCAACGCCCGCAGGAACCCTCAGTCCAGATGCATGATACCTCTGATTGAGCCCCACACGTGCACTATTGGCAAAATATCAAATTGGACCCTGGTCCTGCAGATGCAGTGGATGTGGCCACAGGACATATCGATAGACTCAACCTCACGCGCCAGTGCAGTTGCTGTCTCACTGAGTTCACAGTTCTCTTTGCTCTCTTGAAATTACCCACCAAAACCCACAACGCACTCTAGATCCCTGAGTTGTGCGAGAGCCATCATCCGTCGCCCTACCCCTCTTTTTCCGCTGCCTCAGCTAGCTCAGATTTGGCAGCTCGCATCTTGGTCTCAGATTCAATTGTGGGGATATTTTGAGCTGATTTCTTTGAGCTCTGTCAGCCAAGCATCTGCTGTGCACTCTTCTAACAGCGCATCACCTTCAATCCCATGCCTGCTGCCCGCTTGAGAGTGTGCTTCCAAGTGAAACAGAGTTTCACCTTTGATGCTCCATTACCAGAGGTCAGATCCTGCACTGGTTTCCATTCTCTACTTTGCCTTTTCCTGCTTCCGGTTTTTCTGAGGCCTCGTCCTGTCTTTGGAAGTAACAGACCACTCTTAGGCAAGTGTCCTGTGCCAAGGGCTGGGTGATTGGATGTTTACAATATTTTGTGTATGGAAGCTAGTGAGAGCAGTTTGCACTGGTGTTCTTCCTACTGGGCATCAACAAATCAACAATGTTCAAAAATAATTCACAGAAATTGGATACTTGTTTCGCTCCTTTTTTTTACAGCCATGGTCGAAATTTGTTCTAAGACTTCAGGTTTGACATTATGTTGATAAGGCAGTTGCATGTTTTAAGAAATTTAATAGTATCGATTTACATGTTTTGGGATTTATATAAAATTGAAGTTAGTTTTTGAACATTACCAAATCAACCTAGAAACCAGACTTGACAATTTCTGTAACATTTTGACATCTCTAAGGAAAAATAAGTCAGACTCAATGTAAAATAGCAGTCCAAAAGTTTGAAGGGGACCTGCCAACTCTTTTCTCTTGAAGCCTCCAAAAACAAAAGGAACAATGAAATACCTATAGGAAGCATGAAATAACCCCCAACCTGTGTTTCCCTTGTGCACTTGGTGCCCTTTAATCCCAATGACACATACTAGACAATGTTGGCATTTCAAGGGGTAACATCCCTCTCTAGGAATATACAAGAAAACCTAAACAGAATATATAAATTTAGGCTTGATTCCAAAAGCACCTAGAGGCATTTAACTATGAGAAACCTGCTGCAGCTATGCTAGGCTATTGAGAACCAGGTGCTCTTCTATCAGTGCTGAGAAGGCTTAATCATCCGATCATGTTGGGTAAAGCAATTTAACACAACCAATACTGCACCTCCAAGATATAGTGCACCCGGGGCTTGACGGAAGTGAATGACTGTCCACATAACCTGTGTCTTTAATGTGTTTGGCGACTTTTACAGTTCAGTTCACTATCTGACTTCTAATATTTTCCTGTACTGTCTTGAAAAACTGAGGCCTAACACATATTGAAGTTCATTCAAAGATTCCCCTCACTTCCCACACTCCTTTCAGCCCAAAGAATACATAAGCCCAGCATTTCCTGAATCTAGAGGAAGGTCATCAATTCTTTGTGTGAGCTAAGTATTCAATTCCTATCTATTTTAGTCGAGAGTATTTGACTTTAAGGATTTCACTGTGGTTCACCGAGTGTGAAGGAGGAGGAACTCTGATTCTAGTAGGGGCTTGCTCTCCTCCTACTGGATTCATTGCAGCTCAGGTTCTGATCCTTTAAAATGGATGCCTGAGTGGAGTGGAGGGAAGAGCATGTGATTGATAGCTAGGCACAAACCTGGGAATAGGCTTACCTGGGCTTGGTGCATTTCGGTCTGAATGATTCGTAAATGCCCCTTGGGATGTGTGGATTCTCACGAACTCTTCCAAGAACATGAGCGCTTTTATCATCTCTGCCATCTCTTCTATTTTAGACGTCAGGAATCTTGGACCCGTCCTTGGAGCAGAGAATCGAGTAACTTTCTAAAGTGCACGTTGACTCTCCGTATGTTTCTGCAGTATCACCGAGGTTCAGTAGGTCTCATGAATGTCTTTCGAGCCTGGTATGCTCTAGAGATGTCTCCATGCCGATATTCTCCACTGTAGCAGAATAACTTTCATCAATGTGTTCGCACATCTCCTCAATCCATGCAGCCAGTTTTTCTGCCAGCTTCTCTTCGTGTCTCCCATAAAGTCGACGTCAAAAGGACTGGGCAAGTCTGAAAATACCTCGGAGCCTCACCAGTAAGCTGATGACAGGCAGATCTCCCACTGTCTGCCCTTTCAGATTCTGGAAACTGACCCGTGAACTCAGGTCTTTGGGCAGCAGCAATAACTCGAACTTACTCAGCTTCCCGAAAAAAAGACCTAAGCCAATCTCCACATAGGGCAGCAGACCCAACATCAAACTGATCCACCCAAAGAATTCTGCCCAGTTAACTTGGATCCACCGGCCGCAACAAGCCTCGTGGTACACACTAACATTCCACCTGGTATCCAACCGGTAACTGCTATCCCCAGTGGTTGATGCATCAAGTCAATGTTGGGGGTGATGCTGCATTAAACGAGAGTTTCCTAAAGGAAATGTGATCCTACCCAGAAGGGTCCCATGGTCCTTTCCTCTTCCCTCTTTCCTTTTGTTCAGATCTGTATACACAGTACAAACGGATGGAAGAGTGTCCATGATCAGTTTATGGATTCACACCTATTTTAACTTTCTAACAGTTCACAGTACAAAGAGACCCACTCAAGGAAACTCATGTTTGTGTAATATCCATTCACCCAGATTACATATCCGTCTGCTGCTTTCTGCTGAAACACCCACACTCTCAGAACATGGATCCATTTGTTTCATGGGGGCTGAAATTCCTAGAAATGAAATCGATCCCAACGTGCACTTTCCTGTCTGTCTCTTTTGCACTTAGATCAGTTTTGCAGAGCTACTTGTCTTTGTTATAGGCTTATGCCATTTCTTCTCTACGTAGGGTAGAATTAGGCATTCGTTCATTCTGTTGGAAGACTTGTAAGTCTATATCCCGTTCTATGACCCACTCTTATTCAAAACCGTCATTTGTGTTGGCTCACGAAATGCACTTCTGGATCAGTATCTATGAATAGTAATGCACGCGTCTGTTTTTTCAATTCAAGCGTGTTGAGTACATGCTAACAGCGATAATAGGTCGATGCGTGCTGAATGATCCTTGACATCACTTTGAGTATTTTGTCTTGAATAATCATGTTTGTTTGGTATATGTCAGCCAACTGTAACCTTTTGGTGTTTGTTTGTTTGTCTGATTGTTTGTTTTGCAAACACATTAGGCCATGCATCTCTCCTTTAGCTTCAGACAGACAGTCATGTAAGCTGATTCACTTAAGATAGTGCTTAAAATCACCTATGATTTCCTGCTACCCTCTCCCATCTTTAGGATTTTGATGTCCTACTTGCCTTCTTCTTCTTAATTCTTTGCAACTCAGGCTCTTCTTGTATTTGCAATAATGGTTTTGTTATTTCCATTTCATCTTGCTACTTTTCTACTCAGGGTAGGATTCTCAATTTTTGTTTTAGGATCAGTCTCAAACTGCTGAATTCTTTTCAGGTTTGCCGGTCAGTGAAATTCCCTAGCTCTGCCGTTGTTATAAATGGCGGTCATTTGGCATAGGCTACCCTAGATTGCAGCTTTTTCTCATTCAGGATATGATCTATGCCCTGGCACTCCTCCCCGTGCTGCAAAATTTCTGACGAGATATCAGCTGAAAACCCTCTGGAGGTACTGTTGTGCCTAAGTTGTTTCCTCGAGGTGCATTTTACATCACTGGGATGATCATGAACTTTTTTTACTTCAATTCTACAGCTGCTAGTTGGTTTATTGTTATTCCACCTGTTTTGGATACTGTGTACTTACTGAATTCGTATAGATGATACTTTCTTGGCTTTCAGCAAGTTTCATTCTGATTTTTCTACAAATTCCTTTTCATAATTTATTATTTTATCTCTTGCTTTTCCATTTGGGGATCCTATGAGTCCTATTCTTACCTGCTTTGACTTAACCCAGGATTCAACTGTGATGTCAGCGTTGGTTTGCACTTGCTTTTCTGTGTCTTTTTCTGATCGAGGGATTTCTGTTCCACTGTTCTCACATGCATTCTCGAGTCCCTCTGCATTATGTAGTGTGCTTCGGATTGACTTTAGCAAAGTTTTTATCACATCCATTCAGATTTCTGATATTATTTGGTTCATCTTTAGTGTTTCTCTTCCCCTTTTCTGGTATTCTGCCTTTTGTGATTCTGAGGCACTGTTGTTCAACAGTGTATCCCTCACATCCATTTTCAGAGTTTACTCTGGTAAATTTTTGCCGTCTAGTTGTTTGGGCCTTCAATCTCTTTGGAACTGAAAATGGTACTTCCTGTTTCTTTTAATATACATCTTTTACTCTACAGGTCAAGTACTATCATGTATCTAATATAGACTTATAGGGCTTGGTTAAGTGCAAACTTTAGACTCTTTGGTGTATGTAATTCCATGGTATTTCTGTGAGGACAATTTTCCCTAGACCTTGATGCCATACCCTGTTCCTGTGTGTGTTGTCTGTTATATCTCTATATCCTGGAGTTGTCTTTGTTGTGATGAACACACCATATTGTTACAGTTAGTAGAACCTCATTTTTATTATACTAATCTCACAATTCTGAAAGGGCACAGGGCACTTCCTCTAGTGGAAATGAAGCTTCTATATTTTTTCAGCTCTGCATTCTTCTATATGTCATATTGAAGTGTCTGCAAAACAGCCAGCATAGAGTGCGCTTGTACGATCTACTGCCATGGGAATGTCCCAAAGATACCAGTTCTTCCCAGAGCTTCTCTGTCTACAGAAATACCAGTGGAAGCATTTGTATGGATATCATACATCAGGGCCTGCTGGGATGATCCCGCAGACCGACTTATGTGTCCTCGGTGCAGTACACTGTCAGTGCCGTCCAAAATGTAGCGTCTGCATTTGGGAGATAATGCTGTAAAAAATGCTTCATCTTCTCATGCTGTGGACTTTGACCACTATTCCTTGTTCTCTCATCCTTGAGTCATGGGTTCACGAAAGCAACCACAGAGCTGTTCCGTATCCTCTGCCTCAAACCAGACTGTAATCCCAATCCAGGTTTTGAATGTAGCAGATCCTAACTCTTTTAATACTGATTTCAAACCCAACGCCCGCAGGAACCCTCAGTCCAGATGCATGATACCTCTGATTGAGCCCCACACGTGCACTATTGGCAAAATATCAAATTGGACCCTGGTCCTGCAGATGCAGTGGATGTGGCCACAGGACATATCGATAGACTCAACCTCACGCGCCAGTGCAGTTGCTGTCTCACTGAGTTCACAGTTCTCTTTGCTCTCTTGAAATTACCCACCAAAACCCACAACGCACTCTAGATCCCTGAGTTGTGCGAGAGCCATCATCCGTCGCCCTACCCCTCTTTTTCCGCTGCCTCAGCTAGCTCAGATTTGGCAGCTCGCATCTTGGTCTCAGATTCAATTGTGGGGATATTTTGAGCTGATTTCTTTGAGCTCTGTCAGCCAAGCATCTGCTGTGCACTCTTCTAACAGCGCATCACCTTCAATCCCATGCCTGCTGCCCGCTTGAGAGTGTGCTTCCAAGTGAAACAGAGTTTCACCTTTGATGCTCCATTACCAGAGGTCAGATCCTGCACTGGTTTCCATTCTCTACTTTGCCTTTTCCTGCTTCCGGTTTTTCTGAGGCCTCGTCCTGTCTTTGGAAGTAACAGACCACTCTTAGGCAAGTGTCCTGTGCCAAGGGCTGGGTGATTGGATGTTTACAATATTTTGTGTATGGAAGCTAGTGAGAGCAGTTTGCACTGGTGTTCTTCCTACTGGGCATCAACAAATCAACAATGTTCAAAAATAATTCACAGAAATTGGATACTTGTTTCGCTCCTTTTTTTTACAGCCATGGTCGAAATTTGTTCTAAGACTTCAGGTTTGACATTATGTTGATAAGGCAGTTGCATGTTTTAAGAAATTTAATAGTATCGATTTACATGTTTTGGGATTTATATAAAATTGAAGTTAGTTTTTGAACATTACCAAATCAACCTAGAAACCAGACTTGACAATTTCTGTAACATTTTGACATCTCTAAGGAAAAATAAGTCAGACTCAATGTAAAATAGCAGTCCAAAAGTTTGAAGGGGACCTGCCAACTCTTTTCTCTTGAAGCCTCCAAAAACAAAAGGAACAATGAAATACCTATAGGAAGCATGAAATAACCCCCAACCTGTGTTTCCCTTGTGCACTTGGTGCCCTTTAATCCCAATGACACATACTAGACAATGTTGGCATTTCAAGGGGTAACATCCCTCTCTAGGAATATACAAGAAAACCTAAACAGAATATATAAATTTAGGCTTGATTCCAAAAGCACCTAGAGGCATTTAACTATGAGAAACCTGCTGCAGCTATGCTAGGCTATTGAGAACCAGGTGCTCTTCTATCAGTGCTGAGAAGGCTTAATCATCCGATCATGTTGGGTAAAGCAATTTAACACAACCAATTCTGCACCTCCAAGATATAGTGCACCCGGGGCTTGACGGAAGTGAATGACTGTCCACATAACCTGTGTCTTTAATGTGTTTGGCGACTTTTACAGTTCAGTTCACTATCTGACTTCTAATATTTTCCTGTACTGTCTTGAAAAACTGAGGCCTAACACATATTGAAGTTCATTCAAAGATTCCCCTCACTTCCCACACTCCTTTCAGCCCAAAGAATACATAAGCCCAGCATTTCCTGAATCTAGAGGAAGGTCATCATTTCTTTGTGTGAGCTAAGTATTCAATTCCTATCTATTTTAGTCGAGAGTATTTGACTTTAAGGATTTCACTGTGGTTCACCGAGTGTGAAGGAGGAGGAACTCTGATTCTAGTAGGGGCTTGCTCTCCTCCTACTGGATTCATTGAAGCTCAGGTTCTGATCCTTTAAAATGGATGCCTGAGTGGAGTGGAGGGAAGAGCATGTGATTGATAGCTAGGCACAAACCTGGGAATAGGCTTACCTGGGCTTGGTGCATTTCGGTCTGAATGATTCGTAAATGCCCCTTGGGATGTGTGGATTCTCACGAACTCTTCCAAGAACATGAGCGCTTTTATCATCTCTGCCATCTCTTCTATTTTAGACGTCAGGAATCTTGGACCCGTTTTTGGAGCAGAGAATCGAGTAACTTTCTAAAGTGCACGTTGACTCTCCGTATGTTTCTGCAGTATCACCGAGGTTCAGTAGGTCTCATGAATGTCTTTCGAGCCTGGTATGCTCTAGAGATGTCTCCATGCCGATATTCTCCACTGTAGCAGAATAACTTTCATCAATGTGTTCGCACATCTCCTCAATCCATGCAGCCAGTTTTTCTGCCAGCTTCTCTTCGTGTCTCCCATAAAGTCGACGTCAAAAGGACTGGGCAAGTCTGAAAATACCTCGGAGCCTCACCAGTAAGCTGATGACAGGCAGATCTTCCACTGTCTGCCCTTTCAGATTCTGGAAACTGACCCGTGAACTCAGGTCTTTGGGCAGCAGCAATAACTCGAACTTACTCAGCTTCCCGAAAAAAAGACCTAAGCCAATCTCCACATAGGGCAGCAGACCCAACATCAAACTGATCCACCCAAAGAATTCTGCCCAGTTAACTTGGATCCACCGGCCGCAACAAGCCTCGTGGTACACACTAACATTCCACCTGGTATCCAACCGGTAACTGCTATCCCCAGTGGTTGATGCATCAAGTCAATGTTGGGGGTGATGCTGCATTAAACGAGAGTTTCCTAAAGGAAATGTGATCCTACCCAGAAGGGTCCCATGGTCCTTTCCTCTTCCCTCTTTCCTTTTGTTCAGATCTGTATACACAGTACAAACGGATGGAAGAGTGTCCATGATCAGTTTATGGATTCACACCTATTTTAACTTTCTAACAGTTCACAGTACAAAGAGACCCACTCAAGGAAACTCATGTTTGTGTAATATCCATTCACCCAGATTACATATCCGTCTGCTGCTTTCTGCTGAAACACCCACACTCTCAGAACATGGATCCATTTGTTTCATGGGGGCTGAAATCCTAGAAATGAAATCGATCCCAACGTGCACTTTCCTGTCTGTCTCTTTTGCACTTAGATCAGTTTTGCAGAGCTACTTGTCTTTGTTATAGGCTTATGCCATTTCTTCTCTACGTAGGGTAGAATTAGGCATTCGTTCATTCTGTTGAAGACTTGTAAGTCTCATATCCCCGTTCTATGACCCACTCTTATTCAAAACCTCATTTGTGTTGGCTCACGAAATGCACTTCTGGATCAGTATCTATGAATAGTAATGCACGCGTCTGTTTTTTCAATTCAAGCGTGTTGAGTACATGCTAACAGCGATAATAGGTCGATGCGTGCTGAATGATCCTTGACATCACTTTGAGTATTTTGTCTTGAATAATCATGTTTGTTTGGTATATGTCAGCCAACTGTAACCTTTTGGTGTTTGTTTGTTTGTCTGATTGTTTGTTTTGCAAACACATTAGGCCATGCATCTCTCCTTTAGCTTCAGACAGACAGTCATGTAAGCTGATTCACTTAAGATAGTGCTTAAAATCACCTATGATTTCCTGCTACCCTCTCCCATCTTTAGGATTTTGATGTCCTACTTGCCTTCTTCTTCTTAATTCTTTGCAACTCAGGCTCTTCTTGTATTTGCAATAATGGTTTTGTTATTTCCATTTCATCTTGCTACTTTTCTACTCAGGGTAGGATTCTCAATTTTTGTTTTAGGATCAGTCTCAAACTGCTGAATTCTTTTCAGGTTTGCCGGTCAGTGAAATTCCCTAGCTCTGCCGTTGTTATAAATGGCGGTCATTTGGCATAGGCTACCCTAGATTGCAGCTTTTTCTCATTCAGGATATGATCTATGCCCTGGCACTCCTCCCCGTGCTGCAAAATTTCTGACGAGATATCAGCTGAAAACCCTCTGGAGGTACTGTTGTGCCTAAGTTGTTTCCTCGAGGTGCATTTTACATCACTGGGATGATCATGAACTTTTTTTACTTCAATTCTACAGCTGCTAGTTGGTTTATTGTTATTCCACCTGTTTTGGATACTGTGTACTTACTGAATTCGTATAGATGATACTTTCTTGGCTTTCAGCAAGTTTCATTCTGATTTTTCTACAAATTCCTTTTCATAATTTATTATTTTATCTCTTGCTTTTCCATTTGGGGATCCTATGAGTCCTATTCTTACCTGCTTTGACTTAACCCAGGATTCAACTGTGATGTCAGCGTTGGTTTGCACTTGCTTTTCTGTGTCTTTTTCTGATCGAGGGATTTCTGTTCCACTGTTCTCACATGCATTCTCGAGTCCCTCTGCATTATGTAGTGTGCTTCGGATTGACTTTAGCAAAGTTTTTATCACATCCATTCAGATTTCTGATATTATTTGGTTCATCTTTAGTGTTTCTCTTCCCCTTTTCTGGTATTCTGCCTTTTGTGATTCTGAGGCACTGTTGTTCAACAGTGTATCCCTCACATCCATTTTCAGAGTTTACTCTGGTAAATTTTTGCCGTCTAGTTGTTTGGGCCTTCAATCTCTTTGGAACTGAAAATGGTACTTCCTGTTTCTTTTAATATACATCTTTTACTCTACAGGTCAAGTACTATCATGTATCTAATATAGACTTATAGGGCTTGGTTAAGTGCAAACTTTAGACTCTTTGGTGTATGTAATTCCATGGTATTTCTGTGAGGACAATTTTCCCTAGACCTTGATGCCATACCCTGTTCCTGTGTGTGTTGTCTGTTATATCTCTATATCCTGGAGTTGTCTTTGTTGTGATGAACACACCATATTGTTACAGTTAGTAGAACCTCATTTTTATTATACTAATCTCACAATTCTGAAAGGGCACAGGGCACTTCCTCTAGTGGAAATGAAGCTTCTATATTTTTTCAGCTCTGCATTCTTCTATATGTCATATTGAAGTGTCTGCAAAACAGCCAGCATAGAGTGCGCTTGTACGATCTACTGCCATGGGAATGTCCCAAAGATACCAGTTCTTCCCAGAGCTTCTCTGTCTACAGAAATACCAGTGGAAGCATTTGTATGGATATCATACATCAGGGCCTGCTGGGATGATCCCGCAGACCGACTTATGTGTCCTCGGTGCAGTACACTGTCAGTGCCGTCCAAAATGTAGCGTCTGCATTTGGGAGATAATGCTGTAAAAAATGCTTCATCTTCTCATGCTGTGGACTTTGACCACTATTCCTTGTTCTCTCATCCTTGAGTCATGGGTTCACGAAAGCAACCACAGAGCTGTTCCGTATCCTCTGCCTCAAACCAGACTGTAATCCCAATCCAGGTTTTGAATGTAGCAGATCCTAACTCTTTTAATACTGATTTCAAACCCAACGCCCGCAGGAACCCTCAGTCCAGATGCATGATACCTCTGATTGAGCCCCACACGTGCACTATTGGCAAAATATCAAATTGGACCCTGGTCCTGCAGATGCAGTGGATGTGGCCACAGGACATATCGATAGACTCAACCTCACACGCCAGTGCAGTTGCTGTCTCACTGAGTTCACAGTTCTCTTTGCTCTCTTGAAATTACCCACCAAAACCCACAACGCACTCTAGATCCCTGAGTTGTGCGAGAGCCATCATCCGTCGCCCTACCCCTCTTTTTCCGCTGCCTCAGCTAGCTCAGATTTGGCAGCTCGCATCTTGGTCTCAGATTCAATTGTGGGGATATTTTGAGCTGATTTCTTTGAGCTCTGTCAGCCAAGCATCTGCTGTGCACTCTTCTAACAGCGCATCACCTTCAATCCCATGCCTGCTGCCCGCTTGAGAGTGTGCTTCCAAGTGAAACAGAGTTTCACCTTTGATGCTCCATTACCAGAGGTCAGATCCTGCACTGGTTTCCATTCTCTACTTTGCCTTTTCCTGCTTCCGGTTTTTCTGAGGCCTCGTCCTGTCTTTGGAAGTAACAGACCACTCTTAGGCAAGTGTCCTGTGCCAAGGGCTGGGTGATTGGATGTTTACAATATTTTGTGTATGGAAGCTAGTGAGAGCAGTTTGCACTGGTGTTCTTCCTACTGGGCATCAACAAATCAACAATGTTCAAAAATAATTCACAGAAATTGGATACTTGTTTCGCTCCTTTTTTTTACAGCCATGGTCGAAATTTGTTCTAAGACTTCAGGTTTGACATTATGTTGATAAGGCAGTTGCATGTTTTAAGAAATTTAATAGTATCGATTTACATGTTTTGGGATTTATATAAAATTGAAGTTAGTTTTTGAACATTACCAAATCAACCTAGAAACCAGACTTGACAATTTCTGTAACATTTTGACATCTCTAAGGAAAAATAAGTCAGACTCAATGTAAAATAGCAGTCCAAAAGTTTGAAGGGGACCTGCCAACTCTTTTCTCTTGAAGCCTCCAAAAACAAAAGGAACAATGAAATACCTATAGGAAGCATGAAATAACCCCCAACCTGTGTTTCCCTTGTGCACTTGGTGCCCTTTAATCCCAATGACACATACTAGACAATGTTGGCATTTCAAGGGGTAACATTCCTCTCTAGGAATATACAAGAAAACCTAAACAGAATATATAAATTTAGGCTTGATTCCAAAAGCACCTAGAGGCATTTAACTATGAGAAACCTGCTGCAGCTATGCTAGGCTATTGAGAACCAGGTGCTCTTCTATCAGTGCTGAGAAGGCTTAATCATCCGATCATGTTGGGTAAAGCAATTTAACACAGCCAATTCTGCACCTCCAAGATATAGTGCACCCGGGGCTTGACGGAAGTGAATGACTGTCCACATAACCTGTGTCTTTAATGTGTTTGGCGACTTTTACAGTTCAGTTCACTATCTGACTTCTAATATTTTCCTGTACAGTCTTGAAAAACTGAGGCCTAACACATATTGAAGTTCATTCAAAGATTCCCCTCACTTCCCACACCCCTTTCAGCCCAAAGAATACATAAGCCCAGCATTTCCTGAATCTAGAGGAAGGTCATCATTTCTTTGTGTGAGCTAAGTATTCAATTCCTATCTATTTTAGTCGAGAGTATTTGACTTTAAGGAGTTCACTGTTGTTCACCGAGTGTGAAGGAGGAGGAACTCTGATTCTAGTAGGGGCTTGCTCTCCTCCTACTGGATTCATTGCAGCTCAGGTTCTGATCCTTTGAAATGGATGCCTGAGTGGAGTGGAGGGAAGAGCATGTGATTGATAGCTAGGCACAAACCTGGGAATAGGCTTACCTGGGCTTGGTGCATTTCGGTCTGAATGATTCGTAAATGCCCCTTGGGATGTGTGGATTCTCACGAACTCTTCCAAGAACATGAGCGCTTTTATCATCTCTGCCATCTCTTCTCTTTAAGACGTCAGGAATCTTGGACCCGTCCTTGGAGCAGAGAATCGAGTAACTTTCTAAAGTGCACGTTGACTCTCCGTATGTTTCTGCAGTATCACCGAGGTTCAGTAGGTCTCATGAATGTCTTTCGAGCCTGGTATGCTCTAGAGATGTCTCCATGCCGATATTCTCCACTGTAGCAGAACAACTTTCATCAATGTGTTCGCACATCTCCTCAATCCTTGCAGCCAGTTTTTCTGCCAGCTTCTCTTCGTGTCTCCCATAAAGTCGACGTCAAAAGGACTGGGCAAGTCTGAAAATACCTCGGAGCCTCACCAGTAAGCTGATGACAGGCAGATCTTCCACTGTCTGCCCTTTCAGATTCTGGAAACTGACCCGTGAACTCAGGTCTTTGGGCAGCAGCGGTATCTCGAAAATACTCAGCTTCCCGAACAAAGACCTAAGCCAATCTCCACATAGGGCAGCAGACCTAACATCAAACTGATCCACCAAAAGAATTCTGCCCAGTTACCTTGGATCCACCAGCCTAAACAAGCCTCGTGGTACACACCAACATTCCACCTGGAATTCAACCGGTAACTGCTATCCCCAGTGGTTGATGCATCAAGTCAATGTTGGGGGTGATGCTGCATTAAACGATAGTTTCCTAAAGGAAATGTGATCCTACCCAGAAGGGCCCCATGGTCCTTTTCTCTTCCCTCTTTCCTTATGTTCAGATCTGTATACACAGTACAAATGGAGGGAAGAGTGTCCATGATCAGTTTATGGATTCACACCTATTTAAATTTTCTAACATTTCACAGTACAAAGAGACCCACTCAAGGAAACTCATGTTTGTGTAATATCCATTCACCCAGATTACATATCCGTCTGTTGCTTTCTGCTGAAACACCCACACTCTCAGAACATGGATCCATTTGTTTCATGGGGGCTGAAATTCCTAGAAATGAAACCAATCCCAACGTGCACTTTCCTGTCTGTCTCTTTTGCACTTAGATCAGTTTTGCAGAGCTACTTGTCTTTGTTATAGGCTTATGCCATTTCTTCTCTACGTAGGGTAGAATTAGGCATTCGTTCATCCTGTTGGAAGACTTGTAAGTCTATATCCCGTTCTATGACCCATTCTTATTCAAAACCGTCATTTGTGTTGGCTCACGAAATGCACTTCTGGATCAGTATCTATGAATAGTAATACACGCGTCTGTTTTATCAATTCAAGCGTGTTGAGTACATGCTAACAGCGATAATTGGTCGATGCGTGCTGAATGATCATTGACATCACTTTGAGTATTTTGTCTTGAATAATCATATTTGTTTGGTATATGTCAGCCAACTGTAACCTTTTGGTGTTTGTTTGTTTGTCTGATTGTTTTGCAAACACATTAGGCCATGCATCTCTCCTTTTGCTTCAGACTGACGGTCATGTAAACTCATTCACTTAAGATAATGCTTAAAATCACCTATGATTTCCTGCTACCCTCTCCCATCTTTAGGATTTTGATGTCCTCCTTGCCTTCTTCTTCTTACTTCTTTGCAACTCAGTCTCTTCTTGCATTTGTAATAATGGTTTTGTTCTTTCCATTTCATCTTGCTACTTTTCTACTCAGGGTAGGATTCTCAATTTTTGTTTTAGGATCAGTCTCAAACTGCTGAATTCTTTTCAGGTTTGCCGGTCAGTGAAATTCCCTAGCTCTGCCGTTGTTATAAACAGAGGTCATTTGGCATAGGCTACCCTAGATTGCAGCTTTTTCTCATTCAGGATATGGTCTATGCCCTGGCACTCCTCCCCGTGCTGCAAAATTTCTGAAGAGATAACAGCTGAAACCCCTCTGGAGTTACTGTTGTGACTAAGTTGTTTCCTCGACGTGCATTTCCATCACTGGGATGATCATGAACTTTTTTTAATTGAATTCTAAACCTGCTAGTTGGTCTATTGTTATTCCACCTCTTTTGGATGCTGTGTACTTCCTGAATTCGTATAGATGATACTTTCTTGGCTTTCAGCAAGTTTCATTCTGATTTTTCTACAAATTCCTTTTCAGAATTTATTTTATTATCTATTGCTTTTCCATTTGGGGATCCTATGAGTACTATTCTTACCTGCTTTGTCTTAACCCAGAATTCAACAGTGATGTCAGCGTTGGTTTGCACTTGCTTTTCTGTGTCTTTTTCTGATCGAGGGATTTCTGTTCCACTGTCCTCACAGTCATTCTCGAGTCCCTCTTCATTATGTAGTCTGCTTCGGATTGACTTTAGCACAGTTTTTATCTCATCCATTGAGATTTCTGATATTATTTGGTTCATCTTTAGAGTTTCTCTTCCCCTTTTCTGGTATTGTACCTTTTGTGATTATGAGGCACTGTTGTTCATCAGTGTATCCCTCACATCCATTTTCAGAGCCTGCTCTGCTATCGTTTTGCCGTCTAGCTGTTTGAAAGCTTATTTTTTGGGCCTTCAATATCTTTGGAACTGAAAATGTTGCTTCCTGTTTCTTTTACTATACTTCTTTTATTCTTCAGGTCAGGTAGTATCTTGTATCTAATATAGAATTATAGGACTTCGTTAAGTGCAAATTTTAGACTCTGTGCTGTACGCAATTCCAAGGTATTTCTGTGAGGACAATTTTCCCTAGGCCTTGATGCCATGTCCTATTCCTGTCTGTGTTGTCTTTTATATCTCTAAATCCTGGTGTTGCCTTTGTTGTGATGAAAACACCATACTGTTTCAGTTAGTAGAACCTCATATTTATTACACTAATCTCACAATTCTGAATGGGCACAGGGCACTTCCTCTAGTGGGAATGAAGCTTCTATATGTTTTCAACTCTGCATTCTTCTGTATGTCATTTTGAAGTGTCTCCAAAACAGCCAACATAGAGTGCGCTTGTACTTTCTACTGCCATGTGAATGTCCCAATGTTACCAGTACTTCCCAGAACGTCTCTGTCTACAGAAACACCAGTGGAAGCATATGTATGGATGTCATACTTCAGGGCCTCCTGGGATGATCCCGCAGACCGACCTATGTGTCCTCGGTGCAGTACCCTGTCAGTGCCGTCCAAAATGTAGCATCTACATTTGGGTGATAATGCTGTAAGAAATGCTTCATCTTCTCATGCTGTGGACTTTGACCACTATTCCTTGTTCTCTCATTCTTGAGTAATGGGTTCACGAAGGCCACCACAGAGCTGTTCCATATCCTCTGCCTCAAACCAGACTGTAATCCCAATCCAGGTTTTGAATGTAGCAGATCCTAAATCTTTTAATACTGATTTCAAACCCAACGCCCCCAGGAACCCTCAGTCCAGATGCATGATACCTCTGATTGAGCCCCACACGTGCTCTATTGGCAAAATATCAAATTGGACACTGGTCCTGCAGATGCAGTGGATGTGGCCATAGGATATATCGATAAACTCAACCTCACGCACCAGTGCTGTTGCTGTCTCACTGAGGTCACAGTTCTCTTTGCTCTCTTGAAAGTACCCACCAAAACCCACAATGCTTTCTAGATCCCTGAGTTGTGCGAGAGCCATCATCCGTCGCCCTACCCCTCTTTTTCCGCTGCCTCAGCTAGCTCAGATTTGGCAGCTCGGATCTTGGTCTCAGATTCAATTGGGATATTTTGAGCTGATTTCTTTGAATTCTGTCAGCCAAGCATCTGCTGTGCACTCTGCTAACCCTCAGCACTTCACCTTTGATCCCATGCCTGCTGCCCGCCTGAGAGTGTGCTTCCAAGGAAAACAGAGTTTCACCTTTTATGCTCCATTACCAGAGGTCAGATCCTGCACTGGTTTCCATTCTCTAATTTGCCATTTCTTGCTTGCAGTTTTTTGAGGCCTCATCCTGTCTTTGGAATTAACAGACCACTCTTAGGCAAGTGTCCTATGCCAAGGCCTGGGTGAGTGGATGTTTACAAATTTTTGTGTATGGGAGCTAGTGACAGCAGTTTGCACTTGTTCTCTTCCTACTGGACATCGATAAATCAACACTTTCCACATATACTTCAGAGAAATTGAATATTTGTTTAGCTCCTTTTTCTTTACAGTCATGGTCGTAAGGATTTTCCGATGACTCCAGTTTTGAAATTATGTTCACAAGGCCGTTACAGTCTTTAAGAAGGTTAATAGTATCGATTTACGTGTTTTGGGATTTATATGAAAGTGAAGTTAGTTTTTGAAAATTACCATATCAACCTAGAAGCCAGACTTGTCAATTTTTGTAACATTTTGTCAGCTCTATGGAAAAAAACGACGGACTCAATGTAAAATAGCAGTCCACATGTTTGTAGGGGACATGCCAACTCTTTTCTCTTGAAGCATCCAACAACAATAGGAACCATTAAATACCTATTGGAACCATGAAATAACCCCCAACCTGTGTTTCCCTTGTGCACCTGGTGCCCTTTACTTCCAATGACACATACTAGGCAATGTTTGCATTTCAAGAGGTAACATTCCTCTCTAGGAATATACAAGAATATCTAAACAGAATTTATAAATTTAGGCTTGATTCCAAAAGCACCTAGAGGCATTTAACTTTGAAAAACCTGCTGTAGCTATGCTAGGCTGTAGAGAACCAGGTGTTCTTCTATCAGTGCTGAGAACGCTTAATCATCTGATCATGTTGGGTAAAGCAATTTAACACATCCATGTCTGCACCTCCAAAATATAGTGCACCCGGGTCTTGACGGAAGGGAAAGTCGGTCCACATAACCTGTGTCTTTAATGTGTTTGGCGACTTTTACAGTTCAGTTCACTATCTGACTTCTAATATTTTCCTGTACTGTCTTGAAATACTGAGGCCTAATTCATGTTCAAGTTCAGTCAAATATTCCACTCACTTCCCACACTCCTTTCAGCCCAAAGAATACATAAGCCCAGCATTTTCTGAATCTACGACAAGGTCATCATTACTTTGTGTGAGCTAAGTGTTCAATTCCTATCTAATTTATTCGAGATTATTTGAGCTTTAAGAGTTCACTTTTTACCGAGTGTGAAAGTGTAGGTACTCTGGTTATAGGAGGGGCTTGCTTTCCTAATACTGGATTCATTGCAGCTCAGGTTCTGACCCTTTGATATGGATGCCTGAGTGGAGTGGAGGGAAGTGCATGTGATTGATAGCTAGGCACAAACCTGGGAATCGGCTTACTAGGGCTTGGTGCATTTTGGTCTGAATGATTCATAACTGCCCCTTGGGATGTGTGGATTCTCATGAACTCTTCCAATAACATGAGCACTTTTATCATCTCTGCCATCTCTTCTCTTTTAGACATGAGTAATCATGGACCCATTCTTGGAGCAGAGAATCGAGTAAATTTCTCAAGTTCAAGTTCACACTCAGTATGTTTCTGCCAGTATCAGTGTGATTCAATAGCTCTCATGAATGTCTTTCTAGCCTGGTATGCTCTAGAGATGTCTCCATGACGATATTCTTCACTGTAGCAGAACAACTCTCATCAATGTGTTCACACGTCTCCTCAGTCCATGCAGCCAGCTTTTCTGCCAACTTCTCTTCGTGTCTCCCATAAAGTCGACATCAACAAAATGGGCAAGTCTGAACGTACCTCAGAACCTCAGCATTAAGCTGATGACAGGTAGTTCTTCCACTGTATGCCCTTTAAGATTCTGAAAACAGACCCGTGAACTCAGGTCTTTTCACAGCAGCAGTATCTCCATCTTACACAGCTTCCTGAAACAAAGAATTAAGCCAATATCCACATAGGGTGGCAGCCCCTCCATCATAATGATCCACCAAAAGAATTCTGCCCAGTTACCTTGGATCCACCAGCCGCAACAAGCCTCATGGTACAAACCAATATTCCACCTGGAATCCAACCGGTAAGTGACATTCACAGTGGTTGATGCATTAAGTCAGTGTTGGGGGAGAGGCTGCTTTAGACGAGAGGTTCCTAAGGGAAATGTGATTATATCAACAAGGGTCCCATGGTTTTTTCTCTTCCCTCTTTCCTTTTTTTCAGATCTGTATACACAGTAAAAACGGAGGGAAGTGTGTCCATGTTCAGTTTATCGATTGACAGCTCTTTAAACTTTCTAACAGTTCACAGTACACAGAGACCCACTACAGGAAATTCATGTTTGTGTAATATCCATTCACCCAGAATACATATCCGTCTGTTGCTTTCTGCTGAAACACCCACACTCTCAGAACATGTATCCGTGTTTTTCATGGGGGCTTAAATCCCTAGAAATTAAACCAATCCCTACGTGCACTTTCCTGTATGTCTCTTTTGCACTTAATACAGTTTTGCAGAGCTACTTGTCTTTGTTATAGGGTTATGCCATTTCTTCTCTACCTTGGTTAGAATATGGCATTCATTCATCCTGTTGGAATTCTTGTAAGTCTATATACCTTTCTATGACCCACTGTTGTTGAAAACTGTCATTTGGTTTGTGTCAAGATATGCACTTCTGGATCAGTATCTATGAATACTAATGCACGCGTCTGTGTTCTGAATACAAGTGTTTTGAGTACATGCTAGCCGCGATACTGGGTCATTGCGTGCTGAATGATCCTTGACATCACTTTGAGTATTTTGTCTTGAATAATCATGGTTGTTTGGTATATGTCAGCCAACTGTAACCTTTTGGTGTTTGTTTGTTTTTCTGATTGTTTGTTTGTCTTGCAAACACATTAGGCCTTGCATCTCTCCTTTTGCTTCAGACAGACAGTCATATAAGCTGATTCACTTAAGATAGTGCTTAAAATCACCTATGATTTCCTGCTACCCTCTCCCATCTTTAGGATTTTGATGTCCTCCTTGCCTTCTTCTTCTTACTTCTTTGCAACTCAGGCTCTTCTTGCATTTGCAATAATGGTTTTGTTATTTCCATTTCATTATGCTACTTTTCTACTCAGGGTAGGATTCTCAATTTTTGTTTTAGGATCAGTCTAAAACTGCTGAATTCTTTTCAGGTTTGCCGGTCAGTGAAATTCCCTAGCTCTGCTGTTGTTATAAACGGCGGTCATTTGGCATAGGCTAGCCTAGATTGCAGCTTTTTCTCATTCAGGATATGGTCTATGTCCTGGCACTTCTCCCCGTGCAGCAAATTTTCTGCCGAGATATCAGCTGAAACCCCTCTGGAGGTTCTGTTGTGACTAAGTTGCTTTCCTCGTGGTGCATTTTGCATCACTGGGATGATCATGAAATTTGTTTATTTGAATTCTACAACTCCTTGTTGGTCTATTGGGATTCCACCTCATTTGGACTCTGTGTACTTACTGAAATCGTATAGATGATCCTTTCTTAGCTTTCAGCAAGTTTCATTCTGATTTTTGTACAAATTCCTTTTCAGAATTTTTATTTTTTCTCTTGCTTTTCCATTTGGGAATTCTATGAGTCCTATTCTTTCCTGCTTTGTCTTAACCCATGATTCAACAGCGATGTTTGCGTTGGTTTGCACTTGCTTTTCTGTGTCTTCTTCTGATCGATTGATTTCTGTTCCCCTGTCATCACAGTCATTCACGAGTCCCTCTGCATTATGTAGTCTGCATAGGACTGACTTTAGCCCAGTTATTATCTCACCCATTGAGTTTTCTGTCATTATTGGGTTCTTCTTTAGACTTTCTCTTCCCCTTTTCTGGTATTCTGCCTTTTGTTATTCAGAGGCCCTGCTGTTCATCAGTGTTTTCCTCACTTCCATTTTCATTGCTTTCTCTGGTAGCGTTTTTCCGTCTAGTTGCTTGAAAGCTTATTTTTTGGGCCTTCAATCACTTTGGAACTGAAAATGGCACTTCCTGTTTTTTTTACTATACTTTTTTTCTCTACATTTCAAGTACTTTCAGGTATGTAGTACAGACTTATAGGGCTTGGATTTATGAAAACTTTAGTGTATTTGGTGTAAGCAATTCCATGGCATTTCTGTGAGGACATTTTTCCCTAGACCTTGATGCCATGCCCAGTTTCTGTTTGTATTGTCTGGTATATCTCTAATTGCTGGTATTCCCTTTGTTGTGATGAACACACCATACTATTTCAGTTAGTAGAACCTCATTTTTATTACGCTAATCTCACAGTTCTGAAAGGGCACAAGGCACTTCCTCTACTGGAAATGAAGCTTCTATATGTTTTCATGTCTGCATTCATCTGTATGTCATTTTGGAGTGTCTCCAAAAGAGCCTACAGAGAGTGCGCTTGTACTTTCTACTGCCATGGGAATGTACCAATGTTACCAGTTCTTCCCAGAACTTCTCTGTCTACAGAAACACCAGTGGAAGCATATGTATGGATGTCTTACTTCAGGGACTGCTGGGATGATCCCGCAGACCGACCTATGTGTCCTCGGTGCAGTACACTGTCAGTGCCGTCCAAAATGTAGCATCTGCATTTGGGAGATAATGCTGTAAGAAATGCTTCATCTTCTCATGCTGTGGACTTTGACCACTCTTCCTAGTTCTCTCATCCTTGAGTCATGGGTTCACGAAAGCAACCACAGAGCTGTTCCGTATCCTCTGCCTCAAACCAGACCATTATCCAAGTCTAGGTTACGAATATAGTAGATCCTAAAACTTTTAATAATGATTTCAAACCCAACGCCCCCTGGAACCCTCAGACCAGATTCATGATATCTTTGATCCCCACACGTGCTGTATTGGCAAAATATCAAATTGGTCTCTGGTCCTGCAGATGCAGTGGATGTGGCCATAGGAAATATTGATAAAGTCAACCTCACGCGCCAGTGCATTTGCTGTCTCACTGAGGTCACAGTTCTCTTTGCTCTCTTGAAACTACCCACCAAAACCCACAATGCACTCTAGATCCCTGAGTTCTGCGTGGGCCATCATCCGTAGCCCTATCCCTCTTTTTCCGCTGCCTCTGCTAGCTCAGATTCGGCAGCTCGGATCTTGGTCTCAGATTCAATTGTGGGGATATTTTGTTCTAATTTTTTGTGTTCTGTCAGCCAAGCATCTTCGGTGCACTCTTCTAACACTCAGCACATCACCTTCAATCCCATGCTTGCTGCCTTTTTGAGAGTTTGCTTCCAAGGTAAACAGTGTTTCACCTTTGATGCTCCATTACCAGAGGTCAGATCCTGCACTGGTTTCCATTCTCTACTTTTCCTTCTCCTTCTCCCAGGTTTTCTGAGGCCTCATCCTTTCTTTGGAATAACAGACCACTCTTCGGCATGTGTCCTGTGCCAAGGGCTGGGTGAGTGGATGTTTACAATGCTGTGTGTATGGGAGCGAGTTAGAGCAGTTTGCACTGGTTCTCTGCCTACTGGGCATCGATAAATCAACACTTTCCACATATAATTCACAGAAATTGGATGTTTGTTTAGCTCCGTTTTCTATACAGCCATGGTCCGAGGTTTTGTCCAAAGACTCCTGCTTTGAATCTAGGGGAGGCTGGGTCACACGTTTCCCTCCATCCCCAGCCCAGCTGGAAGCCTGAAAGATGCCCAGGTCCGCCCGTGGCCCATTTTCAGCCCTGCTCCACCCTGGCCTGTCAAAATGTCAAATGGCCCTGTCACACATCTGGCTGGCAAACGTTCCTTGGGGTAGAGCATCTATCCCCTCTTCTCCGTGTTTGCCCCCTGCCTGGTGCCCCTCTATATCTGCCCTCCCGCTCTCCCGGCCTCTCAGCGCCATCTCCCCTCCTCCTCCACATAGTGTCTCAGCATTTTCCTGCCTTTGGTGAGATGGGGCCATTTCTCTCAAGGGTCGTTTTAAATATTCAGATTTTTAAATTTTTATTTTAGTGAATTATATTCAGTTTACAATTTTGTGTCAATTTCTGGTGTACAGCTCAATGCTTCAGTCATACAATAATATTCGTATATTCATTATCATGTCCTTTCTCACCATGAGCTACTACAAGATTTTGACTATGGTTCCCTGTGCTGTGTGGTATAAACTTGTTGCTTTATTTTATATTTACCACTCACTGTCTGCAAATCTCGAACTCCCAGTCTATCCTTTCCCACCCTGTTCCCCTCTGATAACCATGAGTTTGTTTTCTAAGTCTGTTTAATTTTAGATTCCACATGAGTGTTGTCATATGGTGTTTTTTTTTTCTTTCTGGCTTACTTTACTTAGAATGATGTTTTCCAGGACCATCCATGTTGCTCCAAATGGCATGATATTATTTTTATGGCTGAGTAGTATTCCATTGTATACATGACACGGCTTCTGTATCCAGTCATCTGTTGCTGGACATTTAAGCTGTCTCCATGTCTTGGCTATTGTAAATAGTGCTATGAACATTGGGGTGCTGGTGTCTTTCTGTATTAATGCTTCCTTTGGATATATGCCCAGGAGTGGGATTATTGTATCATATAGTAAGTGTATTTTTAGTTTTTTGAGGACTCCCCATAGCATTTTCCATAACTGCTGTACCAAACTACATTCCCACTGACAGTGTACAAGGGTTCACTGTTTTCCACACCCTCTCTAGCATTTACCATTTGAATATTCATGCTTTAATTATTTTATTGCAGCAGCAACATGTAAGAATGAAAAAGTGGCATCCTGGTGGCTGGGGGATGAGCCTGTGTGTGTGTCCCTGTGCATGTGTGTATGTTCCTGTATGTGTGTACATGTCCCTGTGTGTAAATGTGTGCCCTCCATGTGCCTGCATGGGGGTGGGGAGTGGGGCTGGAGCCTGTGTGTGTGACTGACATCTCAGGCACGTGGGCCTGGAGGGGTGTGCGAGGCTGTGATGCTGGGCTGAGAGGCTGTGACCTGACCAAGGCCACACAGCCCATCTTGGGGCCCAGGGCCCCACCCTTGCTTCCAGGCCTGTCACCAATCAGCTGGGGTGTCCCCTGCCGTGACACAGGGCTTGGAGTCCTGACCCTAAGGGCCCCACAAATTCCCTCAGGAGGAGGGGTCTCTGGGGCAGGAGGAGGTGGATGGGCTTGGCATGGGGAGGGGGGAGCAGGGAATCCAAGGGGGTGAGCATGGCTCTGGAGTTTGTGGGTGACCATCAGCAGTGAGGTGAGGGGAGTAAGAAGGGCCTCCTCACCAGGACTGAGTTTGTCACCCCGGCCAAGGGAGCCGCTCTTCTGCACAAGGGCCAATTTAGAAAAATGTGGAAAACCAAGTTTCAGGCTCCATGGTAGATAAGTCCCATTCCAGACGGAAATAGCAGGATGTGACCCCGTAAAAAGTGGTGAGCGCACGTGAGCCATCGCCTCGCCCAGAAAGGAATTCCCCCGAGAGCCAGAGCTCACCCCACACCCACCCAGGGGCCTGGGAGGCCTGGAGTGATGGCCCTGCTGGGGTCCCACTACCCAGGAAGATGGGGAGAAGGGCCACTGGTCATACAGTCGAGGCCCAAGGAGGGGAAAAGACCTGCCCAGGTCACCCAGCACAGGAGGGCAGTCGGCTGGGACCCAGGACTTCGGGCTTGTCACAGGCCCCCTTCTTAGGAAAGGGGCACAGGCCTGCCTGGGAAAGAAGCATTGGGTAAGTGAATAACCCTGCAGACAGGGCCAAGTTGGCTGGCTGGCCGAGCCTCAGTTTCCCCTCTGTGGAACAGAGGACGGGACTGCCCCTGCTCACAGGGTCTCTGTGAAGCTAGTGATGGTGCTGCTGTGGTGCTGGGGAGAGCCCTCCTGGTCCTCCTTACCTTGGAAGAGGCCGGAGAGCCCTTCCTGAGGGCTGATGGTGCCTGTCTAGCTGGGCGGGCTGCTGGCCCCTGCGTCCCTGACAGTGGCAGCTACACGGCTTGGTGAAGGATGGGCCAACTCCCCTTCCCAGGCACCCTGGCCCATCGTCCCCCACCACGCACCCTGGGCTGGCTCCCTCTTTCCTTCCTGCCTCCTCTTGTCTCTGCTTCCCCCCACCTGGTGTCCCTCTCTTGTCACCTCCTGTCCCTCTCTAGGACTTGACCCCCACCTTTCTCTCTCTCACTCACACACTGTCTCTCCCTTCGTGTGTCTTTCTCTGCCTCTCCCCCAGGCCCTCAGGCCCTGAGCTCAGGTCTAGCCCTGTCCAGGGCCACAGAGCCACAGGGCCAGATCTCTCGCAGCACTCCCACCCTCACAGCTATCTTCCAGCCCCAGCTCTGCTCACAGTGGAGGAGCCCGGTTACAGAGCTGCTCCTGCTGGCATTTGCTGCTGCATCGCTGATCCCCCCACTTCCCGGGCAGCGCAGCAGTCTCACCTTGACCTGTTTGTGGCCCAGCCTGGACCCCAGAGCTGCTGCAGGGCTGGCTGCCTCCCCCACCTGGAAGGAGGGAGGGCCCCGTGGGCTCCAGGGACAGCTGGTGCAGAGTGGAGTGGACTCTTTTTATGCCCAACACCTTCTCCCTGGCAGTGGTGGCACCCCAACCACTGACCCTGCCCCACCCACCTCAGAGTCAGGAGGCTGTGGGAGGATGAAGGGATCTCATGGGGCCCACTGAGAGCACTGCCGCCCTCAGCCCCCCTCAGAGTCTGCCTGGAGCCGGGGCTGCTGGGCAGCTGACGTGGGGCGGGGGCACAGGCCTGGTCAGTGCAGGGCCTCTCGCTGGACGCCCATGGCCTCCCTGCACCTCATCTGTTCCTCACCATGAGACACGGCCACTTCATTCTGGTCATCTAGCTCATGACCAGACACCCCTGTGACTGACAGGCCCCACATGCCCAGTGAGTGTTTACTGACTGAAGCAGCACAGCCATCACTAGATCTAGACACAGGCTGTACCCACCACCCAGGAGGAGCCCCGGGGCCCCTGTGGTCACTGCTGCCCTGAAGGGGTAACCTTGCATCTGCCCTGTCACCTTAGTTCCTGCTGGTTTGTGAGTTGTGTGCCCGTGAATCACTGCATGCCCTCAAGAGGGTGTGACCACTAGTCCTCCAGGAAGCAGACACTGACACAGAGAGAACTGTGACAATTTCATTAGGGGTGACAATAGGAGAGAACAGCAGAGGGGGCAGGTTGGAGCAGGGAAACATTCGGGCCGTAATGCACCTCTGACATCTTCTCTAAACACATCATTGCCACAGCTGAGGGGCCCCTTCAGTTGGCAAATGGACTGTGCTGTAAGGCAAAAAGAGTTATTTACTTTAATAGGATCTTATTTTTTCCTGATTTTGTCTTCTCTAATGTATGTATGGCCTCTGATGGACACTGTAGTCTGTGTGTGCATCTCCGTGCCTATACAGAATGAAAATAATTATTTTCACATCTCAGACACAGATCTCAAAATGTGCACATTCTCATTATTATATTTCCTTCCTTAACTAGTAAGACCTAATATTTAATAGAAGAAAGGGAACTTTTGCCTTATGTTTAAAGCAGAGAATGGTAAGCTCTGGGTCTGAGCACTTATATCTTCAGTTTAATTTAATGTACTTCCTAAGGTCTCTTTTGATGATTCTGTGTGCAGACACTTTCTTTTAAACTATGAGAATGGTGAGTGAGAAATATCTCCCAGTCATTTTGCAAAACAATGTGTGTGCTTGACCCAAACCTCCTCACAATGACGTCAGGGACCAGTGTTACCCCCCGGCTCACAGAGAACAACGCTGAGACCCTGTGGGGGCCCCACTGAGTCTTGGTGTTAGGGGATGAACTGCAAGAACTCAAAGAATCAGAAATTGGATCTTGTGACATAAATGTGGAGATGCCAAGCTGACAGTGGGCATGGTGACAGGAGGGAGCAGGGGTGTAGGGACAGGGGTCCTACAGGGTGTCTCCTGATCACCCCTAACTTCCCCCAAAGAACCTGCCTCATGCTGAAGGGCAAGGCACCTGCTCAGCTGATCTAAATCCTGCCTGCACTTTTCAAATCACTGGGGCAAAAGAAAACTTCAGCCACACAAAATTACCCTGAAAAAAACAAGCTAAATTTCAGTTTCTCTGATATCCAGAGATTTCATCCAGACCCAGAACTTTCAGAAACCCAAGAGAACAATCATCTTTATATGAGGTTGTGAACTGAGGGCTTTCTGGAGGCACTGGGTTCTGAAGGGGATACGTGCATAGCTGCACTGAGTCCCCTGCACACACACGTGGCTCTAAGTGGACCTCACGCTGCATTCACATGGCCTGCTTGAGCTGCCCGCCCTGCCAGGAGTGACCTTCCAGCTCCATCTGAGTGAACCCAACAAACGCCCACTGGGCAGCCCTTCAATTTCTTTCTTCCCCTCCACACCCTCTTATTCACCCCTGTGTGGCTCACGTGTCCCTCTTCTGCACTCTGAGGCCCTGCACGGGCACATCTGCTATGGTGACAAGCTGTCTGCTGTGAATGTCTCTCTCCCTCACTCGCTCCCTTACCCCTCGAGGCAACCCCATGAGCCCCTGAAGTTAGGGGTGTGCTTCCCCTCACAGAGCACATCTCATGGTCCATGCAAGAGGCACATCTGCCAAACTGGGACTTCAAATTCATTTGATATTCTGTCAAAAGTGTCTTCTGTTCTATACAAGAGACATCTGCTTCCCAGGTCAGGACGGGGAAATGACACAGTCCATCAGATGTGTGTGCTGGGAAGCTAGACAGACGTCACAATGTCCCAAGTCAGATTTCCTCAGGCATCACAAGGCCCTGGAGTGCCATGTCCCCTTCTGCAAAGACTCGACAAGGGAGCAGAAGCACATGCTCTCATCTTACCGAGTGCTGTAACTGGTGGTGGTGGGGGTGGCGGTCGGTGAGACCACATAGGCAACAACAGAGATGGGGGTGGCGGTGATGAATAGCCTCTGAGAAGTGACGCTGGGTGTCCCATCGGGCGAGGCACACCAAGTGGTCCTGCACAAGTACCGGGACATCGGGAATCCACAGTGACCTGCAGAACAGAAGAGAGAGCTGTGTTGGATGACAGACAAAAGGAACAACACCTACAGAACCTGAAACCCAATGCAGCAGCTGTCAGCACCGGGCACCCTCCCCTCCACCGGGTGCCCAGACAGCAGCACAGGGCCACACACTCGATCTTGGGGATAAAACAATGTTGCCACATGACACCGCCGGTGTCTGTAAGTGGAGGAAGGCGAGAGTCCTGCCTGAGACAATGTACAGAGGTTCCAGCAAATTGATAAAGTAGGACCTCCCAAACAGGAAGCCTCTCTGTGCAGGACAACCCAACCTGACACCTTCCCCAGCTCCACAGAAGCATGGTCTGCATGAACCAGAAACACAGAGAAAGAAAGGAAGTGAAGGCCTGGTTTTCCACATAGAATCAGAGCCGCACCTGGGTACTTGCTCTATCTGTAGGACCCTGCCAGACCCTCTCTACCCCCTGATCACAAAGGGCCCTCCTCCGCCAGCAGGAGCTTCCCCTGGGTGCAATGAGCTCTGAGGAGCTGGGCATCCGGCAGTTCTGTGGGGGAGCTGGCAAAGTGCTTCTGAGGGGACAAGGCTGTCCTCAGAAGGGAGTCAGTATCTGCTACAATCATCCTTATTCACAGGGATGTCTGGATTTTAAGTTCGCTAGGAAAAGCACACTACGTTTGTCATATGGGAAAGGGAAGGGGGAAGTCTCATTCCTGCAAATAACACCAACGGGATTTTAGCACATGTGGAAAATCCCACGGTGTGTGATGAGACAGAGAAGAAGCTCTGACAGCTTCCAGGGCAGAACCGACCCACCACGGGATGGAGAACATGATGCCAGGACTGTGGTGCAAATTGGTCCCGCAGGGAAGTAGGCATTTTCATATTGGGCACTTGCCCTTCTAACCTCAATTCCCTACTACAAATGCACCATCTCTGACAGTCAGGCTTTTCTGCCCAAGAGTACAACTGGAGGCAGTGGGGAAGGCACCTTTACCTCCCCAGAAGAGACAGTGATGGCCTGTGATATTTACCACACCCAGGAAGACTCAAAGTTGCACAAACACCACGGTGTAAGCCTGGAAGGGTGGCTTACCTCAGTTTTCAGTTATAAGGAATTGAATGGGCATTCTACAAAGGAGAATCCCACAGCCTGAGCCAGGAAAACATTCAAAGAATGACAACAGGAACCAGTCTCAGTGAAACAGGAGCAATCATAAGAGAAGGAGGAAAAAAGGAGTTAGCCGAGCCAGGAGAAGTCAGTATGGAGCAAGGGCTCACCATTCTTATGCTATTTTAAGAAAAACAAAGACAAAACCTGAGGTCTTCAGCCCTCATGCACTCCCTCGCTGATGGTTTCTGCAAGTAACAATCAAGGTGACAGGGGGAGAGGAAAAGCCAACAGAAACTGGGCAAGAGTTTGAATTTGAAAACAAAAAGACATGACAGACTCATAACAGAACACACAGTCGGCAGACGAGGCCACAAGAGGCTGCTGCAAAAAAAAAAAGAATAAATATCCAAGAAACTCATTAACCGAAAATGACATCCCATTATATCTAGGCCTCCGTGGTCACCACAGGAGGGTGGGATATACCGGGGAACACAGGAGACACACGAAGTTCTGAATCGGAAAAAAACCACAGAAAGGATGGAGGATTAGGTTTATCACAGCAAACTATACTCAAGGAAAACAAATATTTGAGCCTATTTTCCAATATGACAATCGCTCTCATATCACAACGAGTGGGAGACAGGTCTCAGGACCCTTGACTGAAGAGACCACAGGCCCCGGGTTCGGGTGTGTCTTCCATAACGGATCATCGGCTGTGGAAGGTCAGGGCTCCAATCGCTGCAGACAGTGACAGGGGCGGGCTTGTACAACAAGGAGCCCGGAACGTGGTGTCTATTGAAGGCCCGTGTGCAGAACCGACACGTCTGCCATCCGTCAGAGGACCGCCTTTCCCTCTACAACAGACACCTCCCTCCCCAGGGCAGGACAGCGAATACGCGGTCCATTAAGTGCGTCTGCTAAGGGACCAGAGGGACAAGGCCGTGAGCCCAGTCACGGCCGCCCATGCACGGGGAAGCCGCGGAGAGCGATCTGCCCTTCTTCTGCAGTGACTCAAGGAAGAAACAGAGGACTATGTGTTCCTCTTCCCGAGCGGAGCAGCTGGCGGTGGGGGGCGAGGTTGCACAGGGCACCAAGGGGGACCAGGTGCAGGTACCCAGCTGAGCGACGAAGGGCCGCACCCGCAGCAGGCCACGCAGGCCAGTCCTCGGAAAGCTTGGGGCCCTCCGGCCCACAGGGTGACCTGCAGGACAGAAGGGAGGGCTGGTTTGGATGACAGACAAAAGCGCCAACACCGACAAGAGCCGAAACCCAACGCAGCAGCCGTCGGCACAGGGCACCCTCCCCTCCACCGGGTGCCCAGAGAGCAGCACGGTGCCACACGCTCCGCCCAGCCCTCTGGGGCCTGCCTGCAGCCTGGGCCGCACAGGGGGACACGGGGATACGACCCTGATGCCGCAAGTCACCACCGCCGCTGTCTCCAATTGGAGGAATCCAAGGGTCCTCCTGCACTAGAGGCTGAACCCAGAGCTTCCAGCACATGGGCAAACTAGCGCCTTCCCAACAGCCAGCCGCTCTGGGCAGGACGGAACTCCCCGCCACCTACCCAGGCTCCATGCAAGCTTGCACGGTGCGGACTAGGAACACGGAAATGGGACGGATGTGAAGATCTCATTCCACACACGAGCAAGTAGAGCCGCACCAAGGTCATCGCTCTGCCTGCAGGGCTCTGCCTGCAGGACCCTGCCAGGCCCTCTCTGCCCCCTCCTCACAAAGGGCCCTCCTCCTCCACGCAGGGGCTGCCCCTGGGCGCAAAGAGCCCTGGGGAGCTGGGCATTCCTGAGTCCTGCAGCGGAGCTGGCCAAGGGCTCCTGAGGGGACAAGGCTGTCCTCAGAAGGGACTCAGGCTCCGCTACATTCATCCCTATCCTCAGGGACGTCTGGATTTTACGTTCGCTACGGAACACACCCTACCTGCGTGCTACGGGAGAGTGACGTGGGGAGTCTCAACCCCACACCTGACACCAAAGGGACTGTACAAGGTAGTTCAAAAATTCCACGGTGTGCCATGAGACCGACGAGCAGCTGTGACAGCTTCCAGGGCAGCCCCGACCCGACGCAGGGTGGGGGACAAACACAACGTACGCACTCTGGTACGCATCGGAATTCCCCCGCAGGGAAGGAGGCATTTTCACGGCGGGCTCTTTCCCTTCCAGCCTATATTCCCTACTACAAACGCACCATCTCCGTGAGCCAGGCTTTTCTGCCCAGAATAAAACTGGGGGCAGCGGCCAAGACACACTTACCTCCCGAGAAAAGACACTGACGGCTGTGAGTTTTACCAAACACAGGAAGACTCAAAGTTGCACAAAGCACACCGTACAAAGCTGGAGGGAGGGCTTTGCCTCTTTTCCAGTTACCAGGATCTGAATGGACATTCTAAACACGAGAATCACCTGGCCTGAGCCGGGAAACCAGTCAAAAGAAGGACGACATAGAAATCCGTCTCAGTAACCCAGGAGAAACCCCAGGTGCAGGAGGTCAGGAAGGAGTCAGCCGAGCCAGTAGAAGTCAGTGTGGAGCGAGGGCTCACCCTCCTCACGCTGTTTCGAGAAAGCCACAGTCAAAGTCTGCGGGCCCCGGCTCCTAAGCACTCCCTCATGGCTCCTGCACGCACCAGCCAAGGCGACGGGATCCTGGGAGAAGCAGCCCACTGGCTCCTGGGCAAGAGTTTTGAGTCTGAAAAAGGCAGCGACACGCCACGCCAGACCCGACACAGGACACACATTCTGCAGACGAGGCCAGGAACGGCTGCCGGGAGAACTGGAAGATCACCTTTCCCAGGACGAGGCCCAACAGAGCATGACCACCCCACTTACCAGGGCCACCGGGGCCGCCGCAGGTGGGCGGGCGCTGCCAGGCCACACCGGAGCCGCGCCAGGTCCCGCGTCGGCTAAAAACCACAGAAAGGATGGAGGATTAGGCTTTCCTGCGAAGACACTGCTGAAGTGAAATAAAATCTTTGCGCCTTCCTTCCTTTCTACCTTCCCCGTATCACACTCGTTTCTTGGAGGAACTGGATACTGACCCCAGGAACTCCTGCATGCTAAGCTCGCATTCTCTCAACTGCTGAGCTACATATACTCTTCCCCCCGAGAGCACACTAGTTTCTAGGCACAGAGAACAAGAAATGCCAGCCACGTTCACTAACTTACCCAGTGTATAATAAGCTCCGTGTGCTCCACTAACAGAGGTCGTTGTTTTATGATCCGTCAGCTCCTGCGGAGCCACTTCTACAGTCCCAGTAGCGTACTCCGGTTTTGTAATTTTGGGCTTAGTCGCCCCTTCCTAGGAACACAAAACAAGATAAATCAGGAACCGAACTTCAGAATATGTGCCTACGCTTAGTCAGTCAGGTAGACAACAGTTATTTACACAAGCTATCAGAACATAAGCCCTATCCTGGGAGAAGCGGGTGGTACAAATAAAAGGCAGATTCTCCTCTCTGTTCTGCCAGAGGCACAGGATCCATGAAAACAAATCAGCTCAGAAAAGTTTCAAAAGCTCTACAACTGAGGTGAACGGGAACAGTAACGCCACAAAGGACAGGAGAGTCCGCTGCACGTGGATAGCTCACGGAATGCTGGGAAGACCACACTGTTTCATAAAAGAGGGATCCAGTGCAGAGGGGGGATGAGGAGGGGCTTCGGGGAAGGGCAGCCTGAGTAAAAGGAGCAGGTGGGAAACAGCGTAAGGCATTAAGGAAACTAGAACACTGTTACTGGCGGTGGAATGGGAAGACAAAACATGCTGCCTTGAAAATGAAAAATCACCTAACTAATTTCAAGTGAGGACGGCTAAAACAAGAACAAACACCAAGATGCACCTAACTTTCCCAGGGATGAATTTCTTTTCAATATCCTCTAATGAAATGTAAGGGAAAGACCCTGAAAAAAAGAATGCCCATACAGACACTGGCTTCACTAGGTGAGTCTGTAAAATGAACACAAGTGCATTATCCAGTCCTATGGCATTAAGCACAGAATCACATCCTAAACTGTAAGTTAAAAGCATAAGTCAAAAATTCTCATCAGCAGATGCAAACGTGAAAATGCACACTCACACCAACCCACGGTTTATGTCTCAGAATCCCCTGGTACTTATATAGTCACACAAGGACATTAAAAACAAGAGACTGTACCTCATCCCAGGAAGATTCTCTTCCCCTCTCTTCTGTAAAGTGGCGCAATGACACACCATCTTTAAAATGTAGTTACAGGTACATTAATGAGAATATTTACGAATGTATATTAAAACAACCATGTGCGTCTATTTCCGTTCGTGGATGTGTCAAAACAAAAGTGGCAGAAAAGACTTTCAAAGAGTTAGAGAATTTTCTGAAAAAAATGCTTAAGTCACGGTTGGGACATATTTCAAACCAAGTAGTAAGAGGAAAACACGTAAAAAGAATGGATATGTAAGTTGGGTTTGCGCATTATGTATCTCTAACATTTGAAGTTTGCTCTTGTTTTTGTTTTTTTTTTTTCTTCTGTTTTTAAATGGAGGTACCGGGAATGAGCACACGGAATTCGGCATGCTAAGCAAACATTCTATTTACCACTAAACTATGTCCTTCCCCGAGTCAACTAGCTTCTCGGCATAGATAAGATAAATTACAAAACACTCTTTCACGGTTCACTGCCTTTCAAAACATGTTAGTTTGCTGAAGCGCAAAAGATCTTTGAGGCCTTATTCCCCGTATCACACTAAGTCTCACATCAGACCGAGTGGGAGATAGGTCTCAAGACCCTTGACTGAAGAGACCACAGGCCCCGGGTTCGGGTGTGTCTTCCATAACGGATCATCGGATGTGGAAGTTCAGTGCTCCACCTGCTGCAGACAGTGACATGGGCGGGCTTGTCCTCCAGGGAGCCCGGAACGTGGTGTCTGTTGAAGGACCGTGTGCAGAACCGACACGTCTGCCCTCCGTCAGAGGACCCTCTTTCCCTCTACAACAGACACCTCCCTCCCCAGGGCAGGATGGGGAAGACGTGTTCCATCAAGTGCGTCTGCTTATGGACCAGAGGGACACGGCCGTGAGCCCTGTCACGGCCGCCCGTGCACGGGGAAGCCCCGGAGAACGATCTGCCCTTCTTCTGCAGTGACTCAAGGAAGAAACAGAGGACTATGCTTTCCTCTTACCGAGCGGAGCAGCTGGCGGTGAGTGGCGAGGTTGCACAGGGCACCAAGAGGAACCAGGTGCAGGTGCCCATTTGGGCGACGAGGGGCCGCACCCGGGGCAGGCCACGCAGGCTGGTCCTCGGAAAGGTTGGGGCCCTCCGGCCCACGGGGTGACCTGCAGGACAAAAGGGAGGGCTGGGTTGGATGACAGACAACAGCGCCAACACCGACAAGAGACGAAACCCAACGCAGCAGCCGTCGGCACATGGCACCCTCCCCAGAACCGGGTGCCCAGAGAGCAGCACGGTGCCACACGCTCCGCCTAGCATTCTGGGTCCTGCCTGCAGCCTGGGCCGCACAGGGGGACACGGGTATACGACACTGAAGCCGCACGACGCCTCCGCCGCTGTCTCCAAGTGGAGTAAGCAAAGGGTTTTCCTGAACGAGAGGCTGCACAAGGAGCTTCCAGCACACGGGCAAACTAGCGCCTTCACAACATCCAGCCGCTCTGGGCGGGACAGCCATCCCCGCCACCTTCCCCAGCTCCACGCCAGCTTGCCCGGCGCGGACCAGGAACACGGACACGGGACGAAAGTGAAGAGCTCATTTCCCACACGAGCAAGCAGAGCCGCACCAGGGTCACCGCTCTGCCTGCAGGGCTCTGCCTGCAGGGCTCTGCCTGCAGGGCTCTGCCTGCAGGACCCTGCCAGGCCCTCTCTGCCCCCTCCTCACAAAGGGCCCTCCTCCTCCACGCAGGGGCTGCCCCTGGGCGCAAAGAGCCCTGGGGAGCTGGGCATTCCTGAGTCCTGCAGCGGAGCTGGCCAAGGGCTCCTGAGGGGACAAGGCTGTCCTCAGAAGGGACTCAGGCTCCGCTACATTCATCCCTATTATCAGGGACGTCTGGATTTTACGTTCGCTACAGAACGCACACTACCTGCGTGCTACGGGAGAGTGACGTGGGGAGTCTCAACCCCACACCTGACACCAAAGGGACTGTACAAGGTAGTTCAAAAATTCCACGGTGTGCCATGAGACCGACGAGCAGCTGTGACAGCTTCCAGGGCAGGCCCGACCCGACGCAGGGTGGGGGACAAACACAACGTACGCACTCTGGTACGCATCGGAATTCCCCCGCAGGGAAGGAGGCATTTTCACGGCGGGCTCTTTCCCTTCCAGCCTCTATTCCCTACTACAAACGCACCATCTCCGTGAGCCAGGCTTTTCTGCCCAGAATAAAACTGGGGGCAGCGGCCAAGACACACTTACCTCCCGAGAAAAGACACTGACGGGCTGTGACTTTTACCACACACAAAAAGGCTCAAAGTTGCACAAAGCACACCGTACAAAGCTGGAGGGAGGGCTTTGCCTCTTTTCCAGTTACCAGGATCTGAATGGACATTCTAAACACGAGAATCACCTGGCCTGAGCCGGGAAACCAGTTAAAAGAAGGACGACATAGAAATCCGTTTCAGTGACCCAGGAGAAACCCCAGGTGCAGGAGGTCAGGAAGGAGTCAGCCGAGCCAGTAGAAGTCACTGTGGAGCGAGGGCTCACCCTCTTCACGCTGTTTCGAAAAACCCACTGTCTAAGTCTGCGGGCCCCGGCTCCTAAGCACTCCCTCATGGCTCCTGCAGGCACCAGCCAAGGCGACGGGATCCTGGGAGAAGCAGCCCACTGGCTCCTGGGCAAGAGTTTTGAGTCTGAAAAAGGCAGCGACACGCCACGCCAGACCCGACACAGGACACACATTCTGCAGACGAGGCCAGGAACGGCTGCCGGGAGAACTGGAAGATCACCTTTCCCAGGACGAGGCCCAACAGAGCATGACCACCCCACTTACCAGGGCCACCGGGGCCGCCGCAGGTGGGCGGGCGCTGCCAGGCCACACCGGAGCCGCGCCAGGTCCCGCGTCGGCTAAAAACCACAGAAAGGATGGAGGATTAGGCTTTCCTGCGAAGACACTGCTGAAGTGAAATTAAAACTTTGCGCCTTCCTTCCTTCCTACCTTCCCCGTATCACACTCGTTTCTTGGAGGAACTGGATACTGACCCCAGGAACTCCTGCATGCTAAGCCCGCATTCTCTCAACTGCTGAGCTACATATACTCTTCCCCCCGAGAGCACACTAGTTTCTAGGCACAGAGAACAAGAAATGCCAGCCACGTTCACTAACTTACCCAGTGTATAATAAGCTCCGTGTGCTCCACCAACAGAGGTCATTGTTTTATGATCCGTCAGCTCCGGCAGAGCCACTTCTACAGTCCCAGTAGCGTACTCCGGTTTTGTAATTTTGGGCTTAGTCGCCCCTTCCTAGGAACACAAAACAAGATAAATCAGGAACCGAACTTCAGAATATGTGCCTACGCTTAGTCAGTCAGGTAGACAACAGTTATTTACCCAAGCTATCAGAACATAAGCCCTATCCTGGGAGAAGCGGGTGGTACAAATAAAAGGCAGATTCTCCTCTCTGTTCTGCCAGAGGCACAGGATCAATGAAAACAAATCAGCTCAGAAAAGTTTCAAAAGCTCTACAAATGAGGTGAACGGGAACAGTAACGCCACAAAGGACAGGAGAGTCCGCTGCACGTGGATAGCTCACGGAATGCTGGGAAGACCACACTGTTTCATAAAAGAGGGATCCAGCGCAGAGGGGGGATGAGGAGGGGCTTTGGGGAAGGGCAGCCTGAGTAAAAGGAGCAGGTGGGAAACAGCGTAAGGCATTAAGGAAACTAGAACACTGTTACTGGCGGTGGAATGGGAAGACAAAACATGCTGCCTTGAAAATGAAAAATCACCTAACTAATTTCAAGTGAGGACGGCTAAAACAAGAACAAACACCAAGATGCACCTAACTTTCCCAGGGATGAATTTCTTTTCAATATCCTCTAATGAAATGTAAGGGAAAGACCCTGAAAAAAAGAATGCCCATACAGACACTGGCTTCACTAGGTGAGTCTGTAAAATGAACACAAGTGCATTATCCACTCCTACGGCATTAAGCACAGAATCACATCCTAAACTGTAATTTAAAAGCATAAGTCAAAAATTCTCATCAGCAGATGCAAACGTGAAAATGCACACTCACACCAACCCACGGTTTATGTCTCAGAATCCCCTGGTACTTATATAGTCACACAAGGATATTAACAACAAGAGACTGTACCTCATCCCAGGAAGATTCTCTTCCTCTCTCTTCTGTAAAGTGGCGCACTGACACACCATCTTTAAAATGTAGTTACAGGTACATTAATGAGAATATTTACGAATGTATATTAAAACCACCATGTGCGTCTATCTCCGTTCGTGGATGTGTCAAAACAAAAGTGGCAGAAAAGACTTTCAAAGAGTTAGAGAATTTTCTGAAAAAAATGCTTAAGTCAGTGTTGGGATATATTTCAAACCAAGTAGTAAGAGGAAAACACGTACAAAGAATGGATATGTAAGTTGGGTTTGCGCACTATGTATCTCTAACATTTGAAGTTTGCTCTTGTTTTTTTTTTTTTTTCTTCTGTTTTTAAATGGAGGTACCGGGAATGAGCACACGGAATTCGGCATTCTAAGCAAACATTCTATTTACCACTAAACTATGTCCTTCCCCGAGTCAACTAGCTTCTCGGCATAGATAAGATAAATTACAAAACACTCTTTCACGGTTCACTGCCTTTCAAAACATATTAGTTTGCTGATGCGCAAAAGATCTTTGAGGCCTTATTCCCCGTATCACACTAAGTCTCACATCAGACCGAGTTGGAAACAGGTCTCAAGACCCTTGACTGAAGAGACCACAGGCCCCGGGTTCGGGTGTGTCTTCCATAACGGATCATCGGCTGTGGAAGTTCAGGGCTCCAACTGCTGCAGACAGTGACATGGGCGGGCTTGTCCTCCAGGGAGCCCGGAACGTGGTGTCTGTTGAAGGCCCGTATGCAGAACCGACAAGTCTGCCCTCCATCAGAGGACCCTCTTTCCCTCTACAACAGACACCTCCCTCCCCAGGGCAGGATGGGGAAGACGTGTTCCATCAAGTGCGTCTGCTTATGGACCAGAGGGACACGGCCGTGAGCCCTGTCACGGCCGCCCGTGCACGGGGAAGCCCCGGAGAACGATCTGCCCTTCTTCTGCAGTGACTCAAGGAAAAAACAGAGGACTATGCTTTCCTCTTACCGAGCGGAGCAGCTGGCGGTGGGTGGCGAGGTTGCACAGGGCACCAAGGGGAACCAGGTGCAGGTGCCCAGTTGGGCGACGAGTGGCCGCACCCGGGGCAGGCCACGCAGGCTGGTCCTCGGAAAGGTTGGGGCCCTCCGGCCCATGGGGTGACCTGCAGGACAAAAGGGGGGGCTGGGTTGGATGACAGACAACAGCGCCAACACCGACAAGAGACGAAACCCAACGCAGCAGCCGTCGGCACAGGGCACCCTCCCCTCCACCGGGTGCCCAGAGAGTAGCACGGTGCCACACGCTCCGCCTAGCATTCTGGGGCCTGCCTGCAGCCTGGGCCGCACAGGGGGACACGGGGATACGACACTGACGCTGCACGACGCCTCCGCCGCTGTCTCCAAGTGGAGTAAGCAAAGGGTTTTCCTGAACGAGAGGCTGCACAAAGAGCTTCCAGCACACGGGCAATCTAGCGCCTTCCCAACATCCAGCCGCTCTGAGCGGGACAGCCATCCCAGCCACCTTCCCCAGCTCCACGCCAGCTTGCCCGGCGCGGACCAGGAACACGGACACGGGACGAAAGTGAAGAGCTCATTTCCCACACGAGCAAGCAGAGCCGCACCAGGGTCACCGCTCTGCCTGCAGGGCTCTGCCTGCAGGGCTCTGCCTGCAGGGCTCTGCCTGCAGGGCTCTGCCTGCAGGGCTCTGCCTGCAGGGCTCTGCCTGCAGGACCCTGCCAGGCCCTCTCTGCCCCCTCCTCACAAAGGGCCCTCCTCCTCCACGCAGGGGCTGCCCCTGGGCGCAAAGAGCCCTGGGGACCTGGGCATTCCTGAGTCCTGCAGCGGAGCTGGCCAAGGGCTCCTGAGGGGACAAGGCTGTCCTCAGAAGGGACTCAGGCTCCGCTACATTCATCCCTATCCTCAGGGACGTCTGGATTTTACGTTCGCTACAGAACGCACACTACTTGCGTGCTACGGGAGAGTGAAGTGGGGAGTCTCAACCCCACACCTGACACCAAAGAGAATGTACAAGCTAGTTCAAAAATTCCACGGTGTGCCATGAGACCGACGAGCAGCTGTGACAGCTTCCAGGGCAGGCCCGACCCGACGCAGGGTGGGGGACAAACACAACGTACGCACTCTGGTAAGCATCGGAATTCCCCCGCAGGGAAGGAGGCATTTTCACGGCGGGCTCTTTCCCTTCCAGCCTCTATTCCCTACTACAAACGCACCATCTCCGTGAGCCAGGCTTTTCTGCCCAGAATAAAACTGGGGGCAGCGGCCAAGACACACTTACCTCCCGAGAAAAGACACTGACGGGCTGTGACTTTTACCACACACAGGAAGACTCAAAGTTGCACAAAGCACACCGTACAAAGATGGAGGGAGGGCTTTGCCTCTTTTCCAGTTACCAGGATCTGAATGGACATTCTAAACACCAGAATCACCTGGCCTGAGCCGGGGAACCAGTCAAAAGAAGGACGACATAGAAATCCGTCTCAGTGACCCAGGAGAAACCCCAGGTGCAGGAGGTCAGGAAGGAGTCAGCCGAGCCAGTAGAAGTCAGTGTGGAGCGAGGGCTCACCCTCCTCACGCTGTTTCGTAAAACCCACAGTCAAAGTCTGCGGGCCCCGGCTCCTAAGCACTCCCTCATGGCTCCTGCAGGCACCAGCCAAGGTGACGGGCTCCCGGGAGAAGCAGCCCACTGGCTCCTGGGCAAGAGTTTTGAGTCTGAAAAAGGCAGCGACACGCCACGCCAGACCCGACACAGGACACACATTCTGCAGACGAGGCCAGGAACGGCTGCCGGGAGAACTGGAAGGTCACCTTTCCCAGGACGATGCCCAACAGAGCATGACCACCCCACTTACCAGGGCCACCGGGGCCGCCGCAGGTGGGCGGGCGCTGCCAGGCCACACCGGAGCCGCGCCAGGTCCCGCGTCGGCTAAAAACCACAGAAAGGATGGAGCATTAGGCTTTCCTGCGAAGACACTGCTGAAGTGAAATAAAAACTTTGCGCCTTCCTTCCTTCCTACCTTCCCCGTATCACACTCGTTTCTTGGAGGAACTGGATACTGACCCCAGGAACTCCTGCATGCTAAGCCCGCATTCTCTCAACTGCTGAGCTACATATACTCTTCCCCCCGAGAGCACACTAGATTCTAGGCACAGAGAACAAGAAATGCCAGCCACGTTCACTAACTTACCCAGTGTATAATAAGCTCCGTGTGCTCCACCAACAGAGGTCATTGTTTTATGATCCGTCAGCTCCTGCGGAGCCACTTCTACAGTCACAGTAGCGTACTCCGGTTTTGTAATTTTGGGCTTAGTCGCCCCTTCCTAGGAACACAAAACAAGATAAATCAGGAACCGAACTTCAGATCATGTGCCTACGCTTAGTCAGTCAGGTAGACAACAGTTATTTACCCAAGCTATCAGAACATAAGCCCTATCCTGGGAGAAGCGGGTGGTACAAATAAAAGGCAGATTCTCCTCTCTGTTCTGCCAGAGGCACAGGATCAATGAAAACAAATCAGCTCAGAAATGTTTCAAAAGCTCTACAACTGAGGTGAACGGGAACAGTAACGCCACAAAGGACAGGAGAGTCCGCTGCACGTGGATAGCTCACGGAATGCTGGGAAGACAACACTGTTTCATAAAAGAGGGAACCAGCGCAGAGGGAGGATGAGGAGGGGCTTTGCGGAAGGGCAGCCTGAGTAAAAGGAGCAGGTGGGAAACAGCGTAAGGCATTAAGGAAACTAGAACACTGTTACTGGCGGTGGAATTGGAAGACAAAACATGGTGCTTTGAAAATGAAAAATCACCTAACTATTTTCAAGTGAGGACGGCTAAAACAAGAACAAACACCAAGATGCACCTAACTTTCCCTGGGATGAATTTCTTTTCAATATCCTCTAATGAAATATAAGGGAAAGACCCTGAAAAAAAGAATGCACATACAGACACTGGCTTCACTAGGTGAGTCTGTAAAATGAACACAAGTGCCATATCCAGTCCTACGGCATTAAGCACAGAATCACATGCTAAACTGTAAGTTAAAAGCATAAGTCAAAAATTCTCATCAGCAGATGCAAACGTGAAAATGCACACTCACACCAACCCACGGTTTATGTCTCAGAATCCACTGGTACTTATATAGTCACACAAGGACATTAAAAACAAGAGACTGTACCTCATCCCAGGAAGATTCTCTTCCTCTCTCTTCTGTAAAGTGGCGCACTGACACACCATCTTTAAAATGTAGTTACAGGTACATTAATGAGAATATTTACGAATGTATATTAAAACCACCATGTGCGTCTATCTCCATTCGTGGATGTGTCAAAACAAAAGTGGCAGAAAAGACTTTCAAAGAGTTAGAGAATTTTCTGAAAAAAATGCTTAAGTCACGGATGGGATATATTTCAAACCAAGTAGTAAGAGGAAAACACGTAAAAAGAATGGATATATAAGTTGGGTTTGCGCACTATGTATCTCTAACATTTGAAGTTTGCTCTTGTTTGTGTTTTTTTTTTTCTTCTGTTTTTAAATGGAGGTACCGGGAATGAGCACACGGAATTCGGCATGCTAAGCAAACATTCTATTTACCACTAAACTATGTCCTTCCCCGAGTCAACTAGCTTCTCGGCATAGATAAGATAAATTACAAAACACTCTTTCACGGTTCACTGCCTTTCAAAACATGTTAGTTTGCTGAAGCGCAAAAGATCTTTGAGGCCTTCTTCCCCGTATCACACTAAGTCTCACATCAGACCGAGTGGGAGACAGGTCTCAAGACCCTTGACTGAAGAGACCACAGGCCCCGGGTTCGGGTGTGTCTTCCATAACGGATCATCGGCTGTGGAAGTTCAGGGCTCCACCTGCTGCAGACAGTGACATGGGCGGGCTTGTCCTCCAGGGAGCCCGGAACGTGGTGTCTGTTGAAGGCCCGTGTGCAGAACCGACACGTCTGCCCTCCGTCAGAGGACACACTTTCCCTCTACAACAGACACCTCCCTCCCCAGGGCAGGAAGGTGAAGACGCCGTCCATCAATTGCGTGTGCTAAGGGACAAGGGGGACACGGCCGTGAGCCCTGTCACGGCCGCCCGTGCACGGGGAAGCCCCGGAGAACGATCTGCCCTTCTTCTGCAGTGACTCAAGGAAGAAACAGAGGACTATGCTTTCCTCTTACCGAGCGGAGCAGCTGGCGGTGGGGTGCGAGGATGCACAGGGCACCAAGGGGAACCAGGTGCAGGTGCCCAGCTGGGCGACGAGGGGCCGCACCCGAGGCAGGCCACGCAGGCTTGTCCTCGGAAAGGTTGGGGCCCTCCGGCCCACGGGGTGACCTGCAGGACAAAAGGGAGGGCTGGGTTGGATGACAGACAACAGCGCCAACACCGACAAGAGAAGAAACCCAACGCAGCAGCTGTCGGCACAGGGCACCCTCCCCTCCACCGGGTGCCCAGAGAGCAGCACGGTGCCACACGCTCCGCCTACCATTCTGGGGTCTGCCTTCAGCCTGGGCCGCACAGGGGGACACGGGGATACGACACTGACGCCGCACGACGCCTCCGCCGCTGTCTCCAAGTGGAGTAAGCAAAGGGTTTTCCTGAACGAGAGGCTGCACAAAGAGCTACGAGCACACGGGAAAACTAGCGCCTTCCCAACATCCAGCCGCTCTGGGCGGGACAGCCATCCCCGCCACCTTCCCCAGCTCCACGCCAGCTTGCCCGGCGCGGACCAGGAACACGGACACCGGACGAACGTGAAGAGCTCATTTCTCACACTAGCAAGCAGAGCCGCACCAGAGTCACGCTCTGCCTGCAGGGCTCTGCCTGCAGGACCCTGCCAGGCCCTCTCTGCCCCCTCCTCACAAAGGGCCCTCCTCCTCCACGCAGGGGCTGCCCCTGGGCGCAAAGAGCCCTGGGGACCTGGGCATTCCTGAGTCCTGCAGCGGAGCTGGCCAAGGGCTCCTGAGGGGACAAGGCTGTCCTCAGAAGGGACTCAGGCTCCGCTACATTCATCCCTATCCTCAGGGACGTCTGGATTTTACGTTCGCTACGGAACGCACACTACCTGCGTGCTACGGGAGAGTGACGTGGGGAGTCTCAACCCCACACCTGACACCAAAGGGACTGTACAAGCTAGTTGAAAAATTCCACGGTGTGCCATGTGATCGACGAGCAGCTCTGACAACTTCCATGGCAGGCCCGACCCGACGCAGGGTGGGGGACAAACACAACGTACGCACACTGGTACGCATCGGAATTCCCCCGCAGGGAAGGAGGCATTTTCACGGCGGGCTCTTTCCCTTCCAGCCTCTATTCCCTAATACAAATGCACCATCTCCGTGAGCCAGGCTTTTCTGCCCAGAATAAAACTGGGGGCAGCGGCCAAGACACACTTACGTCCCGAGAAAAGACACTGACGGGTTGTGAATTTTACCACACACAGGAAGACTCAAAGTTGCACAAAGCACACCGTACAAAGATGGAGGGAGGGCTTTGCCTCTTTTCCAGTTACCAGGATCTGAATGGACATTCTAAACACGAGAATCACCTGGCCTGAGCCGGGAAACCAGTCAAAAGAAGGACGACATAGAAATCCGTCTCAGTGACCCAGGAGAAACCCCAGGTGCAGGAGGTCAGGAAGGAGTCAGCCGAGCCAGGAGAAGTCAGTGTGGAGCGAGGGCTCAACCTCCTGACGCTGTTTCGAGAAACCCACAGTCAAAGTCTGCGTGCCCCGGCTCCTAAGCACTCCCTCATGGCTCCTGCACGCACCAGCCATGGCGACGGGCTCCCGGGAGAAGCAGCCCACAGGCTCCTGGGCAAGAGTTTTGAGTCTGAAAAAGGCAGCGACACGCCACGCCAGACCCGACACAGGACACACATTCTGCAGACGAGGCCAGGAACGGCTGCCGGGAGAACTGGAAGATCACCTTTCCCAGGACGAGGCCCAACAGAGCATGACCACCCCACTTACCAGGGCCACCGGGGCCCCGCAGTTGGGCGGGCGCTGCCAGGCCACACCGGATCCGCGCCAGGTCCCGCGTCGGCTAAAAACCACAGAAAGGATGGAGGATTAGGCTTTCCTGTGAAGACACTGCTGAAGTGAAATAAAAACTTTGCACCTTCCTTCCTTCCTACCTTCCCCGTATCACACTCGTTTCTTGGAGGAACTGGATACTGAAACCAGGAACTCCTGCATGCTAAGCCCGCATTCTCTCAACTGCTGAGCTACATATAATCTTCCCCCCGAGAGCACACTAGTTTCTAGGCACAGAGAACAAGAAATGCCAGCCACGTTCACTAACTTACCCAGTGTAAAATAAGCTCCGTGTGCTCCACCAACAGAGGTCATTGTTTTATGATCCGTCAGCTCCTGCGGAGCCACTTCTACAGTCCCAGTAGCGTACTCCGGTTTTGTAATTTTGGGCTTAGTCGCCCCTTCCTAGGAACACAAAACAAGATAAATCAGGAACCGTACTTCAGATCATGTGCCTACGCTTAGTCAGTCAGGTAGACAACAGTTATTTACCCAAGCTATCAGAACATAAGCCCTATCCTGGGAGAAGCGGGTGGTACAAATAAAAGGCAGATTCTCCTCTCTGTTCTGCCAGAGGCACAGGATCAATGAAAACAAATCAGCTCAGAAAAGTTTCAAAACTCTACCACTGAGGTGAACGGGTACAGTAACGCCACAAAGGACAGGAGAGTCTGCTGCAAGTGGATAGCTCACGGAATGCTAGGAAGACCGCACTGTTTTGTAAAAGAGAGATCCATTGCAGACCGGGGATGTGGAGGGGCTTTGGGGAAGGGCAGCCTGAGTAAAAAGAGCAGGTGGGAAACAGAGTAAGGCAGTAAGGAAACTAGAACACTGTTACTGGCGGTGGAATGGGAAGACAAAACATGCTGCCTTGAAAATGAAACATCACTTAATTAAATTCAAGTTAGGACGGCTAAAACATGAACCAACAGCAAGGTGCACCTAAATTTCCCAGGGATGAATTTCTTTTCAAAATCCTCTAATGAACTCTAAGTGAAAGACCCTGAAAAAAAGAATGCCCATACACACACTGGCTTCTCTAGGTGAGTCTGGAAAATGAACACAAGTGCAATATCCAGTCCTATGGCATTAAGCACAGAATCACATCCTAAATTGTAAGTTAAAAGCATAAGTCAAAAATTCTCATCAGCAGATTCAAACGTGAAAATGCACACTCACACCAACCCCCGGTTTATGTCTCAGAATCCCCTGGTACATATATTGTCACACAAGGACATTAACAACAAGAGACTGTACCTCATCTCAGGAAGATTCTCTTCCCCTCTCTTCTGTAAAGTGCCGCACTGACACACCATCTGTAAAATGTAGTTACAGGTACACTAATGAGAATATTCACGAATGTATACAAAAACATCCATGTGCGTCTATCTCCGTTCATGTATGGGTCAAATCAAAAGTGGCAGAAATGACTTTCAAAGAGTTAAAGCATTTTCTGAAAAAAATGCTAAAGTCATGGTTGGGATATATTTCAAACCAAGTAGTAAGAGGAAAACACGTAAAAAGTATGTATATGGAATTTGGTGTTGCGCACTATGGATTTCTAAAATTTGAAGTTTGCTCTTGTTTTTGTTTTTTCTTTTCTTCTGTTTTTAAATGGAGGTACCGGGAATGAGCACACGGAATTCGGCATGCTAAGCAAGCATTCTATTTACCACTAACCTATGTCCTTCCCCGAGTCAACTAGCTTCTTGGCATAGATAAAATAATATACAAAACACTCTTTCACGGTTCACTGCCTTTCAAAACATGTTAGTTTGCTGAAGAGCAATAGATCTTTGAGGCCTTCTTTGCCGTATCACACTAACTCTCACATCAGACCGAGTGGGAGACAAGTCTCAGGACCCTTGACTGAAGAGACCACAGGCCCCGGGTTCGGGTGTGTCTTCCATAACGGATCATCGGCTGTGGAAGTTCAGGGCTCCACTCGCTGCAGACTGTGACAGGGGCGGGCTAGTCCTCCAGGGAGCCCGGAACGTGGTGTCTGTTGAAGGCCCGTGTGCAGAACCGACACGTCTGCCCTCCATCAGAGGACATACTTTCCCTCTACAACAGACACCTCCCTCCCCAGAGCAGGAAGGGGAAGACGCCGTCCATCAAGTGCGTGTGCTAAGGGACAAGGGGGACACGGCCGTGAGCCCAGTCACGGATGCCCGTGCACGGGGAAGTCCCGGAGAGCGATCTGCCCTTCTTCTGCAGTGACTGAAGGAAGAAACAGAGGACTATGCTTTCCTCATACCGAGCGGAGCAGCTGGCGGTGGGGGGCGAGGTTGCACAGGGCACCAAGGGGGACCAGGTGCAGGTACCCAGCTGGGCGACGATGGGCCGCACACGGGGCACACCACGCAGGCTGGTCCTCGGAAAGGTTGGGGCCCTCCGGCCCACGGGGTGAACTGCAGGACAGATGTGAGGGCTGGGTTTGATGACAGACAAATGCGCAATCACCGACAAGAGCCGAAACACAACGCAGCAGCCGTCGGCACCGGGCACCCTCCCCTCCACCGGGTGCCCAGAGAGCAGCACGGTGCCACACGCTCTGCCCAGACCTCTGGGGCCTGCCTGCAGCCTGGGCCACAGAGGTGGTTACGAGGATTCGACCCAGACGCCGCACGTCCCCGCCGCCGCTGTCTCCAAGTGGAGGAAGCCAAGGGTCCTCCTGCCTGAGTGGCTGTACACCGTGCTTCCAGCACACGGGAAATCTAGTGAATTCCCAAAAGCCAGCCGCTCTGGGCGGGACGGCACTCCCCGCCACATTCCCCAGCTCCACGCAAGCTTTCCCGGCACGGCTCAGGAACACGGACACGGGACGAAAGTGAAGAACTCATTCCCCACACGAGCAAGCAGAGCCGCACCAGGTTCACCGTTCTGCCTGCATGGCTCTGCCTGCAGGACCCTGCCAGGCCCTCTCTGCCCCCTCCTCACAAAGGGCCCTCCTCCTCCACGCAGGGCCTGCCCCTGGGCGCAAAGAGCACTGGGGAGCTGGGCATCCCGGAGTCCTGCGGCGGAGCTGGCCAAGGGCTCCTGAGGGGACAAGGCTGTCCTCAGAAGGGACTCAGGCTCCGCTAAAATCATCCCTATCCTTAGGGACGTCTGGATTTTAAGTTCGCTACAGAACGCATACTATTTGCGTGCTACGGGAGAGTGACGTGGGGAGTCTCAACCCCAAACCTGACACCAAAGGACTGTACCAGCTCGTGCGCAAAACCCCACGGTGTGCCATGAGACCGACGAGCATCTCTGACAGATTCCAGGGCAGGCCCGACCCGGCGCAGGGTGGGGGACAAATACAACGTACGCACTCTGGTGCGCATCGGAATTCCCTCGCAGGGAAGGAGGCATTTTCACGGCGGGCTCTTTCCCTTCCAGCCTCTATTCCCTACTACAAATGCACCATCTCAGAGAGCCAGGCTTTTCTGCCCAGAGTACAACTGGAGGCAGCGGCCAAGACACAATTACCCCCCGAGAAAATACAGTGACGGGCTGTGAAGTTTACCACACCCAGGAAGAATCAAAGTTGCACAAAGCACACCGTACAAAGCTGGAGGGAGGGCTTTGCCTCTTTTCCAGTTACCAGGATCTGAATGGACATTCTAAACAGGAGAATCACCTGGCCTGAGCCGGGAAACCAGTCAAAAGAACGACGACTCAGATATCCGTCTCAGATGCCCAGGAGCAACCCCAGGTGCAGGAGGTCAGGAAGGAGTCAGCCGAGCCAGGAGAAGTCAGTGTGGAGCGAGGGCTCACCCTCCTCATGCTCTTTCGAGAAAAGCACAGACAAAGTCTGCGGGCCCCGGCTACTAAGCACTCCCTCATGGCTCCTGCAGGCACCAGCCAATGCGACGGGCTCCCGGGAGAAGCAGACCACTGGCTCCTGGGCAAGAGTTTTGAGTCTGAAAAAGGCAGAGACATGCCACGCCAGACGCGTCACAGGACACACAGTCTGCAGACGAGGCCAGGAAAGGCTGCCGGGAGAACGGGAAGATCACCTTTCCCAGGACGAGGCCCAACAGAGCATGACCACCCCACTTACCTGGGCCTCCGGGGCTGCCGCATGTGGGCGGGTGCTGCCGGGCCACACCGGAGCCGCTCCAGGTCCCGCGTCGGCTAATAACCACAGAAAAGGATGGAGGATTAGGCTTTCCTGCGAAGACACTGCTGAAGAGAAACAAAACCTTTCCACTTTCCATCTTTCCTTCCTTCCTTCCCCGTATCACACTCGTTTCTTGAAGAAACTGGATACTGACCCCAGGAACTCCTGCATGCTAAGCCCGCATTCTCTCTACCGCTGAGCTACATATACACTTCCCCCCGGAGCACACTAGTTTCTAGGCACAGACAACAAGAAATGCCAGCCACGTTCATTAACTTACCCAGTGTATAATAAGCTCCGTGTGCTCCACTAACAGAGGTCATTGTTTTATGATCCGGCAGCTCCTGCGGAGCCACTTCTACAGTCCCAGTAGAGTACTCCTGTTTTGTAATTTCGGGCTTAGTCGCCCCTTCCTAGGAACACAAAACAATATAAATCAGGAACCGAGCTTCAGATTATGTGCCTACGGTTAGTCAGTCAGGCAGACAACAGTTTTTTACCGAAGCTTTCAGAACATAAGCCCTATCCTGGGAGAAGCGGGTGGTACAAATAAAAGGCAGATTCTCCTCTCTGTTCTGCCAGAGGCACAGGATCCATGAAAACAAATCAGCTCAGAAAAGTTTCAAAAGCTCTACAACTGAGGTGAACGGGTACAGTAACGCCACAAAGGACAGGAGAGTCCGCTGCACGTGGATAGCTCACGGAATGCTGGGAAGACCACACTGTTTCATAAAAGAGGGATCCAGCGCAGAGGGGGGATGAGGAGGGGCTTTGGGGAAGGGCAGCCTGAGTAAAAGGAGCAGGTGGGAAACAGCGTAAGGCATTAAGGAAACTAGAACACTGTTACTGGCGGTGGAATTGGAAGACAAATCATGCTGCCTTGAAAATGTAAAATCACCTAACTAATTTCAAGTGTGGACGGCTAAAACAAGAACAAACACCAAGATGCACCTAACTTTCCCAGGGATGAATTTCTTTTCAATATCCTCTAATGAAATGTAAGGGAAAGACCCTGAAAAATAGAATGCCCATACAGACACTGGCTTCAATAGGTGAGTCTGTAAAATGAACACAAGTGCATTATCCAGTCCTACGGCATTAAGCACAGAATCACATCCTAAACTGTAAGTTAAAAGCATAAGTCAAAAATTCTCATCAGCAGATGCAAACGTGAAAATGCACACTCACACCAACCCACGATTTATGTCTCAGAATCCCCTGGTACTTATATAGTCACACAAGGACATTAAAAACAATAGACTGTACCTCATCCCAGGAAGATTCTCTTCCTCTCTCTTCTGTAAAGTGGCGCACTGACACACCATCTTTAAAATGTAGTTACAGGTACATTAATGAGAATATTTACGAATGTATATTAAAACCACCATGTGCGTCTATCTCCGTTCGTGGATGTGTCAAAACAAAAGTGGCAGAAAAGACTTTCAAAGAGTTAGAGAATTTTCTGAAAAAAATGCTTAAGTCACGGTTGGGATATATTTCAAACCAAGTACTAAGAGGAAAACACGTAAAATAATGGATATGTAAGTTGTGTTTGCGCACTATGTATCTCTAACATTTGAAGTTTGCTCTTGTTTTTGTTTTATTTTTTCTTCTGTTTTTAAATGGAGGTACCAGGAATGAGCACAGGGAATTCGGCATGCTAAGTAAACATTCTATTTACCACTAAACTATGTCCTTCACCCAGTCAATTAGCTTCTCGGCATAGATAAGATAAATTACAAAACACTCTTTCACGGATCACTGCCTTTCAAAACATGTTAGTTTTCTGAAGCGCAAAAGATCTTTGAGGCCTTCTTCCCCGTATCACACTAAGTCTCACATCAGACCGAGTGGGAGACAGGTCTCAAGACCCTTGACTGAAGAGACCACAGTCCCCGGGTTCGGGTGTGTCTTCCATAACGGATCATCGGCTGTGGAATTTCAGGGCTCCACTCGCAGCAGACAGTGACATGGGCGGGCTTGTCCTCCAGGGAGCCCGGAACGTGGTGTCTGTTGAAGGCCCGTGTGCAGAACCGACACGTCTGCCCTCCGTCAGAGGACCCTCTTTCCCTCTACAACAGACACCTCCATCCCCAGGGCAGGATGGGGAAGACGTGGTCCATCAAGTGCGTCTACTTATGGACCAGAGGGACACGGCCTTGAGCAATGTCACGGCCGCCAAGGCACGGGGAAGTCCCGGAGAACGATCTGCCCTTCTTCTGTAGTGACTCAAGGAAGAAACAGAGGACTATGTTTTCCTCTTACCGAGCGGAGCAGCTGGCGGTGGGGGGCGAGGTTGCACAGGGCACCAAGTGGACGCAGGTGCAGGTTCCCAGCTGGGGGACGAGGTGCCGCACCCGGGGCAGGCCACGCAGGCTGGTCCTCGGAAAAGTTGGGGCCCTCTGGCCCACGGGGTGACCTGCAGGACAAAAGGGAGGGCTGGGTTGGATGACAGACAACAGCGCCAACACCGACAAGAGACGAAATCCAACTCAGCAGCCGTCGGCACAGGGCACCCTCCCCTCCACCGGGTGCCCAGAGAGCAGCACGGTGCCACACGCTCCGCCTACCATTCTGGGGCCTGCCTGCAGCCTGGGCCGCACAGGGGGACACGGGGATACGACACTGACGCCGCACGACGCCTCCGCCGCTGTCTCCAATTGGAGTAAGCAAAGGGTTTTCCTGAACGAGAGGCTGCACAAGGAGCTTCCAGCACACGGGCAAACTAGCGCCTTCCCAACATCCAGCCGCTCTGGGCGGGACAGCCATCCCCGCCACCTTCCCCAGCTCCACGCCAGCTTGCCCGGCGCGGACCAGGAACACGGACACGGGACGAAAGTGAAGAACTCATTTCCCACACGGGCAAGCAGAGCCGCATCAGTGTCACCGCTCTGCCTGCAGGGCTCTGCCTGCAGGGCTCTGCCTGCAGGGCTCTGCCTGCAGGACCCTGCCAGGCCCTCTCTGCCCCCTCCTCTCAAAGGGCCCTCCTCCTCCACGCAGGGGCTGCCCCTGGGTGCAAAGAGAACTGGGGTGCTGGGCATTCCTGAGTCCTGCAGCGGAGCTGGCCAAGGGCTCCTGAGGGGACAAGGCTGTCCTCAGAAGGGACTCAGGCTCCGCTACATTCATCCCAATCCTCAGGGACGTCTGGATTTTACGTTCACTACGGAACTCACACTACCTGCGTGCTACGGGATAGTGACGTGTGGAGTCTCAACCCCACACCTGACACCAAAGGGACTGTACCAGCTCGTGCGCAATACCCCACGGTGTGCCATAAGACCGACGAGCAGCTCTCACAGGTTCCTGTGCAGGCCCGACCCTGCGCATGGTGGGGGACCAACACAACGTACGCACTCTGGTGTGCATCGGAATTCCCCCGCAGGGAAGGAGGCATTTTCACGGCGGGCTCTTTCCCTTCCAGCCTCTATTCCCTACTACAAATGCACCATCTCAGAGAGCCAGGCTTTTCTGCCCAGAGTACAACTGGAGGCAGCGGCCAAGACACACTTACCTCCCGAGAAAAGACAGTGACGCGCTGTGACGTTTACCACACCCAGGAAGAATCAAAGTTGCACAAAGCACAGCGTACAAAGCTGGAGGGAGGGCTTTGCCCCTTTTCCAGTTACCAGGATCTGAATGGACATTCTAAACAGGAGAATCACCTGGCCTGAGCCGGGAAACCAGTCAAAAGAACGACGACTCAGATATCCGTTTCAGATGCCCAGGAGCAACCCCAGGTGCAGGAGGTCAGGAAGGAGTCAGCCGAGCCAGGAGAAGTCAGTGTGGAGCGAGGGCTCACCCTCCTCATGCACTTTCGAGAAAACCACAGACAAAGTCTGCGGGCCCCGGCTACTAAGCACTCCCTCATGGCTCCTGCAGGCTCCAGCCAATGCGAAGGGCTCCAGGGAGAAGCAGCCCACTGGCTCCTGGGCAAGAGTTTTGAGTCTGAAAAAGGCAGCGACATTCCACGCCAGATGCGTCACAGGACACATAGTCTGCAGACGAGGCCAGGAAAGGCTGCCGGGAGAACGGGAAGATCACCTTTCCCAGGACGAGGCCCAAAAGAGCATGACCACCCCACTTACCTGGGCCTCCGGGGCTGCCGCATGTGGGCGGGTGCTGCCGGGCCACACCGGAGCCGCTCCAGGTCCCGCGTCGGCTAATAACCACAGAAAAGGATGGAGGATTAGGCTTTCCAGCGAAGACACTGCCGAAGAGAAACAAAACCTTTCCACTTTCCATCCTTCCTTCCTTCCTTCCCCGTATCACACTCATTTCTTGAAGGAAATGGATACTGACTCCAGGAACTCCTGCATGCTAAGCCCGCATTCTCTCAACCGCTGAGCTACATATACCCTTCCCCCTGGAGCACACTAGTTTCTAGGCACAGACAAGAAATGCCAGCCACGTTCATTAACTTACCCAGTGTATAATAAGCTCCGTGTGCTCCACTAACAGAGGTCATTGTTTTATGATCCGTCAGCTCCTGCGGAGCCACTTCTACAGTCCCAGTTGTGTACTCCGGTTTTGTAATTTCGTGCTTAGTCGCCCCTTCCTAAGAACACAAAACAATATAAATCAGGAACCGAGCTTCAGATCATGTGCCTACGCTTAGTCAGTCAGGCAGACAACATATTTTACCGAAGCTATCAGAACATAAGCCCTATCCTGGGAGAAGCTGGAGGTAAAATAAAAAGCAGATTCTCCTCTCTGTTCTGCCAGAGGCACAGGATCCATGAAAACAAATCAGCTCAGAAAAGTTTCAAAAGCTCTACAACTGAGGTGAACGGGTACAGTAATGCCCCAAAGGACAGGAGAGTCCGCTGCACGTGGATAGCTCAGGGAATGCTGGGAAGACCGCACTGTTTCGTAAAAGAGAGATCCAGCACAGAGGGGGGATGTGGAGGGGCTTTGGGGAAGGGCAGCCTGAGTAAAAGGAGCAGGTGGGAAACAGTTTAAGGCATTAAGGAAACTAGACCACTGTTACTGGCGGTGGAATGGGAAGACAAAACATGCGCCTTGAAAATGAAACATCATTTAATTAATTTCAAGTGAGAACGGCTAAAACAAGAATCAACACCAAGATGCACCTAACTTTCCCAGGGATGAATTTCTTTTCAATATCCTCTAATGAACTCTAAGGGAAAGACCCTGAAATAAAGAATGCCCATTCAGACACTGGCTTCAATATGTGAGTCTGGGAAATGTACACAAGTGCATTATCCAGTCCTACGGCATTAAGCACAGAATCACATCCTAAACTCTAAGTTAAAAGCATAATTCCAAAATTCTCATCAGTAGATGCAAACGTGAAAATGCACACTCACACCAACCCCCGGTTTATATCTCAGAATCCACTGGTACTTATATAGTCACACAAGGACTTTAATATCAAGAGACTGTACCTCATCCCAGGAAGATTATCTTCCTCTCTTTTCTTTAAAGTGGCGCACTGACACACCATCTGTAAAATGTATTTACAGGTAAATTAATGAGAATATTTATGAATGTATATTAAAAGAACCATGTGCGTCTATCTCCGTTCGTGGATGTGTCAAAACAAAAGTGGCAGAAAATACTTTCAAAGAGTTAGAGCATTTTCTGAAAAAAATGCTTAAGTCATGGTTGGGATATATTTCAAACCAAGTAGTAAGAGGAAAACACGTAAAAAGAATGGATATGGAATTTGGGTTTGCGCACTATGTATTTCTAACATTTGAAGTTTGCTCTTGTTTTTGTTTTTTTTTTTCTTCTGATTTTATATGGAGGTACCGGGAATGAGCACACCGAATTCGGCATGCTAAACAAGCATTCTATGTTCCACTAACTTATGTCCATCCCCGAGTCAACTAGCTTCTCTGCATAGAAAAAATATAATACAAAACACTCTTTCACGGTTCACTGCCTTACAAAACATGTTAGTTTGCTGAAGCGCAAAAGAACTTTGAGGCCTTCTTCCGCGTATCACACTAAGTCTCACATCAGACCGAGTGGGAGACAGGTCTCAGGACCCTTGACTGAAGAGACCACAGGCCCCGGGTTCGGGTGTGTCTTCCATAACGGATCATCGCCTGTGTAAGTTCAAGGCTCCACACCCTGCAGACAGTGACAAGGGCGGGCTTGTCCTCCAGGGAGCCCGGAACGTGGTGTCTGTTCAAGGCCCATGTGCAGAACCGACAAGGCTGCACTCCGTCAGAGGACCCTCTTTCCCTCTACAACAGACACCTCCCTCCCCAGGGCAGGACGTGGAATACGCGGTCCATTAAGTGCGTTTGCTTAGGGACCAGAGGGACACGGTCGAGAGCCCAGTCACGGCCGCCCGTGCACGGGGAAGCCCCGGAGAGCGATCTGCCCTTCTTCTGCAGTGACTCAAGGAAGAAACAGAGTACTATGTTTTCCTCTTACTGAGCACAGTAGCTGGAGGTGGGGGGCAATGTTGCACAGGGCAACAAGTGGGACCAGGTGCAGGTGCCCAGCTGGGCGACGACGGGCCGCAAACGTGGCAGGCCACCCAGGCTGGTCCTCGGAAAATTTGGGGCCCTCCGGCCCACGGGGAGACCTGCGGGACTGAAGGGTGGGCTGGGTTGGATGACAGACAAAAGCGCCAACACCGACAAGAGCCGAAACCCAACGCAGCAGCCGTCGGCACCGGGCACCTTCCTCTCCACAGGGTGCCCAGAGAGCAGCACGGTGCCACACGCTCCGCCCAGCCCTCTGGGGCCTGCCTGCAGCCTGGGCCGCACAGGGGGACACGGGGATACGACCCTGACGCCGCACGTCGCCGCCGCCGCTGTCTCCAATTGGAGGAAGCCAAGGGTCCTCCTGCACGAGAGGCTGCACACAGAGCTTCCATCACACGGGCAAACTATCGCCTTCCCAACAGCCAGCCGCTCTGTGCGGGACGGCCCTCCCCGCCACCTTCCCCATCTCCACGCAAGCTTGCCCGTCGCGGACCAGGGACACGGACACGGGACGGAAGTGAAGAGCTCATTCCCCACACGAGCAAGCAGAGCCGCACATTGGTCACCCCTCTGCCTGCAGGGCTCTGCCTGCAGGGCTCTGCTGCAGGACCCTGTCAGGCCCTCTCTGCACCCTCCACACAAAGGGCCCTCCACCTCCACGCAGGGGCTGCCTCTGGGTGCAAAGTGCCCTGGGGATCTGGGCATCATGTAGTCCTGCGGCGGAGCTGACCAAGGGCTCCTGAGGGGCCAAGGCTGTCCTCATAAGGAACTCAGGCTCCGCTACAATCATCCCTATCCTCAGGGACGTCTGGATTTTACGTTCGCTACAGAACGCACCCTAACTGCGTGCTACGGGAGAGTGACGTGGGGAGTCTGAACCCCACACATGACACCAAAGGGACTGTACCAGCTCATACGCAAAACACCACGGTGTGCCATGAGACCGAAGAGCAGCTATGACAGCTTCCAGGGCAGGCCCGAACCTGAGCAGGGTGGGGGACAAACACAACGTACATACTCTGGTGGCAACCGGAATTCCCCAGCAGGGAAGGAGGCATTTTCACGGCGTGCTCTTTCCCTTCCAGCCTCTATTTCCTTCTACAAACGCAAAATCTGCGAGAGCCTGGCTTTTCTGCCCAGAGTACAACTGGAGGAAGCGGCCAAGACACACTTACCTCCCGAGAAAAGACAGTGATTGGCTGTGACGTTTACCACACCCAGGAAGACTCAAAGTTACACAAAGCACACCGTACAAAGCTGGAGGGAGGGCTTTGCCCCTTTTCCAGTTACCAGGTTCTGAATGGACATTCTAAACAGGAGAATCACCTGGCCTGAGCCAGGAAAGCAGTCAAAAGAACGACGACACAGAAATCCGTCTCAGGCACCCGGGAGCAACCACAGGTGCATGAGGTCAGGAAGGAGTCAGCCGAGCCAGGAGAAGTCAGTGTGGAGTGAGGGCTCACCCTCCTCACGCTGTTTCGAGAAACCTACAGTCAATGTCTGCGGGCCCCGGCTCCTAAGCACTCCATCATGGCTCCTGCAGGCACCAGCCAAGGCGACGGGATCCTGGGAGAAGCAGCCCACTGGCTCCTGGGCAAGAGTTTTGAGTCTGAAAAAGGCAGCGACATGCCACGCCAGACCCGTCACAGGACACACAGTCTACAGCCGAGGCCAGGAACGGCTGCCGGGAGAACGGGAAGATCACCTTTCCCAGGATGAGGCCCAACAGAGCATGACCACCCCACTTACCTGGGCCTCCGGGGCCGCCGCAGGTGGGCGGGCGCTGCCGGGCTATACCGGAGCCGCGAAAGGTCCCGCGTCGGCTAAAAACCACAGAAAAGGATGTAGGATTATGCTTTCCTGCGAAGAAATTTCTGAAGCGATACAAAACTTTTGCCCCTTCCTTCCTTCTTTCCTTCCTTCCCCGTATCACACTCGTTTCTTGGAGGAACTGGATACTGAAACCAGGAACTCCTGCATGCTAAGCCCGCATTCTCTCTACTGCTGAACTACATATACCCTTACCCCCAGAGCACACTAGTTTCTAGGCACAGAGAACAAGAAATGCCAGCCACGTTCACTAACTTACACAGTGTATAATAAGCTCCGTGTGCTCCACCAACAGAGGTCAGTGTTTTATGATCCGTCAGCTCCTGCGGAGTCACTTCTACAGTCCCAGTAGCGTACTCCGGTTTTGTAATTTCGGGCTTAGTCGCCCCTTCCTAGGAACACAAAACAAGATAAACCAGGAACCGAACTTCAGATCATGTGCCTACGCTTACTCAGTCAGGTGGACAACAGTTTTTTACCCAAGCTATCAGAACATAAGCCCTATCCTGGGAGAAGCTGGCGGTACAAATAAAAGGCAGATTCTCCTCTCTGTTCTGCCAGAGGCACAGCATCCATGAAAACAAATCAGCACCGAAAATTTTCAAAAGCTCTAAAGCTGAGGTGAATTGTTACAGAAACTCCACAAAGGAAAGGAGAGTACGTTGCACGTGGATAGATCAGGGAATGATGGGAAGACCGAACTGTTTCATAAAAGAGAAATCCAGCACCGAGAGGGGATGTGGAGGGGCTTTGGGGAAGGGCAGCCTGAGTAACAGTAGCAGGTGGGAAACAGCGTAAGGCATTAAGGAAACTAGACCACTGTTACTGGCGGTGGAATGGGAAGACAAAACATGCTGCCTTGAAAATGAAACATCACTTAATTAATTTCAAGTGAGGACGGCTATAACAAGAAACAACACCAAGATGCACCTAACTTTCCCAGGGATGAATTTCTTTTCAATATTCTCTAATGAAAACTAAGGGAAAGACCCTGAAATAAAGGATGCCTATACAGACACTGGCTTCATTAGGTGAGTCTGGAAAATGAACAAAAGTGCATTATCCAGTCCTACGGCATTAAGCACAGAATCACATCCTAAACTGTAACTTAAAAGCATAAGTCAAAAATTAACTTCAGCAGATGCAAACATGAAAATGCACACTCACACCAACCACCGGTTTATGTCTCAGAATCCCCTGGTACTTGTATAGTCACACAAGGACATTAACATCAAGAGACTGTACCTCATACCAGGAAGATTCTATTCCTCTCTCTTCTGTAAAGTGGCGCACTGACACACCATCTGTAAAATGTAGTTACAGGTACATTAATGAGAATATTCACGAATGTATATAAAAACCACCATGTGCGTCTATCTCCGTTCGTGGATGTGTCAAAACAAAAGTGGCAGAAAAGACTTTCAAAGATTTAGAGCATTTTCTGAAAAAAATGCTTAAGTCACGGTTGGGATGTATTTCAAACCAAGTAGTAAGAGGAAAACACGTAAAAAGAGTGGATATGGAAGTTGGGTTTGCACACTATATATTTCTAACATTTGAAGTTTGATCTTGTTTTTGTTTTTTCTTTTCTTCTGTTTTTAAATGGAGGTACCGGGAATGAGCACACGGAATTCGGCATGCAAAGCAAGCATTCTATTTACCACTAAACTATGTCCTTCGCCGAGTCAACGAGCTTCTCGGCATAGATAAAATAAAATACAAACACTCATTCACGGTTCACTGCCTTATAAAACATGTTAGTGTGCTGAAGCGCAAAAGATCTTTGAGGCTTTCTTCCCCGTATCACACTAAGTCTCACATCAGACCGAGTGGGAGACAGGACTCAGGACCCTTGACTGAAGAGACCACAGGCCCCGGGTTCGGGTGTGTCTTCCATAACGGATCATTGGCTGTGGAAGTTCAGGGCTCCACTCGCTGCAGACAGTGACAAGGGAGGGCTTGTCCTCCAGGAAGCCCGGAACGTGGTGTCTGTTCAAGGCCCGTGTGCAGAACCGAAATGTCTGCCCTCCGTCAGAGAACCCTCTTTCCCTCTACAACAGACACCTCCCTCCCCAGGGCAGGACGGGGAATACGCGGTCCATCAATTGCGTTTGCTTAGGGACCAGAGGGACTCGGTCGAGAGCCCAGTCACGGCCGCCCGTGCACGGGGAATCCCCGGAGAGCGATCTGCCCTTCTTCTGCAGTGACTCAAGGAAGAAACAGAGTACTATGCTTTCCTCTTACTGAGCACAGTAGCTGGAGGTGGAGGGCGAGGTTGCACAGGGCACCAAGGGGGACCAGGTGCAGGTTCCCAGGTGGGCGACGATGGGCCGCACACGGGGCAGGCCACGCAGGCTGGTCCTCGGAAAGTTTGGGGCCCTCCGGCCCACGGGGAGACCTGCAGGACAGAAGGGAGGGCTGGGTTGGATGACAGACATAAGCGCCAACACCGACAAGAGACGAAACACAACGCAGCAGCCGTCGGCACCGGGCACCCTCCCCTCCACCGGGTGCCCAGAGAGCAGCACGGTGCCACACGCTCGGCCCATCCCTCTGGGACCTGCCTGCAGCCTGGGCCGCACAGGGGGACACGGGGATACGACCCTGACGCCGCACGTCGCCGCCGCCGCTGTCTCCAAGTGGAGGAAGCCAAGGGTCCTCCTGCCCGAGAGGCAGCACCCAGAGCTTCCAGCACACGGGCAAACTAGCGCCTTCCCAACAGCAAGCCGCTCTGGGCAGGACGACCCTCCTCGCCACCTTCCACAGCTCCACGCAAGCTTGCCCATCGCGGACCAGGGACACCGACACGGGATGGACGTGAAGAGCTCATTCCCCATACGAGCAAGCAGAGCCGCACCTTGGTCACCCCTCTGCCTGCAGGGCTCTGCCTGCAGGACACTGTCAGGCCCTCTCTGCACCCTCCCCACAAATGGCACTCCACCCCCACGCAGGGGCTGCCCATGGGCGCAAAGTGCCCTGGGGAGCTGGGCATCCCGTAGTCCTGCGGCGGAGCTGGCCAAGGGCTCCTGAGGGGACAAGGCTGTCCTCATAAGGGACTCAGGCTCCGCTACAATCATCCCTATCCTCAGGGACGTCTGGATTTTACGTTCGCTACGGAACGCACCCTAACTGCGTGCTACGGGAGAGTGACGTGGGGAGTCTCAACCCCACACATGACACCAAAGGGACTGTACCAGCTAGTACGCAAAACACCACGGTGTGCCATGAGACCGACGAGCAGCTCTGACAGCTTCCAGGGCAGGCCCGACCCAGAGCAGTGTGGGGGACAAACACAACGTACGCATTCTGGTGGCAACCGGAATGCCCCCGCAGGGAAGGAGGCATTTTCACGGCGGGCTCTTTCCCTTCCAGCCTCTATTTCCTTCTACATACGCACCATCTGCGAGAGCCAGGCTTTTCTGCCCAGAGTACAACTGGAGAAAGCGGCCAAGACACACTTACCTCCCGAGAAAAGACAGTGATGGGATGTGAAGTTTACCACACCCAGGAAGACTCAAAGTTGCACAAAGCACACTGTCCAAAGCTGGAGGGAGGGCTTTGCCCCTTTTCCATTTCCCAGGTACTGAATGGACATTCTAAACAGGAGAATCACCTGGCCTGAGCCGGGAAACCTGTCAAAAGAACGATGACACAGAAATTCGTCTCGGCACCCAGGAGCAACCCCAGGTGCATGAGGTCAGGAAGGAGTCAGCCGAGCCAGGAGAAGTCAGTGTGAAGCGAGGGCTCACCCTCCTCACGCTGTTTCGAGAAACCCACAGTCAATGTCTGCGGGCCCCGTCTCCTAAGCACTAACTCATGGCTCCTGCAGGCACCAGCCAAGGCGACGGGCTCCCGGGAGAAGCAGCCCACTGACTCCTGGGCAGGAGTTTTGAGTCTGAAAAAGGCAGCGACATGCCACGCCAGACCCGTCACAGGACACACAGTCTGTAGACGAGGCCAGGAACGGCTGACGGGAGAACGGGAAGATCACCTTTCCCAGGACGAGGCCCAAAAGAGCATGACCACCCCACATACCTGGGCCTCCGGGGCCGCCGCATGTTGGCGGGCGCTACCGGGCCACACCGGAGCCGTGCCAGGTCCCGCGTCGACTAAAAACCACAGAAAAAAATGGAGGAATATGCTTTCCTGCGAAGACACTGCTGAAGTGAAACAAATTCTTTGTGCCTTCCTTCCTTCCTTCCTTCCCCGTATCAAACTCGTTTCTTGGAGGAACTGGATACTGAAACCAGGAACTCCTGCATGCTAAGCCCGCATTCTCTCTACTGCTGAGCTACATATACTCTTTCCCCCAGAGCACACTAGTTTCTAGGCACAGAGAACAAGAAATGCCATCCACGTTCATTAACTTACCCAGTGTATAATAAGCTCCGTTTGTTCCACCAACAGAGGTCAGTGTTTTATGATCCGTCAGCTCCTGCGGAGCCACTTCTACAGTCCCAGTAGCGTACTCTGGTTTTGTATTTTCGGGCTTTGTCGCCCATTCCTAGGAACACAAAACAAGATAAATCAGGAAACGAACTTCAGATCATGTGCCTACGCTTAGTCAGTCAGGTAGACAACAGTTATTTACCGAAGCTATCAGAACATAAGCCCTATCCTGGGAGAAGCTGGAGGTAAAAATAAAAGGCAGATTCTCCTCTCTGTTCTGCCAGAGGCACAGCATCCATGAAAACAAATCAGCAGAGAAAAGTTTCAACAGCTCTACAACTGAGGTGAACGGGTACAGTAACGCCCCAAAGGACAGGAGAGTCCGCTGCACGTGGATAGCTCAGGGAATGCTGGCAAGACCGCACTGTTTCGTAAAAGAGAGATCCAGCACAGAGGGGGGATGTGGAGGGGCTTTGGGGAAGGGCAGCCTGAGTAAAAGGAGCAGGTGGGAAACAGCGTAAGGCATTAAGGGAACTAGACCACTGTTACTGGCAGTGGAATGGGAAGACAAACATGCTGCCTTGAAAATGAAACATCACTTAATTAATTTCAAGTGAGAACGGTTATAACAAGAACCAACACCAAGATGCACCTAACTTTCCCAGGGATGAATTTCTTTTCAATATCCTCTAATGAACTGTAAGGGAAAGACCCTGAAAAAAAGAATGCCCATACAGACACTGGCTTCATTAGGTGAGTCTGGGAAATGAACACAAGTGCATTATCCAGTCCTACGGCATTAAGCACAGAATCACATCCTAAACTGTAAGTTAAAAGCATAAGTCAAAAATTCTCAACAGCAGATGCAAACATGAAAATGCACACTCACACCAACACACGGTTTATGTCTCAGAATCCCCTGGTACTTATATAGTCACACAAGGACATTAACAACAAGAGACTGAACCTCATCCCAGGAAGATTCTCTTCTTCTCTCTTCTGTAAAGTGGCGAACTGACACACCATCTGTAAAATGTTGTAACAGTTACTTTAATGAGAATATTCACGAATGTATATTAAAACCACCATGTGCGTCTATCTCCGTTCGTGGATGTGTCAAAACAAAAGTGGCAGAAAAGACTTTCAAGAGTTAGAGAATTTTCTGAAAAAAATGCTTAAGTCACGGTTGGGATATATTTCAAGCCAAGTAGTAAGAGTAAAACACGTGAAAAGAATGGATATGGAAGTTGGGTTTGCGCAATATGTATCTCTAACATTTGAAATTTGCTATTGTTTTTGTTTTTTCTTTTCTTCTGTTTTTAATTGGAGGTACACGGAATGAGCACACGGAATTCGACATGCAAAGCAAGCATTCTATTTACCACTAAATTATGTCCTTCCCGGGGTCAACTAGCTTCTCTGCATAGATAAAATAATATACAAAACACTCTTTCACGGTTCACTGCCTTACAAAACATGTTAGTTTGCTGAAGCGCAAAAGAACTTTGAGGCCTTCTTCCCCGTATCACACTAAGTCTCATATCAGACCGAGTGGGAGACAGGTCTCAGGACCCTTGGCTGAAGAGACCACAGGCCCCGGGTTCGGGTGTGTCTTCCATAATGGATCATCGGCTGTGGAAGTTCAGGGCTCCACTCGCTGCAGACAGTGACAGGGGCGGGCTTGTCCTCCAGGGAGCCCGGAACGTGGTGTCTGTTGAAGGCCCGTGTGCAGAACCGACACGTCTGCCCTCCGTCAGAGGACCCTCTTTCCCTCTACAACAGACACCTCCCTCCCCAGGGCAGGATGGGGAAGACGTGGTCCATCAAGTGCGTCTGCTTATGGACCAGAGGGACACGGCAGTGAGCCCTGTCACGGCCGCCCGTGCACGGGGAAGCCCCGGAGAACGATCTGCCCTTCTTCTGCAGTGACTCAAGGAAGAAACAGGGGACTATGCTTTCCTCTTACCGAGCGGAGCAGCTGGCGGTGGGGGGCGAGGTTGCACAGGGCACCAAGGGGAACCAGGTGCAGGTGCCCAGCTGGGGGACGAGGGGCCGCACCCGGGGCAGGCCACGCAGGCTTGTCCTCAGAAAGGTTGGGGCACTCCGGGCCACGGGGTGACCTGCTGGACAAAAGGGAGGGCTGGGTTGGATGACAGACAACAGCGCCAACACCGACAAGTGACAAAATCCAACGCAGCAGCCGTCGGCACAGGGCACCATCCCCTCCACCGGGTGCCCAGAGAGCACCACGGTGCCACACGCTCCGCCTAGCATTCTGGGGCCTGCCTGCAGCCTGGGCCGCACAGGGGGACACGGGGATATGACACTGACGCCGTACGACGCCTCCGCCGCTGTCTCCAATTGGAGTAAGCAAAGGGTTTTCCTGAATGAAAGGCTGCACAAAGAGCTTCCAGCACACGGGCAAACTAGCGCCTTCCCAAAATCCAGCCGCTCTGGGTGGGACAGCCATCCCCGCCACCTTCCCCAGCTCCACGCCAACTTGCCCGGAGCGGACCAGGAACACGGACACGGGACGAAAGTGAAGAGCTCATTTCCCACACGAGCAAGCAGAGCCGCACCAGGGTCACCGCTCTGCCTGCAGGGCTCTGCCTGCAGGGCTCTGCCTGCAGGGCTCTGCCTGAAGGAACCTACCAGGCCTTCTCTGCCCCCTCCTCACAAAGGGCCCTCCTCCTCCACGCAGGGACTGCCCCTGGGCGCAAAGAGCCCTGGGGAGCTGGGCATTCCTGAGTCCTGCAGCGGAGCTGGCCAAGGGCTCCAGAGGGGACAAGGCTGTCCTCAGAAGGGACCCAGGCTCCGCTACATTCATCCCTATCCTCAGGGACGTCTGGATTTTACGTTCGCTACGGAACGCACACTACCTGCGTGCTACGGGAGAGTGACGTGGGGAGTCACAACCCCACACCTGACACCAAAGGCACTGTAAAAGCTACTGCAAAAATTCCACAGTGTTCCATGAGACCGACGAGCAGCTCTGACAGCTTCCAGTGCAGGACCGACCCGGAGCAGTGTGGGGGACAAACACAACGTACGCACTCTGGTACGCATCGGAATTCCCCCGCAGGGAAGGAGGCATTTTCACGGTGGGCTCTTTCCCTTCCAGCCTCTATTCCCTACTACAAACGCACCATCTCCGTGAGCCAGGCTTTTCTGCCCAGAATAAAACTGGGGGCAGCGGCCAAGACACACTTACCTCCCGAGAAAAGACAGTGACGGGCTGTGACTTTTACCACACACAGGAAGACTCAAAGTTGCACAAAGCACACCGTACAAAGCTGGAGGGTGGGCTTTGCCTCTTTTCCAGTTACCAGGATCTGAATGGACATTGAAAACACGAGAATCACCTGGCCTGAGCCGAGAAACCATTAAAAAGAAGGACGACATAGAAATCCGTCTCAGTGACCCAGGAGAAACCCCAGGTGCAGGAGGTCAGGAAGGAGTCAGCCGAGCCAGTAGAAGTCAGTGTGGAGCGAGGGCTCACCCTCCTCACGCTGTTTCGAGAAACCCACAGTCAAAGTCTGCGGGCCCCGGCTCCTAAGCACTAACTCATGGCTCCTGCAGGCATCAGCCAAGGCGACGGGCTCCCGGGAGAAGCAGCCCACTGGCTCCTGGGCAAGAGTTTTGAGTCTGAAAAAGGCAGCGACACGCCACGCCAGACCCGACACAGGACACACATTCTGCAGACGAGGCCAGGAACGGCTGCCGGGAGAACTGGAAGATCACCTTTCCCAGGACGAGGCCCAACAGAACATGACCACCCCACTTACCAGGGCCACCGGGGCCGCCGCAGGTGGGCGGGCGCTGCCAGGCCACACCGGAGCCGCGCCAGGTCCCGCGTCGGCTAAAAACCACAGAAAGGATGGAGGATTAGGCTTTCCTGCGAAGACACTGCTGAAGCGAAACAAAACGATTTGTGCCTTCCTTCCTTCCTTCCTTCCGCATATCACACTCGTTTCTTGGAGGAACTAGATACTGAACCCAGGAACTCCTGCATGCTAAGCCCGCATTCTCTCTACTGATAAGCTACATATACCCTTCCCCACAGATCACACTAGTTTCTAGGCACAGAGAACAAGAAATGCCAGCCACGTTCACTAACTTACCCAGTGTATAATAAGCACGTGTGCTCCACAAACAGAGGTCTGTGTTTTATGATCCGTCAGCTCCTGCGGAGCCACTTCTATAGTCCCAGTAGCGTACTCTGGTTTTGTAATTTTGGGCTTAGTCGCCCCTTCCTAGGAACAAAAAACAAGATAAATCAGGAACCGAACTTCAGATCATTTGCCTACGCTTAGTCAGTCAGGTAGACAAGAATTATTTACCGAAGCTATCAGAACATAAGCCCTATCCTGGGAGTAGCTGGCGGTACAAATAAAAGGCAGATTTTCCTCTCTGTTCTGCCAGAGGCACAGGATCCATGAAAACAAATCAGCACAGAAAAGTTTCAACAGCTCTACAACTGAGGTGAACGGGTACAGTAACGCCACAAAGGACAGGAGAGTCCGCTGCACGTGGATAGCTCAGGGAATGCTGGGAAGACCGCACTGTTTTGTAAAAGAGGGATCCATTGCAGAGGGGGGATGTGGAGGGGCTTTGGGGAAGGGCAGCCTGAGTAAAAGGAGCAGGTGGGAAACAGCGTAAGGCATTAAGGAAACTAGAACACTGTTACTGGCGGTGGAATGGGAAGACAAAACATGCTGCCTTGAAAATGAAATATCACCTAACTAATTTCAAGTGAGGACGGCTAAAACAAGAACAAACACCAAGATGCACCTAACTTTCCCTGGGATAAATTTCTTTTCAATATCCTCTAATGAAATGTAAGGGAAAGACCCTGAAAAAAAGAATGCCCATACAGACACTGGCTTCACTAGGTGAGTCTGTAAAATGAACACAAATGCATTATCCAGTCCTACAGCATTAAGCACAGAATCACATCCTAAACTGTAAGTTAAAAGCATATGTCAAAAATTCTCAACAGCAGATGCAAACATGAAAATGCACATCACACCAACACACGGTTTATGTCTCAGAATCCCCTGGTACTTATATAGTCACACAAGGATATTAACAACAAGAGACTGAACCTCATCCCAGGAAGATTCTCTTCTTCTCTCTTCTGTAAAGTGGCGAACTGACACACCATCTGTAAAATGTTGTAACATGTACTTTAATGAGAATATTCACGAATGTATATTAAAACCACCATGTGCGTCTATCTCCGTTCGTGGATGTGTCAAAACAAAAGTGGCAGAAAAGACTTTCAAAGAGTTAGAGAATTTTCTGAAAAAAATGCTTAAGTCATGGTTGGGATATATTTCAAGCCAAGTAGTAAGAGTAAAACACGTAAAAAGAATGGATATGGAAGTTGGGTTTGCGCACTATGAATCTCTAACATTTGAAATTTGCTATTGTTTTTGTTTTTTCTTTTCTTCTGTTTTTAAATGGAGGTACACGGAATGAGCACACGGAATTCGACATGCAAAGCAAGCATTCTATTTACCACTAAATTATGTCCTTCCCGGGGTCAACTAGCTTCTCTGCATACATAAAATAAAATACAAAACACTGTTTCACGGTTCACTGCCTTACAAAACATGTTAGTTTGCTGAAGCGCAAAAGATCTTTGAGGCCTTCTTCCCCGTATCACACTAAGTCTCACATCAGACCGAGTGGGAGACAGGTCTCAAGACCCTTGACTGAAGAGACCACAGGCCCCGGGTTCGGGTGTGTCTTCCATAACGGATCACAGGCTGTGGAAGATCAGGGCTCCACTCGCAGCAGACAGTGACAGGGGCGGGCTTGTCCTCCAGGGAGCCCGGAACGTGGTGTCTGTTGAAGGCCCGTGTGCAGAACCGACAATTCTGCCCTCCATCAGAGGACACACTTTCCCTCTACAACAGACACCTCCCTCCCCAGGGCAGGAAGTGGAAGACGCGGTCCATCAATTGTGTCTGCTAAGGGACCAGGGGGACACGGCCGTGAGCCCAGTCACGGCCGCCCGTGCACGGGGAATCCAAGGAGAGCGATCTGCCCTTCTTCTGCAGTGACTCAGGGAAGAAACAGAGGACTATGCTTTCCTCTTACCGAGCGGAGCAGCTGGTGGTTGGGAGGGGAGTTTGCACAGGGCACCATGGGGGACCAGGTGCATGTGCCCAGCTGGGCAACGACGGGCCGCACCCGGGGCAGGCCACGCAGGCTTGTCCTCGGAAATGTTGGGGTCCTCCGGCCCGCGTGGTTACCTGCAGGACAGAAGGGAGGGCTGGGTTGGATGACAGACAAAAGCGCCAACACGACAAGAGCCGAAACACAACGCAGCAGCCGTCGGCACAGGGCACCCTCCCCTCCACCGGGTGCCCAGAGAGCAGCACGGAGCCACACGCTCCACTCAGCCCTCTGGGGCCTGCCTGCAGCCTGGGCCGCACAGGGGGACACGGGAATACGACCCTGATGCCGCACGTCGCCGCCGCCGCTGTCTCCAAGTGGAGGAAGCCAAGGGTCCTCCTGCCCGAGAGGCTGCACTCAGAGCTTCCAGCACACGGGAAAACTAGCGCCTTCCCAACAGCCAGCCGCTCTGGGCGGGACAGCCTTCCCCGCCTCCTTCCCCAGCTCCACGCAAGCTTGCCCGGCGCGGACCAGTAACACAACACGGGTCGGAAGTGAAGAACTCATTCTCCACACGAGCTAGCAGAGCCGCACCAGGGTCACCACTCTGCATGCAGGGCTCTGCCTGCAGGGCTCTGCCTTCAGGGCTCTGCCTGCAGGACTTTGCCTGCAGGACCCTGCCAGGCCCTCTCTGCCCCAACCTCACAAAGGGCCCTCCTCCGCCCCGCAGAGGCTGCCCCTGTGCGCAAAGAGCCCTGGGGAGCTGGGCATCCCGGAGTCCTGAGGCGGAGCTGGCCAAGGGCTCCTGAGGGAACAAGGCTGTCCCCAGAAAGGACTCAGGCTCCGCTACGATCATCCCTATCCTCAGGGACGTCTGGATTTTACGTTCGCTACGGAACGCACCCTAACTGCGTGCTACGGGAGAGTGACATGGGGAGTCTCAACCCCACACCTGACACCAAAGGGACTGTACCAGCTCTTGTGCAAAACCCCACGGTGTGCCATGAGACCGACGAGCAGTTCTGACAGCTTCCAGGGCAGGCCCGACCCGGAGCAGGGTGGGAGACAAACACAATGTACGCACTCTGGTGAACATCGGAATTCCCCCGCAGTGAAGGAGGCATTTTCACGGCGGGCTCTTTCCCTTCCAGCCTCTACTCCCTACTACAAACGCACCATCTCCGAGAGCCAGGCTTTTCGGCTTAGAGTACAACTGGAGGAAGCGGCTAAGACACACTTACCTCCCGAGAAAAGACACTGACGGGCTGTGACGTTTACCACAACCAGGAAGACTCAAATTTGCACAAAGCAAACCGTACAAAGATGGAGGGAGGGCTTTGTCCCTTTTCCAGTTACCAGGATCTGAATGGACATTCTAAACAGGAGAATCACCAGGCCTGAGCCAGGAAACCAGTCAAAAGAACGACGACACAGATATCCGTCTCAGATGCCCAGGAGCAACCCCAGGTGCAGGAGGTCAGGAAGGAGTCAGCCGAGCCAGGAGAAGTCAGTGTGGAGCGAGGGCTCACCCTGCTCACGCTGTTTCGAGAAACCCACAGTCAAAGTCTGCGGACCCCGGCTCCTAAGCACTCCCTCATGGCTCCAGCAGGCATCAGCCAAGGCGAAGGGCTCCCGGGAGAAGCAGCCCACTGGCTCCTGGGCAAGAGTTTTGAGTCTGAAAAAGGCAGCGACACGCAACGCCAGACCCGTCACAGGACACACAGTCTGCAGACGAGGCCAGGACCGGCTGCCATGAGAACGGGAAGATCTCCTTTCCCAGGACGAGGGCCATCAGAGCATGACCACCCCACTTACCTGGGCCTCCGGGGCCGCCGCATGTGGGCGGGCGCTGCCGGGTCACACCGGAGCCGCGCCAGGTCCCGCGTCGGCTAAAAACCACAGAAAAGGATGGAGGATTATGCTTTCCTGCGAAGACACTGCTGAAGCGAAACAAAACATTTGTGCCTTCCTTCCTTCCTTGCTTCCTTCCCCGTATCACACTCGTTTGTTGGAGGAATTGGATACTGACCCCAGGAACACCTGCATGATAAGCCCGCATTCTCTCTACTCCTGAGCTACATATACCCTTCCCCCCAGAGCACACTAGTTTCTAGGCACAGAGACCAAGGAATGCCAGCCACGTTCACTAAGTTACCCAGTGTATAATAAGCTCCGTGTGCTCCACCAACAGAGGTCAGTGTTTTATGATCCGTCAGCTCCTGCGGAGCCACTTCTACAGTCCCAGTAGCATACTCCGGTTTTGTAATTTCGTGGTTTGTCGCACCTCCCTAGGAACACAAAACAAGAAAAATCAGGAACCGAACTTCAGATAATGTGCCTACGCTTAGTCAGTCAGGTAGACAACAGTTATTTACCGAAGCGATCAGAACATAAGCCCTATCCTATGAGAAGCTGGAGGTAAAAATAAAAGGCAGATTCTCCTCTCTGTTCGGCCAGAGGCACAGGATCCATGAAAACAAATCAGCACAGAAAAGTTTCAACAGCTCTACAACTGAGGTGAACGGGTACAGTAACGCCCCAAAGGACAGGAGAGTCCGCTGCACGTGGATAGCTCAGGGAATGCTGGGAAGACCGCACTGTTTCGTAAAAGAGAGATCCAGCACAGAGGGGGGATGTGGAGGGGCTTTGGGGAAGGGCAGCCTGAGTAAAAGGAGCAGGTGAGAAACAGCGTAAGGCATTAAGGGAACTAGACCACTGTTACTGGCGGTGGAATGGGAAGACAAACATGCTGCCTTGAAAATGAAACATCATTTAATTAATTTCAAGTGAGGACGGCTATAACAAGAACCAACAACAAGATGCACCTAAATTTCCCAGGGATGAATTTTTTTCAATATCCTCTAATGAACTGTAAGGGAAAGACCCTGAAAAAAAGAATGCCCATACAGACACTGGCTTCACTATTTGAGTCTGGAAAATGAACACAAGTGCATTATCCAGTCCTATGGCATTAAGCACAGAATCACTTCCTAAACTGTAAGTTAAAAGCATAAGTCAAAAATTCTCATCAGCAGATGCAAACATGAAAATGCACACTCACACCAACCCACGGTTTATGTCTCAGAATCCCCTGGTATTTATATAGTCACACAAGGACATTAACAACAAGAGACTGTACCTCATCCCAGGAAGATTCTCTTCCTCTCTCTTCTGTAAAGTGGCGCACTGACACACCATCTGTAAAATGTTGTAACAGGTTCATTATTGAGAATATTCACGAATGTATATTAAAACCACCATGTGGGTCTATCTCCGTTCGTGGATGTGTCAAAAAAAAAGTGGCAGAAAATACTTTCAAAGAGTTAGAGCATTTTCTGAAAAAAATGCTTAATTCACGGTTGGGATATATTTCAAGCCAAGTAGTAAGAGGAAAACACGTAAAAAGAATGGATATGGAAGTTGGGTTTGCGCACTATGTATCTCTAACATTTGAAATTTGCTCTTGTTTTTGTTTTTTCTTTTCTTCTGTTTTTAAATGGAGGTACCCGGAATGAGCACACGAAATTCGGCATGCTAATGAAGCATTCTTCTTACCACTAAACTATGTCTTTCCCCGAGTCAACTAACTTTTCGGCATAGATAAAATAACATACAAAACACTCTTTCACGGTTCACTGCCTTACAAAACATGTTAGTTTGCTGAAGCGCAAAAGATCTTTGAGGCCTTCTTCCCCGTATCACACTAAGTCTCACATCAGACCTAGTGGGAGACAGGTATCAGGACACTTGACTGAAGAGAAATCAGGCCCCGGGTTCGGGTGTGTCTTCCATAACGGATCACCGGCTGTGGAAGGTCAGGGCTCCACTCGATGCAAACTGTGACATGGGCGGGCTAGTCCTCCAGGGAGCCCGGAACGTGGTGTCTGTTGAAGGCCCGTGTGCAGAACCGACACGTCTGCCCTCCATCAGAGGACACACTTTCCCTCTACAACAGACACCTCCCTCCCCAGGGCAGGTAGGGGAAGACGCCGTCCATCAAGTGCGTGTGCTAAGGGACAAGGGGGACACGGCCGTGAGCCCAGTCACGGCCGCCCGTGCACGGGGAAGCCCCGGAGAGCGATCTGCCCTTCTTCTGCAGTGACTGAAGGAAGAAACAGAGGACTATGCTTTCCTCATACCGAGCGGAGCAGCTGGCGGTGGGGGGCGAGGTTGCACAGGGCACCAAGTGGGACCAGATGCATGTGCCCAGCTGGGCGACGATGGGCCGCACACGGGGCACACCACGCAGGCTGTTCCTCGGAAAGGTTGGGGCCCTCCGGCCCACGGGGTGACCTGCAGGACAGATGTGAGGGCTGGGTTTGATGACAGACAAATGCGCCATAACCGACAAGAGCCTAAACCCAACGCAGCAGCCGTCGGCACCTGGCACCCTCCCCTCCACCGGGTGCCTAGAGAGCAGCACGGTGCCACACGCTCCGCCCAGACCTCTGGGGCCTGCCTGCAGCCTGGGCCGCACAGGGGGTCACGAGGATTCGACCCAGACGCCGCACGTCCCCGCCGCCGCTGTCTCCAAGTGGAGGAAGCCAAGGGTCCTCCTGCCCGAGTGGCTGTACACCGAGCTTCCAGCACACGGGAAATCTAGTGAATTCCCAAAAGCCAGCCGCTCTGGGCGGGACGGCCCTCCCCGCCACATACCCCAGTTCCACGCAAGCTTGCCCGGCACGGCTCAGGAACACGGACACGGGACGAAAGTGAAGAACTCATTCCCCACACGAGCAAGCAGAGCCGCACCAGGGTCACCGTTCTGCCTGAAGGGCTCTGCCTGCTGGACCCTGCCAGGCCCTCTCTGCCCCCTCCTCACAAAGGGCCCTCCTCCTCCACGCAGGGCCTGCCCCTGGGCGCAAAGAGCACTGGGGAGCTGGGCATCCTGGAGTCCTGCGGCGGAGCTGGCCAAGGGCTCCTGAGGGTACAAGGCTGTCCTCAGAAGGGACTCAGGCTCCGCTACAATCATCCCTATCCTCAGGGACGTCTGGATTTTACGTTCGCTACAGAACGCACACTACTTGCTTGCTACGGGAGAGTGACGTGGGGAGTCTCAACCCCAAACCTGACACCAAAGGACTGTAACAGCTCGTGCGCAAAACCCCACGGTGTGCCATGAGACCGACGAGCATCTCTGACAGCTTCCAGGGCAGGCCCGACCCGGCGCAGGGTGGGGGACAAATACAACGTACGCACTCTGGTGCGCATCGGAATTCCCCCGCAGGGAAGGAGGCATTTTCACGGCGGGCTCTTTCCCTTCCAGCCTCTATTCCCTACTACAAATGCACCATCTCAGAGAGCCAGGCTTTTCTGCCCAGAGTACAACTGGAGGCAGCGGCCAAGACACACTTACCTCCCGAGAAAAGACAGTGACGGGCTGTGAGGTTTAACACACCCAGGAAGAATCAAAGTTGCACAAAGCACACCGTACAAAGCTGGAGGGAGGGCTTTGCCCCTTTTCCAGTTACCAAGATCTGAATGGACATTCTAAACAGGAGAATCACCTGGCCTGAGCCGGGAAACCAGTCAAAAGAACGACGACTCAGATATCCGTCTCAGATGCCCAGGAGCAACCCCAGGTGCAGGAGGTCAGGAAGGAGTCTGCCGAGCCAGTAGAAGTCAGTGTGGAGCGAGGGCTCACCCTCCTCATGCTGTTTCGAGAAAACCACAGATACAGTCTGCGGGCCCCGGCTACTAAGCACTCCCTCATGGCTCCTGCAGGCACCAGCCAATGCGACGGGCTCCCGGGAGAAGCAGCCCACTGGCTCCTGGGCAAGAGTTTTGAGTCTGAAAAAGGCAGCGACATGCCACGCCAGACGCGTCATAGGACACACAGTCTGCAGACGAGGCCAGGAAAGGCTGCCGGGAGAACGGGAAGATCACCTTTCCCAGGACGAGGCCCAACAGAGCATGACCACCCCAATTACCTGGGCCTCCGGGGCCGCCGCATGTGGGCGGGCGCTGCCGGGCCACACCGGAGCCGCTCCAGGTCCCGCGTCGGCTAATAACCACAGAAAAGAATGGAGGATTAGGCTTTCCTGCGAAGACACTGCTGAAGAGAAACAAAACCTTTCCACTTTCCATCCTTCCTTCCTTCCTTCCCCGTATCACACTCGTTTCTTGAAGAAACTTGATACTGACCCCAGGAACTCCTGCATGCTAAGCCCGCATTCTCTCTACCGCTGAGCTACATATACCCTTTCCCCCGGAGCACACTAGTTTCTAGGCACAGACAACAAGAAATGCCAGCCACGTTCACTAACTTATCCAGTGTATAATAAGCTCCGTGTGCTCCACCAACAGAGGTCATTGTTTTATGATCCATCAGCTCCTGCGGAGCCACTTCTACAGTCCCAGTAGCGTACTCCGGTTTTGTAATTTCGGGGTTAGTCGCCCCTTCCTAGGAACACAAAACAATATAAATCAGGAACCGAGCTTCAGATTAGGTGTCTACGCTTAGTCAGTCAGGCAGACAACAGTTTTTTACCAAAGCTATCAGAACATAAGCCCTATCCAGGGAGAAGCTGGAGGTAAATTAAAAGGCAGATTCTCCTCTCTGTTCTGCCAGAGGCACAGGAGCCATGAAATCATATCAGCTCAGAAAAGTTTCAAAAGCTCTACAACTGAGGTGAACGGGTACAGAAACTCCACAAAGGACAGGAGAGTCCGCTGCACGTGGATAGCTCACGGAATGCTGGGAAGACCACACTGTTTCATAAAAGAGGGATCCAGCGCAGAGGGGGGATGAGGAGGGGTTTGGGGAAGGGCAGCCTGAGTAAAAGGAGCAGGTGGGAAACAGCGTAAGGCATTAAGGAAACTAGAACACTGTTACTGGTGGTGGAATGGGAAGACAAAACATGCTGCCTTGAAAATGTAAAATCACCTAACTAATTTCAAGTGAGGACAGCTAAAACAAGAACAAACACCAAGATGCACCTAACTTTCCCAGGGATGAATTTCTTTTCAATATCCTCTAATGAAATGTAAGGGAAAGACCCTGAAAAAAAGAATGCCCATACAGACACTGGCTTCACTAGGTGAGTCTGTAAATTGAACACAACTGCGTTATCCAGTCCTACGGCATTAAGCACAGAATCACATCCTAAACTGTAAGTTAAAAGCATAAGTCAAAAATTCTCATCAGCAGATGCAAACGTGAAAATGCACCCTCACACCAACCCACGGTTTATGTCTCAGAATCCCCTGGTACTTATATAGACACACAAGGACATAACAACAAGAGACTGTACCTCATCCCAGGAAGATTCTCTTACTCTCTCTTCTGTAAAGTGGCGCACTGACACACCATCTTTAAAATGTAGTTACAGGTACATTAATGAGAATATTTACGAATGTATATTAAAACCACCATGTGCGTCTATCTCCGTTCGTGGATGTGTCAAAACAAATGTGGCAGAAAAGTCTTTCAAAGAGTTAGAGAATTTTCTGAAAAAAATGCTTAAGTCACGGTTGGGATATATTTCAAACCAAGTAGTAAGAGGAAAACACGTAAAAAGAATGGATATGGAAGTTGAGTTTGCGCACTATTTATCTCTAACATTTGAAGTTTGCTCTTGTTTTTGTTTTATTTTTTCTTCTGTTTTTAAATGGAGGTACCGGGAATGAGCACACGGAATTCGGCATGCTAAGCAAACATTCTATTTACCACTAAACTATGTCCTTCCCCGAGTCAACTAGCTTCTCGGCATGGATAAGATAAATTACAAAACACTATTTCACGGTTCACTGCCTTTCAAAACATGTTAGTTTGCTGAAGCGCAAAAGATCTTTGAGGCCTTCTTCCCCGTATCACACTAAGTCTCACATCAGACCGAGTGGGAGACAGGTCTCAAGACCCTTGACTGAAGAGACCACAGGCCCCGGGTTAGGGTGTGTCTTCCTTAACGGATCATTGGCTGTGGAAGTTCAGGGCTCCACTCGCTGCAGACAGTGACATGGGCGGGCTTGTCTCCCAGGGAGCCAGGAACGTGGTGTCTGTTGAAGGCCCGTGTGCAGAACCGACACGTCTGCCCTCCATCAGAGGACCCTCTTTCCCTCTACAACAGACACCTCCCTCCCCAGGGCAGGATGGGGAATACGTGGTCCATCAAGTGCGTCTGCTTATGGACAAGAGGGACACGGCCGTGAGCCCTGTCAAGGCCGCCTGTGCACGGGGAAGCCCCGGAGAACGATCTGCCCTTCTTCTGCAGTGAATCAAGGAAGAAACAGAGGACTATGCTTTCCTCTTACCGAGCGGAGCAGCTGGCGGTGGGGGGCGAGGTTGCACAGGGCACCAAGGGGAACCAGGTGCATGTGCCCAGCTGGGCGACGAGGGGCCGCACCCGGGGCAGGCCACGCAGGATGGTCCTCAGAAAGGTTGGGGCCCTCCGGCCCACGGGATGACCTGCAGGACAAAAGGGAGGGCTGGGTTGGATGACGGAAAACAGCGCCAACACCGACAAGAGACGAAACCCAACGCAGCAGCCGTTGGCACAGGGCACCCTCCACTCCACCGGGTGCCCAGAGAGCAGCACGGTGCCACACGCTCCGCCTTGCATTCTGTGGCCTGCCTGAAGCCTGGGCCGCACAGGGGGACACGGAGATACGACACTGACGCCGCACGACGCCTCCGCCGCTGTCTCTAAGTGGAGTAAGCAAAGGGTTTTCCTGAACGAGAGGCTGCAAAAAGAGCTTCCAGCACACGGGCAAACTAGCGCCTTCCCAACATCCAGCCGCTCTGGGCGGGACAGCCATCCCCGCCACCTTCCCCAGCTCCACGCCAGCTTGCCCGGCGCAGACCAGGAACACGGACACGGGACGAACGTGAAGAACTCATTTCCCACACGAGCAAGCAGAGCCGCACCAGGGTCACCGCTCTGCCTGCAGGGCTCTGCCTGCAGGGCTCTGCCTGCAGGGCTGTGCCTGCAGGACCCTGCCAGGCCTACTCTGCCCCCTCCTCACAAAGGACTCTCCTCCTCCACGCAGGAGCTGCCCCTGGGCGCAAAGAGCCCTGGGGAGCTGGGCATTCCTGAGTCCTGCAGCGGAGCTGGCCAAGGGCTCCTGAGGGGACAAGGCTGTCCTCAGAAGGGACTCAGGCTCCGCTACATTCATCCCTATCCTCAGGGACGTCTGGATTTTACGTTCGCTATGGAACGCACACTACCTGCGTGCTACGGGAGAGTGACGTGGGGAGTCTCAACCCCACACCTGACACCAAAGGGACTGTACAAGCTCGTACTCAAATCCCCACGATGTGCCATGAGACCGACGAGCAGCTCTGACAGCTTCCAGGGCAGGCCCGACCCGGCGCAAGTTGGGGGACAAAAACAACGTACGCACTCTGGTGCGCATCGGAATTCCCCCGCAGGGAAGGAGGCATTTTCACGGCGGGCTCTTTCCCTTCCAGCCTCTATTCCCTACTACAAATGCACCATCTCCGAAAGCCAGTCTTTTCTGCCCAGAATAAAACTGGGGGCAGCGGCCAAGACAAACTTACCTCCCGAGAAAAGACACTGACGGGCTGTGAAATTTACCACACACAGGAAGACTCAAAGTTGCACAAAGCACACCGTACAAAGCTGGAGGGAGGGCTTTACCTCTTTTCCAGTTACCAGGATCTGAATGGACATTGAAAACACGAGAATCACCTGGCCTGAGCCGGGAAACCAGTCAAAAGAAGGATGACATAGAAATCCGTCTCAGTGACCCAGGAGAAACCCCAGGTGCAGGAGGTCAGGAAGGAGTCAGCCGAGCCAGTAGAAGTCAGTGTGGAGCGAGGGCTCACCCTGCTCACGCCGTTTCGAGAAACCCACAGTCAAAGTCTGCGGGCCCCGGCTCCTAAGCACTCCCTCATGGCTCCTGCAGGCACCAGCCAAGGCAACGGGCTCCCGGGAGAAGCAGCCCACTGGCTCCTGGGCAAGAGTTTTGAGTCTGAAAAAGGCAGCGACACGCCACGCCAGATTCGACACAGGACACACATTCTGCAGACGAGGCCAGGAACGGCTGCCGGGAGAACTGGAAGATCACCTTTCCCAGGACGAGGCCCAACAGATCATGACCACCCCAATTTCCAGGGCCACCAGGGCCGCCGCAGGTGGGCGGGCGCTGCCAGGCCACACCGGAGCCGCGCCAGGTCCCGCGTCGGCTAAAAACAACAGAAAGGTTGGAGGATTAGGCTTTCCTGCGAAGACACTGCTGAAGTCAAATAAAAACTTTGTGTCTTCCTTTATTCGTACCTTCCCCGTATCATACTCGTTTCTTGGAGGAACTGGATACTGACCCCAGGAACTCCTGCATGCTAAGCCCGCATTCTCTCAACTGCTGAGCTACATATACTCTTCCCCCCGAGAGCACACTAGTTTCTAGGCACAGACAACAAGAAATGCCAGACACGTTCACTAACTTACCCAGTGTATAATAAGCTCCGTGTGCTCCACAAACAGAGGTCATTGTTTTATGATCCGTCAGCTCCTGCGGAGCCACTTCTACAGTCCCAGTAGCGTACTCCGGTTTTGTAATTTTGGGCTTAGTCACCCCTTCCTAGGAACACAAAACAAGATAAATCAGGAACCGAACTTCAGATGATGTGCCTACGCTTAGTCAGTCAGGTAGACAACAGTTATTTACCCAAGCTATCAGAACATAAGCCCTATCCTGGGAGAAGCGGGTGGTACAAATAAAAGGCAGATTCTCCTCTCTGTTCTGCCAGAGGCACAGGATCAATGAAAACAAATCAGCTCAGAAAAGTTTCAAAAGCTCTACAACTGAGGTGAACGGTTACAGTAATGCCACAAAGGACAGGAGAGTCCGCTGCACGTGGATAGCTCACGGAATGCTGGGAAGAACACACTGTTTCATAAAAGAGGGGTCCAGCGCAGAGGGGGGATGAGGAGGGGCTTTGGGGAAGGGCAGCCTGAGTAAAAGGAGCAGGTGGGAAACAGCGTAAGGCATTATGGAAACTAGAACACTGTTACTGGCGGTGGAATGGGAAGACAAAACATGCTGCCTTGAAAATGAAACATCACCTAACTAATTTCAAGTGAGGACGGCTAAAACAAGAACAAACACCAAGATGCACCTAACTTTCCCAGGGATGAATTTCTTTTCAATATCCTCTAATGAAATGTAAGGGAAAGACCCTGAAAAAAAGAATGCCCATACAGACACTGGCTTCACTAAGTGAGTCTGTAAAATGAACACAAGTGCATTATCCAGTCCTACGGCATTAAGCACAGAATCACATCCTAAACTGTAAGTTAAAAGCATAAGTCAAAAATTCTCATCAGCAGATGGAAACGTGAAAATGCACACTCACAACAACCCACGGTTTATGTCTCAGAATCCCCTGGTACTTATATAGTCACACAAGGACATTAACAACAAGAGACTGTACTTAATCCCAGGAAGATTCTTTTCCTCTCTCTTCTGTAAAGTGGCGCACTGACACACCATATTTAAAATGTAGTTACAGGTACATTAATTAGCATATTTACGAATGTATATTAAAACCACCATGTGCATCTATCTCCGTTCATGGATGTGTCAAAACAAAAGTGGCAGAAAAGACTTTCAAAGAGTTAGAGAATTTTCTGAAAAAAATGTTTAAGTCAGGGTTGGGATATATTTCAAACCAAGTAGTAAGAGGAAAACACGTAAAAAGAATGGATATGGAATTTGGGTTTGCGCACTATGTATTTCTAACATTTGAAGTTTGCCCTTGTTTTTGTTTTTTTTTTTCTTCTGTTTTTAAATGGAGGTACCGGGAATGAGCACACGGAATTCGGCATGCTAAGCAAACATTCTATTTACCACTAAACTATGTCCTTCCCCGAGTCAACTAGCTTCTCGGCATAGATAAGATAAATTACAAAACACTCTTTCACGGTTCCCTGCCTTTCAAAACATGTTAGTTTGCTGAAGCGCAAAAGATCTTTGAGGCCTTCTTCCCCGTATCACACTAAGTCTCACATCAGACCGAGTGGGAGACAGGTCTCAAGACCCTTGACTGAAGAGACCACAGGCCCCGGGTTCGGGTGTGTCTTCCATAACGGATCATCGGCTGTGGAAGTTCAGGGCTCCACTCGCTGCAGACAGTGACATGGGCGGGCTTGTCCTCCAGGGAGCCCGGAACGTGGTGTCTGTTGAAGGCCCGTGTGCAGAACCGACACGTCTGCCCTCCGTCAGAGGACCCTCTTTCCCTCTACAACAGACACCTCCCTCCCCAGGGCAGGATGGGGAAGACGTGGTCCATCAAGTGCGTCTGCTTATGGACCAGAGGGACACGGCAGTGAGCCCTGTCACGGCCGCCCGTGCACGGGGAAGCCCCGGAGAACGATCTGCCCTTCTTCTGCAGTGACTCAAGGAAGAAACAGGGGACTATGCTTTCCTCTTACCGAGCGGAGCAGCTGGCGGTGGGGGGCGAGTTTGCACAGGGCACCAAGGGGAACCAGGTGCATGTGCCCAGCTGGGCGACGAGGGGCCGCACCCGGTGCAGGCCATTCAGGCTGGTTCTCGGAAAGGTTGGGGCCCTCCGGCCCACGGGGTGACCTGCAGGACAATAGGGAGGGCTGGGTTGGATGACAGACAACAGCGCCAACACCGACAAGAGACGAAACCCAACGCAGCAGCTGTCGGCACAGGGCACCCTCCCCTGCACCGGGTGCCCAGAGAGCAGCACGGTGCCACACGCTCCGCCTAGCATTCTGGGGCCTGCCTGCAGCCTGGGCCGCACAGGGGGACACGGGGATACGACACTGACGACGAACGACGCCTCCGCCGCTGTCTCCAAGTGGAGTAAGCAAAGGGTTTTCCTGAACGAGAGGCTGCACAAAGAGCTTCCAGCACACGGGCAAACTAGCGCCTTCCCAACATCCAGCCACTCTGGGCGGGACAGCCATCCCCACCACCTTCCCCAGCTCCACGCCAGCTTGCCCGGCGCGGACCAGGAACACGGACACGGGACGAACGTGAAGATCTCATTTCCCACACGGGCAACCAGAGCCGCACCAGGGTCACCGCTCTGCCTGCAGGGCTCTGCCTGCAGGGCTCTGCCTGCAGGGCTCTGCCTGCAGGACCCTGCCAAGCCCTCTCTGCCCCCTCCTCACAAAGGGCCCTCCTCCTCCACGCAGGGCCTGCCCCTGGGCGCAAAGAGCACTAGGGAGCTGGGCATCACGGAGTCCTGCGGCGGAGCTGGCCAAGGGCTCCTGAGGGGACAAGGCTGTCCTCAGAAGGGACTCAGGCTCCGCTACAATGATCCCTATCCTCAGGGATGTCTGGATTTTACGTTCGCTACACAACGCACACTATTTGCGTGCTACGGGAGAGTGACATGGGGAGTCTCAACCCCAAACCTGACACCAAAGGACTGTACCAGCTCGTGCGCAAAACCCCACGGTGTGCCATGAGACCGACGAGCATCTCTGACAGCTTCCAGGGCAGGCCCGACCCGGCGCAGGGTGGGGGACAAATACAACGTACGCACTCTGGTGTGTATCGGAATTCCCCCGCAGGGAAGGAGGCATTTTCACGGCGAGCTCTTTCTCTTCCAGCCTCTATTCCCTACTACAAATGCACCATCTCAGAGAGCCAGGCTTTTCTGCCCAGAGTACAACTGGAGGCAGCGGCCAAGACACACTTACCTCCCGAGAAAAGACAGTGACGGGCTGTGAGGTTTACCACACCCAGGAAGAATCAAAGTTGCACAAAGCACACCGTACAAAGCTGGAGGGAGGGCTTTGCCCCTTTTCCAGTTACCAGGATCTGAATGGACATTCTAAACAGGAGAATCACCTGGCCTGAGCCGGGAAACCAGTCAAAAGAACGACGACTCAGATATCCGTCTCAGATGCCCAGGAGAAACCCCAGGTGCAGGAGGTCAGGAAGGAGTCAGCCGAGCCAGGAGAAGTCAGTGTGGAGCGAGGGCTCACCCTCCTCATGCACTTTCGAGAAAACCACAGACAAAGTCTGCGGGCCCCGGCTACTAAGCACTCCCTCATGGCTCCTGCAGGCACCAGTCAATGCGACGGGCTCCCGGGAGAAGCAGCCCACCGGGTCCTGGGCAAGAGTTTTGAGTCTGAAAAAGGCAGCGACATGCCACGCCAGATGCGTCACAGGACACATAGTCTGCAGACGAGGCCAGGAAAGGCTGCCGGGAGAACGGGAAGATCACCTTTCCCAGGACGAGGCCCAACAGAGCATGACCACCCCAATTACCTGGGCTGCCGGGGCCGCCGCATGTGGGCGGGCGCTGCCGGGCCACACCGGAGCCGCTCCAAGTCCCGCGTCGGCTAATAACCACAGAAAAGAACGGAGGATTAGGCTTTCCAGCGAAGACACTGCTGAAGAGAAACAAAACCTTTCCACTTTCCATCCTTCCTTCCTTCCTTCCCCGTATCACACTCATTTCTTGAAGGAAATGGATACTGACCCCAGGAACTCCTGCATGCTAAGCCCGCATTCTCTCTACCGCTGAGCTACATATACCCTTCCCCCCGGAGCACAATAGTTTCTAGGCACAGACAACAAGAAATGCCAGACACGTTCATTAACTTACCCAGTGTATAATAAGCTCCGTGTGCTCCACAAACAGAGGTCATTGTTTTATGATCCGTCAGCTCCTGCAGAGCCACTTCTACAGTCCCAGTAGCGTACTCCGCTTTTGTAATTTCGGGCTTAGTCGCCCCTTCCTAAGAACACAAAACAATATAAATCAGGAACCGAGCTTCAGATCATGTGCCTACGCTTAGTCAGTCAGGCAGACAACAGTTTTTTACCGAAGCTATCAGAACATAAGCCCTAACCTGGGAGAAGCTGGAGGTAAAATAAAAGGCAGATTCTCCTCTCAGTTCTGCCAGAGGCACAGGATCCATGAAAACAAATCAGCTCAGAAAATTTTCAACAGCTCTACAACTGAGGTGAACGGGTACAGTAACGCCACAAAGAACAGGAGAGTCTGATGCACGTGGATAGCTCACGGAATGCTGGGAAGAACACAGTGTTTCATAAAATAGGGGTCCAGCGCAGAGGGGGGATGAGGAGGGGCTTTGGGGAAGGGCAGCCTGAGTAAAAGGAGCAGGTGGGAAACAGCGTAAGGCATTAAGGAAACTAGAACACTGTTACTGGCGGTGGAATGGGAAGACAAAACATACTGCCTTGAAAATGAAACATCACCTAACTAATTTCAAATGAGGACGGCTAAAACAAGAACAAACACCAAGATGCACCTAACTTTCCCAGGGATGAATTTCTTTTCAATATCCTCTAATGAAATGTAAGGGAAAGACCCTGAAAAAAAGAATGCCCATACAGACACTGGCTTCACTAAGTGAGTCTGTAAAATGAACACAAGTGCATTATCCAGTCCTACGGCATTAAGCACAGAATCACATCCTAAACTGTAAGTTAAAAGCATAAGTCAAAAATTCTCTTCAGCAGATGCAAACGTGAAAATGCACACTCACACCAACCCACGGTTTATGTCTCAGAATCCCCTGGTACTTATATAGTCACACAAGGACATTAAAAACAAGAGACTGTACCTCATCCCAGGAAGATTCTCTTCCTCTCTCTTCTGTAAAGTGGCGCACTGACACACCATCTTTAAAATGTAGTTACAGGTACATTAATTAGCATATTTACGAATGTATATTAAAACCACCATGTGCGTCTATCTCCGTTCGTGGATGTGTCAAAACAAAAGTGGCAGAAAAGACTTTCAAAGAGTTAGAGAATATTCTGAAAAAAATGCTTAAGTCACGGTTGGGATATATTTCAAACCAAGTAGTAAGAGGAAAACACGTAAAAAGAATGGATATGGAATTTGGGTTTGCGCACTATGTATTTCTAACATTTGAAGTTTGCCCTTGTTTTTGTTTTTTTTTTTCTTCTGTTTTTAAATGGAGGTACCGGGAATGAGCACACGGAATTCGGCATGCTAAGCAAACATTCTATTTACCACTAAACTATGTCCTTCCCCGAGTCAACTAGCTTCTTGGCATAGATAAGATAAATTACAAAACACTCTTTCACGGTTCACTGCCTTTCAAAACATGTTAGTTTGCTGAAGCGCAAAAGATCTTTGAGGCCTTCTTCCCCGTATCACACTAAGTCTCACATCAGACCGAGTGGGAGACAGGTCTCAAGACCCTTGTCTGAAGAGACCACAGGCCTCGGGTTCGGGTGTGTCTTCCATAACGGATCATCGGCTGTGGAAGTTCAGGGCTCCACTCGCTGCAAACAGTGACATGGGCGGGCTTGTCCTCCAGGGAGCCCGGAACGTGGTGTCTGTTGAAGGCCCGTGTGCAGAACCGACACGTCTGCCCTCCGTCAGAGGACCCTCTTTCCCTCTACAACAGACACCTCCCTCCCCAGGGCAGGATGGGGAAGACGTGGTCCATCAAGTGCGTCTGCTTATGGACCAGAGGGACACGGCAGTGAGCCCTGTCACGGCCGCCCGTGCACGGGGAAGCCCCGGAGAACGATCTGCCCTTCTTCTGCAGTGACTCAAGGAAGAAACAGGGGACTATGCTTTCCTCTTACCGAGCGGAGCAGCTGGCGGTGGGGGGCGAGTTTGCACAGGGCACCAAGGGGAACCAGGTGCATGTGCCCAGCTGGGCGACGAGGGGCCGCACCCGGTGCAGGCCATTCAGGCTGGTTCTCGGAAAGGTTGGGGCCCTCCGGCCCACGGGGTGACCTGCAGGACAATAGGGAGGGCTGGGTTGGATGACAGACAACAGCGCCAACACCGACAAGAGACGAAACCCAACGCAGCAGCTGTCGGCACAGGGCACCCTCCCCTGCACCGGGTGCCCAGAGAGCAGCACGGTGCCACACGCTCCGCCTAGCATTCTGGGGCCTGCCTGCAGCCTGGGCCGCACAGGGGGACACGGGGATACGACACTGACGACGAACGACGCCTCCGCCGCTGTCTCCAAGTGGAGTAAGCAAAGGGTTTTCCTGAACGAGAGGCTGCACAAAGAGCTTCCAGCACACGGGCAAACTAGCGCCTTCCCAACATCCAGCCACTCTGGGCGGGACAGCCATCCCCACCACCTTCCCCAGCTCCACGCCAGCTTGCCCGGCGCGGACCAGGAACACGGACACGGGACGAACGTGAAGATCTCATTTCCCACACGGGCAACCAGAGCCGCACCAGGGTCACCGCTCTGCCTGCAGGGCTCTGCCTGCAGGGCTCTGCCTGCAGGGCTCTGCCTGCAGGACCCTGCCAAGCCCTCTCTGCCCCCTCCTCACAAAGGGCCCTCCTCCTCCACGCAGGGCCTGCCCCTGGGCGCAAAGAGCACTAGGGAGCTGGGCATCACGGAGTCCTGCGGCGGAGCTGGCCAAGGGCTCCTGAGGGGACAAGGCTGTCCTCAGAAGGGACTCAGGCTCCGCTACAATGATCCCTATCCTCAGGGATGTCTGGATTTTACGTTCGCTACACAACGCACACTATTTGCGTGCTACGGGAGAGTGACGTGGGGAGTCTCAACCCCAAACCTGACACCAAAGGACTGTACCAGCTCGTGCGCAAAACCCCACGGTGTGCCATGAGACCGACGAGCATCTCTGACAGCTTCCAGGGCAGGCCCGACCCGGCGCAGGGTGGGGGACAAATACAACGTACGCACTCTGGTGTGTATCGGAATTCCCCCGCAGGGAAGGAGGCATTTTCACGGCGAGCTCTTTCTCTTCCAGCCTCTATTCCCTACTACAAATGCACCATCTCAGAGAGCCAGGCTTTTCTGCCCAGAGTACAACTGGAGGCAGCGGCCAAGACACACTTACCTCCCGAGAAAAGACAGTGACGGGCTGTGAGGTTTACCACACCCAGGAAGAATCAAAGTTGCACAAAGCACACCGTACAAAGCTGGAGGGAGGGCTTTGCCCCTTTTCCAGTTACCAGGATCTGAATGGACATTCTAAACAGGAGAATCACCTGGCCTGAGCCGGGAAACCAGTCAAAAGAACGACGACTCAGATATCTGTCTCAGATGCCCAGGAGAAACCCCAGGTGCAGGAGGTCAGGAAGGAGTCAGCCGAGCCAGGAGAAGTCAGTGTGGAGCGAGGGCTCACCCTCCTCATGCACTTTCGAGAAAACCACAGACAAAGTCTGCGGGCCCCGGCTACTAAGCACTCCCTCATGGCTCCTGCAGGCACCAGTCAATGCGACGGGCTCCCGGGAGAAGCAGCCCACCGGGTCCTGGGCAAGAGTTTTGAGTCTGAAAAAGGCAGCGACATGCCACGCCAGATGCGTCACAGGACACATAGTCTGCAGACGAGGCCAGGAAAGGCTGCCGGGAGAACGGGAAGATCACCTTTCCCAGGACGAGGCCCAACAGAGCATGACCACCCCAATTACCTGGGCTGCCGGGGCCGCCGCATGTGGCCGGGCGCTGCCGGGCCACACCGGAGCCGCTCCAAGTCCCGCGTCGGCTAATAACCACAGAAAAGAACGGAGGATTAGGCTTTCCAGCGAAGACACTGCTGAAGAGAAACAAAACCTTTCCACTTTCCATCCTTCCTTCCTTCCTTCCCCGTATCACACTCATTTCTTGAAGGAAATGGATACTGACCCCAGGAACTCCTGCATGCTAAGCCCGCATTCTCTCTACCGCTGAGCTACATATACCCTTCCCCCCGGAGCACAATAGTTTCTAGGCACAGACAACAAGAAATGCCAGACACGTTCATTAACTTACCCAGTGTATAATAAGCTCCGTGTGCTCCACAAACAGAGGTCATTGTTTTATGATCCGTCAGCTCCTGCAGAGCCACTTCTACAGTCCCAGTAGCGTACTCCGCTTTTGTAATTTCGGGCTTAGTCGCCCCTTCCTAAGAACACAAAACAATATAAATCAGGAACCGAGCTTCAGATCATGTGCCTACGCTTAGTCAGTCAGGCAGACAACAGTTTTTTACCGAAGCTATCAGAACATAAGCCCTAACCTGGGAGAAGCTGGAGGTAAAATAAAAGGCAGATTCTCCTCTCAGTTCTGCCAGAGGCACAGGATCCATGAAAACAAATCAGCTCAGAAAATTTTCAACAGCTCTACAACTGAGGTGAACGGGTACAGTAACGCCACAAAGAACAGGAGAGTCTGATGCACGTGGATAGCTCACGGAATGCTGGGAAGAACACAGTGTTTCATAAAATAGGGGTCCAGCGCAGAGGGGGGATGAGGAGGGGCTTTGGGGAAGGGCAGCCTGAGTAAAAGGAGCAGGTGGGAAACAGCGTAAGGCATTAAGGAAACTAGAACACTGTTACTGGCGGTGGAATGGGAAGACAAAACATACTGCCTTGAAAATGAAACATCACCTAACTAATTTCAAATGAGGACGGCTAAAACAAGAACAAACACCAAGATGCACCTAACTTTCCCAGGGATGAATTTCTTTTCAATATCCTCTAATGAAATGTAAGGGAAAGACCCTGAAAAAAAGAATGCCCATACAGACACTGGCTTCACTAAGTGAGTCTGTAAAATGAACACAAGTGCATTATCCAGTCCTACGGCATTAAGCACAGAATCACATCCTAAACTGTAAGTTAAAAGCATAAGTCAAAAATTCTCTTCAGCAGATGCAAACGTGAAAATGCACACTCACACCAACCCACGGTTTATGTCTCAGAATCCCCTGGTACTTATATAGTCACACAAGGACATTAAAAACAAGAGACTGTACCTCATCCCAGGAAGATTCTCTTCCTCTCTCTTCTGTAAAGTGGCGCACTGACACACCATCTTTAAAATGTAGTTACAGGTACATTAATTAGCATATTTACGAATGTATATTAAAACCACCATGTGCGTCTATCTCCGTTCGTGGATGTGTCAAAACAAAAGTGGCAGAAAAGACTTTCAAAGAGTTAGAGAATATTCTGAAAAAAATGCTTAAGTCACGGTTGGGATATATTTCAAACCAAGTAGTAAGAGGAAAACACGTAAAAAGAATGGATATGGAATTTGGGTTTGCGCACTATGTATTTCTAACATTTGAAGTTTGCCCTTGTTTTTGTTTTTTTTTTTCTTCTGTTTTTAAATGGAGGTACCGGGAATGAGCACACGGAATTCGGCATGCTAAGCAAACATTCTATTTACCACTAAACTATGTCCTTCCCCGAGTCAACTAGCTTCTTGGCATAGATAAGATAAATTACAAAACACTCTTTCACGGTTCACTGCCTTTCAAAACATGTTAGTTTGCTGAAGCGCAAAAGATCTTTGAGGCCTTCTTCCCCGTATCACACTAAGTCTCACATCAGACCGAGTGGGAGACAGGTCTCAAGACCCTTGTCTGAAGAGACCACAGGCCTCGGGTTCGGGTGTGTCTTCCATAACGGATCATCGGCTGTGGAAGTTCAGGGCTCCACTCGCTGCAAACAGTGACATGGGCGGGCTTGTCCTCCAGGGAGCCCGGAACGTGGTGTCTGTTGAAGGCCCGTGTGCAGAACCGACACGTCTGCCCTCCGTCAGAGGACCCTCTTTCCCTCTACAACAGACACCTCCCTCCCCAGGGCAGGATGGGGAAGACGTGGTCCATCAAGTGCGTCTGCTTATGGACCAGAGGGACACGGCAGTGAGCCCTGTCACGGCCGCCCGTGCACGGGGAAGCCCCGGAGAACGATCTGCCCTTCTTCTGCAGTGACTCAAGGAAGAAACAGGGGACTATGCTTTCCTCTTACCGAGCGGAGCAGCTGGCGGTGGGGGGCGAGTTTGCACAGGGCACCAAGGGGAACCAGGTGCATGTGCCCAGCTGGGCGACGAGGGGCCGCACCCGGTGCAGGCCATTCAGGCTGGTTCTCGGAAAGGTTGGGGCCCTCCGGCCCACGGGGTGACCTGCAGGACAATAGGGAGGGCTGGGTTGGATGACAGACAACAGCGCCAACACCGACAAGAGACGAAACCCAACGCAGCAGCTGTCGGCACAGGGCACCCTCCCCTGCACCGGGTGCCCAGAGAGCAGCACGGTGCCACACGCTCCACCTAGCATTCTGGGGCCTGCCTGTAGCCTGGGCCGCACAGGGGGACACGGGGATACGACACTGACGACGAACGACGCCTCCGCCGCTGTCTCCAAGTGGAGTAAGCAAAGGGTTTTCCTGAACGAGAGGCTGCACAAAGAGCTTCCAGCACACGGGCAAACTAGCGCCTTCCCAACATCCAGCCACTCTGGGCGGGACAGCCATCCCCGCCACCTTCCCCAGCTCCACGCCAGCTTGCCCGGCGCGGACCAGGAACACGGACACGGGACGAACGTGAAGATCTCATTTCCCACACGGGCAACCAGAGCCGCACCAGGGTCACCGCTCTGCCTGCAGGGCTCTGCCTGCAGGGCTGTGCCTGCAGGGCTCTGCCTGCAGGACCCTGCCAAGTCCTCTCTGCCCCCTCCTCACAAAGGGCCCTCCTCCTCCACGCAGGGCCTGCCCCTGGGCGCAAAGAGCACTAGGGAGCTGGGCATCACGGAGTCCTGCGGCGGAGCTGGCCAAGGGCTCCTGAGGGGACAAGGCTGTCCTCAGAAGGGACTCAGGCTCCGCTACAATGATCCCTATCCTCAGGGATGTCTGGATTTTACGTTCGCTACACAACGCACACTATTTGCGTGCTACGGGAGAGTGACGTGGGGAGTCTCAACCCCAAACCTGACACCAAAGGACTGTACCAGCTCGTGCGCAAAACCCCACGGTGTGCCATGAGACCGACGAGCATCTCTGACAGCTTCCAGGGCAGGCCCGACCCGGCGCAGGGTGGGGGACAAATACAACGTACGCACTCTGGTGTGTATCGGAATTCCCCCGCAGGGAAGGAGGCATTTTCACGGCGAGCTCTTTCTCTTCCAGCCTCTATTCCCTACTACAAATGCACCATCTCAGAGAGCCAGGCTTTTCTGCCCAGAGTACAACTGGAGGCAGCGGCCAAGACACACTTACCTCCCGAGAAAAGACAGTGACGCGCTGTGAGGTTTACCACACCCAGGAAGAATCAAAGTTGCACAAAGCACACCGTACAAAGCTGGAGGGAGGGCTTTGCCCCTTTTCCAGTTACCAGGATCTGAATGGACATTCTAAACAGGAGAATCACCTGGCCTGAGCCGGGAAACCAGTCAAAAGAACGACGACTCAGATATCCGTCTCAGATGCCCAGGAGAAACCCCAGGTGCAGGAGGTCAGGAAGGAGTCAGCCGAGCCAGGAGAAGTCAGTGTGGAGCGAGGGCTCACCCTCCTCATGCACTTTCGAGAAAACCACAGACAAAGTCTGCGGGCCCCGGCTACTAAGCACTCCCTCATGGCTCCTGCAGGCACCAGTCAATGCGACGGGCTCCCGGGAGAAGCAGCCCACCGGGTCCTGGGCAAGAGTTTTGAGTCTGAAAAAGGCAGCGACATGCCACGCCAGATGCGTCACAGGACACATAGTCTGCAGACGAGGCCAGGAAAGGCTGCCGGGAGAACGGGAAGATCACCTTTCCCAGGACGAGGCCCAACAGAGCATGACCACCCCAATTACCTGGGCCGCCGGGGCCGCCGCATGTGGGCGGGCGCTGCCGGGCCACACCGGAGCCGCTCCAAGTCCCGCGTCGGCTAATAACCACAGAAAAGAACGGAGGATTAGGCTTTCCAGCGAAGACACTGCTGAAGAGAAACAAAACCTTTCCACTTTCCATCCTTCCTTCCTTCCTTCCCCGTATCACACTCATTTCTTGAAGGAAATGGATACTGACCCCAGGAACTCCTGCATGCTAAGCCCGCATTCTCTCTACCGCTGAGCTACATATACCCTTCCCCCCGGAGCACAATAGTTTCTAGGCACAGACAACAAGAAATGCCAGACACGTTCATTAACTTACCCAGTGTATAATAAGCTCCGTGTGCTCCACAAACAGAGGTCATTGTTTTATGATCCGTCAGCTCCTGCGGAGCCACTTCTACAGTCCCAGTAGCGTACTCCGCTTTTGTAATTTCGGGCTTAGTCGCCCCTTCCTAAGAACACAAAACAATATAAATCAGGAACCGAGCTTCAGATCATGTGCCTACGCTTAGTCAGTCAGGCAGACAACAGTTTTTTACCGAAGCTATCAGAACATAAGCCCTAACCTGGGAGAAGCTGGAGGTAAAATAAAAGGCAGATTCTCCTCTCAGTTCTGCCAGAGGCACAGGATCCATGAAAACAAATCAGCTCAGAAAATTTTCAACAGCTCTACAACTGAGGTGAACGGGTACAGTAACGCCACAAAGAACAGGAGAGTCCGATGCACGTGGATAGCTCACGGAATGCTGGGAAGAACACAGTGTTTCATAAAATAGGGGTCCAGCGCAGAGGGGGGATGAGGAGGCGCTTTGGGGAAGGGCAGCCTGAGTAAAAGGAGCAGGTGGGAAACAGCGTAAGGCATTAAGGAAACTAGAACACTGTTACTGGCGGTGGAATGGGAAGACAAAACATGCTGCCTTGAAAATGAAACATCACCTAACTAATTTCAAATGAGGACGGCTAAAACAAGAACAAACACCAAGATGCACCTAACTTTCCCAGGGATGAATTTCTTTTCAATATCCTCTAATGAAATGTAAGGGAAAGACCCTGAAAAAAAGAATGCCCATACAGACACTGGCTTCACTAAGTGAGTCTGTAAAATGAACACAAGTGCATTATCCAGTCCTACGGCATTAAGCACAGAATCACATCCTAAACTGTAAGTTAAAAGCATAATTCCAAATTTCTCATCAGTAGATGCAAACGTGAAAATGCACACTCACACCAACCCCCGGTTTATGTCTCAGAATCCACTGGTACTTATATAGTCACACAAGGACATTAACATCAAGAGACTGTACCTCATCCCTGGAAGATTATCTTCCTCTCTATTCTGTAAAGTGGCGCACTGACACACCATCTGTAAAATGTTGTTACAGGTACATTAATGAGAATATTTATGAATGTATATTAAAACCACCATGTGCGTCTATCTCCGTTCATGGATGTGTCAAAACAAAAGTGGCAGAAAATACTTTCAAAGAGTTAGAGCATTTTCTGAAAAAAATGCTTAAGTCATGGTTGGGATATATTTCAAACCAAGTAGTAAGAGGAAAACACGTAAAAAAATGGATATGGAATTTGGGTTTGCGCACTATGTATTTCTAACATTTGAAGTTTGCTCTTGTTTTTGTTTTTTTTTTCTTCTGATTTTAAATGGAGGTACCAGGAATGAGCACACGGAATTCGGCATGCTAAACAAGCATTCTATTTTCCACTAACTTATGTCCATCCCCGAGTCAACTAGCTTCTCTGCATAGATAAAATATAATACAAAACACTCTTTCACGGTTCCCTGCCTTTCAAAACATGTTAGTTTGCTGAAGCGCAAAAGAACTTTGAAGCCTTCTTCCCCGTATCACACTAAGTCTCACATCAGACCGAGTGGGAGACAGGACTCAGGAGCCTTGACTGAAGAGACCACAGGCCCCGGGTTCGGGTGTGTCTTCCATAACGGATCATCGCCTGTGTAAGTTCAGGGCTCCACACGCTGCAGACAGTGACAAGTGCGGGCTTGTCCTCCAGGGAGCCCGGAACGTGTTGTCTGTTCAAGGCCCGTGTGCAGAACCGACAAGGCTGCACTCCGTCAGAGGACCCTCTTTCCCTCTACAACAGACACCTCCCTCCCCAGGGCAGGACTGGGAATACGCGGTCCATCAAGTGCGTTTGCTTAGGGACAAGAGGGACACGGTCGAGAGACCAGTCACGGCCGCCCATGCACGGGGAAGCCCCGGAGAGCGATCTGCCCTTCTTCTGCAGTGACTCAAGGAAGAAACAGAGGACTATGCTTTCCTCTTACTGAGCACAGTAGCTGGAGGTGGGGGGCGAGGTTGCAAAGGGCACCAAGGGGGACCAGGTGCAGGTTCCCAGGTCGGCGACGATGGGCCGCACACGGGGCAGGCCACGCAGGCTGGTCCTCGGAAAGTTTGGGGCCCTCCGGCCCACGGGGAGACCTGCAGGACAGAAGGGAGGGCTGGGTTGGATGACAGACATAAGTGCCAACACCGACAAGAGACGCAACCCATCGCAGCAGACTTCGGCAATGAGCACCCTCCCCTCCACCGGGTGCCCAGAGAGCAGCAAGGTGCCACACGCTCGGCCCAGGCCTCTGGGACCTGCCTGCAGCCTGGGCCGCACAGGGGGACACGGGGATACGACCCTGACGCCGCACGTCGCCGCCGCCGCTGTCTCCAAATGGAGGAAGCCAAGGGTCCTCCTGCCCGAGAGGCTGCACCCAGAGCTTCCATCACACGGGCAAACTAGCGCCTTCCCAACAGCCAGCCGCTCTGGGCTTGACGGCCCTCCCCGCCATCTTCCCCAGCTCCACGCAAGCTTGCCCGTCGCGGACCAGTGACACGGACACGGGACGGACGTGAAGAGCTCATTCCCCACACGAGCAAGCAGAGCCGCACCAGGGTCACCCCTCTGCCTGCAGGGCTCTGCATGCAGGGCTCTGCATGCAGGACCCTGCCAGGCCCTCTCTGCCCCCTCCTCACAAAGGGCCCTCCTCCTCCATGCAGGGGCTGCCCCTGGGCGCAAAGAGACCTGGGGTGCTGGGCATCCCATTGTCCTGCTGCGGAGCTGGCCAAGGGCTCCTGAGTTGAAAAGGCTGTAAACAGAAGGGACTCAGGCTCCGCTACCATCATCCCTAACCTCCGGGACGTCTGGATTTTACGTTCGCTACGGAACGCACCCTAACTGCGTGCTACGGGAGAGTGACGTGGGGAGTCTCAACCCCACACCTGACACCAAAGGGACTGTACCAGTTCGTACGCAAAATCCCATGGTGTGCCATGAGACCGACGAGCAGCTCTGACAGCTTCAAGGGCAGGCACGACCCGGCGCAGAGTGGGGGAAAAACACAACGTACGCACACTGGTGTGCATCGGAATTCCCCCGCAGGGAAGGAGGCATTTTCACGGCGGGCTCTTTCCCTTCCAGCCTCTATTCCCTACTACAAACGCACCATCTCAGAGAGCCAGGCTTTTCTGCCCAGAGTACAAATGGAGGCATCGGCTAAGATACACTTTCCTCCCTAGAAAATACAGTGACAGGCTGTGACGTTTACCACACCCAGGAAGAATCAAAGTAGCACAAAGCACACCGTAGAAAGCTGGAGGGAGGGCTTTGTCCCTTTTCCATTTACCAGGTCCTGAATGGACATTCTAAACAGGAGAATCACCTGGCCTGAGCCGGGAAACCAGTCAAAAGAACGACGACACAGAAATCCGTCTCAGGCACCCAGGAGCAACCCCAGGTGCAGGAGGTCAGGAAGGAGTCAGCCGAGCCAGCAGAAGTCAGTGTGGAGCGAGAGATCACACTCCTCATGCTGTTTCGAGAAAACAACAGTCAAAGTCTGCGGGCCCCGGCTCCTAAGCACTCCCTCATGGCTCTTGCAGGCACAAGCCAAGGAGACGGGCTCCCGGGAGAAGCAGCCCACTGGCTCCTGGGCAAGAGTTTTGAGTCTGAAAAAGGCAGCGACACGCCACACCAGACCCGACACAGGACACACAGTCTGCAGACGAGGCCAGGAACAGCTGCTGGGAGAACTGGAAGATCACCTTTACCAGGATGAGGCCCAACAGATCATGACCACCCCACTTACCACGGCCACCGGGGCAGCCGCAGGTGGGCGGGCGCTTCCAGGCCACACCGGAGCGGTGCCAGTTCCCGCGTCGGCTAAAAACCACAGAAAGGATGGTGGATTAGGCTTTCTTGCGAAGACACTGCTGAAGTGAAATAAAAACTTTGCGCCTTCCTTACTTCCTACCTTCCCCGTATCACACTCGTTTCTTGGAGGAACTGGATACTGACCCCAGGAAATCCTGCATGCTAAGCCCGCATTCTCTCTACTGCTGAGCTACATATACTCTTCCCCCCGAGAGCACACTAGTTTCTAGGCACAGAAAACAAGAAATGCCAGCCACGTTCACTAACATACCCAGTGTATAATAAGCTCCGTGTGTTCCACCAACAGAGGTCATTGTTTTATGATCCGTCAGCTTCTGCGGAGCCAATTCTACAGTCCAAGTAGCGTACTCCGGTATTGTAATTTTGGGCTTAGTCGCCACTTCCAAGTACACAAAACAAGATAAACCAGGAACCGAACTTCAGAAAATGTGCCTACGCTTAGTCAGTCAGGCAGACAACAGTTTTTTACCGAAGCTATCAGAACATAAGCCCTATCCTGGGAGAAGATGGTGGTACAAATAAAAGGCAGATTCTCCTCTCTGTTCTGCCAGAGGCACAGGATCCATGAAAACAAATCAGCACAGAAAATTTCCAACAGCTCTACAACTGAGGTGAACTGGTACAGTAACGCCACAAAGGACAGGAGGGTCTGCTGCACGTGGATAGCACAGGGAAATCTGGGAAGACCGCACTGTTTCATAAAAGAGAGATCCAGTGCAGAGGGGGGATGTGGAGTGGATTTGGGGAAGGGCAGCCTGAGTAAAAGGAGCAGGTGGGAAACAGCGTAAGGCATTAAGGAAACTAGACCACTGTTACTGGCGGTGGAATGGGAAGACAAAACATGCTGCCTTGGAAATGAAACATCACTTAATTAATTTCAAGTGAGGACGGCTAAAACAAGAACCAACAGCAAGGTGCACCTAAATTTCCCAGGGATGAATTTCTTTTCAATGTCCTCTAATGAGCTATAAGGGAAAGACCCTGAAAAAAAGAATGCCCATTCAGACACCGGCTTCATTATTTGAGTCTGGAAAATGAACACAAGTGCAATATCCAGTCCTACGGCATTAAGCACAGAATCACATCCTAAACTGTAAGTTAAAAGCATAAGTCAAAAATTCTCATCAGCAGATGCAAACGTGAAAATGCACACTCACACCAACCCACGGTTTATGTCTCAGAATCCCCTGGTACATATATAGTCACACAAGGACATTAACAACAAGAGACTGTACCTCATCCCAGGAAGATTCTCTTCCTCTCTCTTCTGTAAAGTGGCGCACTGACACACCATCTGTAAAATGTAGTTACATGTACATTAATGAGAATATTCACGAATGTATATAAAAACCACCATGTGCGTCTATCTCCGTTTGTGGATGGGTCAAAACAAAAGTGGCAGAAAAGATTTCAAAGAGTTAGAGCATTTTCTGAAAAAAATGCTTAAGTCACGTTTGGGATGTATTTCAAACCAAGTAGTAAGAGGAAAACACGTAAGAAGAATGGATATGGAAGTTGGGTTTGCGCACTATGTATTTCTAACATTTGAAATTTGCTCTTGTTTTTGTTTTTTCTTTTCTTCTGTTTTTAAATGTAGGTACCCGGAATGAGCACACGGAATTCGGCATGCTAAGCAAGCATTCTATTTATCACTAACCTATGTCCTTCCCCGAGTCAACTAGCTTCTCGGCATAGATAAGATAATATACAAAACACTCTTTCACGGTTCACTGCCTTACAAAACATGTTAGTTTGCTGAAGCGCAAAAGATCTTTGAGGCCTTCTTCCCCATATCACACTAAGCCTCACATCAGACCTAGTGGGAGACAGGTCTCAGGACCCTTGACTGGAGAGACCACAGGCCCCGGGTTCGGGTGTGTCTTCCATAACGGATCGTCAGCTGTGGAATATCAGGGCTACACTCTCTGCAGACAGTGACAGGGGCAGTCTTGCCCTCAGGGAGCCCGGAATGTGGTGTCTGTTCAAGGCCCGTGTACAGAACCGACAATTCTGCCCTCCGTCAGAGGACCATCTTTCCCTCTACAACAGACACCTCCCTCCCCAGGGCAGGACGGTGAAGACGCGGTCCATCACGTGCGTCGCTTAAGGGAACAGAGGGACACGGCGGTGAGCCCAGTCACGGCCGCCCGTGCAGGGGGAAGCCCCGGAGAGTGATCTGCCCTTCTTCTGCAGTGACTCAAGGAAGAAACAGAGGACTATACTTTCCTCTTACTGAGCACAGCTGCTGGCGGTGAGGGGCGAGGTTTCACAGGGCAACAAGTGGGACCAGGTGCAGGTGCCCAGCTGGGCGACGACGGGCCGCAAACGTGGCAGGCCACCCAGGCTGGTTTTCGGAAAATTTGGGGCCCTCCGGCCCACGGGCAGACCTGCGGGACTGAAGGGTGGGCTGGGTTGGATGACAGACAAAAGCGCCAACAACGACAAGAGCCGAAACCCAAAGCAGCAGCCGTCGGCACAGGGCACCTTCCTCTCCACAGGGTGCCCAGAGAGCAGCACGGTGCCACACGCTCCGCCCAGCCCTCTGGGGCCTGCCTGCAGCCTGGGCCTCACAGGGGGACACGGGGATACGAACCCTGATTCCGCACGTCGCCGCCGCCGCTGTCTCCATGTGGAGGAAGCCAAGGGTCCTCCTGCCCGAGAGGCTGCACACAGAGCTTCCAGCACACGGGCAAACTAGCGCCTTCCCAACAGCCAGCCGCTCTGGGCGGGACGGCCCTCCCCGCCTCCTTCCCCATCTCCACGCAAGTTTGCCCGTCGCGGACCAGGGACACGGACACGGGATGGACGTGAAGAGCTCATTCCCCACACGAGCAAGCAGAGCCGCATATTGGTCACCCCTCTGCCTGCAGGGCTCTGCCTGCAGGGCTCTGCCTGCAGGACCCTGTCAGGCCCTCTATGCACCCTCCCCACAAAGGGCCCTCCACCTCCACGCAGGGGCTGCCTCTGGGTGCAAAGTGCCCTGGGGAGCTGGGCATCATGTAGTCCTGCGGCGGAGCTGGCCAAGGGCTCCTGAGGGGACAAGGCTGTCCTCATAAGGGACTCAGGCTCCGCTACAATCATCCCTATACTCAGGGACGTCTTGATTTTACGTTCGCTACGGAACGCAACCTAATTGCGTGCTACGGGAGAGTGACGTGGGGAGTCTCAACCCCACACATGACACCAAAGGGACTGTACAAGCTCATACGCAAAACACCACGGTGTGCCATGAGACCGAAGAGCAGCTCTGACAGCTTCCAGGGCAGGCCCGACCCTGAGCAGGGTGGGGGACAAACACAACGTACATACTCTGGTGGCAACCGGAATTCCCCAGCAGGGAAGGAGGCATTTTCACGGTGTGCTCTTTCCCTTCCAGCCTTTATTTCCTTCTACAAACGCAAAATCTGCGAGAGCCAGGCTTTTCTGCCCAGAGTACAACTGGAGGAAGCGGCCAAGACACACTTACCTCCCGAGAAAGGACAGTGATCGGCTGTGACGTTTACCACACCCAGGAAGACTCAAAGTTGCACAAAGCACACCGTACAAAGCTGGAGGGAGGGCTTTGCCCCTTTTCCAGTTACCAGGTTCTGAATGGACATTCTAAACAGGAGAATCACCTGGCCTGAGACGGGAAACCAGTCAAAAGAACGACAACAAAGAAATCCGTCTCAGGCACCCAGGAGCAACCCCAGGTGCATGAAGTCAGGAAAGAGTCAGCCAAGCCAGGAGAAGTCAGTGTGGAGCGAGGGCTCACCCTCCTCATGCTGTTTCGATAAACCCACAGTCAATGTCTGCGGGCCCCGGCTCCTAAGCACTCCCTCATGGCTCCTGCAGGCACCAGCCAAGGCGACGGGCTCCCAGGAGAAGCAGCCCACTGACTCCTGGGCAAGAGTTTTGAGTCTGAAAAAGGCAGCGACATGCCACGCCAGACCCGTCACATGACACACAGTCTACAGACGAGGCCAGGAACGGCTGCCAGGAGAACTGGAAGATCACCTTTCCCAGGACGAGGACCAACAGATCATGACCACCCCACTTACCACGGCCACCGAGGCCGCCGCCGGTGGGCGGGTGCTGCCAGGCCACACCGGAGCCACGCCAGGTCCCGCGTCGGCTAAAAACCACAGAAAGGATGGAGGATTAGGCTTTCCTGCGAAGACACTGCTGAAGTGAAATAAAAATTTTGCGCCTTCCTTACTTCCTACCTTCCCCGTATCACACTCGTTTCTTGGAGGAACTGGATACTGACTCCAGGAAATACTGCATGCTAAGCCCGCATTCTCTCAACTGCTGAGCTACATATAAACTTCCCCCCGAGATCACACTAGTTTCTAGGCACAGAGAACAAGAAATGCCAGCCACGTTCACTAACTTTCGCAGTGTATAATAAGCTCCGTTTGTTTCACCAACAGAGGTCATTGTTTTATAATCCGTCATCTCCTGCGGAGCCACTTCTACAGTCCCAGTAGCGTACTCCGGTTTTGTAATTTCGGGCTTAGTCGCCCCTTCCTAGGAACACAAAACAAGATAAACCAGGAACCGAACTTCAGAACATGTGCAAACGCTTAGTCAGTCAGGTAGACAACAGTTTTTTACCGAAGCTATCAGAACAAAAGCCCTATCCTGGGAGAAGCTGGTGGTACAAATAAAAGGCAGATTCTACTCTCTTTTCTGCCAGAGGCACAGGATCCATGAAAACATATCAGCACAGAAAATTTTCAAAAGCTCTAAAACTGAGGTGAACTGGTACAGAAACGCCACAAAGGACAGGAGAGTACGTTGCACGTGGATAGCTCAGGGAATGATGGGAAGACCGAACTGTTTCATAAAAGAGAGATCCAGCGCCGAGAGGGGATGTGGAGGGGCTTTGGGGAAGGGCAGCCTGAGTAACAGTAGCAGGTGGGAAACAGCGTAAGGCATTAAGGAAACTAGACCACTGTTACTGGCGGTGGAATGGGAAGACAAAACATGCTGCCTTGAAAATGAAACATCACTTAATTAATTTCAAGTGAGGACGGCTAAAACAAGAACCAACAGCAAGGTGCACCTAACTTTCCCAGGGATGAATTTCTTTTCAATATTCTCTAATGAAATCTAAGGGAAAGACCCTGAAATAAAGGATGCCTATACAGACACAGGCTTCACTAGGTGAGTCTGGAAAATGAACAAAATTGCATTATCCAGTCCTACGGCATTAAGCACAGAATCACTTCCTTAACTGTAACTTAAAAGCATAAGTCAAAAATTAACTTCAGCAGATGCAAACATGAAAATGCACACTCACACCAACCACCGGTTTATGTCTCAGAATCCCCTGGTACTTGTATAGTCACACAAGGACATTAACATCAAGAGACTGTACCTCATCCCAGGAAGATTCTATTCCTCTCTCTTCTGTAAAGTGGCGCACTGACACACCATCTGTAAAATGTAATTACAGGTACATTAATGAGAATATTCACGAATGTATATAAAAACCACCATGTGCGTCTATCTCCGTTCGTGGATGTGTCAAAACAAAAGTGGCAGAAAAGACTTTCAAAGATTTAGAGCATTTTCTGAAAAAAATGCTTAAGTCACGGTTGGGATGTTTTTCAAACCAAGTAGTAAGAGGAAAACACGTAAAAAGAATGGATATGGAATTTGGGTTTGCACACTATATATTTCTAACATTTGAAGTTTGATCTTGTTTTTGTTTTTCCTTTTCTTCTGTTTTTAATTGGAGGTAACGGGAATGAGCACACAGAATTCGGCATGCAAAGCAAGCATTCTATTTACCAATAAACTATGTCCTTCCCCGAGTCAACGAGCTTCTCGGCATAAATAAAATAATATACAAACACTCATTCACGGTTCACTGCCTTATAAAACATGTTAGTGTGCTGAAGCGCAAAAGATCTTTGAGGCTTTCTTCCCCGTATCACACTAAGTCTCACATCAGACCGAGTGGGAGACAGGACTCAGGACCCTTGACTGAAGAGACCACAGGCCCCGGGTTCGGGTGTGTCTTCCATAACGGATCATTGGCTGTGGAAGTTCAGGGCTCCACTCGCTGCAGACAGTGACAAGGGCGGGCTTGTCCTCCAGGAAGACCGGAACGTGGTGTCTGTTCAAGTCCCGTGTGCAGAACCGAAAAGTCTGCCCTCCGTCAGAGAACCCTCTTTCCCTCTACAACAGACACCTCCCTCCCCAGGGCAGGACGGGGAATACGCGATCCATCAAGTGCGTTTGCTTAGGGACCAGAGGGACTCGGTCGAGAGCCCAGTCACGGCCACCCGTGCACGGGGAATCCCCGGAGAGCGATCTGCCCTTCTTCTGCAGTGACTCAAGGAAGAAACAGAGTACTATGCTTTCCTCTTACTGAGCACAGTAGCTGGAGGTGGAGGGCGAGGTTGCACAGGGCACCAAGTGGGAACAGGTGCAGGTTCCCTGGTGGGCGACGATGGGCCGCACACCGGGCAGGCCACGCAGGCTGGACCTCGGAAAGTTTGGGGCCCTCCGGCCCACGGGGAGACCTGCAGGACAGAAGGGAGGGCTGGGTTGGATGACAGACATAAGCACCAACACCGACAAGAGACGAAACCCATCGCAGCAGCCTTCGGCAATGGGCACCCTCCCCTCCACCGGGTGCCCAGACAGCAGCACGGTGCCACACGCTCGGCCCATCCCTCTGGGACCTGCCTGCAGCCTGGGCCGCACAGGGGGACACGGGGATACGACCCTGAAGCCGCACGTCGCCGCCGCCGCTGTCTCCAAGTGAAGGAAGCCAAGGGTCCTCCTGCCCGAGAGGCAGCACACAGAGCTTCCAGCACACGGGCAAACTAGCGCCTTCCCAACAGCCAGCCGCTCTGGGCGGGACGGCCCTCCCCGCCACCTTCCCCAGCTCCACGCATGCTTTCCCGTCGCGGACCAGTGACACGGACACGGGACGGACGTGAAGAGCTCATCCCCACACGAGCAAGCAGAGCCGCACCAGGGTCACCCCTCTGCCTGCAGGGCTCTACATGCAGGGCTCTGCATGCAGGACCATGCCAGGCCCTCTATGCCCCCTCCTCACAAAGGGCCCTCCTCCTCAACGCAGGGGCTGCCCCTGGGCGCAAAGAGAACTGGGGAGCTGGGCATCCCATTGTCCTGCTGCGGAGCTGGCCAAGGGCTCCTGAGTTGAAAAGGCTGTAAACAAAAGAGACTCAGGCTCCGCTACAATCATCCCTATCCTCAGGGACGTCTGGATTTTACGTTCACTAAGGAACGCACCCTACCTGCGTGCTACAGGAGAGTGACGTGGGGAGTCTCAACCCCACACCTGACACCAAAGGGACTGTACCAGTTCGTGCGCAATACCCCATGGTGTGCCATGAGACCTATGAGCAGCTCTGACAGCTTCCAGGGCAGGCACGACCCGACGCAGAGTGGGGGAAAAACACAACGTACGCACTCTGGTGTGCATCGGAATTCCCCTGCAGGGAAGGAGGCATTTTGACGGCGGGCTCTTTCCCTTCCAGCCTCTATTCCCTACTACAAACGCACCATCTCCGAGAGCCAGGCTTTTCTGCCCAGAGTACAACTGGCGGCAGCGGCTAAGATACACTTTCCTCCCGAGAAAAGACAGTGATGGGCTGTGACGTTTACCAAACCCAGGAAGATTCAAAGTTGCACAAAGCACACCGTACAAAGCTGGAGGGAGGGCTTTGTCCCTTTTCCAGTTACCAGGTTCTGAATGGACATTCTAAACAGGAGAATCACCTGGCCTGAGCCGGGAAACCAGTCAAAAGAACGACGACACAGAAATCCGTCTCAGGCACCCAGGAGCAACACCAGGTGCAGGAGGTTAGGAAGGAGTCTCCGAGCCAGGAGAAGTCATTGTGGAGCGAGGGCTCACCCTCCTCATGCTGTTTCGAGAAACCCACAGTCAAAATCTGCATGCCCCGGCTCCTAAGCACTCCCTCATGGCTCTTGCAGGCACAAGCCAAGGAGACGGGCTCCCGGGAGAAGCAGCCCACTGGCTCCTGGTCAAGAATTTTGAGTCTGAAAAAGGCAGCGACATGCCACGCCAGACCCGACACAGGAAACACATTCTGCAGACGAGGCCAGGAACGGCTGCCAGGAGAACTGGAAGATCACCTTTCCCAGGACGAGGCCCAACAGATCATGACCACCCCACTTACCACGGCCACCGAGGCCGCCGCCGGTGGGCGGGTGCTGCCAGGCCACACCGGAGCCACGCCAGGTCCCGCGTCGGCTAAAAACCACAGAAAGGATGGAGGATTAGGCTTTCCTGCGAAGACACTGCTGAAGTGAAATAAAAACTTTCTGCCTTCCTTACTTCCTACCTTCCCGTATCACACTCGTTTCTTGGATGAACTGGATACTGACCCCAGGAAATCCTGCATGCTAAGCCCGCATTCTCTCAACTGCTGAGCTACATATACTCTTCCCCCCGAGAACACACAAGTTTCTAGGCAAAGAGAACAAGAAAAGCCAGCCACGTTCACTAACTTACCCAGAGTATAATAAGCTCCGTTTGTTTCACCAACAGAGGTCACTGTTTTATGATCCGTCATCTCCTTTGGAGCCACTTCTACAGTCCCAGTAGCGTACTCCGGTTTTGTAATTTCGGGCTTAGTCGCCCCTTCCTAGGAACACAAACAAGATAAACCAGGAACCGAACTTCAGAACATGTGCCTACGCTTAGACAGTCAGGTAGACAACAGTATTTTACCGAAGATATCAGAACAAAAGCCCTATCATGGGAGAAGCTGGTGGTAAAAATAAAAGGCAGATTCTACTCTCTGTTCTGCCAGAGGCACAGGATCCATGAAAACAAATCAGCACAGAAAAGTTCCAACAGCTCTACAACTGTGAACGGTTACAGTAACGCCACAAATGACAGGAGTGTCCGCTGCACATGGATAGCTCAGGGAACGCTGGGAAGACCGCACTGTTTCGTAAAAGAGAGATCCAGCGCAGAGGGTGATGTGGAGGGGATTTGGGGAAGGGCAGCCTGAGTAAAAGGAGCAGGTGGGAAACAGCGTAAGGCATTAAGGAATCTAGACCACTGCTACAGGCGGTGGAATGGGAAGACAAAATATGCTGCCTTGGAAATGAAACATCACTTAATTAATTTCAAGTGAGGACGGCTAAAATAAGAACCAAAACCAAGATGCACCTAAATATCCCAGGGATGAATTTCTTTTCAATATCCTCTAATGAACTGTAAGGGAAAGACCCTGAAAAAAAGAATGCCCATACAGACACTGGCTTCTCTTCCAGACTGGTGAGTCTGGAAAATGAACACAAGTGCAATATCCAGTCCTACGGCATTAAGCACAGAATCACTTCCTAAACTGTAAGTTAAAAGCATAAGTCAAAAATTCTCATCAGCAGATGCAAACGTGAAAATGCACACTCACACCAACCCACGGTTTATGTCTCAGTATCCCCTGGTACTGATATACTCACACAAGGACTTTAACATCAAGGGACTGTACCTCATCCCAGGAAGATTCTCTTCCGTTCTCTTCTGTAAAGTGGCGCAGTGACACACCATTTGTAAAATGTAGTTACAGGTACATTAATGAGAATATTCACGAATGTATATTAAAACCACCATGTGCGTCTATCTCCGTTCGTGGATGTGTCAAAACAAAAGTGGCAGAAAATACTTTCAAAGAGTTAGAGCATTTTCTGAAAAAAATGCTTAAGTCACGGTTGGGATGTATTTCAAACCAAGTAGTAAGGGGAAAACATGTAAAAAAATGGATATGTAAGTTGGGTTTGCGCACTATGTATTTCTAACATTTGAAGTTTGCTCTTGTTTTTGTTTTTTCTTTTCTTCTGTTTTTAAATGGAGGTACCGGGAATGAGCACACGGAATTCGGCATGCTAAGCAAGCATTCTATTTACCACTAACCTATGTCCTTCCCCGAGTCAACTAGCTTCTCGGCATAGATAAGATAAAATACAAAACACTCTTTCACGATTCACTGCCTTACAAAACATGTTAGTTTGCTGAAGCGCAAAAGATCTTTGAGGCCTTCTTCCCCGTATCACACTAAGTCTCACATTAGACCGAGTGGGAGACAGGTCTCAGGACCCTTGACTGGAGAGGCCACAGGCCCCGTGTTTAGGTGTGTCTTCCATAACGGATCGTCGGCTGTGGAAGATCAGGGCTACACTCTCTGCAGACAGTGACAGGGGCGGTCTTGTCCTCCAAGGAGCCCGGAACGTGGTGTCTGTTCAAGGCCCGTGTACAGAACCGACACTTCTGCCCTCCGTCAGAGGACCATCTTTCCCTCTACAACAGACACCTCCCTCCCCAGGGCAGGACGGTGAAGACGCGGTCCATCACGTGCGTCGCTTAAGGGAACAGAGGGATACGGCGGTGAGCCCAGTCACGGCCGCCCGTGCACGGGGAAGCCCCGTAGAGTGATCTGCCCTTCTTCTGCAGTGACTCAAGGAAGAAACAGAGGACTATACTTTCCTCTTACTGAGCACAGCAGCTGGCGGTGGGGGGCGAGGTTGCACAGGGCAGCAAGGGGGACCAGGTGAAGGTGCCCAGCTGGGCGACGACAGTCCGCAACCGTGGCAGGCCACCCAGGCTGGTCCTCGGAATATTTCGGGCCCTCCGGCCCACGGGGAGAACTGCAGGACAGAAGGGAGGGCTGGGTTGGATGACAGACAAAAGCGCCAACAACGACAAGAGCCGAAACCCAACGCAGCAGCCGTCGGCACCGGGCACCTTCCCCTCCACCGGGTGCCCAGAGAGCAGCACGGTGCCACACGCTCGGCCCATCCCTCTGGGACCTGCCTGCAGCCTGGGCCGCACAGGGGGACACGGGGATACGAACCCTGACTCCGCACGTCGCCGCCGCCGCTGTCTCCATGTGGAGGAAGCCAAGGGTCCTCCTGCCCGAGAGGCTGCACACAGAGCTTCCAGCACACGGGCAAACTAGCGCCTTCCCAACAGCCAGCCGCTCTGTGCGGGATGACCCTCCCCGCCACCTTCCCCAGCTCCAAGCAAGCTTGCCCGTCGCGGACCAGGGACACGGACACAGGATGGACGTGAAGAGCTCATTCCCCACACGAGCAAGCCGAGCCGCACCTTGGTCACCCCTCTGCCTGCAGGGCTCTGCCTTCAAGGCTCTGCCTGCAGGACCCTGTGAGGCCCTCTCTGCACCCTCCCCACAAAGGGCACTCCACCTCCACGCAGGGGCTGCCCCTGGGCGCAAAGTGCACTGGGGAGCTGGGCATCCCGTTGTCCTGCGGCGGAGATGGCCAAGGGCTCCTGAGGGGACAAGGCTGTCCTCATAAGGGACTCAGGCTCCGCTACAATCATCCCTATCCTCAGGGACGTCTGGATTTTACGTTCGCTACGGAACGCACCCTAACTGCGTGCTACGGGAGAGTGACGTGGGGAGACTCAAACCCACACATGACACCAAAGGGACTGTGCCAGCTCGTACACAAAACACCACGGTGTGCCATGAGACCGACGAGCAGCTCTGACAGCTTCCAAGGCAGGCCCGACCCAGAGCAGGGTGGGGGACAATCACAACGTACGCACTCTTGTGGCAACCGGAATTCCCCCGCAGGGAAGGAGGCATTTTCACGGCGGGCTCTTTCCCTTCCAGCCTCTATTTCCTTCTACAAACGCACCATCTGCGAGAGCCAGGCTTTTCTGCCCAGAGTACAACTGGAGGAAGCGGCCAAGACACACTTACCTCCCGAGAAAAGACAGTGACGGGCTGTGAGGTTTACCACACCCAGGAAGACTCAAAGTTGCACAAAGCACACTGTCCAAAGCTGGAGGGAGGTCTTTGCCCCTTTTCCATTTCCCAGGTTCTGAATGGACATTCTAAACAGGAGAATCACCTGGCCTGAGCCGGGAAACCAGTCAAAAGTACGACGACACAGAAATCAGTCTTAGGCACCCAGGAGCAACCCCAGGTGCAGGAGTTCAGGAAGGAGTCAGCCGAGCCAGGAGAAGTCATTGTGGAGCGAGGGCTCACCCTCCTCACGCTGTTTCGAGAAACCCACAGTCAAAGTCTGCGGGCCCCGTCTCCTAAGCACTAACTCATGGCTCCTGCAGGCACCAGCCAAGGCGACGGGCTCCCGGGAGAAGCAGCCCACTGACTCCTGGGCAAGAGTTTTGAGTCTGAAATAGGCAGCGACATGCCACGCCAGACCCGTCACAGGACACACAGTCTGTAGACGAGGCCAGGAACGGCTGACGGGAGAACGGGAAGATCACCTTTCCCAGGACGAGGCCCAACAGAGCATGACCACCCCACTTACCTGGGCCTCCGGGGCCGCCGCAGGTGTGCGGGCGCTACCGGGCCACACCGGAGCCATGCCAGGTCCCGCGTCGGCTAAAAACCACAGAAAAGAATGGAGGATTATGCTTTCCTGCGAAGACACTGCTGAAGCGAAACAAAACCTTTGGCCTTCCTTCCTTCCTTCCTTCCCCGTATCACACTCGTTTCTTGGAGGAACTGGATACTGACCCCAGAAACTCCTGCATGCTAAGCCCGCATTCTCTCTACTGCTGAGCTGCATATACTCTTCCCCCCGAGAGCACACAAGTTTCTAGGCACAGAGAACAAGAAATACCAGCCACGTTCACTAACTTACCCAGTGTATAATAAGATCCGTGTGTTCCACCAACAGAGGTCATTGTTTTATGATCCGTCAGCTCCTGCGGAGCCACTTCTACAGTCCCAGTAGCGTACTTCGGTTTTGTAATTTCGGGCTTAGTCGCCCCTTCCTAGGAACACAAAACAAGATAAATCAGGAACCGAAATTCAGATCATGTGCCTAAGCTTAGTCAGTCAGGTAGACAACAGTTATTTACCAAAGCTATCAGAACATAAGCCCTATCCTGGGAGAAGCTGGCGGTACAAATAACAGGAAGATTCTCCTCTCTGTTCTGCCAGAGGCACAGGATCCATGAAAACAAATCAGCACAGAAAAGTTTCAAAAGCTCTAAAACTGAGGTGAACGGGTACAGAAACGCCACAAAGGACAGGAGAGTACGTTGCACGTGGATAGCTCAGGGAATGATGGGAAGACCGAACTGTTTCGTAAAAGAGCGATCCAGCACCGACGTGGGATGTGGAGGGTCTTTGGGGAAGGGCAGCCTGAGTAAAAGTAGCATGTGGGATACAGCGTAAGGCATTAAGGAAACTAGACCACTGTTACTGGCGGTGGAATGGGAAGACAAAACATGCTGGCTTGAAAAAGAAACATCACTTAATTAATTTCAAGTGAGGACGGCTATAACAAGAAACAACACCAAGATGCACCTAACTTTCTCAGGGATGAATTTCTTTTCAATATTCTCTAATGAACTCTAAGGGAAAGACCCTGAAATAAAGGATGCCTATACAGACACTGGCTTCACTAGGTGAGTCTGGAAAATGAACACAAGTGCATTATCCAGTCCTAAGGCATTAAGAACAGAATCACATCCTAAACTGTAACTTAAAAGCATAAGTCAAAAATTATCATCAGCAGATGCAAACATGAAAATGCACACTCAAACCAACCACCGGTTTATGTCTCAGAATCCCCTGGTACTTATATAGTCACACAAGAACATTAACATCAAGAGACTGTACCTCATCCCAGGAAGATTCTATTCCTCTCTCTTCTGTAAAGTGGTGCACTGACACACCATCTGTAAAATGTAGTTACACGTACATTAATGAGAATATGCACGAATGTATATAAAAACCATCATGTGCGTCTATCTCCATTCGTGGATGTGTCAAAACAAAAGTGGCAGAAAAGACTTTCAAAAAGTAAGAGCATTTTCTGAAAAAAATGCTTAAGTCACGGTTGGGATGTATTTCAAACCAAGTAGTAAGAGGAAAACACGTAGAAAGAATGGATATGGAAGTTGGGTTTGCACACTATATATTTCTAACATTTGAAGTTTGCTCTTGTTTTTGTTTTTCCTTTTCTTCTGTTTTTAAATGGAGGTACACGGAATGAGCACACGGAATTCGGCATGCAAAGCAAGCATTCTATTTACCACTAAACTATGTCCTTCCCCGAGTCAACTAGCTTCTCGGCATAGATAAAATAAAATACAAAACACTCTTTCATGGTTCACTGCCTTACAAAACATGTTAGTTTGCTGAAGCGCAAAAAAATTTGAAGCCTTCTTCCCCGTATCACACTAAGTCTCACATCAGACCGAGTGGGAGACAGGTCTCAGGACCCTTGACTGAAGACACCACAGGCCCCGGTTTCGGGTGTGTCTTCCATAACGCGTCACAGGCTGTGGAAGGTCAGGGCTCCACTCGCTGCAGACAGTGACAGGGGCGGGCTTGTCCTCCAGGGAGCCCAGAACGTGGTGTCTGTTGAAGGCCCGTGTGCAGAACCGACACATCTGCCCTCCATCAGAGGACACACTTTCGCTCTACATCAAACACCTCCCTCCCCAGGGCAGGAAGTGGAAGACGCGGTCCATCAAGTGCGTCTGCTAAGGGACCAGGGGAACACGGCCGTGAGCGCAGTCACGGCCGCCCGTGCACGGGGAATCCCCGGAGAATGATCTGCCCTTCTTCTGCAGTGACTCAAGGAAGAAACAGAGGACTATGCTTTCCTCTTACCGAGCGGAGCAGCTGGCGGTTGGGTGGGGAGTTTGCACAGGGCACCAAGGGGGACCAGGTGCAGGTGCCCAGCTGGGTAACGAGGGGCCGCACCAGGGGCAGGCCACGCAGGCTGGTCCTCGGAAATGTTGGGGTACTCCGGCCCACGTGGTTACCTGCAGGACAGAAGGGAGGGCTGGGTTGGATGACAGACAAAAGCGCCAACAATGACAAGAGCCGAAACACAACGCAGCTGCCGTCGGCATCGGGCACCCTCCCCTCCACCGGGTGCCAAGAGAGCAGCACGGAGCCACACGCTCCGCTCAGCCCTCTGGGACCTGCCTGCAGCCTGGGCCGCACAGGGGGACACGGGTATACGACCCTGATGCCGCACGTCACCGCCGCCGCTGTCTCCAAATGGAGGAAGCCAAGGGTCCTCCTGCCCGAGAGGCTGCACACAGAGCTTCCAGCACACGGGCAAACTAGCGCCTTCCCAACAGCCAGCCGCTCTGGGTGGAACGGCCCTCCCCGCCTCCTTCCCCAGCTCCACGCAAGCTTGCCCGGCGCGGACCAGTAACACGACACGGGTCGGAAGTGAAGAACTCATTCTCCACACGAGCAAGCAGAGCCGCACCAGGGTCACCACTCTGCATGCAGGGCTCTGCCTGCAGGACCATGCCAGGCCTTCTCTGCCCCCTCCTCACAAAGGGCCCTCCTCCTCCACGCAGGGGCTGCCCCTGGGCGCAAAGAGAGCTGGGGAGCTGGGCATTCCAGTGTCCTGCTGCGGAGCAGGCCAAGGGCTCCTGAGTTGAAAAGGCTGTCCTCAGAATGGACTTAGGCTCCGCTACAATCATCCCTATCCTCAGGGACGTCTGGATTTTACGTTCGCTACGGAACGCACCCTACCTGCCTGCTACGGGTGAGTGACGTGGGGAGTCTCAACCCCACACCTGACACCAAAGGGACTGTACAAGCTCGTACTCAAATCCCCACGATGTGCCATGAGACCGACGAGCAGCTCTGACAGCTTCCAGGGCAGGCCCGACCCGGCGCAAGTTGGGGGACAAAAACAACGTACGCACTCTGGTGCGCATCGGAATTCCCCCGCAGGGAAGGAGGCATTTTCACGGCGGGCTCTTTCCCTTCCAGCCTCTATTCCCTACTACAAACGCACCATCTCCGAGAGACAGGCTTTTCTGCCTAGAGTACAAATGGAGGCAGCGGCCAAGACACACTTACCTCCCGAGAAAAGACAGTGACGGGCTGTGAGGTTTACCACAACCAGGAAGACTCAAAGTTGCACAAACAACACCGTACAAAGCTGGAGGGAGGGCTTTGTCCCTTTTCCAGTTACCAGGATCTGAATGGACATTCTAAACAGGAGAATCACCTGGCCTGAGCCGGGAAACCAGTCAAAAGAACGACAACACAGAAATCCGTCTCAGTGACCCAGGAGCAACCCCAGGTGCAGGAGGTCAGGAAGGAGACAGCCGAGCCAGGAGAAGTCAGTGCGGAGCGAGGGCTCACCCTCCTCACGCTGTTTCGAGAAACCCACAGTCAAAGTCTGCGGGCCCCGTCTCCTAAGCACACCCTCATGGTTCCTGCAGGCACCAGCCAAGGCGAAGGGCTCCCGGGAGAAGCAGCCCACTGGCTCCTGGGCAAGAGTTTTGAGTCTGAAAAAGGCAGCGACACGCCACGCCAGACCCGTCACAGGACACACAGTCTGCAGACGAGGCCAGGAACGGCTGCCGGGAGAACGGGAAGATCACCTTTCCCAGGACGAGGCCCAACAGAGCATTTCCACCCCACTTACCTGGGCCTCCGGGGCCGCCACAGGTGGGCGGGCGCTGCCGGGCCACACCGGACCCGTGCGAGGTCCCGCGTCGTCTAAAAACCACAGAAAAGGACGGAGGATTAGGCTTTACTTCGAAGACACTGCTGAAGAGAAACAAAACCTTTCCACTTTCCATCCTTCCTTCCTTCCTTCCCCGTATCACACTCGTTTCTTGGAGGAACTGGATACTGACCCCAGGAACTCCTGCATGCTAAGCCCGCATTCTCTCTACTGCTGAGCTACATATACCCTTCCCCCCACAGCACACAAGTTTCTAGGCACAGAGAACAAGGAATGCCAGCCACGTTCACTAACTTACCCACTGTATAATAAACTCCGTGTGCTCCAACAACAGAGGTCTGTGTTTTATGATCCTTCAGCTCCTGCAGAGCCACTTCTACAGTCCCAGTAGCGTACTCCACTTTTGTAATTTTGGGCTTAGTCGCCGTTTCCTAGGAACACAAAGCAAGATAAATCAGGAACCGAACTTCAGATCATGTGCCTACGCTTAATCAGTCAGGTAGACAACAGTAATTTACCGAAGTTATCAGAACATAAGCACTATACTGGGAGAAGCTGGCGGTACAAATAAAAGGCAGATTCTCCTCTCTGTTCTGCCAGAGGCACAGGATCCATGAAAACAAATCAGATCAGAAAAGTTTCAACAGCTCTACAACTGAGGAGAACGGGTACAGTAACGCCACAAAGGACAGGAGAGTCCGCTGCACGTGGATAGCTCAGGGAATGCTGGGAAGACCGCACTGTTTCGAAAAAGAGATATCCAGCGCAGAGGGGAAATGTGGAGGGGCTTTGGGGAAGGGCAGCCTGAGTAAAAGTAGCAGGTCGGAAACAGCGTAAGGCATTAAGGAAACTAGACCACTGTTACTGGCGGTGGAATGGGAAGACAAACATGCTGCCTTGAAAATGAAACATCATTTAATTAATTTCAAGTGAGGACGGCTATAACAAGAACAAACACCAAGATGCACCTAACTTTCCCAGGGATGAATTTCTTTTCAATATCCTCTAATGAACTGTAAGGGAAAGACCCTGAAATAAAGAATGCCAAAACAGACACTGGCTTCAATATTTGAGTCTGGGAAATGAACACAACTGCGTTATCCAGTCCTACGGCATTAAGCACAGAATCACATCCTAAACTGTAAGTTAAAAGCATAAGTCAAAATTTCTCATCAGCAGATGCAAACGTGAAAATGTACACTCACACCAACCCCCGGTTTATGTCTCAAAATCCCCTGGTACTTATATAGTCACACAAGGACATTAACAACAAGAGACTGTACGTCATCCCAGGAAGATTCTATTCCTCTCTCTTCTGTAAAGTGGCGCACTGACACAACATCTGTAAAATGTTGTAACAGGTACACTAATGAGAATATTCACGAATGTATATTAAAACCACCATGTGCGTCTATCTCTGTTCGTGGATGTGTCAAAACAAAAGTGGCAGAAAAGACTTTCAAAGTGTTACAGCATTTTCTGTAAATAATGCTTAAGTCATGGTTGGGATATATTTCAAGCCAAGTAGTAAGAGGAAAACACGTAAAAAAATTGATATGGAAGTTGGGTTTGCGCACTATGTATCTCTAACATTTGAAATTTGCTCTTGTTTTTGTTTTTTCTTTTCTTCTGCTTATAAATGGAGGTACCCGGAATGAGCACACGGAATTCGGCATGCTAAGCAAGCATTCTATTTACCACTAAACTATGTCCTTCCCCGAGTCAACTAGCTTCTCGGCATAGATAAAATAATATACAAAACACTCTTTCACGGTTCACTGCCTTACAAAACATGTTAGTTTGCTGAAGCGCAAAAGATCTTTGAGGCCTTCTTCCCCGTATCACACTAAGTCTCACATCAGACCGAGTGGGAGACAGGTCTCAGGACCCTTGACTGAAGACACCACAGGCCCCGGGTTCGGGTGTGTCTTCCATAACGAATCACCGGCTGTGTAAGGTCAGGGCTCCACTCGCTGCAGACAGTGACATGGGCGGGCTTGTCCTCCAGGGAGCCCGGAATGTGGTTTCTGTTGAAGGCCCATGTGCAGAACCGACACGTCTGCCCTCCATCAGAGGACACACTTTCCCTCTACAACAGACACCTCCCTCCCCAGGGCAGGAAGGGGAAGACGCCGTCCATCAAGTGCGTCTGCTAAGGGACCAGGGGGACACGGCCGTGAGCCCAGTCACGGCCGCCCGTGCACGGGGAAGCCCCGGAGAGTGATCTGCCCTACTTCTGCAGTGACTCAAGGAAAAAACAGAGGACTATACTTTCCTCTTACCGAGCAGAGCAGCTGGCGGTGGGGGGCGAGGTTGCACAGGGCACCAATGGGAACCAGGTGCAGGTGCACTGCTGGGCGACGACGGGCCGCAACCGGGGCAGGCCACGCAGGCTGGTCCTCGGAACGGTTGGGGCCCTCCGGCCCACGGGGTGACCTGCAGGACAGAAGGAAGGGCTGGGTTGGATGACAGACAAAAGCGCCAACACCGACAAGAGATGAATCCCAACGCAATAGCTGTCGGCACCGGGCACCATCCCCTCCACTGGGTGCCCAGAGAGCAGAACGGTGCCACACGCTCCGCCCAGCCCTTTGGGGCCTGCCTGCAGCCTGGGCCGCACAGGGGGACACGGGGATACGACCCTCACGTTGCACGTTGTCGCCGCCGCTGTCTCCAAGTGGAGGAATCCAAGGGTCCTCCTGCCCGAAAGGCTGCACACATAGCTTCCAGCACACTGGCAAAACAGCGCCTTCCCAACAGCCAGCGGCAATGGGCGGGACGGCCCTCCCCGCCACCTTCCACAGCTCCTCGCAAGCTTGCCCGGCGTGGACCAGTAATACGGACACGGGACGGACGTGAAGAACTCATTCCCCACACGATCAAGCAGAGAAGAACCAGGGTCACCCCTCTGCCTACAGGGCTCTGCATGCAGGGCTCTGCCTGCAGGACCATGCCAGGCCTTCTCTGCCCCCTCCTCACAAAGGGCCCTCCTCCTCAACGCAGGGGCTTCCCCTGGGCGCAAAGAGAGCTGGGGAGCTGGGCATTCCAGTGTCCTGCTGCGGAGCAGGCCAAGGGCTCCTGAGTTGAAAAGGCTGTCCTCAGAATGGACATAGGCTCCGCTACAATCATCCCTATCCTCAGGGACGTCTGGATTTTACGTTCGCTACGGAACGCACACTACCTGCCTGCTACGGGTGAGTGACGTGGGGAGTCTCAACCCCACACCTGACACCAAAGGGACTGTACAAGCTCGTGCTCAAATCCCCACGATGTGCCTTGAGACCGACAAGCAGCTCTGACAGCTTCCAGGGCAGGCCCGACCCGGCGCAAGGTGGGGGACAAAAACAACGTACGCACTCTGGTGCGCATCGGAATTCCCCCGCAGGGAAGGAGGCATTTTCACGGCGGGCTCTTTCCCTTCCAGCCTCTATTCCCTACTAAAAACGCACCATCTCCGAGAGACAGGCTTTTCTGCCCAGAGTACAACTGGAGGCAGCGGCCAAAACACACTTACCTCCCGAGAAAAGACAGTGACGGGCTGTGACATTTACCACACCCAGGAAGACTCAAAGATGCACAAAGCACACCGTACAAAGCTGGAGGGGGGGCTTTGCCCCTTTTCCAGTTACCAGGATCTGAATGGACATTCTAAACAGGAGAATCACCTGGCCTGAGCCGGGAAACCAGTCAAAAGAACGACGACACAGAAATCCATCTCAGTGACCCAGGAGCAACCCCAGGTTCAGGAGGTCAGGAAGGAGTCAGCAGAGCCAGTAGAAGTCAATGTGGAGCGAGGGCTCACACTCCTCACGCTGTTTTGAGAATCCCACAGTCAAAGACTGCGTTCCCCGGCTCCTAAGCACTCCATCATGGCTCCTGCAGGCACCAGCCAAGGCGACGGTCTCCCGGGAGAAGCAGCCTACTGGCTCCTGGGCAATAGTTTTGAGTTTGAAACAGGCAGCGACACACGACACCAGACCAGTCACAGGACAGACAGTCTGCAGATGAGTCCAGGAACGGCTGCCGGGAGACCTGGAAAATCACCATTCCCAGGACGAGGCCCTACAGAGCATGACCACCCCACTTACCTGGGCTTCCGTTGCCGCCGCAGGTGGGCGGGCGCTGCAGGGCCACACCAGAGCCGCGCCAGGTCCCGCGTCGGCTAAAAACCACAGAAAAGGATGGAGGATTAGGCTTTCCTGCGAAGACACTGCTGAAGCGAAACAAAACCTTTGCGCCTTCCTTCCTTCCTACCTTCCCCGTATCACACTCGTTTCTTGGAGGAACTGGATACTGACCCCAGGAAATCCTGCATGCTATGCCCGCATTCCCTCTACTGCTGAGCTTCATATACCCTTCCCCACAGTGGACACTAGTTTCTAGGCACAGAGAACAAGAAATGCCAGCCACGTTCACTAACTTACCCAGTGTATAATAAGCTCCGTGTGCTCCGCAAACAGAGGTCAGTGTTTTATGATCTGTCAGTTCCTGCGGAGCCACATCTACAGTCCCAGTAGCGTACTCCGGTTTTGTAATTTCGGGCTTAGTCGCCCCTTCCTAGGAACACAAACAAGATAAATCAGGAAACGAACTTCAGATGATGTGCCTACGCTTAGTCAGTCAGGTAGACAACAGTTATTTACCGAAGCTATCAGAACATAAGCCCTATCCTGGGAGAAGCTGGAGGTACAAATAAAAGGCAGATTCTCCTCTCTGTTCTGCCAGAGGCACAGGATCCATGAAAACAAATCAGAACAGAAAAGTTTCAACAGCTATACAACTGAGGTGAACGGGTACAGTAACACCACAAAGGACAGGAGAGTCCGCTGCACGTGGATAGCTCAGAGATTGCTGGGAAGACCGCACTGTTTCGTAAAAGAGAGATCCAGCGCAGAGGGGGGATGTGGAGGGGCTTTGGGGAAGGGCAGCCTGAGTAAAAGGAGCAGGTGGGAAACAGCGTAAGGCATTTAGGTAACTGGACCACTGTTTCTGGCTGTGGAATGGGAAGACAAACATGCTGCCTTGAAAATGAAACGTCACTTAATTAATTTCAAGTGAGGACGGCTAAAACAAGAACCAACACCAAGATGCACCTAACTTTCCCAGGGATGAATTTCTTTTCAATATCCTCTAATGAACTGTAAGGGAAAGACCCTGAAAAAAAGAATGCCCATACAGACACTGGCTTCACTAGGTGAGTCTGGAAATTGAACACAAGTTCATTATCCAGTCCTACGGCATTAAGCACAGAATCACATCCTAAACTGTAAGTTAAAAGCATAAATTAAAAATTCCCATCAGCAGATTCAAACGTGAAAATGCACACTCACACCAACCCCCGGTTTATGTCACAGAATCCCCTGGTACTTACATAGTCACACAAGGACATTAACAACAAGAGACTGTACCTCATCCCAGGAAGATTCTCTTCCTCTCTCTTCTGTAAAGTGGTGCACTGACACACCATCTGTAAAATGTAGTTACAGGTACATTAATGAGAATATTCACGAATGTATATTAAAACCACCATGTGCGTCTATCTCCGTTCGTGGATGTGTCAAAACAAAAGTGGCAGAAAAGACTTTCAAAGAGTTAGAGCATTTTCTGAAAAAAATGCTTAAGTCAGGGTTGGGATATATTTCAAGCCAAGTAGTAAGATGAAAACACGTAAAAAGAATGGATATGGAAGTTGGGTTTGCGCACTATGTATTTCTAACATTTGAAGTTTGCTCTTGTTTTTGTTTTTTCTTTTCTTCTGTTTTTAAATGGAGGTACCGGGAATGAGCACACGGAATTCGGCATGCTAAGCAAGCATTCTATTTACCACTAAACTATGTCCTTCCCCGAGTCAACTAGCTTCTCGGCATAGATAAAATAATATACAAAACACTCTTTCACGGTTCAGTGCCTTACAAAATATGTTAGTTTGCTGAAGCGCAAAAGATCTTTGAGGCCTTCTTCCCCATATCACACTAAGTCTCACATCAGTCCGATTGGGGACAGGTCTCAAGACCCTTGACTGAAGATACCACAGGACTCGGTATCGGGTTTGTCTTCCATAACGGATCATCGGCTGTGGAAGGTAAGGGCTCCACTAGCTGCAGACAGTGACAGGGGCGGGCTTGTCCTCCAGGGAGCCCGGAATGTGGTGTCTGATGAAGGCCCGTGTGCAGAAACGACACGTCTGCCCTCCGTCAGAGGACATTCTTTCCCTCTACAACAGACACCTCCCTCCCCATGGCAGGACGGGGAAGTTGTGGTCTATCTAGTGCGTCTGCTGAGGGACAAGAGGGACACGGCCGTGGGCCCAGTCACGGCCACCCGTGCACGGGGAAGCCCCGGAGAGCGATCTGCCCTTCTTCTGCAGTGACTCAAGGAAGAAACAGAGTACTATGCTTTCCTGTTTCCGAGCGGAGCAGCTGGAGGTGGGGGGCGAGATTGCACAGGGCACCAAGGGGGACCAGGTGCAGGTGCCCAGCTGGGCGACGAAGGGCCGCAACCGGGGCAGGATACGCAGGCTGGTCCTCGAAATTTTGGGGCCCTCCGGCCCACAGGGTGACCTGCAGGACAGAAGGGAGGGCTGGGTTGGATGACAGACAAAAGCGCCAACATCGACAAGAGCCGAAAACCAAAGCAGAAGACGTCGGCACCGGGCACCCTCCCCTCCACTGGGTGCCCAGAGAGCAGCACGGTGCCACACGCTCCGCCCAGCCCTCTGGGGCCTGCCTGCAGCCTGGGCCGCACATGGGGACACGGGGATACGACCCTGTCGCCGCAAGTCGCCTCCGCCACTGTCACCAAGTGGAGGAAGCCAAGGGTCCTCCTGCCCGAGAGGATGCACACAGAGCTTCTAGCACACGGGCAAACTAGCGCCTTCCCAACAGCCAGCCACTCTGGGCGGGACGGCCCTCTGCGCCACCTTCCCCAGCTCCACGCAAGTTTGCCCGGCGCGGACAAGGAACACGGACACGGGACGGAAGTGAAGAGCTCATTCTGCACACGAGCAAGCAGAGACGCACCAGTGTCACCCCTCTGCCTGCAGGGCTCTGTATGCAGGTCTCTGCCTGCAGGACCCTGCCAGGTCATCTCTGCACCCTCCTCACAAAGGGCCCTCCTCCTCCACGCAGGGTTTGCCCCTGGGTGCAAAGAGCCCTGGGGAGCTGAGCATCCCGGAGTCCTGCTGGGCAGCTGGCCAAGGGCTCCTGAGGGCACAAGGCTGTCCTCATTAGGGACTCAGGCTCCGCTACAATCATCCCTATTCTCAGGGACGTCTGGATTTTACGTTCGCAACGGAACGCACCCAAACTGCCTGCTACGGGAGAGTGACGTGGGGAGTCTCAACCCCACACCTGACACCAAAGGGACTGTACCAGCTCTTGTGCAAAACCCCACGGTGTGCCATGAGACCGACGAGCAGCTCTGACAGCTTCCAGGGCAGGCACGAACCGGCGCAGGGTGGGGGACAAACACAACTTACGCAGTCTGGTGCGCATCGGAATTCCCCCGTATAGAAGGAGGAATTTTCACGGCGGGCTCTTTCCCTTCCAGCCTCTATTCCCTACTACAAACGCACCATCTCCCAGAGCCAGGCTTTTCTGCCTAGAGTACAACTGGAGGCAGCGGCCAAGACACACTTACCTCCCGAGAAAAGACAGTGACGGGCTGTGACGTTTACCACACCCAGGAAGACTCAAAGTTGCACAAACCACACCATACAAAGCTGGAGGGAGGGCTTTGTCCCTTTTCCAGTTACCAGGATCTGAATGGACATTCTAAACAGGAGAATCACCTGGCCTGAGCCGGGAAACCAGTCAAAAGAACGACAACACAGAAATCCGTCTCAGTGACCCAGGAGCAACCCCAGGTGCAGGAGGTCAGGAAGGAGACAGCCGAGCTAGGAGAAGTCAGTGTGGAGCGAGGGCTCACCCTCCTCACGCTGTTTCGAGAAACCCACAAGCAAAGTCTGCGGGCCCCGGCTCCTAAGAACACCCTCATGGCTCCTGCAGGCACTAGCCAAGGCGAAGTGCTCCCGGGAGAAGCAGCACACTGGCTCCTTGGCAAGAGTTTTGAGTCTGAAAAAGGCAGCGACACGCCACGCCAGACCCGTCACAGGACACACAGTCTGCAGACGAGGCCAGGAACGGCTGCCGGGAGAACGGGAAGATCACCTTTCCCAGGACGAGGCCCAACAGAGCATTACCACCCCACTTACCTGGGCCTCCGGGGCCGCCGCAGGTGGGCGGGCACTACCGGGCCATACCAGACCCGCTCGAGGTCCCGCGTCGGCTAAAAACCACAGAAAAGGACGGAGGATTAGGCTTTACTTCGAAGACACTTCTGAAGCGAAACAAAACCTTTGCGCCTTCCTTCTTTCCTTCCTTTCTTCGCCGTATCACACTCGTTTCTTGGAGGAACTGGATACTGACCCCAGGAACTCCTGCATGCTAAGCCCGCATTCTCTCTACTGCTGAGCTACATATATCCTTCCCCCCAGAGCACACTGCATTCTAGGCACAGAGAACAAGAAATGACAGCCACGTTCACTAACATACCCAGTGTATAATAAGCTCCGTGTGCTCCAAAAACAGAGGTCAGTGTTTTATGATCCGTCAGCTCCTGCGGAGCCACTTCTACAGTCCCAGTAGCGTACTCCGCTTTTGTAATTTCGGGCTTAGTCGCACGTTCCTAGGAACACAAAACAAGATAAATCAGGAACCGAACTTCAGATCATGTGCCTACGCTTAGTCAGTCAGGTAGAAAAGAGTTTTTGACCGAAGCTATCAGAACATAAGCCCTATCCTGGGAGAAGCTGGTGGTACAAATAAAAGGCAGATTCTCCTCTCTGTTCTGCCAGAGGCACAGGATCCATGAAAACAAATCAGATCAGAAAAGTTCCAACAGCTCTACCACTGAGGTGAACTGGTACAGTAACGCCACAAAGGACAGGAGGGTCCGCTGCACGTGGATAGCTCAGGGAATGCTGGGAAGACCGCACTGTTTCGGAAAAGAAAGATCAATCTCAGAGGGCGGATGTGGAGGGGCTTTGGGGAAGGGCAGCCTGAGTAAAAGGAGCAAGTGGGAAACAGCGTAAGGCATTAAGGAAACTAGACCACTGTTACTGGCGGTGGAATGGGAAGACAAAATATGCTGATTTGAAAATGAAACATCACTTAATTAATTTCAAGTGAGGACGGCTATAACAAGAACCAACACCAAGATGCACCTAACTTTCCCAGGGATGAATTTCTTTTCAATATCCTCTAATGAACTTTAAGGGAAAGACCCTGAAAAAAAGAATGCCCATACAGACACTGGCTTCAATAGGTGAGTCTGGAAAATGAACACAAGTGCATTATCCAGTCCTACGGCATTAAGCACAGAATCACATCCTAAACTGTAAGTTAAAAGCATAAGTCAAAAATTCTCATCAGCAGATGCAAACGTGAAAATGCACACTCACACCAACCCACGGTTTATGTCTCAGAATCCCCTGGTACATATATAGTCACACAAGGACATTAACAACAAGAGACTGTACCTCATCCCAGGAAGATTCTCTTCCTCTCTCTTCTGTAAAGTGGCGCACTGACACACCATCTGTAAAATGTTGTTACAGGTACACTAATGAGAATATTCACGAATGTATATTAAAACCACCATGTGCGTCTATCTCTGTTCGTGGATGGGTCAAAACAATAGTGGCAGAAATTACTTTCAAAGAGTTAAAGCATTTTCTGAAAAAAATGCTTAAGTCACGGTTGGGATGTATTTCAAACCAAGTAGTAAGAGGAAAACACGTAAAAAGAATGGATATCGAATTTGGGGTTGCGCACTGTGTACTTCTAAAATTTGAAGTTTGCTCTAGTTTTTGTTTTTTCCTTTCTTCTGTTTTTAAATGGAGGTTCCAGGAATGAGCACACGGAATTCGGCATGCTAAGCAAGCATTCTATTTACCACTAACCTATGTCCTTCCCCGAGTCAACTAGCTTCTCGGCATAGATAAACTAATATACAAAACACTCTTTCACAATTCACTGCCTTACAAAACATGTTAGTTTGCTGAAGCGCAAAAGATCTTTGAGGACTTCTTCCCCGTATCACACTATGTCTCACATCAGAACGAGTGGGAGGCAGGCTTCAGGACCCTTAACTGAAGAGACCACAGGCCCCGGGTTCGGGTGTGTCTTCCATAAGGGATCATTGGCTGTGGAAGTTCAGGGATCCACTCGCTGCAGACAGTGACAGAGGCGGGCTTGTCCTCCTCGGAGCCTGGAACGTGGTGTCTGTTGAAGACCCGGTGGCAGAACCGACATGTCTGCCCTCCGTCAGAGGACCCTCTTTCCCTCTACAAAAGACACCTCCCTCCCCAGGGCAGGACGGGGAAGACGCGGTCCATCAAGTGTGTCGCCTAAGGGAACAGAGGTACACGGCCGTGAGCCCAGTCACGGCCGCCCGTGCACGGGGAATCCCCGGAGAATGATCTGCCCTTCTTCTGCAGTGACTCAAGGAAGAAACAGAGGACTATGCTTTCCTCTTACCGAGCGGAGCAGCTGGCGGTGGAGGGCGAGGTTGCACAGGGCACCAAGGTGGATCAGGTGCAGTTGCCCAGCTGGGCGACGACTGGCCGCACCCGGGGCAGGCCACGCAGGCTGGTCCTCGGAAAGTTTGGAGCACTCCGGCCCACGGGGTGACCTGCAGGACAGATGGGAGGGCTGGGTTGGATGACAAACAAAAGCGCCAACAACGACAAGAGACGAAACACAACGCAGCAGCCGTCGGCACCGGGCACCCTCCCCTCCACCGGGTGCCCAGAGAGCAGCAGGGTGCCACACGCTCCGCCCAGCCCTCTGGGGCCTGCCTGCAGCCTGGGCCGCACAGGGGGACACGGGAATACGACCCTGACGCCGCACGTCGCCGCCACCGCTGTCTCCAAGTGGAGGAAGCCAAGGGTCCTCCTGCCCGAAAGGCTGCACACAGAGCTTCCAGCACACGGGAAAACTAGTGAATTCCCAACAGCCAGCCGCTCTGGGCGGGACGGCCCTCCCCGCCACCTTCCCCAGCTCCACGCAAGCTTGCCCGGCGCGGACCAGTAACACGGACACGGGACGGAAGTGAAGAGCTCATTCTCCACACGAGCAAGCAGAGCCGCACCATGGTCACCGCTCTGCCTGCAGGGCTCTGCCTGCAGGAACCTGCCAGGCCCTCTCTGCCCCCTCCTCACAAAGGCCCCTCCTCCTCCACGCTGAATCTGACACTGGGCGCAAAGTGCACTTGGGAGCTGGGCATCCCGAATTCCTGAGGCGGAGCTGGCCAAGGGCTCCTGAGGGGACAAGGCTGTCCTCATAATGGACTCTGGCTCCGCTACGATCATCCCTATCCTCATGGACGTCTGGATTTTACGTTCGCTACGGAACGCAACCTACCTGCCTGCTACGGGAGAGTGACGTGGGGAGTCTCAACCCCACACCTGACACCAAAGGGACTGTAACAGCTCGTGCGCAAAACCCCACGGTGTGCCATGAGACCGACGAGCAGGTCTGACAGATTCCAGTGCAGGCCCGACCCGACACAGGGTGGGGGACAAACACAACGTACGCACTCTGGTGCACATCGGAATTCCCCCGCAGGGAAGGAGGCATTTTCACGAAGGGGTCTTTCCCTTCCAGCCTCTATTCCCTACTACAAACGCACCATCTCCGAGAGCCAGGCTTTTCTGCCCAGAGTACAACTGGAGGCAGCGGCCAAGACAAACTTACCTCCCGAGAATAGACAGTGACGGGCTGTGACGTTTACCACACCCAGGAAGACTCAAAGATGCACAAAGCACAACGTACAAAGCTGGAGGTAGGTCTTTGCCCCTTTTCCAGTTACCAGGATCTGAATGGACATTCTAAACAGGAGAATCACCTGGCCTGAGCCGGGAAACCAGTCAAAAGAACGACAACAAAGAAATCCGTCTCAGTGTCCCAGGAGCAACCCCAGGTGCAGGAGGCCAATAAGGAGTCAGCAGAGCCAGGAGAAGTCAGTGTGGAGCGAGGGCTCACACTCCTCACGCTGTTTCGAGAAACCCACAGTCAAAGTCTGCGGGCCCCGGCTACTAAGCACTCCCTCATAGCTCCTGCAGGCACCAGCCAAGGCGAAGGGCTCCCGGGAGAAGCAGCCCACTGGCTCCTGGCAAGAGTTTTGAGTCTGAAAAAGGCAGCGACATGCCACGCCAGACGTTTCACAGGACACACAGTCTGCAGACGAGGCCAGGAACGGCTGCCGGGAGAACGGGAAGATCACCATTCCCAGGACGAGGCCCAACAGAGCATGACCACCCCACTTACCTGGGCCTCCGGGGCCGCCGCAGGTCGGCGGGCGCTGCTGGGCCACACTGGAGCCGCGCCAGGTCCCGCATCGGCTAAAAACCACAGAAAAGGATGGAGGAATAGGCTTTCCTGCGAAGACACTTCTGAAGCGAAACAAAACCTTTGCGCCTTCCTTCCTTCCTACCTTCCCCGTATCACACTCGTTTCTTGGAGGAACTGGATACTGACCCCAGGAACTCCTGCATGCTAAGCCCGCATTCTCTCTACTGCTGAGCTACATATACCCTTCCCCCCAGAGCACACTAGATTATAGGCACAGAGAATAAGAAATGACAGCCACGTTCACTAACTTAACCAGTGTATAATAAGCTCCGTGTACTCCACCAACAGAGGTCAGTGTTTTATGATCCGTCAGCTCCTGCCCAGCCACTTCTACAGTCCCAGTAGCATACTCCGCTTTTGTAATTTCGGGCTTAGTCGCCCTTTCCTAGGAACACAAAACAAGATAAATCAGGAACCGAACTTTAGATCCTGTGCATACGCTTAGTCAGTCAGGTAGACAAGAGTAATTTACCAAAGCTATCAGAACATAAGCCCTATCCTTGGAGAAGCTGGTGGTACAAATAAAAGGCAGATTCTCCTCTCTGTTCTGCCAGAGGCACAGGATCCATGAAAACAAATCAGCACAGAAAAGTTTCAGAAGCTCTACCACTGAGGTGAACAGGTACAGTAACGCCACAAAGGACAGAAGAGTCCGCTGCACGTGGATAGCTCAGGGAATGCTGGGAAGACCGCACTGTTTCGTAAAAGAGAGATCCATCACAGAGGGGTATGTGGAGGGGCTTTGGGGAAGGGCAGCCTGAGTAAAAGGAGCAGGTGGGAAACAGCATAATGCATTAAGGAATCTAGACCACTGTTACTGGCGGTGGAATGGGAAGACAAAACATGCTGCCTTGAAAATGAAACATCACTTAATTAATTTCAAGTGAGGACTTCTAAAACAAGAACCAACACCAAGGTGCACCTAAATTTCCCAGGGATGAATTTCTTTTCAATATCCTCTAATGAACTGTAAGAGAAAGACCCTGAAAATAAGAGTGCCCATACAGACACCGGCTTCAGTAAGTGAGTCTGGAAAATGAACACAAGTGCATTATCCAGTCCTACGGCATTAAGCACAGAATCACATCCTAAACTGTAAGTTAAAAGCATAAGTCAAAAATTCTCATCAGCAGATGCAAACGTGAAAATGCACACTCACACCAACCCACGGTTTATGTCTCAGAATCCCCTGGTACTTATATAGTCACACAAGGACATTAACAACAAGAGACTGTACCTCATCCCAGGAAGATTCTCTTCCGCTCTCTTCTGTAAAGTGGCGCACTGACACACCATCTGTAAAATGTAGTTACATGTACATTAATGAGAATATTCACGAATGTATATTAAAACCACCATGTGCGTCTATCTCCGTTCATGGATGTGTCAAAACAAAAGTGGCAGAAAAGCCTTTCAAAGAGTTAAAGCATTTTCTGAAAAAAATGCTTAAGTCACGGTTGGGATATATTTCAAACCAAGTAGTAAGAGGAAAACACGTAAAAAGAATGGATATGGAAGTTGTGTTTGCGCACTATATATTTCTAACATTTGAAGTTTGCTCTTGTTTTTGTTTTTTCTTTTCTTCTGTTTTTAAATGGAGGTACCGGGAATGAGAACACGGAATTCGGCATGCTAAGCAAGCATTCTATTTACCACTAACCTATGTCCTTCCCCGAGTCAACTAGCTTCTCTGCATAGATAAGATAAATTACAAAACACTCTTTCACGGTTCACTGCCTTACAAAACATGTTAGTTTGCTGAAGCGCAAAAGAACTTTGAGGCCTTCTTCCCCGTATCACACTAAGTCTCACATCAGACCTAGTGGGAGACAGGTCTCAGGACCCTTGACTGGAGAGACCACAGGCCCCGGGTTCGGGTGTGTCTTCCATAATGGATCATCGTCTGTGGAAGTTCAGGACTCCACTCGCTGCAGACAGTGACAGGGGCGGGCTTGTCCTCCAGGGAGCCCGGAACGTGGTGTCTATTGAAGGCCCGTGTGCAGAACCGACACGTCTGCCCTCCTTCAGAGGACCCTCTTTCCCTCTACAACAGACACCTCCCTCCTCAGGGCAAGACAGTTAAGACGCGGTCCATCAAGTGCGTCTGCTATGGGACAAGAAGTACACGGCCGTGAGCCCAGTCATGGCCGCCCGTGCATGGAGAAGCCCCGGAGAGCGATCTGCCCTTCTTCTGCAGTGACTCAAGGAAGAAACAGAGGACTATGCTTTCCTCTTACGGATCATAGCAGCTGGCGGTGGGGGGTGACGTTGCACAGGGCACCAAGTTGGACCAGGTGCAGGTGCCCAGCTGGGCGACGACTGGCCGCTCACGGGTCAGGCCACGCTGGCTGCTCCTCCGAAATATTGGGGCCTTCCTTCCCACGGAGTGACCTGCATTACAGAAGGGATGGCTTTTTTGATTGACAGACAAAACTCCAACACCGACAAGAGCCGTAACCCAACAGAGCAGTCGTCATCACCGTGCACCCTCCCCTTCACTGGGTGACCAGTTGGCAGCTACGCTGCATGCACTCCTTCAGCCCTGGGCCTGCCTGCAGCCTGGGCTGCTCAGGAGGCTTCGGCGATAAAATACTGTCCCCAAACTTCACTGTGATGACTGGGCATACTTATCCCCTAATTCCCAATCCACAGGCAAAGGCAGGAATGGTTTGTTCAAAAGGAAAATGGTAGTTCCAGAGATTATTCAATACAAAATGACCACTGGAACACAACTGAGTAAAATTACTTACTTTGGTTTCCTCTGCCTCCTGAGCCGGAAAGGCGGTGCCATTCCTAACAGGGGTGCCACCCGGCCCTGAAACTGTGAAGGGAGAGCAGCGCTGAAGGCGGATTCTATCTGACAGATGCCGTGCGGGGGAAGCACGAGCCGAGCCCTTCGTGCCCTCCTCCAGGAGCTCTCACTCCCACCCACGCCCCGGGCTCTTCACAGAGGCCGCAGGTCTCCCTTCCACCTCAGTTGACCCCGAGGACGAGGGGAGACTGGACCCCTGTCCCATGACGAGGACACCACACGGCCTTGATTTAGTTGTTTTCATAGCTAATCACCCTGGATGTGGTCTCAGGGCTCAGATCACTGGCAACCAACACTTACACAGTTGACTCACAGCACAATTCATGGCAAATCAGTCTGTATACAGATTATACATTAAAGTAAGAAGGGTCTTTTGTAGGAAGAGTATCAACAACCCCTGACTGTGAGCTCTACCTCTTCCTCCTCAGCCTGTTGGTAATCTGTTAAAAGCCTTCTCTCTGAAAGTGCATGTCTTGTATAAGTGACCAGATGTCATGTAAACATTTATGAAAGAAGTAGCCTCAATGACTCATGTTGTAATAATTGGCAAAAGAATGGTGAGTTACATGGAGTAGCTGGTGGGAGACTTTAGAGATACACGTTAACTCTGGGGGAGGTAGGCTACGTTGTCATGTCACTTACTAACTGTCTACTCTAGGTCACTGTGCAAGCTTTATTATAAGAACGAAGGGACCTGTAAATTAGTGAAGAAATGCCTGCTGCCTTAAAGCTGATCTTGAATAGAATATTTATCCACCAAGGCAAATGAAGAAAAATGTTTTTCTCGTTATGACATACTGCCTTCATTCTAAAACGTCATCCATGTTATTTTCCTGAAATGAGAAGAAATTTCAGCCTTCAAAACCATGTCCAGGCGGGAAGAGAGGGCTGACACTCATGTCTTCTAGTGCACAGAAACCAGCCATGCCAGCCACGCCAGGCAACCAAGAGACTGGGGGGCGGCCCACAGTCCCTGGAGGGGCGTGAGCTCCACCGCTCACAGGGGACAGAGCCCTGCTGGCTGGTGGCATGTAAAGAAAACAGCATCTTGTCACCCATCTGTGAAACTGTTCCCCACAGTGAGTGTGTGGTATGGTGTCCAGGAAACCCGACAACTACCCATGGGGACAAGCAGCCCACTGGGCGGCTCCTGCTGCAGAAATGGAGCTGCCGCACTTCAGAGTGCGCTCCTTACCTCTCAGGGGAGGGTGCAGCCTGTACGATCCTCCTGGAGTGGGATCCTGCCTCATGTATTCCTCTGCCTTCCTCCGTCTGCAGATTGCATCCAATCTTAAAGATAAAGAATGGCTTCAATACAAATTACACCACCAATTCCTCTACTAGGCACAAAACAACCAGTCCTTAAAAATCTCAAAACACCCGTAAAAATGTGTCAAAATTCTGTACCTCTGTTTCAGGTGGGCAACTTCCCTTCTCAGCTCAGAGGAGTTTTCCCTTCTCAGTTCAGAATTTTCCCTTCTCAGGTCAGAGTTTTCCTTTCTCAATTCAGAGATTTCCCTCTCCAGCTCCTGAGCCCTGAGCTGTGGGAGAAAAACACATCCACGTTCAGTTGTGGCCGACTGTGCACAAAGGGAAGGAAGGAAACAAATTCTTACTGAGCTGTCTTGGGCCTTCTTCTCGGCAAGAGTGACCTGAAAAAGTCAACACATCAAGAAACACCCCATGGCTAGGGGTTCTCAGGGCCACAATAACTGTCTGCATCAGGTGCTGAGGACTCGGTGTGTCAGAAGGAATGCAGGTTACCTGAAGTCTCCAAATGATCTCTGCTTCCCGCATTTGCCCGTGACATTCTTCAAGTCTTATCCTATGAGTTACAAATTGTTCCATCAGAGAAGACACAATGCTGGGTATGCTGTTAAATAACCTGCCCCAGTCCAGGTTATCTGCACTGCACACTCACACACATCATCTCACCGCTCAAGACACACTGCACACGGCTGCAGAACCACAGCAGGTGCAAAGCTGTCACTGCAGCCACTCCTTCCGTCACTGTTACTGAACGCCTGCCCGGTTCTGCGCTGACACATTTCCCCCTCCCGTTCTCAGCATTTCCCTCATGTGTCCTGTGCTGAGCATCTTTCATCACAAAGCTTGATTCTTCCTTTCCTTACATCCTGACCCTACTTCTTACACCTGGGTCTCCCCAGCAGCACGGGAATGTTTATTGGTCCGACTGACGCTACACTAAACTGCTATCCTCAGGGAGACAACAGTTTATAGCACCTTCAGAAACATCTCTGTGAACCGTCTCTCCTCTCAGTCTGGCCAGCACTGGGACCAGGAAATTCTTAGTAACTTAATACTTTTTAAAGTTAAACGTTTAACTTAACATGTGTAAAACTTAACACTTTTCCTCCTGTGTGAAGCCATGTATACAAATGTCTTTTGTTTGGGTCGGTTTATGATATTGTGTCTAAACATTTTAGAAAAGTTTTCAAAAAATCCAACAGGTGTTTTCAGAGCCGCAGGTGCAGAGGAGCTGAAATCACTTGTACCATCTTGTCTCCTCTTCAGCCAATTTTGCCTCCTCCTTTGCTGCCAACAGCTGCTGCTTTCCCACCAGCTCACATCCGTTCATGTCCACCTTCCTGAGAGGGGAAAGAAACTCTGAAATTCTGCCAGTTTCCCTCCCAGAAACTGGAAGGGAAGAATTCCATGTTCCTTTTGCCCTTCCCCATAAATGCTCAGGCTGATAAATACACAGGAAAGAATTAAAGTACCCCCACTAATAAATATGAAAAAACTACACTCAGGCCTCTGGCAAGTGTTTGGTATCTGGGCTTCCCTTCAGCGTCCCCACCCCTAATCATTTATGCATAAAGTAAACACACAGGAAAAGCCCACGTGAGGTGTGCTCTGCGCCCCCACCACCAGGCTCAGGTTCCTGTGCCTGGGACAGCGTGAGCTCACTGTGTTTCAACGTGGGAATCAGGGTCTGACCAAGTCATCACAACCAAACACATTAGGGTAAAGCAAGCGTTCATGACTTGTTTGATTTCTCCCACAGAGAGCCCAGATTTCAGTCAAAACCTGGAGCAAAACCTGATCCTTTAGGAAATATAAGGAAATGTTTGTTTTTGAAAGCAGGTTAATGGGTGTGATGTCCATGACCTCTCCCTGAGAATGACAGGAAACTCTGGACAAATTATGAAATCCATGATCGAATGTACCAAATTGCTAACAAGCCAGAAAGGGACATGAGGCCAAGATGGAGAAGAAGAAAGCCCAGGACTGGGCCCACCTTCCCCGGGGGTCACCCGTTAACTCTTGAGGACACCAGTGAGATGCAGAGCAGCCCAGCAGCTGGTGCCCCCTACGCACAGGCACTGCAGTCAGGCAGCTGGAGCTCACGGTCCGTCAGCGAAGGTGATCCCTAGAGAGACCCACAGGACTTAGCTGGGATCCACGAGAGCTACATGCCAGAAACAAAGGTGGACAGGAGACACACGGGCCTCACGAAAGCTGGCTGCACTGACTGATCTCAGCTGCTAACCGGGTTAACAGGATGTAGCGCTGCTGGCGCCCTGACCACCTGCCAGCTGTAATGCCCACCTTCTCTGCAGCAAGTTAACCTCATATGAGGCCTCAAATTTTCTCTATTTTCTACCCAATGTCTAGAGTTTATTAAAAATGATAGACACATGGCAGGTCATGACACTTTGATGTGGTTGAAACCTAAGGACAATAAAAATGGACCTAGGGGGATCCAGATAATGAAGTGACTAAATCTTGTCCAAGAATGCGCTAAAATCTCAAACTAAATACAAACAAGATTCTGGTAACCAGTTAGAATGAACAGAAGCAGCAGATTACAGAAATCAAGGTCGAAAAATAAATGCACATCTGTACTGATTGAATATGGTAAAGAAAATATGGTGGTAAGTATTCTGAAACATATTACAATATCCACATAACTCCACACATTCATTCACACATTGTCATAATTAACACGGGAATGTCTTACCCTTCAGTGTCCATAGTTCTCTGTCCACTGATTTCATCAAGGGCGCGTACTTTCTTCACCTGCCTTTGGAAACCGTCTTCCTCACTTTCTTTCAGAGATCCCGATGCAGCATGGTGGTCTTGCATTTTCTTTTTACCTTCTATAATCATAAAACAATTGGCTTTGTGTGTGCACATGTGCACTCAAGAGCTTGGCTGTGCTGGGGAGTGGAGAAAGGAGAGAATTCTGAAGGCAGGAATCCCCTTTTTACCTTCCCAGTGCAAATTCATTGCTATTACAGGCATGTTTCATTTTATTGCCCTCCCTGGTAATGCATATTTTTAAAAAATTGAAGATTTGTAACAACCCTGAGTACAGCAATTCAATTGGTGACATTTTTTTCTGGCAGCATTTGCTCATTTCTTATCTCTGTGTCACATTTTTGTAGTTCCTGAAATATTTGGTTCTTTATCATTTTAATTAAAACAGGCATGACATTCCTTTAAGGCAAAGCCTAATCCAGCGGAAGTCCCTAGTTCTCAGCAATTCTATAAACACTGAGAGAGGTGAAGAGGCTTCAGAAGAAAAGTGTGAAGCCAGCAGGGGTTGGCCCATGAAGTTTAAGGCAAGATTCCATCTCCACTGCATACCTGTGCAAGGTAAGGCGGGAAGAGCTGACCCAGAGGCTGCTGCAAGTGCTCCAGGAGATGAAGCTAAGGCAGCTAATGAAGGTGGCTGCACTAAACAACAGGTTTTCAATGCAGAGAACTGCAAGGGGAGGCCACCCAGCACCATCACAGCTGGAGAGAAGTCAGTGCCTGGCATCAAGTCTTCAATGGACAGGCTGATTTTCCCGTTAGTGGCTAACGAAGCCAATATTCATTTAACATTATGAAAATCCTATGTCCCATGAGAATCAAGTGAAATCTACTCTGTGCTCTATAAATAGAACAAAGCCTGAATGACAGCACATCTATTTACAACATGAATATTTTAGCCCATTGTTGAGACCTACTGCTCAGAAAACAAAACAAAACACAAAAAAAAATTTCTTTCAAAATATTACTGCTCACGGACAATGCACAAGTCATCCAGGAGCTCTGATGGAGATGCATGAGATGAATGCTGTTTCCATGCTTAACACGACATCTATTCTGCAGCCCATGAATCAGGAGTCATTATGACTTTCAAGTCTTATTATTTAAGAAATACATTTTGGAAGGCTTTAGCTGCCATAGACAGTGACACCAATGATGGGTCTGGGCAAATGAATGGAAAATTTTCTGGAAAGGATTCACCATTTTACATGCCATTAAGAACATTCGTGATTCATGGGAAGAAGTCAAAATATCAACATGAACTGGGGTTTGGAAGGAATTGATTCCAATCCTGATGTGTGACTTTGAGGGGCTCAAGAATTCAGTGCAGGAAGGAGCTGCAGATGTGCTGAAAATAGCAGGAGAACTAGAGTTACAAGTGGAGCCTGAAGATATGACTGATTGGCTGCAACCTCATGATAAAATGTGCATGAATGAGGAGCTGCTTCTTATGGACAAGCAAAGAAATTGGTTTCTTGAGATGGAATCTATTGAAGATGCTGTGAAGAAGGTTGAAATAACAAAGGACTTAGAAGAGCGTATGAACTTAGCTGATAAATTACCACAGGGTTTGAGAGGACTGACTCCAACTTGGAAAGAATTTCTACTGTGTGTAAAATGTGTCAAATTGCCTGTGACAGAGGACTTGTTCCTGAAAAGCAGAGAGAATCCTGTCACAAACTTCATTGTGGTCTTATGTTAAGAAATTGCAAAAGCCACACCAATCTTCAGCAACTGCCACAATGACCAGTCAGCAGCCACCAATGTTAATTCAAGACCATCCACCTAAATGACTGTAACTCAATTAAAAAAAGTTAAAAAAAAAAGACCACCCACCAACAAAAAGATTAAACCTCACTAAAGGCTCCAAAGATGGCTAGCAGTTTTTAGTAATAAAGAGTATTTTCATTAAGTTATGAACATTGGGGTTTTTAGATAGAGTGGTATTGCTCACTTAATAGACTACAGTATAGTGTAAACTTAACTGTTATTTGCACTGGAAAACCAAAAAAAAAAACCCCAAAAAATAAGTTATTTGACTCTCTTCATTATATATATTTTATTCTAGGGGTCTAGAACTGAAGCCACAACATCTCCCAGGAATCCTGTATGTAAGGTTTTCTTCCCAACAAGCAACATACCTTCCAGGCTGCAGTCCCCAGTTGTCACAGCTCGCTGCATCGAATCCTCAGATCTGGTCTTCGAAACACCTGGCTGTAAGATAGATATGAGAAGACATTCAAGAAGTACTGATCCACAGCAATGTGCACATACTTAACATGAGAGGAATCATACGCTTGGAATCAGCTAAGATGGGCCATCTGCTTTCCGTGTGTTACAGCACAATTAAACACTGACACAGTGATGCTCGGTTCTCTGAGGTAAGCATCTCTGGGGGTGAGTAACAATCCTCACTCTCTTCTTGCTGCTGAGCTGAACGTCCTCCTGCACATGCATTTCTTCAGATTTCACTGTGGCTTCACAGACATGAGATTTATTAAGAGCAATTTCAACTTAAAACATTCTCATTGGTGACTAAATTCCCAAGAAAAATAATTTGAGTAGATATCAACATTTAATCTTCTGAGACATGAGATTGTTGTTCCTTGTGAAAGCTAATGTGTACAGTGGAAATCCTGCTGCAACTGGAGGCATTTACCTCAAATTCCTGAAGTGTTCATTGAAACAGCACCTTTCAAGTTCTCTGGAGATGTTCCTTTTTCCAGTATCTTCACACAGGACAGAAATATAGTATGTACTAAGATTTCAATGAAAACTCAGGGTGATATGCTTAAAAGGTGTATTTTTTTTTCCAGAAAGAAAGTATTTGGCTAACTGCAAAACAAACCATAGAAAATAAATATATTAGCCCTGGTACATGTCCAAAGACTTTGGTGAGCATTCTCTCCAGAAGATATTAAGGCAGTGAAATGATTCTGAACATACAAATTTTATAAAGAAAGGAAAGCAAGTGTTATACGTTCCCTTACAGATGCTTGAAAGCATCTGAGACTTTCCCTGAATTTCGGTTTGGGGCTGAAGACAGTGCTCCATTTGAGAGTTTAAAGCAGACAGGGCCTCTTCCTTCAAGTTCTAGCACCGGGCATCCTAGCAGCTCATTCTGACCCTTTGCATCTTTCATTTCCTTCTTCAGCTGGTTTTCTTCCACTGCCAGCCTGCCAATCTCTTCCAGAAAGTCTTGGTTTGTTCTGATGGGCAGTTGCTTCTCTTCAACCCTTTTGGAATCCTGTCCCTTCTCAGCCAGTACCCACAACTACCCCTAAGTTTCCTGTGATGGCAGCTGATCCAGGCTGGGCCCAGGACAAATGTCAAGCCCATAAAGAAATGTGGAAAAAAGACCTCCAGGCACAGATTTTTCCTCACCTCCACAGGCTTCCTCCTCCCTGGACAATGGAGGGCACGACTGGACAACAAGGGGAAGCAAGGGTGGGAAACTGCTCATGTCAAAGAGCTCACAAATGAGTGTTGCTGGTGAAATATAAACAAAGTTTACCCAAATTCACATGGAAAATTCTCTGTTTAACATCAACAGGGCAAGGAACTGTGCACCTAGTCTAGTAACTTCCTTAACCTCTCAGGTATTTCCTGGCATCTTCTGTGTATCTTGGAGGGCAGTGTGAGTGGTAAGAAAACTCTCTAGGTTGTGAAAATAAGACATATTTCCTAGTCTCTGAAATAGAAAAAGTCACAGAGGTTTTAGTCCATGAAATTCTGGGTCATTGTTCACAGGGAGGTTCCGCTCCTGGGCTCTCACACTCTGCTGTGGTCAAAAGCAGGAGGAGCAGGAGCACGCAGCTCACCCAGGGCACAAAAAGCCTCAGAAGCCCGGCTATGGTCAACGTGGCAGCTCTTACCAGGTGTGGGCTCTTGGCGTTCTGGTCCCTCACTGCCTGCAGCTTAGCTCGAACAATCTGAATGATGTCATTCAAATTTTCATTCACCTTCTCAATGGCTTTCAAGCTCTCCTTCAATGAAACATTGAATTAGTAACAATTACTCATTACTTTCATTTCTATTTTCAGAATGTAATCTAACAAGAGGTTCGTACCTTAAACTTCAGTGCTTTCTCAGAGGGCAGCTTCTTTTGCCTGATGGCCTTCTCTAAGCATTTCTTTGCGTTGTTGGTCTATGCAAAAATGTAATGAAGGAAACAGAATTACAAATACTAATTACACTGCTAGCTGAACCTATCTTGTGTGTGACCCCTTCCACTAATACAGAAAGTGGTGCTTTACATCTACGACACTTGCTTTGTTTATTTTTTTACTGATATATAGTCAGTTACAACGTGTCAATTTTCTGGTGTACAGCATGTTTCAGTCACATATATATATACACCTATGTTATGTTTGTCTTCACATTCTTTTTCATTATAGATTACAAGATATCAAGTAGAGTTCCCTGTGCTCTACAGAAGAAATTTGTTTTTTTGGGTTTTTTTTTTTTTTATCTAGGACACTTGCTTTGAACCTAGACCTCTTATGGAACACATGGAACAGGACAGTAGGATGAAGGAAAAGAGAGCCAAATAACTGAACTGCCAGAGGGGGGAGGAACTGAAGGTAAAATCACACACACACAAAAAAAGCAAAAGGACAAGGATACCTTCTGCACCCAAGCAGATATATTTTCTGCAAGTTCTCTGTTTTCATTCTCCAAATTCTTGCTCTGCTCAGTCATCTACTTTAAAGTAACTAAAAGGAGATGAAGCAATTTCTCATATTGGCAAGAAAACCCAGTAGAATAGAATTATCATGATTTATTAGCAGTAGAGACATATCTGGCTGGCACTATGAGTATAATTAACCTTTTAGCTTTTCTACTGTGCCTAAAGGAAGCAAATTTAGTGGCATTCTAAATGTGAGATCATTGAGATTCCTAGTTTAATTTTTTTCAAAGACACAGAAACACAATAAAAAGTCTTCCCCTAAATTCTCTCCCAGCTATAAGCACCATTCTTAGAAAATTCAATCATTCAAATACTTCTGACATCACCAGAGATGAAAAAGAAAAACCAAGCATCCTGTCCCCTTAACATTCTCTCCTCCAATTACTAAGGTAAGTAAACATGCCCCTGCTTAAAAAAAATAGAACCCTTATCCCACGCAGGTTCAACCCACAGCCAGGCCCTATCTGCAACACCACAGAAGGCAAGTTCAAAACGTTGCCTGACTGGGCCTGCAGAGGCCTCCAGTGTCTTCCTGCTGCCTGGAAGATCGTCTTTCATGAAAACCATGTTGGGGGCCCTGAAGGACAAGGTCGCTGGAATTAAACACTTTGGTACCATGTGGGCTTCCCCACCTAGACACTGGAGGACCTGGATAACACACAGGCCCTAAATGACAAGCTTTTCTATCACCAGGATGAGAATGTTACCATCACTGCTTCAGGAAAGCAGCACATGTAAAACAGCCAGTCACAGGCGACTCCACGTGTGAAGCTCTAGAACTCAGCCCTCAGAACCAGACTCCTCTCTCAGGCATCTAAGTCCCTCATCTGACCACACATTGCACACGTGTCTTCTGTCTGCCCAGTGGGGGTGCTCTGATGCTGAAATCCCTCTTATCAGCACCAGCCCTTCTGCATCAACTGTCACCAACAGCAGCCCTTGAGGGCCTACTGAGCACGGGGCAGCCACCCTGCCCACCACACACAGCCCCACTCAGTCAGCAGAGTGTGAAGCCTGCATAGAAAGCATCATCCTCAGGCTGAATCACTTCCATTAAGTCCCCACTGCCATGAATGGCTCCCTTCACTTATGAGCCACAGCCCATGGTTTCCCCTCTGCTGTGACACACACCGCCTGGCTACATCTGCATCCCTCCCTCAGCCTGGAGAGTCCTCACAGCCTCAAGTAGTGTTTCAGCATCTTTACTTTTCACCAAGAGCCAGCTCATATTAGGGACACACTCCGAACATTAGACTCTTCCCATCACCTGCTTCCTCAAGGTTGCTATGCAAAATTAAACTCATCCTAGTCTCCCTACTCCTGTGACCCTCCTGGCCTCTTAGCTCAATAGATGACAACTTCCTCTACGATGTCATTTAGACACCATCGCAGGAGTAAAATTTTCGAGTTGAGAAGTCAGTTAGACATCAGAAGTCATTGTGTTTACTCTTAGTTGAATTAAAATCCACATCAAATCCTGGTATTGAGAAAATATTACAAAGGAAATTAACTCTAATACCTTACCTTGACACACTGGAGGCTTTACCTAGGAGAGGAAGAAACATTAAATTTGAAGTCAAAACATATAATTAGTAAATCTATAATTTCTAATAAACTATCAAAACAGTAATCCATTGAAATCACAATTATCCCTTTGGTTCAGCATAACAATTAATATGATTAAAAATCAGGAAAAATCAGAATTTCCTACTTAAGGCATGATCTTTCACTCACCATTTCTGATAGCACAATGGTAAATAACTTATTTTAGAACAAAAGATCTGCTTACTTTCTATTAAATAAACATTACTCTATTCAATTTTCATAACGCATATTCATATTTAACAAAACTGAACTATATTATTTTCATGATATGTTGTTGTAATGCATCATTTACCTAATTTTTTTTTTTGTCAAACCAAACATCCACACTCAAGTCCAGAACCTGGATAGTTGTGTAACCTTCAAAAGGGAGAGAGAGACAGAGAGGAGAAAACTAAAAGAAAAATAAAGGCAAAATCTTTATACTAAGATTAAGATGCACCCCTTTCATTCAATGAAAAGTTTTCTGAAATCTTATACAGAGTTGACTGTTGAATTGATAAGCAATTGTAACATATGAGGTCGTAAGATTTGTCAAGACCACTAAAAACAAACGGACATCAAATGAGACATCAGACGAGAATGAAAATGAGTAATGGCTGTAGTAAAAGCACACACAGCAGCAGGACAGACAGCGACCATTTTCAAGAAGTGAAAGTGCTTCTTGACTCAGATACAAGTCATCGTATGAGGAGTAATAGTTCAGTAAAACCCAGGCAGGACTCCACTGTAATACCATGTAAAGACACATTTCCCTGACCCTTAACACATATTTCTTCATTCAAAACTTTAAGTGATGATCAGAGACTGAGGCCAGCCCCTAACCTTGCCAAGATATTGGAGAATCATCACAGTGTCGAAGATCCAGTGGCAATAATGTGGCAATAGAAGAATGCATCCACGGAGGGCAAACAGAAAACCACAGATGTTCCCTTAACTTCACACTTGCTCAGGAACACTGAGCTTCCCAGTCCCCTGTCACCCAACACACAGGCAGGGGCAGGTGGAGAGATAGATGGGCTCGCCAAATACTTAACCTTCCTGTTTTGTTATTGAAGAGAAGAGTTTATAAATTGCCACTGTCTCATTGAGAATATACTGTTGTCTTGCTCAATGAGTTCTTACTATAAAGATTTTGCAACAAATTTCCATTTCAAAACTAATTTGTGTTCAAGTTAGTAATCTAAAAGGAAACAAAGAAAAGACTCCTGGATTCTGGCCCAGGCAGGCAAATAAAATGTCCAGTGACTATAAAAATTCCTATTAGGTGTGATTAAAAGGACACTGTCAGGTACTTTAGTAATACTCACAGCAAGGACGGTCCTCCAGACGAACAAGAGAAAAATAGAAACTCCCCAGGAGGCAGCAAGAAGAATAAGCTTCCACAGAAGTTCATAAACATCAGACGCAGGATGGAAAAGGAGAATCAGAGTGTCGAGGATCTGAAAAGATATTAGATATAATGAGGAACCTCAAAGACACTCCCAGTGTATATGTCACAGAGAATCATCTTTAGAAACCCTCAACCACATCCTCAGATAGCTCCACAGAGAGGCGAGAAGGGACACTTGAGTTCAAAGGAGTTCTTGGGAGTGTGGGCATGTTTACTGCCTTGATTTGGTAATAGTTTCACTGCTGCACACATACGTCAAATACCTGATACACAAAATGTTAGAGATTTGACTTTGCTGACAGGCACATTGCAAATATTTTTAAAATAGTTAACAGAACTTAACTTATGAATGTAGAAGCCAACTTGAAATTGAAAATAAGCAAACACAAACCTACAGTGCATGGGAAGCCTCCATCTTCTATTGTATGTTCATGAAGTACCTGGACAAACCCCTATGAAATGTCTCCAAAAATACACCCAACATGTATGGGGAAAGAGCAATGAAGGTATGTGTTAAAATACAGAGAGATGTACAGAGATGTATTTCTACATTTATAGACTGGACATGAGTGAGAAAGCAGACCAGCTCTTAGAATAATGTCAAAATTAATATTCCAGCAAAAATTAATGATATATTTTAGCCCAACTATCTAAAAACCATGGAGGTTTTCTTCAATATTCACTTTGGTTCTGAACCAGAGCATGTAATGTCAGACTTCTGAAATAAATAGGGATTTGTATAATAGAGTTTTAATCATATTATACAAGATTACTCAAAGAATGAAGTTACATAAAAAGAGAACTCAAAATAATCAGTACAAATAATTTACATGCATATATCACAGTACTGCACCTACGTCCATTAATAGCCACCAAGAAAATTAATTTGTATTTCTGGAATGTACAGTCACCAAAACAAAAGCCAAACACATAGTTTTGTAAAAACTAGATTTATAAGTATTATAGGAGGGAATAAATGCACAATGTAATTTGTACTTTATCTAGACACCAAGTTTCAGTCTTGTGCAAATAAAACCCCTCTAGAAAGCAGCCTCTGAAATCAGTAACACTGTCATTGTCAGCTCTCACAGTTGGGGTCAGTAAAATGTGTGCTGGTGGAAAACATGCACTGTCTTTGCATAGCTGCCATCTGAGAGAGCAGTGGATCTCAGCACAAAGGAGAGACATGCAGATAAAAGGCACAAAAACAAACACCATCTAGTCGGTAACTGGTAAAACCCCCTCCAACATGGGCATGCTTGTTACACACGGCACTGTCTGAGTGCTAACGTCAGCAGCTGCCTCCTACCTAAAGTCTATCCATCAGGGCCGATGGACTCAGGTTCTGTCAGTGGCCATGAGCAACGGTGGAGAAGGACAAGTTAGTTTATCCAAATGCTCAAAGATGTGGTAGGGAAAGAGGGCTGACTAACCTGTGAGAATCCCAACAAAGATGACCTAGAAACGCCCTCCTTAGTAGGCTCAAAAGAAACAGAACAGACTCTTCTTTGGGTGGAGTGTTCATGTGGCATTGATTCTGCTTCAGTGCAAAGATTGTTCCTGACACTCGGTTTTTCCAGGTCCGTAAGAATCTGGTGGAAGCCTATCAGAACAAACCACTTAAATCCATGAGGTGTTTTCAGTCTTTCTTTTTTAGGGTGTGGAGGTGATTTATCCTGACACAGTAAAAATTTCACAGCATGTATCTGAATTTTCTTTATATTTAGACAATTCTAAAGACATGAAGGACACTTTCTGCTTTGGGGAAATCAACATTCTTCACAAGGACACATCACTAAAAAAAAAGACAACTCGTCCACCTCCTGGTCACATCCCTCCTGAGCATTTCCTCATTGTAAACATCACAGCAGGTTGCAGCCACTGATTTTCACATCACCTCGGCTCTCAGGGCTCCCCCACCAACCTAGCTGGACACAGAGTCCCTGGGGGCAGCCTCCAAGATAAAAAGGAAAGGGATAACTAAGAATTTGCTAGAAGTCCAATAAAAATAAAAGCAAAAATAAACAAATGGGACCTAAATAAACTTGGAAGCTTTTGCATAGCAATGGAAACCATAAGCAAAACAAAAAGACAACCTACAGAATGGGAGAAAATTTTTGCAAAACATGAAATTGACAAGGGCTTAATTGCCAGAATATAGAAACAAATCATACAACTAAATAAGAAAAAAAAAAAAAAACTCAATCCAAAAATGGGCAGAAGACCTAAACAAGCAATTGTCCAGTGAAGACATACAAATGGCTAACAGGCACATGAAAAAGTGCTCATTATCACTGATTATCAGAGAATTGCAAATCAAAACTACAATGAGGTATCACCTCACACAAGTCAGAATGGCCATCATTCAAAAGTCCACAAAAGACAAATGTTGGAGAGGCTGTGGAGAAAAGGGAACTCTCCTACACCGCTGGTGGGAATGCAGGTTGGTGCAGCCACTGTGCAAAAGTTTGTAGATTCCTCAAAAGACTAAGAATAGACTTACCATATGACCTAATAATCCCACTCCTGGGCATATGTCCAGAAGGAACCCTACTTCAAAAAACACCTGCACCCCAATGTTCATAGCAGCACTATTTACAATAGCCAAGACATGGAAACAGCCTAAATGTCCATCAACAGATGACTGGATAAAGAAGAGGTGGTATATTTATACAATGAAATACTATTTGGCCATAAAAAACCAATATGCCATTTGCAGCAACATGGATGTCCCTAGAGAATGTCATTCTAAGTGAAGTAAGCCAAAAAAGAAAGAAAAATACCATATGAGTTTGCTCACATGTGGAATCCAAAAAATAAATAAATAAAAAAGTGCATAAATACAAAACAGAAACAGACTCACAGACATAGAATACAAATTTGCGGTTGCCAAGGGGCTGAGGGGTGGGAAGGGAAAGATTGGGAGTTTGAAATTTGTAGATACTGACAGGCATATGCAGAATAGATAATCAAGATTATACTGTATATCACAGGGAAATATATACAAGATCTTATGCTAGTTCACAGAGAAAAAATTCTGACAATGAAAATATGTATGTTCATATATAACTGAAAAACTCTGCTCTACACTAGAATTTGACACACTATTGTAAAATGACTATAACTCAATAAAAATGTAAAAAAAAAAGAAGCTGTGGTATATTTTACACAATGGACTACTACTCAGCCATAAAAATGATAAAATGATGCCATTTGCAGCAACAGGGAATGGATGGACCTGGAGAATGTCATTCTAAGTGAAGTAGTCATAAAGGAAAAGAAAAATACCATATGATATCACTTATATTTGGAATAAAAAAAAAAGACAAACTTATTTACAAAACAGAAACAGACTTACAGCATAGAAAACAAACTTATGGTTACCAGAGGGAAAGGGAGTGGGAAGGGAAAAATTGGAAGTTTGAGATTCATGAATACTAATCTCTATAAAGTAGACAACAACTAGTTTACACTGTACAGCACAGGGAACTCTATTTAATGTCTTGTAGTAATTTATGGTTAAAAAAAGAATATGAAAATGAATATATGTATTTTCCTATATGACTGAAGCATTCTGTTGTACATGAGAAATGGACAACATGGTAAACTGACTATACTTCAATAAAAATATTTTAAAATTTATAGGGCTATTGAATATTTTTGTTACATTAAAATTTCTGAAAAGAATACATTTCAAAGAAAAAACAAATTTGCTCTAAGTTAACAAACCAGAAAGCACAGAGCAGAGATGACATTTCCCTGTTTAACAGACCAGCACCAACCCAGTGCTGAGACCCCACTGCTCCCAGGACTGCCAGACATCACCACCAGGAAGGGTGCACACACAGGAGAGCACACCACACAGGGACAGAACCGGAACACGCACAACTTGAAGCAGGATCCTGACAAGCTTTCAGGGAGCCAGTCTCACTATGACTTCTAGTAAATAGGAGTTTCTCGCTTTTTAAAAAACTGCTTTACTGAGATATAATTCACCCACTCCCCCATTTTAGGCATACAACTCAATGGTTTTTAGGATGTTCACACTTCCTTCTTTGATGCAATAAAGTAACTAATTCAGGTTTCATCCTGTCAACCTGCTGTTTGGTCCAAGAGGTCCTGATAGGACTCAGATCTTGAGGATGCTGGTGGCCAGAGCCGCTCTAGGCTGGTCAAGAAACCTGTCCTGAGAGCCTTGGGCTTCACCAATGATGCGTTCCCATCAAGGACCCTATGAGAAAGTATCTATTTAACCACAGTGTGAAAGAGCCCAGGAAAAAGGAGGACACCTGATGCCCGATGTTTACTCACAGTTGTATATTCATATCCAGTACACCCCAGCACGTGGGACCAGAACATCCCCATCACCTACATTTCCTGGTCCTCTCAGGTGGGGAGGGGGCAGGGGAGGGGAGGGGAGGGTTGGGGAGGGGTGGGGAGGGAGTGTGACAGGAAGAGGGTTTGGGCACTTGGGAGGAGAAGGGGGTCACAGAAAGGATGAGGGTCAATCAAGCTCTTGAGGGGAGGAAGGAGGGTTCAGTCAGGTCAGGAGGTCAGCAGGTCAGGAAAACAAACAGCAGGCAAGCGGACTCTCAGGAGCAGCTGGAGGGGACCAGACGCCTCCCTCCAAGCCTTCTCCTGTCTGAACGCTGCCTTAGCAACGCCCCATGCTTTATGACCTCTCTCGGCCAATCACCTGCCTTTGCCCCTGGCACCTCACAGTGGACATTCTGGGTGATGTCACTTTTACAATGTGCCCCGCCTAACTGATCCCCCACCACCAACTGCCATCTAACCCTGGGTCCTCTCTGCAAACTTTTCTGACCTTATGCTTTCTGGTCCTGCCCAACTGATGTCCCCTGCCCCCTACTTCGTGGGTGTTCCCTCCTTCTTTTGCAAATTCCCAGGATTTCCCTTGGGCAGTGGCTGAAAAACATATTAGGTAGACAATGACAGAACCAGGAGGAATCAAATATACAGGCAGGTTGGGAGGTCCTCTCTCCCCTTCGCTCAGCACTGCACACAAAATGCAGAGAGAACGTCCACAAGATGGAGATCTTAACAGCACACCATCTTAATCACATCACCACACCCATGTGGCTGTCCTTATCTGTAGTACACCTGTAGGTGACACATTAATTTTAAGTACGTATGTCACATGCATAAAAATAAGCCCTATGGTTTTTGATTAAAAAAAAACTATAAAAAATAATTATATATTGTCACACCCCCTACACTGCCCTTGGGTGATTCACTTACACCCAGGTTCAAGGAGGCAGAAACTACCTGGGTGGGGCAGAAGCAAAGTTGTGCTTTGGGGCAGTACTGGCTGTGAGGGGGCCTGAGAAACCCTTTTGGGGCGGTGGGAAGACTTGGTGTCTAGATATGGGGGGTGGTTGTGTTCACTCAATCAAGAAATACTGAGCACATGGGGCCTGCCAGTCTCAGGATTTGGAGAGACCCTCCTGCCCTGTGGGGAGTTGACCCCGACTGCTCACAGGCCCAGTGGGGCTGCGTTTCCAACCGCACTGCTGGGCCTTCCTGGTCCCACAGCCAGGCTTCAGGCGCTGTGCTGGCTCCAGGATCCCCTGGCCTGGAGGGACTGAGTCCCATCCAGGGTGAGCAGGCTTCAGGGATCCTGGGTCTCCTCCTACTGTCAATCAGAATTCCTTCCAACCCTCAGGAATCGGGATCCCCTGTAAATCACCAATTAGCATCAGGTCAAAGGTATTGAGGTCTCACACTAAGCAATAAACTGTGCAAACTGACCAAATTCAAAGTGCAGTGTTCCAACTACACAACACTCTCAATAACCCATTTTATGGATGAGAAGACAGAGGGGGTGTGAATCACCTTAGGGTCTCGGGGCGGCGAGTGCTGTAACTTAACCCTGAACTAAGATCTACCTTCGGAAGCGATTCCACCTGGAGCCCATCCTGTGACCTACTCCCTGAGGTTCTGAGGAAGACCGTTGTCTTTTCCTTGGGAAATTCCTCTTGCAATGACATTAAGTCATGCATCAGTCAGGACAAACGGTGAGGATGTGTTCATGAGGGATCCTGACTCTTAACGACAAGTCAACTTTGTCTCAGGAAATGGGTTTTCTATTACCATTAATTCGGGCACCAAGGTAAATAAGAGTAACAACATAAAATCCATCATACATATAAGTACTTTTAATTTAAAATATAAATAACTTTATGAACTATAAATGGATGAATTGCATTGGTCCATGACAAACAGGACATTACATACATTCATTACAAAGAAGTGCTGTCATGGGTGGGGATGTGGTGACAAGAGCAGGGTCATTTTTAGCAGGGAAGGATGTCCTACAGCTCTCAGTACAGGGTGGGTAAGTTCACAGAGCTTCTCCCCACGACCAAACTCTCACCACACACACACACACACACACACACACACACACACACACACACACACACACACACACACACACACACAGGCAAATGTACATAGATCCTAAAATGACCATCTACCTTCTGATCAGAAAAAAGATAAAGATATGTGCTCACATCACCTAACAACACACTGACTACACACACAGTTCCCATAATAACTTTTTAATACTTCAGTTCTATGAGCCTCTGAAGTTCCCCTCACATGCGCTCACCATCATCTAACAGAAAGAAGTCATAAAAAATTCTTAAAGTTTGATTCATTACAGTTCCTCTAAGAACTTATATTATTGCAAGTGTCAGAAGAATATAAAATTCAATTTCAGATGGAGTTTTTGGCTCAGTAGTTTTCATGGTTAAAAGTTTCCACTGACTACACAAAATTATTGGCTCTAGTTTTCTCGTTCTGTGCTTCCTGTCCCAACTAAAATTTCCCTATACATCTCGTTATTTTGGATTTCAGTCAGTGGCCTGATAGTGCATTTTGTAGATAGTTTGATTGTTCCTACAGATCGCTATCTATTGATGAGCATTTTATTCTTTTAGTATTAAATAGAACAAATGACTTCCAGTCTACAGCTTTTCCTGTAACTGGAGAAACAATAAAGCTTATACCGACGTCACTCACCACTACGCTACCAGACTCACAGCTTGTCCCGACCGCACTCTGACCTCCTCTAGTCAGTGTCCAGAAAAATCAAGCCCACACACGTGTGGATGTGACTCTATAGGGCCAGCATGCCTACCTTCTCCATTTACTTACTCTCTGTCGTCACTACTTTCCTATATTTGACCTAGAAGTTGCCCTCCTCCTACCCCTACCCTGAGCATTTCAGAAGAGTAACCTAAAAACTAAACGCTTCATGGCACAAACTGTAATCACATTACTAGTAGCCATAAAGTTAGCCTATGAATGAATTTAAAAGGATTAGAATGAATGTATGATAATTACTTTAAACAAAAACATTTTGACTAATAAAACTGTAATTAACTTCATAATTATCAAATGGCATTAGTCTATTTTACTATCCTTTTTGCATTTACAGTACCCTATATGGATACTAATATATAAATCACACTTAACATCCCCAATTACTATGCTTAGATGGCACAATATCATCATTTTTCATTACAGCCGCTGTCACCACGCTCAGCACCCATTCTACGTGAGCTGGCATAACACCTGCCATCAGTGCTCCCCGCCTGTGTGGCCGCACCGGGACCGTCACTAACAGCTGTGGGATCCAGCGCCTGCGGTACTGATTGTGTACAAAATCTTAACCTTCTTCAAGGCTAAAACTCATTATTCCAAACATTATAGTAATACAATTAACACGATTACCAAAATTATATCCTCTGAATTAACACTAAACCTTATGGCCTAGTAACCAGCCTTATCAGCTTATTGCTCCTGAATCAACTGACACAGCCTCCACTTTTCACTAGCCTCCTTTCTGTTAGTGCCTCCACTTGCATCAACAATGTCTCTTCTTCCACCAGCATACACAGCCAGCCAATTTCATCCATCTCAGCAATCATTAACCCCCAAAACTGTGTCATCACAAGTACCCTTACTACAAACATCCTTAGACTTTCACACTTCACAACTGACCACATTCTATAGTTTAATCAAAACAACATTAGTCAAAACCCTAATTATTTACTATCCACTGAGAAAATCAGACAAGATGATTAAATTCAGGACTCTGTTTCTTACTGTATGTACTCCTTGGATCATTTTCACTTGTCACTGCATTAATTTTTACCCAGAATCTTGTAGGTTCCTTACATTTTATAATAACTCAACACTAAACTCAGGCAGCATCCATTTCTTAATCTGGTGTTTCCCTATGACTGGCATGAGTAAGAGCATTTAGACTAAGCAAACTCCTTTAGGACCTGCTCCTTTGGTTCCCAAGGGCTTACCTGGAGTTTGCATTCCTGGACCCAGAGCACCTGCAGTCATGCTGCTCACACGAGGCAGCTGGGGCACATCACACATTATAATATTCAATCCCTTGGAAAACCAGATGTCATATCCTGTCCTTATACTATCTTTACAAAAATGATCATAACGAGCCCCATCTGTCTGTGCCAGGCAGATGTACAGCCACTCCTGCAGGGCTCCCCACCAGCCACAGACAGTAGGAGCTGTGGGCATCCGTGCTCAGACAGCATGATGTCACAGAGGGGCTCCAGCCCTGACAACAACCCACGCCTTACGTCCTGGTCTGAAGCACGTGTCAGGCACCCAGGCACTCGGTTCAGCACCGGGACGAGGAGTCCCCTCAGCTGGAGTGAAAACCAGCGAGCTTGCTGGGGCGCTGTAAGATGCGGAGCCACTGCTCTTGAACAGCCTGTGCAGAGACCCGCTGACTCCCCATCACGGCAGGGACACAGCAGGCTGAAAACTGCCTGGGGCTCTGGCCGGCTGGCAGGGGTGGCTCAGGGGGACCCCCGGACTCCCCCAGGCTCCTGCTCCCTCCCTCCGTGTTCCGGTGCTGCTCCCCACTCAGGTGGAGGCCTCCACTGCCAGTGAGAGTGCACACCGTGGGAGAAAGTGGCGCTGGCCTGGGTGTGGCCCTGCCTCTGAAAAGACGGCCGGCAGTCACGGCCAGCTAGTGTCCCCGCACACACTCTGCAGGGAACAGCACCAGCACCAGGGCAGGGCCTGCCATCACCAGAACTCACTTTCCTGTGCACGCCTGACGGGGTGCGGCCAGCTCAGTGGTGAGGCCCCAATTTCTCTGGCCCCAATCCACCCTCTAGCCAAGGTGTGCACACTGGGGAAAAAGTAAAACCAGTACAGAAGTGCTGCTGCAAGCCCTCAGGCCTCAGCCACATCCCAAACCAGAGACTGCCACCACACCCAGGAGAACCCCACTCCCACAGAGATCCTGCTCCAGGCCCACAGGATCCCATGCCACCCCTGATAGGGCTGGAACAGTCACTGAGCAGAGGAGAAGCCTCTGCTTCAACCTGGAACTGGCTCCAGCCCCTCTGACTCCAGCCCTGCCACCCCCATTGCAGCGGCTGCCAGCACGTCCCGCGGGAAGAGGGCAGCCCAGGATCACTTCAGGTCCAGCTGTTCCCAACAAACCCACTGGGCACAGAAGACTGCACAGGAATGCTCTCATGCAAGGACACCTTTCATTCTGGGGCAGGCAACTGTTTCACCTAATTTCACAGAAATAAAGAAAGTTAAAATGAGAAGACACAAGAACACATTTTAAATGAAAGAATAACAAAATAACCATAATGAAAAGAAATAAATACTTTACCTAACAAAGAGGTCAAAGCAATAGCAACAAGAATGATAACTGAACTGGGAAAAAGAAGAGATGAGCACCGGGAGAACTGTCAAAAGAACTAGAAAATATAAAAAAGACCAATCAGAGCAGAACTGCAAGTTGTACAGAAGATTAGGCAATGCAGATGATCCATTAGCAATCCGGAAGACAGAATGAAAAACACCCAATCAAAAAAGCAAGAAGAAAAGTCCTGCTACATGAGTTTAAAGCACTTCCGAGACAGCAGCAAGCATAGTAACACTCACATTACAGGAGTCCCTGCAGGGAGAGAGAAAAAGGCTGAGAAAACATTGGATAAAATTAAGGCTGAAAACTTCCCTAATCTGAAGAAAGAAACGAGTATCAAGGCATAGGAATCAGAGAGTCTCAAACAGGATCAGCTGAGACAGACTCACATCAAGACATACCAACATTCAAAAAGCAAAATTTAAAGACAATGATAGAATTCTAAAGGCAGCAAGAAAAAAGGAAAGTGTCACAGAAAAGGAAATCCCTCATGAGTCTATCAGCTATCTTTACTGCACATATTTTTTAAATTTACATGTATGTACTGTTCATTGTCTCTAAGACTGTTTAGAGCTTTAGCTTTTTAAACTTATGTAGTTATTAAAGGAATAAAACCAAACACAATAAAAATTCAAAAAGATACACGCATCCCACTATTAACAGCAACACTATTTACAATTGCCAAGACATGAAAGCATCCCAAGTACATATCAACAGATGAATGGATAAAGGAGATTCACCATATGTAGGTAATGGAATACAATTCACCCATAAGAGAGAAGTGTATTTTTCCTTTTTTGGCCTTCATTCATTTTTAACTTCAAAACCCAGAATTTTAGAATTGGCATAAACATTTCCATTGCATCAAAACCAACAAAATACCTAGAAATAAACTTAACCAAGGAGGTTACGTGTATTCTGAAAACTGTAAAACACTGATGAAGGAAATTGAGGATGATACAAAGAAATGGAAATATATCTTATGCTCTTGGGTTGGAAGCAACAACATTATCAAAATGGCCATCTACCCAAAGGAAACTACAGATCCAATATAACCCCTGTCAACACTCATGGCATTTTTCTTTTTCTTTTTTTTAGCTTTTTTTATTGATTTATAATCATTTTACAATGTGTCAAATTCCAGTGTTCAGCACAATTTTTCGGTCATTCATCGACATATACACACTCATTGTCACATTTTTTTCTCTGTGAGTTATCATAACATTTTGTGTATATTTCCCTGTGCTATACAGTGTAATCTTGTTAATCTATTCTACAATTTTGAAATCCCAGGCTATCCCTTCCCACCCTCCACCCCCCGGTAACCACAAGCCTGTATTCTCTGTCTCTGAGTCTAATTCGGTCCTTTATTTACTCTTTGTTTTTGTTTGTTTGTTTTTGTTTTTGTTTTTTAGATTCCACATATGAGCGATCTCATATGGTATTTTTCTTTCCCTTTCTGGCTTACTTCACTTAGAATGACATTCTCCAGGAGCATCCATGTTGCTGCAAATGGCATTATGTTGTCAGTTTTTATGACTGAGTAGTATTCCATTGTATAAGTATACCACCTCTTCTTTATCCAGTCACCTGTTGATGGACATTTATGCTGTTTCCATGTTTTGGCTATTGTAAACAGTGCTGCTATGAACATTGGGGTGCAGGTGTCATCCTGAAGTAGATTTCCTTCTGGATACAAGCCCAGGAGTGGGATTCCTGGGTCATATGTTAAGTCTATTCCTAGTCTTTTGATGAATCTCCACACTGTTTTCCATAGTGGCTGCACCAAACTGCATTCCCACCAGCAGTGTAAGAGGGTTCCCCTTTCTCAACAGCCTCTCCAGCATTTGTCATTTGTGGATTTTTGAATGACGGCCATTCTGACTGGTGTGAGGTGATACCCCATTGTAGTTTTGATTTTCATTTCTCTGATAATTACCGATATTGAGCATTTTTTCATATGCTTTTTGATCATTTGTATGTCTTCCTTAGAGAATTGCTTGTTTAGGTCTTCTGCCCATTTTTGGATTGGGTTGTTTATTTTTTTCTTATTGAGTAGTATGAGCTGCTTCTATATTCTGGAGATCAAGCCTTTGTCGGTTTCACTTGCAAAAATTTTCTCCCATTCCGTAGGTTTTCTTCTTGTTTTACTTCTGGTTTCCTTTGCTGTGCAGAAGCTTGTAAGTTTCATTAGGTCCCATTTGTTTATTCTTGCTTTTATTTCTTCTAGGAGAAAATTTTTGAAATGCATGTCAGATAATGTTTTGCCTATGTTTTCCTCTAGGAGGTTTATTGTATCTTGTCTTATGTTTAAGTCTTTAATCCATTTTGAGTTGATTTTTGTATATGGTGTAAGGGAGTGTTCTAGCTTCATTGTTTTACATGCTGCTCTCCAGTTTTCCCAACACCATTTGCTGAAAGGACTGTCTTTATTCCATTGTATATTCTTGCCTCTTTCTCAAAGATGAGTTGACCAAATGTTTGTGGGTTCATTTCTGGGCTATATGTCTGTTTTGGTACTAATACCATGCTGTCTTGACTGTAGCTCTATAGTATTGTCTGAAGTCTGGGAGAGTTATTCCTCCAGCCTCTTTCTTTCTCTTCAGTAATGCTTTGGCAATTCTAGGTCTTTGATGGTTCCATATAAATTTTATTATGATTTGTTCTAGTTCTGTGAAATATGTCCTGGGTAATTGGATAGGGATTGCATTAAATCTGTAGATTACCTTGGGCAGTTTGACCATTTTAACAATATTGATTCTTCCAATCCAAGAGCATGGAATATCTTTCCATTTTTTAAATTCTTCTTTAATTTCCTTCATCAATGCTTTATAGTTTTCTCTGTACAATTTTTCACCTCCTTGGATAGATTAATTCCCAGATATTTTATTACTTTGGGTGATATTTGAAAGGGGATTGTTTCTTTACTTTCTTCTTCTGTTGATTTATCATTAGTGTAAAGAAATGCAACTGATTTTTGAACATTAATTTTGTAACCTGCTACCTTGCTGAATTGTTCAATCAGCTCTAGTAGCTTTCGTGTGGACCTTTTAGGGTTTTCTATATAGAGTAACATGTCATTAGCATATAATGACACTTTTACCTCTTCTTTTCCAATTTGGATCCCTTTTATTCCTTTCTCTTGCCTGACTGCTGTGGCTAGGACTTCCAGGACTATGTTGAATAGGAGTGGTGATAGTGGGCATCCTTGTCCCAGATTTTAGTGGGAAGCTTTTGAGTTTTTCACCGTTGAGTACTATGCTGGCTGTAGGTTTGTCATATACAGCTTTTATTATGTTGAGATATGTTCCCTCTATACCCACTTTGGTGAGAGTTTTTATCATAAATGGGTGTTGAATTTTATCAAATGCTTTTTCTGCATTGATTGAGATGATCATGTGGTTTTTGTCCTTTCTCTTGTTGATCTGATGTATTACATTGATTGATTTGCATATGTTGAACCAGCCTTGTGTCCCTGGGATGAACCCCACTTAGTCATGATGTATAATCTTTTTTATGTGTTGTTGGATTCTATTTGCTAAAATTTTGGTGAGGATTTTGGCGGCTATGTTCATCAGTGATATTGGCCTATAATTCTCTTTTTTTGTAGTGTCTTTGCCTGGTTTTGGTATCAGGGTGATGGTGGCTTCATAGAATGAGTTTGGGAGTATTCCCTCCTTTTCAATCGTCTGGAAGAGTTTGAGAAGGACTGGTATGAGTTATTCTTTGTATGTTCGGTAGAATTCCCCGGTGAAGCCGTCCGGTCCTGGACTTTTATTTGTAGGGAGGTTTTTAATTGCTATTTCTATTTCCTTTCTAGTGATCGGATTGTTCAAGTGTTCAGATTCTTCTTGATTCAGTTTTGGTGATCAGTATGTTTCCAGAAACTTATCCATCTACTCTAGGTTATCCAGTTTGCTTCCATATAGTTTTTCATAATATTCTCGTATGATATTCTGTATTTCTATTTTGTTTGTTGTAATTTCTCCATTTTCCTTTCTTATTTTGCTAATTTGTGCTCTCTCTTTTTTCTTCTTTGTGAGTTTGGCCAGAGGTTTGTCGATTTTATTTACTTTTTCAAAAAACCAGCTTTTGGTTTGGTTGATATTTTCTATGGTCTTGTTAATCTCTATTGCATTTAATTCCCCTCTGATCTATATTATTTCCTTCCTTCTGCTGCTTTTTGGGGCTTTTTGTTCTTCTTTTTCTAATTCATTCAGGTGGTGGGTTAAATTGTTTATTTGAGATTGTTCTTCTTTTTTGAGGAAGGCCTGTATCGCTATAAACTTCCCTCTTAGCACTGTCTTTGCTGTGTCCCATAGGTTTTGAGTGGTTGTGCTTTCATTATCATTTGTCTCAAGGTATTTTTTTAATTTCAGCTTTGATTTCCTCATTGATCCATTGTTTTTTCAATAACATATTGTTTAATTTCCATGCTTTTCTTTTTTTCTCCTTTGTTTCTCTGCTGTTGATTTCCAGTTTCATGGCATTGTGGTCAGTAAAGATGCTTGAGATAATTTCTATCTTCTTAAAATTGTTGAGGTTTTTTTGTGCCCAAGTACATGATGAATCCTGGAAAATGTTCCATGTGCACTTGAAAAGAATGTATATCCTATTTTTGGGGGGTCTAATGCTCTGAAAATATCCACCAAATCTAGTTTTTCTATTGTAGTATTTAATTTCTCTGTTGCCTTGTTTATTTTCTTTCTGGAAGATCTGTCTAGTGATGTTAATGCAGTGTTAAAATCTCCAAATATGATTGTATTCCCATCAATATCCCCCTTTATCTCTGTTAGTATTTCTTGTATGTACTTAGGTGCTCCTATATTGGGTGCATATATATTAACAAGTGTAATATCTTCATCTTGTATCATTCCTTTAATCATTATAAAATGTCCTTCTTTATCTTTATGGCCTTTGTTTTAAAGTCTATTTTGTCTGAAATCAGTACTGAAACACCTGCTTTTTTGTCTTTTCCATTTGCATGGAATATCTTTTCCTTCCTTTCATTCTCAATCTATATGTGTCCTCCCTAACGTGGGTCTCTTGTATGCAGCATATTGAAGTATCTTGCTTTATTATCCAGTCTGCCACTTTATGTCTTTTGACTGGAGCATTTAGTCCATTAACATTTACAGTAATTATTGATAGATGTGTGTTTATTGCCATTTTGAACTTACCTTTGCAGTTGAATTGTTATATCCTCTTTGTTCCTTTCTTCTTCCTTTTGTGGTTTCGTAATTTTCCTTTGTATTTTCATGGATTTTATTTAATTTTTGTGACTCCCTTGTAAATTTTTGGCTTGTGGTTACCCTATTTTGTAAATCTATTAACCCATTACTATAACTGTATTTATTAAACTGATAGTAACATGATCTCAAACCCATCCTACTGTTAAAAAAATTTTAAAAAGAAAGAAAAAATATTCTATATTTCCCTGCCTCCCTCTCCCACTCTCAGTGATTTGTATGTCTTCTTTTATAATTTCATGTTTACTTTATTTGTAATTAATGAGTTATCACCTTTCCAGTTGTGAGTTTCTTATTTCTGCAGCATCCTGCTGCTTTTCTATTTAGAATAGCCCTTTAAATATTTCTTTTAGCATGGGTTTAGTGTTGCTAAACTCCTGCAGTTTTTTTGTCTGTGAAACTCTTTATTTCTCCTTCTATCCTAAAGGATAGCCTTGCTGGATAAAATATCCTAGGCTGCATCTTTTTTTTTCATTCAGGGCTTTGAATATATCTTGCCATTCCCTTCTGGCCTGTAGTGTTTGTATAGAGAAATCAGCTGAGAGCCTTATGGGGGTTCCCTTGTAACTTACTCTTTTCTTTCCTCTTGCTGCCTTTAGAATCCTTTCTTTATCCTTGACTCTGGCCATCTTGATTATGATATGTCTTGGTTAGGGTCTATTTGGGTTCTTCCTGTTTGGGACCCTCTGAGCTTTCTGTACTTGGATATCTGATTCCTTCTTTATGTTTGGGAAGTTTTCAGTCATGATTTCTTCAAAAACCTTTTCAATCCCCTTTGATCTTTCTTCCCCTTCTGGGACCCCTATTATGCGAAGATTGGGATGCTTTATATTATCCCATAGTTCCCTTATGCTATTTTCAGTATTTTTTATTTGCTTATCTTGTAGTTCTTCTGAATGGGTGCTTTCTATCACCCTGTCTTCTAGACCACTAATTCGTTCCTCTGCATTATCTAGTTGACTTTGCACAGCTATTAGATCATTCCTCATCTCTGTCAATGGGTTTACCCATTCTACTTGGCTCTTCTTTATAGCTTCAATTTCATTTTTGACACATTTTATATCTCTAAACACTATCTCTTTTAATTCCTTCAGCAATTTGATCACTCCTTTTTTGAAATTTTGATCTAGTAGTCTATCAATGTCTATTTCATTGATCTTTCTTTCAGGGGATTTCTCTTGTTCTTTTAATTGGGAAACGTTTCTCTGCTTCATCTTGCTCATACCTCTCTGGCACTGTGGTTTATGGAGTATCAGTTGTCTATTATGGTCCTTAAAGGTTTAACCTATCTAATGCCTATTTACGAATAGATCTTAGGAATAAAAGAAAAAAAATAAGAGAGAGAGAGAAGGAATTTTAAAAGAAGGGAGAAAGAGGGTTTGAAAACATTGTATAATGAATAATAGAAGAGCGAGTTGAAGCAGAGTATTAATCAGGTTGAGACGTCCTTTTAAAACCTTTAAAAAAAGGGTGGGGAGATGAATAGATGTATTTGAAACCTCTGTCTAATCAATAACAGGACATCAAAACCCAAGAGAAATAGAAATGTATTAAGAGATAAAAATTAAGAGAGTAACAGAAAATAGAACAGGTAAAAACAGATTTAAAAAAAAGAAGAAAAAAAGGGGGGTTGTCGGTGTTCTCCTGGAGTCTGTGTGCTTTTAATGTGAAGTCTTTCTTTCTTCATCCTGTTTTGGAAGCTCAGCTTGCTGTTTTCAGAGGCCCTCCATTGGCCCCTCTTCTGTGCTGCTCCCAGCACCTGTCGGCAAGCAGATCACGCCTCCTCCTAACACTGGGTCAGGTGCAGCTCTCCTCTGCTGTGGGCGGGCGGGTTGATGCCCTTCCGGATGCCGCAGTCAGATGTTGCAGACTGGCCGGGTAGGAGGGCGGGTCGTGCCCACTCCCAGGACCTCAGTCAGGGGCTGTGTTCCTGCCCGAAAGGTGGGGGGCCGCTCTCGCTCTACCTGCGCCTCCGCTGGTAGCTCCGCTGCTCTGTGCGGCTGCGTGCTCCACCCTGGTCGGCGCTCCGCAGGTGGGCTCAGGGAGGACCAAGGGACAGCCCTGTCCCTGCTCCGAGCCAGAACACAGCTCCTTGTTTGTCTTTGTGGAGCAAGTTCTCTGAGGGACCAGGATGAAAGGATCCTATCTGCCCCTGGCTGTATGTAGGCCAGTCTCAGTCTGGCCTTTGAGGCTGCTAAGCCCTTCGGTGCAGATGCAGGTTTCGCCCCCGCCCCCGCCTGGGTGCTAAGCGCCGGAGGATATGGCGCTATGGCGGCTGTGCCTGAGCCCCGCCTCTCTTCCCCTGAAAACTTTCCGCAGGTTTTCAGAGACGGGGGTATGCACCCTTCCCCCGAGAGCACATCAACCTTGCTGTTTTATGGAGGGCCCAGCTTGTTCTGCCCTGTGCACCCACAGCCACGGCGCACAGCCCCTTGCGTTCCACCTGGGCTGCATCCGTGCAGCCGCCCCCGTCCTCCACCCGGCTTGTGCAGCCTGGCCCTGCCCGCCACTGCCGGCCCGTCTCTGGCTGGGTGTCGTGGGGACGCTCTGTGCCCGTTTAACTTAGTTCTGTCAGTCAAGGGCTGCTCTGTACAGATCAGAGCCTCGGAGGCTCCCCCTCCAACCAGCTTGCCTCTCAGTTGGAGAGGGGAGACCCAGCGGGCGAGCGCCAGTCCTCCTTTGCCGCTCCCTCCCCGCAGGACCCGTCCCACGCTGCTTTGCCTTTTGTTCTTTCTTTTTTCCTTTTCTCCTACAAGATTTTTGGCGTCTTTATCTTTTGAAGAGGGCAATGTTCTGTCGGAGTTCCGCAGGTTCTCTGGTTGGCTGAGTGGGTCCATAGATGTAGGTCTTGTTGTATCTGTGGGAGAGGGTGAGCCACGAGCATCCCTGTACTCCGCCATCTTCTCCGTCCTCCGTCTCTTATTTTATAATTTAATTGAAATCTAACATTTATTCCTGTTTAATGAAGAATTTGGTAGGTCTTTGGTCCCAGTTCCTGGATGGCAACACCTAAAGCCTTGAAATTTCCCAAGGTAGGAATGTCTTTTCTATTCATGGTGGACCCTTGGATGGCTTGTGTTCATGAGATGACTCAGGATTGGGACTGGCTAGCCAGAGACACCAAGCATGTGATTAAAGGAGTGGCACTTTGAGCTTTGTGACAAATGAGTGACCACCAGGAGAGGAATGGGCTCAATGGTTAGGGCTAAGGAAAGTTTTGGGTTACAGTTAGGGTTTGGGTTAGCCATGTCGGTAGTGACCCAATAAATCATGTCTTTGTAATAAAGCCTCCAGAAAAGACTTGGGGCAATAAAGCTCAGAGCTCCTGTGAGCTTCCTGGTTGGTAACACTCTTGGAGGACTGTCACTCTCAGATGCCATGAGGGCAACCCTGAGCCCTTCCCACTGGAGTGCTCTCTACAACAGCTCACCTGATGAGATCTAAGGGCTGCTTCTTGTCTATGCTTTGAGGAGGAGCCCATTCCCTGTACAGAAGGCCCGGTTTGCTGGGGCAGCTGATGTCCTCTGACGTAGGCTAAAGTTACATTGGGAAGCAAAAGTAAACAGGTGAGCATCACTGTCACCACGTTTTCACATGTTCTGTTGTTAAAATGTGGTGCTAACACTTCGTGGTCATTTGTAAATATGGGGCCCTCACTTGCCAGGAGGGATGGAGGTACCATATACTTTTTCATAATTCTCACCCAGTATTAATACTAACCTCTTGAGGGTCATTTGCAATAGTGGGTGGAAAGGAACGCTTGGATGTTACAGTCCTGGGACCACTGTGGGTACCTGGTGAGAGCCTTGCAGATGCTTAATGTCCTACAAGTGGGCCAGTCTTCAAAAGCCAAAAAACTAGGCCACCCAAGTGCCCAAACTGCTGCAGTGGAGGGAAACCTGACGGTGCAGCCCCCTCCTTGGACCCCCAGAGGAACCTGGACTCTGGCTGTTTAGGGGCAGGGTCAATTCTAAAACCCAGGCTTTTTTGTCCCCACAATTCAGTAGATATTCGGTGACAGCACATGGAATATAAACAACAAAGAAACTTGACATGATGTTATATATTTAGCTTACTCAAGAAACAAAATTTAAATCCAGTCATTCTCCTTCCCACCTGACCTACATTCCTTTCTCCTGTACTAGAACCGGATTATTACCCACCCAGCCTTAGCATGGGTCCTGACTCCACTTACCTCCCTCCCAAACACCACATGAGATGATTCCTCAGCCTGGATGTGGGACCAGCAAGTACAAGAGGCTCTAGTGGAAAAGAACTGGCTGTGTGCAGATGTCAACTAAACACTGTAGGATCCTGGTGTCCCACAGTAGTAATCATGACAGCTGTTTGCAAGTGTCCCCAAAGTTCATTTAAGACTCTCACTGCTAATTTTGCTGGTACATAAATATAAAACATGTGGACGGCTGGGCTGGACTGCTATGCTGAGTCTCTGATCCAGGAAGCTCAGTGTCTTCTCCCTGTACCCAGCTCCCAGTTCTGTTTATGCATGTGCATCAAGCAGCTGTTTAGTGTCCATTTTAATATCTTAAACAGTGCATTTCAGTATTGTCTTCATCCACAAATACGTGTACCACAAAGTAGTAACGATCAATCTCACTCTTTGCTTTCTTTGATCTTAGAGAGTCAGATAAATGGATAGCAAAGATAACAAAGTCATAGAGCACTATAATACAGTATTTCCATTATTTCAATGACAGGATTTATTTAAAGAGCTTAGATATAACATCCTTGCATTTATGGCATCATTAAGCGTCTGAAGCTGTTACATTTTAAAAACTTCATTTCATGCGAGATGTTATCCGTTAGAGAAGTGCTCCTGAATTTGAGGGGTTGCTGTCACCTCAGATGGAGTCCCTAAAAAATGTCAACACTCTGCAGTATTGCCATCATGACAAGAACCCAGACAGATGAAATTTGGAAAGCCCTGTGGCTTCCTAGTGCACAGACAGAAAATGGTATTTCAGAGGGAAAAGCCTGAATTACAGAAAATGATAAATGAAATGGTCTAAAATGCATTTCCCTTACAAAGAACTAATACTTATTTGGTTGATAATAACATGTCAATAATTATGAAAAGAGCTGACAGATGCATAGTACTTACTATTAGCCAGGGCTGTTCTAACATTGACACAGATTCATTAATCCCCTTAGCAACTCTACGAGGTGGGTAATATTATTATCCCCATTTTATTGATGAGGAACTTGATAAATACAGTGGCTAAATGACTTTTACAAGGTCGACAGCGAGAACCCAGCACAGGTGTTCCAGCCTGAGTCTACGCTCTTGGCCACTTCTCTTTTTTTTTTTTTTTTTTTTTTTTGTGGCGGGGAGATAATAAGGTAATTATGGTGGGGGGTGGGGAGGTAATTAGTGTTATTGGTTTATTTTAGAGGAGGTGTTGGAGGCTGAACCCAGGACCTTATGCGTGCTAAGCATGCACACCATCACTTGAGCTGTACCCTCCCCTTTCGAGTCTATGCTCTTAACTGCTAATCCGCACTGCCCCACATGGTAACTCTGGGGGAACTACACTTCATCCATTCACTTGTTAAACTCAGCCTTCCCGGTGCCTGGGATTTAGCAGTGAACAAAACAACATGGTTCTTGCCCTAAGTGAGCATCTCGCCTCCTGACATATTGTCTTCATTTTACCCAGGAAGAAACAAGGTCAAGAATATTAGCCTTTTCCTGTTAACACCGGAGGATACATGACGTGCTTTATTTCATTTCTGCCATTTGACTTACACCATGGGAAGGGAAAGCTGCCTTGCAAATCCCAGAGCTCACAAGCCTGTTAATCCCGAATTTTTTTTTAACACTATCCCTTAGTTGATACTTGATCTGAGAAAGGATGAAGTAAACCTAAAAAGATTCTAAGAGAGTGTGTGGTTTATACAGGGTAACTAACCAGCCACTGTTTATTATCCTAACAGGAATCTCTAGGCATATTTCTTTTCTTTCTCTTTTTTTCTTTTTATGGGCAGCTTTTAAAAACCAAACCAAACCAACCAAACCAAATCACTGATAATTCAACAGCAGGCTCTAAATCACCCCCAAGACAGCTGCTAAACTCGGTTTAGACTTACAATGCAGCTCCTGGTGGCTGGATTGAAGAATGTATCTCTATCCTGAATATAAAAGTCATTCACGCAGCTCTTCTCAAATAGGGAAATGAAAAACTCTTGCTCCAGCTTGATGATACTTTCATCCACTTGGGGGACTTTCAGATAACAGCTGAAATTATCAAAGGCTGAAGACCGGGTTTTCAGATCATTGGGCTTCAGAGGCAATTTTATGTGCAGTATCTCAACTTATGTACAGAGCACCTCCCACAGGGTGTGTACTTTTGCAAATACAAGCTTGTCATCCAAAACCTATATTGGGAGAATGAAAACACAAACCAGGAAACTAACTATTTTCACATTTTTAGTACACAGGTTTTTCTTACGTTGCTGGTAGTTAAAGCACTTGTGCAAACACACACACATATGACACTGGTAAAAGTGAAGATATAATAAAAGTAGATTTGCAAACCATCATACATATTTGCCTTAAAGATAATTTCTTTTTTGAAATTACTGAAAAGTTATTTAAAATCCTTGCAGTTCATTCATAAAATAACCAATGATTTAGATGAAGAAAAGCAAACTTCTTAATTTTTAGTCCAAATTAGTAACTAAAAATAGAAACACCAAAATATTCTTGGCAGTGGTATTGTAATGACAATTTTTTAAATTTCTGAAACCTAGGACTAATTACATATCTGTTCAATATAGTGTTAAACGGCCATTAAAAGGGATTTAAAAGAATTATATTTATTGATATGGAATATATAATAAAAGGAAAAAGCAAAAAAATATGAAATAATAATTTTCCTTCTTGGAAGGGAAAAATATCTACATTTGAATAAAAAAAGTTTAGAAGGATTTTAAGATTCTTAATGTATAATTAAGGTACAGATTATTTTTAATTCCACTGTTCTTTCATTTTCAATTTCTGGGGGTAAATTTTTATAATAAAAAACTCTTTAAAAAGGTTCTTGCATAATTAATAGATATATTTATGACTACATCCTCTGGCTATTAGAAAAGATCTCCTAGCTTTGGATCTGAAACATACATTCCGTAATGCAGATTCTGACTGACTCGCCTCCCAGCCCACAGCAAATGCACGGCTAGTGTGACATGTTTCAAATACCATTCCGGGTAACATGCATGCTCCCAACCAATGGTTGCAAAGGGACTGACACTGATCTGGTTGCTCCCAGCTGCAGACCATCATAGATGAGGTTGGATTCATAGGCTCATGTTTTCTCTGTCAAAAGAAACCAGAAAATGTTAGGCTTTTACTTTCACCAAGGGAACAAGAAGTTGTTTGATTTTTTTATGCAAAAATAACAACAAACCAATTTGAACCTGATGAAAAGACATTTGCTCAAAACAGCACAGTAGCAATGAAGGTGCTCTGGCAGGCAGAGATTTGTTGGATTCCTGTGAGTGCTGGACTCCCACATGGAATTCCCTTGGCACTCCAGAAGGCCTGTGGTTGTCCCCATGTGTTTGTGGCCATATGTGGAGCACAAAACTCTCTGGCTTTGCCACAATTTCAAAGCATTTTTTGGCTTTTGAAAAGTTTTGGACTCAAATGGAGTTTTCTTGAGTCCACTCACTGATGTCATTCACCAGAGTTATAGTCCAGATCTGATATTCTAGACTCTTAAAATCTTGCAGACATTCAAATGGTTCAGGTTTGGATGTGTATTTACCTCTGCAGGCCTGGACCAAATTCGATAAAGCCACCCGGACAAGTTCAGCAAAATGTAAAGAAATTTTTCTCTCTGCAAGTCTGAAATGTCTGTGAAGCTATAAAAACTTCTGCATCTACAAAAATAGAGAACCAACTCATCAGTAACATATTTATCCATAATGCATGGCCATTTAAAAAAAAATACTGTATTAACTGCTATTAAATCCTATCTGGCTTTTGCCAAATTGTGTCCTAAACTGTAAGGAAAGTATATAAATGTAGAGAATTTTTGACCTTTTAAGAGAAAAAGGAACCCTCCTACTCAGTTGGTGGGAATGTAAATTGGTGCAGCCACTATGGAGGACAGTATAGAGGTTCCTTAAAAAACTAAAAATAGATTTCCATGTCATCCAGCAATCCCATTCATGGGTATATGTCTGGAGAGGAATATAATTCAAAAAGACACATGCACCCCAATGTTCACAGCAGCACTATTTACAATAGCCAAGACACTGAAACAACCCAAATGTTCACTGACAGATGACTGGATAATGAATGTGTGGTACATTATATAAATATGTATATATACATATATATAAACACACATATATACCCACGCACACACACACACAATGGAATACTGCTCACCCATAAAAGAGAAAATAATGCCATTTGCAATAACATGGATGGACCTACATGGTATTATGCTAAGTGAAATAAGTCAGAGAAAGAAAAACAATTATTCTATGTATTAACTTATATGTATATCTAAAAAATAAAACAAATTAATGACTATAATAAAACAGAAATATACTCACAGGTACACAGAACAGACTGGTGGTTACCAATGGGGAGAAGGAGGAGAGGGGAGGCAGGAAGGGAGTAGGAGATTGAGAGGTAAAAATTACTATGTATATAATGGATAGGTTACAGGGCTGCATCATGCAGCACAGGGAAATATAGCCATTATTTTATGGTGACTTTAAATGGAATATAATCTATAAAAATGTTGAGCCTCTGTGTTGTACACCTGAAAATACTAGGATGTAAATCAACTACTCAATTACAAAATTTTTAATCAAAGTTTTCTTTTCATATTATTTGCAATAATTTACAAGCCAGCACTGTCAATAGAAACTTAGCGCAAATCACAATTTCCAATAATCCCATTTGGAAAATAAAAAGGAACAAATGAAATTAATTCCAGTAATAATTATATTTATCTCAAAATATCCAATATACTATCATTTCAAAAGTGTGATAAACACTTTTAAAACTTATTAAAAAATATTTTACATTATTTTTGTTGTATGAAGTCTTGAAAATCTATTACGTATTTTCCACTTATAAAACATCTCAATTCACAATAGCCACATGTGGTCGGTGGCTACCATACTAGACAGAGCAGATTACACCATTTCCAATTCTGAAAAATTACCTGCTCTTACTTATTTAAAAAACTTGCAGAAAAGACTTTAGATATTCCCTATATCAAACAAAGCAACCTTGACGGGTGTGGAGTATCTTCATTATAGGGTGAAAAATAAAGGTAAGAGAGCCATGGTTACATGTATGTTAATTTAACAATAACTTCTTAATTCATTCAGGACTTTACAATCTTTCTTCATATGCCAAGGATTCACTGTCACTCTGCAATATTTTTCACTATTATCATCTTTGGAATTGAGAGGATTCTGATGACCCTGCTTTGTGCATCTGTACATAAAAGAAAATAACAAAACAGAGAAAAAGACCTTGTTAAAGATAATTTAGGGGGGAGGGTATAGCTCAAGTGAAAGATCATATTCTTAGCATGCACAAGGGCCTGGGTTCAATCCCCAGTACTTCTTCTAAAAATAAAATGAATAAATAAAAATCTAATTACCACCCCCCTGCAAAAAATTAATTAACTAATTTTAATTAAAAGTTTAAAAATGATAATTTAGTGCAGGCTTATCAGGCTACAAGAGCTACAATGAATGCCCGTCCCCCCATTAATTTAGAAGAAGTCTCACAGTATTTCCCAACATAAAGGTTAAAATATAATTCAGAACACTTTCTGATGGTCAGCATGATTTTAACAGAAAAGTACATAATTACCTCCCTGCTGTCAAATCTCTGTCAGAGTTGGGCACAGAATATTTAGTAAAAATGATTTTGCAACTACCTTTGAAAGAAATGCTGAGAAATGATCTTTTCTGTTGGATATTAGCCTGCTTTTACATTCTGCAGTAAGCATACGTGTTTACAAACCAGGCAGGAACTAGATCATATTTTACACATACTTTAGAAACTGATTTGAATTTTGCTGTCTACCTGCAAGGCTATTTTTTAGGTAATAACATAAGCTGGCCACTATACTAAATTTTGTTTCCCTGTTTTCTTAATCCTCACAACTCTGTAAGCTGCTATTATTACCCCCATATAACAGATAAAGAGCTTGGGGCAGAAAATAATTTGGGTAACTTGGTAAATGGTGGAGCTGGGTAAGACTGCAGCCAGTGTGACACTCAAGTCCATTCTTCTCACCAATGTCTGATACTGCTACCTACATTCAGCAATGACTGCTGATTTCATATTTAAGTGTGTCATTTCTAAAATTGCAAAGCTATATTAGTACTCCTGTGTAAATTATTCTTTTGAGATGTGATTGCCAAAAAAACAAAAAGATATAATATCAGGGTACCACTGAGGGGAGGGCGAACTGCATATGGATGGACAGAAGGGGACATTTTGGGGACACAGTTGCACAACTCTAGAAATAGCTAAAATGGCTGACTTGAACAATTATAATGTGTGAATTTTATGGCCTGTAAATTGCACCTTAATACAGCTATTAAATTAAGAAACTGGGATACCAAATTAAGACTAAAACACATATATATCACACAAAGAACAACAGGCAAATATCATTATTTACTGCACCATTTTCCTTCATGCAGCTTCATTTCCTCACCCGTTCCTGAAAGGATGATTCAGTTTTAAAATAGTCTTTTAATTTATTCAGCAAATAATTTTTGACTGCCTACTATGTACCCAGGACTAGTCTAGGCACTTGGAATAGATCAATTAACAAAACAAAAGTCCTGTCCTCATGGAGCTTGGTTGGGGTCTAGCTGGGGTGGGGGTTGGAGATGACAATTCACACAACAGAGCAGCAGAGGAGGTGGTATGTTAGGAAAGAGGAACCATGGAAAAAAGAAAAAAGGGCAAGGTAAATAGGGTTGAGAGTATGGGATAAGGGTGATGCTGTATTAAATACCAGAGCAGGCCACACAGAGGACTGAGGTTAGGACTAGGACTAGGAGGTGAGAAGTCCCAGGTGGACAGAATAACCATCACCAAGACCAGCACGCACCTCGCATGTTCCAGAATGGGGGCACAGCTGGAGCTGCGGAGAAGGGTCAGTGCAGATCCTGTACAGCCTTGGAGGACGTTGTAAGGGCTGTGGCTTTTACCCGGAGTGAAATGGGGAGGCACTGCAGAAGGACGACACAATCTAATTTAGGTATTCAAGGCTCACTTGAGTGCCAGGTGAGCATAGTCGAAATGCTTCAGAGATTAAAAGAGGGAAGCCATTGAGAAGGGCTGTGCAGGAGAAGAGGACAGTGGCTCAGGGCAGGGAAGCAGCAGTGGAGGCAGGAGCCATGGTGAGAATTGGCTGGGTTCTGGATATGTTTTAAAGGCAGTGTTAAACCAGATCTATAGACAGAATTCTAGTGGTATGTCAGTGAAAGTCAGAATAACTCCAAGATTTTTGACCCAAGCATCTGGAAGGATTAAGTTCTCACTAACTGAATAGGGGAGGCTGCAGAAAGAACCAGTTTGGGGGGTAGGAGGACCAAGAGCTCAGTTTTAACACATGTTGGTCTTAAGATATCAGAGTTCCAAGTGAAGATGTCAAATCAGCAGAAGATTGTAAGAGTCCAGAGTTGGAGAGAAAAAGTCTAGCGGGAGACAGAAATGTGGGAATCATGGGTCAACAGGTGGTACAGGAAGACATGAAACCCAGGTACTCAAACATTAAGATAACCTGGCATTAACCATAGAAGTTATCCTTGAGGGCATGCATACTAGGTGAGGATATCAGTCCTATTTCCCGACCACTCGAGTTTTAAAATGGAACTTACAAATGAATTCGTGCAAGACACTGCCTCCAGTGGGTGGGATCAGAGCTGGAGTGGGAGAATGTGATGTTGCACCCTACTCCCTACGGCAGAATGTGTGTGTGTGTGTGTACACGCATGTGTGTGTGTGCAGGGGGATGAGTTACACCTCGCTTAAGAAAAAGAGCTAGTAAGTCTAGAAACCGAAAGATGAAAGAATATCCAGATCTGATAAAGGGAACAGGGGAAACACTGTGTAGTGTAAGACATATCCCCATAATGCCATTTCCCACCATCCTTTCATAAGGAACACAGTTGGAAAGGGGGGAATTATGTAGATACATGTGATGTACACAAACTTTCTGACTATGTAACACTGAATATCTACATATGTAGCAAGTTAATGGTATTTATATCTGCTTCAAGTTTAATAACAAGTTCACAACAGAGGGAAAATAAAATATTGAGGAGTGGTAGAAGTATCATAGAAGGCCTTTCAATGTTCAGAATGGAAGCAAAAGCAGCTTCACCGCACAAAGAATGTCATTAAGAGTCAAGAATGTTTATATTTGCTTAAGAAATTCAGAGTTACAACTTCCTGCTTTAAAGAATTAACTTTAAGACAGATGCCATACTATAAGCAACGTCTATACTGGTACATTCTTAAAACTATTTTTAGTTCCTGCTTGTTCTGATGTACTCCAGAAATTCTGCAAAGAAAACCTTCTATTCAAAGGCTTAAAGGAATAAAAAAAGAAATAACACTGCATTCTTTTAAGTGTTCTCTGTACCGAAAGTCACCTGCAAATGCAGCACCCTGCCACAGATCCACATTTTTAACAATAAAGCCCTTAGGGCAATTTTTCAGTTGCTATGTGACTTTGTGTCAGTCTCTCACTCAGAAGCAGAATGCAGTACCAGAAAATGACACGTCATGTCTAAAACTACAGATGTGGAAGATGAACGGACACCAGGACACAGCTAAGTGGGAGGGTGAAGTTTACCTTCTAAGTTACCGTAAGTGCAGTTACACCTGCTCCCTGCTTCCCCTGTGAAGTGAAGAACTAGTCTTTTCCAGAAAAGCTTTCATTCTGAGAACTGTCTTCTTTAAAATATTTGGAGATTCTTTTTTAAGGTTATTTCACTTTTAAGTCTTTCCCCAACTCTACATCCCATAACAAGTGTTAAAATTATCCAATAGCCTTTTGTTACAGAACATACTCTACAAAAGCTGAGGTTTCCCAGGGTTTGGATCCCAGAACTCTGCTACCAGACAATCCTAAAGCCTTCCTTCCATAACTGACTCTTCTGCCAATTCCCAGCTGTGGGCAAATTCGGCTTCTCAGACCAGGTAACTTTCTAACTCTGCCTATGAACACTCTACTGTCAGTAAAGGAAATCTCAGACAGGAAGCAAAGCCCCTAGTGAGGGTTGCCACCTTCAAACAATCAAGACGCCATCACCAAGCAAATATTTAAACCTACTGCAAAACTTCTGAAGACATCTTACAAAAAATATAGTTTCTATAGATGCATACTATTTGCTCTGGAAGAGTGATTTCCAATGGAGGAAACATAGGACCCCATGACCCAAGCAATTTTTTAAAACTGCACATAATGTCCCTCTTCACGTGAGGATTCAAGCAAACCCGTCTCACAGGTCTAGGTGTAATAGAATGACAGCACCTCTAGGAGTGGGGTGAAAAACAGTGAGGTAGACTTTTAGTGAAAGGGGGTGATGTAACAGGCCCCACTGCCCACTTACCTCCCACCAAAGGACAATCATCTCAGATCGAAAACAAACACTTTGGGAAACAGAGGTTCTTTATGTTTTTATGGTTTTCTGGTGGAAATAATGCCCTGAGTCATGTGAAGTTGTGGCTGCAAAATTGAACAGGGGACCAGATATTTTCACATTCAAGACACAAATAGCCCCAGGGTGGCCACCATATCTGCTCTCCCATTTGCCTGTTCACCCCAAAAGCTGCAGGACAATCCTGCTTGCAAAGACACTCACCACTTCTCACAAATTCCTGCCAAGTCCACGTCAGCAGCTGGTGGTGTCAAAGTCACCATTTGTACTGCTATGAAGTCCCTCCATTACTTTATATCCCTTCTATTTACTCTGTTGTCTTCCTAGCTACACTTGCATTCAGGAGCTGGTTACCGCACAAACATTGCCTCTGTAATCAGTCCAGGACATAGGAAGTAGAAGTTCAACTGTAACCAGTCCCAGAATACTTGTCATGCCACTCTAGTTTTCCAACAAAACACCCTGGTATCCCTCAGCTCACCCAAAGAACCACCGCATTACTTACAGGTTGTAAAAGTAGAGGGCTTTCTCTACTGGAAAACACTGTGGCCTGTGGTAGAGATGTGATTTCAGTTTTTGCAACTACTTACAGGCAAAAAGACATGTTCCGCAAATTTTTTTCAAGCGTTTGGAATTTAAACTTTTATTAGATACAGAGCCGGCAGACTAACTGTAATCAATGAACATATGGTCATATTACCAAATAATGTTCATGTCTGCCTTACAGACATGTAAGAACTTGAATTACACCTGCAGCCTGTTGGTCTTTAGAATTGGTGTGAAGCATCCTGTGAGATAAAAAACCTCCTATCCAGTCACAGAACACCTTACAGACAACATCACATTAATGCCACTGAATACATTAGTAGAGTCCATGTATGGTTAAGTTACATCTCCAATTTCTCAGAGCTAGATAGGAGATGTCTAGAAAAGCTGGAAAAGCCCAATTACCAAAACAGCTCAAAAGTTAAAGCAGACTCCTTCACCTCCCAAAGCAGAGGGCAGAGAGGGCATTGCCCACCACCCTGTCATTCCCCAGGATGTGGCATGTGGGGAAGCAGGCAGGAGTGGGTGGCTGGGACTCGGAGGTGGAGAGGTGATGGAAGGAAGAGAGGAACTGCTCTGGTCCTAGAACAACAGAGCTGTAAAAAGCTCAGCTTCAGTTCAACCTGCTCCCTCTCCCACTTTCCCTCCCACCTACGTGACAAACAGCACAGTCAGGCACTTTCTACCCATGACAGTGACTACTAGCAGGAAAGGGACCAGGATAAAAGCATGTCCTATAAAAAATCAGTCTGATTTTAAAGAATATGTCGTAAACAATGAACAGCACTCTCAGAGTGGGACACTTGTGAGGCGCTCAAATAGGGAGGAGGAGTTTGAGGATCCATTTCCAGCACTTCCATGTCTTTTATCACTCCTATTTCTGACCTTTCCTTTACCACTTTTTGTAGCACTGCCATCACTGGCAGGTAAAGGGGCAGCAATGTGACTAGGCCGTTTGGCTGATGGGGCTACATTCCCCAGCACTGGAATGAAAAGGCACTGGAAGAGGAGCAGCTGGAAGATGTGAACCGTGGTCCTGGTCTGTGCCAAACACTAACCAGGTGACCCTGGGCTAGGCTGTTAGTCTCTCTGGGCTTCCGGCTGTTTACTTATAAACGAAGGTTTTGTCATTGCACAAATATATCCAATATGAAATGTAACGTGAAAGTCAAACATAATGATATCTCACCTGCTAGCCTCAGGGAATGGTACAAGCACTGAACACTATGTGAATGTAAACACAGAGTTAAGGAAACTGTTGAGGTAAAGCACTAAACTGAACATGGAGATAAAGTTTTATGGATTTTCTTGGCTTTCTTTTTTAATTGCAACACTGAATTAATAGTTATTAGCTATAATCCACACCACCACCCCTGCAAATAAGTAAAGTTGGTAAGCACTGCCTGGATGCCTGCTATTGCCTGATGCTAAGCAGGGTGAGGGGTATAAAGGAGGCTGAACAAGGGAGTATTCTCCAGTTACCAGCTAAGTGAGGAGATACATTGGAAACCACCCGGGAATGGTACCAAGTCAGTACTCAAAGCCAAGATTACAGGCTACCGATCATAAACACTGCAGGAATACAGAGAGGAGCTAGAAGTATTTGGAGTAAATAGGGAAGACTCTATGAAGTGGATGGGGCTCCAACTAGTTCTCAGGGCAATTCTAAGCTGTTTTAACTGAGGACTGGATAGGAAAAGGCTGGTGACTCCTGGTTTTTAATTAGGCACAGGTTACCCTAGGAGGCTAAGTCACATAATGATTGGAACACATAAGGTAAGTCTAAAATGATGGAGGGTCGAGACTACCTGGCTGAGATCTGGTTGTGGTAAGTCTTTGACTTGACTCTAGATGTTGGAGCGTCAAAACTGTAGGTTGACAGAAAGTGGGGGAGAGAATATCCAAGAATTCAACAGAAGGAAAAATTCATGTATCAGGGATGAAAGCTCTTCATCAGAGTATCAGCAATCAGAATAGACACTTGAAACCAAAATCATACAGTTCCAGAAGCCGAAAATATGTGGAGGGTGGTGGGAGAAATATAAATCAAAGATCATTCCAAGCCTTTGGGTATTCAAGACCGGAAAAATGATTATCCCACTGAATAAGTGGAGATGCTGCAAGAAAAAAGATTATGAAATCAGCTTTAGACATGTTGAATCTGACATATAAGCTAAGAGTAGGTTTTCTCTAAGAAGCTCAAATTCAAAACTGAAGCACAGATCTAGAGTACAGACTTAAGATGCAGATGGACAAGACATGATAAATCTCCTAAAAGAAAACATAGGCAAAACATTATCTGACATAAAACTTAGCAACGTTCTCCTAGGGCAATCTACCCAGGCAATGGAAATAAGAGAAAAAAATAAACAAATGGGACGTAATTAAACTCAAAAATTTCTTCACAGCAAAGACAACCATAAGTAAAACAAAAGGAAACAACAACCTACGAATGGGAGAAAATATTTGCAAATGATACGACTAAAAAAGCCTTAATTTTCAGAATATATAAACAGCTCATACAACTTAATAACAAAAAAACAAACAACTCAATCCAAAAATAGGCAGAAGACCTAAACAAGCATTTCTCCAATGAAGACACAAATGGCCAATAGGCACATGAAAAAATGCTCAATATCACTAATAAACAGAGAAATTCAAATCAAAACTACAATGAGGTATCAGCTCACACTAGTCAGAATGGCCATTGCTCAGAAGTTCATGAATGATAAATGCTAGAGAGGCTGTAGAGGTAAGGGAACCCTCTTACACTGCTGGTGGGAATCCAATTTGGTGTAGTCATTATGGAAAGCATGGAAATCCCTCAAAAAACTAAAAGTAGACTTACCCTATGACCCAGCAATATCACATCTGGGTATATAATTGGAAAGAACTCCAATGTGAAAAGATACCTGCACCCCAGTATTCATAGCACCACTGTATACAATAGCCGAGACATGGAGGCAAGCTAAATGTAGCAACAGATGACTGGATAAAGAAGTTGTGGCATATTTATACAGTGGAATACTACTGTACCATGAATAGGAGAAAATAAAACCATTTGCAGCAACATGGATGGAGCTAGAGATCGTCATTCTAAGTGAAAGCAGCCAGAAACAGAAAAATACCAAGTGCTATCACTCATATGTGCAATCTAAAAAAAGAAAGAAAAAGACACTGAACTCATCTACAAAACAGAAACAGACTTGCAGACTTAGTAAACAATCTTAAGGTTACCAGGGAAAGGCGATGGGAAGGGATAAATTTGGGAGTTTGAGATTTACAAATGTTAGCCACTATATAGAAAAATACATTTTAAATAAAGTTTCTTCTGTATAGCACAGAAACCTATGTTCATTATCCAGCAATAACCTATAATGGAAAAGCCGATACAGCCACCAACTGAGGAAGCAAGAGAAGAAAGGATTTAGTTACGCTGGGCTAGAGCCCACTTCTAAAATCCTTGTCAGCCACTGAGGCTGCCTCGAGTACACTGAGCCCTCCTCCCAGGGATAGGCTGACATGACATGTGTCCTGCAAACCTGGGGCAGCAGAGGCCGTCCCCAGGTCTGGCCCTGGGGGAGATGGGAGCAAGTCCACCTGCTCCCCTTGGGGCAGCACCCCTACCCACAGCCCCCACCACCTGACTGCACCACGCCTGCCTCTCAGGAACCCACTGACTTGAAAACAAGTGATCCACGAACCTGGGACAGCGGCAGGGAGATGGGCAGTGACCTGGCAAGCTGGTCGACTTGCCCCCATCTCCCCGACGGCCTGTCCAGGGCTCGTCCTCAGCTACTCCAGGCATAGTCCACAGGTCAGCCTGCTTCTGGTAGGAGGGCACGTTGTGGTCGAAGGTAGTGGCGAGTTTTGGGGTCTGCCCATGGGAGACCGTGGATTTGCTTCAAACTCCCCAGCGCATGGCCTGAGCTTGGCCTCTGCTGCCCCAGTTTTGTGGAACTCAGGTTACAGGTCAGCCTGCTCCTGGAAGGCAGGTGCTGTGCTGTCAGGGAAAGGCAGCGGCTGCGATGGCGGGATTGGGGCTGCCCTGTTTCAGCGCGGGGGTTGCGACCATTTCCCGCTGCTTCTGCAGCCATCCCAGCACACTGATCGCACCGAGCCCACCTCCCAGGAGCAGACTGACCTGTAACATGAGTCCCACGAAACTGGGGCTTTACAGGCCGCCCACAAGGTCAGGCCATGGGAAAGATGGGAGCAAATCCAGGGGCTCTAATGGGGCAGCCTCCATTCCATCCGAGGCCCCATGACCGTACTGCACCCGCCTCCCAGGAGCAGGCCATGGTCTGAGGGCCAGTCGGAGATGCTCTGTAGACGTCCGGTGCCCTCCCACCTCCCGGGGCTGTACCTGCTCTCCTAAACCCGGGTATAAGCGGCGGCAAAAACGCGGGGCTCAGGAACAACTAATAGCGGGGTTACCACAAACCACAGTGGCGGCTGGGACCCGCCTAAGAGTCCTAATGGGACGCGAAGCCGGGACCTCACCTCCGCACCCCTCCCTGGGTGCCTCCTCAGCTGCACAGCGCATGCCTCACCCACTGGCTCCCTGAGCAGCGCGCTCCCACCAGCGCCCCCTTAACTGCCCGGCAGCGGCAGCCAAGCCGCGGGAAAGCGGCGGCCCAGACTCCAGGCCGTGTTCCTCTTCCAGGAGCTGGTCCAGGAGCACCCAGCTCCCGCCAGCTTCCACGTGTTCTTGGCGGCTTCCGTCGTCCGCGAGTCTGTCCGTCTGGGCGTGCGTGCCCCTCCTCCTCCCTGCAGCGCAAACCGCCTGGGTGGGTCTCCTGCTTTACCGGACTTGGCCACTGGGGCCGGGAGGGGCCAAGTGGGGCCCCTCCTACTCGTCCCGCTGGGTCTCCATCCCCAGAGCCTTCACCCCGCCACTGACTGGGTCCTGGCACTGAACTAGAACCACGACTGTCCTGGGCCAGGCCACACCCCTCCAGCCCCACTTCCCCTGCTCACCTTCCCCTCCCTGTTACTACCCTCCCACCCATGGCCAGGCCTAGTCTCCCACAAGACCTTGAAGACAGGGCTTCTTCTCCTCACACAGAGGTCCGTGCCCTGACACTCCGTCCTGCTAGGTCCTAACCTAAGGCCCCTACACCCTCATGCCTCACCACAGGAACCCCAACATCCTGAAACAATCCCCCTCACCTCTCAGCCAGGTCAGTTCCACTCTGAGCGGGCCCCACGCTCCTCAACCTATACTCCCTCACCATGGGATCCCCTTCACTCTGACTGCAACCCTACTCTGAGCTGACTCCCTCACCCCTCACCCTGTGGTTGGGTTGGGGAAATCCGGGCTCCAGTAATGATGACTACTGCCACCAGTGGGGGATCCAGCCTAGTGTGCACGTTCATAGTTAATGTCTGAGGCTACAGGGTGAGGCAGGCTGGGTTGACAGCGGTTCCAATTCCCACCCTGGCACCCTGATCCCCGCACCCTGTGTCTCATCTGACCCAATGGATCAAGGTGATCACAGGCTGCCAGCCACTGGCCTGTGGGCCTTGGGTGGTTGATGGTCCTGATGGTGGCCTGGACCCCTAGGGTGGAGGCAATGGGCATGTGGACCTTTGGGGTGGGGGAGTTCAGAGGGTGCACTTGAGCCCAGGGTTAGACAGCAGATGGTGGGCTGTGTGCATGGGGCTGTGTGCGTGGCCTGGGCTCAGCCCAGGTGGGTGCAGGGATATTGTTCATTCACACCAGGCCAGAGGGAAGAGGGACGGGAACTTTTAAAGCATCAAAGTTAGGAAGCCAAGGCTGGAGAGCAATGTAGGCAGGTGCATTGGCCAGGCCACCTTGGAGCCCCCCTCGACGCTAGTCCCTTGCATCAGGGGAGACTGGCAGTTGACTGGCCAATGAGACATACCCTGCTTTGGTATAGTTTACAGGCAATTGAAGGGATTTTGACAGGTAATTTTAATCCAATAATTGTCACTTTCTCTGTGGGATATCAGGTCCAAAGTCATGGGGAATCTGGCAGTGATCCTGCCTGAACTCCAGCCTGGGACAGTGGAGGACCCACCCAGGAATCATCATGTTAACTCTCACCAAAAGTCACTGTAATAGAGAAGAACAAATCTGACTCCATATTGGATCTGTTCATTTTCCTTTAACCCTCTGCCATGTTCTCTAGGCTTAGTCTAGCTAGCTCTGCTCCTTTTGTAAAACAATGTTGCCTATAGCCTGAAATAAAGAGGAAAGCCTATACTCAGGGCTCTGAACTTTAAGGATATTAACACTTTTTCACTCCTATAAAGATAACAATTTGCAGAATAGAAAAAGTTTGTTTTGTTGCAAGTTTTACAGGAACACCATGATCTGACCCACGTGGACAGCTGCAAAGGATTCCAAGAACAAAGAAATCCTACACCAACAAGTTTGCAACAACCAACCACAGCCCCTCCGCTTTTTAGTAGAAAAGGAGCCTGAAGTCTGACTTGGGGAAGATGGTTCTCCAAGTCTGCCATTATCTTGGTCTGCAGCTGTCTACGTAGACCAGGTCATAGTGCCTCTGTAAAACCTCTAACAAAACAAAAGTTATTTTCTATTCTGCAACTTGTTGTCTTTATATAAGTGCAAAAGTGTTAATATCATTAAAGATCAGAGCCTTGAAAATAGGCTCTCCTGTATATTTCCGGCTAAAGGCAACATTGTTTTACAAAATGTGCAGAGCTAGTAAGATTAAGCCTAGAAAAGAGGGCACAGGGTTAAAGCCAAAAGAACAGATCGTCTATGGAATCAGATTTTCTTCTTTTCTATTATACTATATTCTATTTTTGTTTTAAGTTTATAAGAGTAAAGTTTAGCCTTTTCCCATTTTAAATTGTGCAGTTTTCAGGAGCATGAAGTGCATTCACAATGCTGTGAGACCAACACCACTGGTTTCACACTATTTCCTTCCTCAAAGTGAAAGCTTGTATACAAAGCGAACCCCACATCCTACCTCCCCCAGCCCATGACAAGCCCTAATCCCCTTTCTCTCTCTATGTCTTTACCTATCCTGGAGGTTCCCTATCAATGAAATCATATAAAAGGTGGCTTTTTTTATTTTTTTTTTTTGTCTGCCCACATATCTTAAGTAGGGAAGGGTGAATTTTTGTTTGTTTGTTTTCAAGTGAATTAGCATTTTTGTATTTGGAGAGGAAAACCAGCTGGACTAAAGATGAGACGTACCAAATGAATCCCTTTTAGTAACTCTGGCATAATCTCGGGGTAGGCACTGCTGTTCTAACTGTGAAACCAGAGCCAGAAGGGAGATGCTTAGCTCTTCTTGTGGCAAAATAAAAGCAAACAAAAACAGAAAACAAAGGCCAAGAAAGACAGATTGAAAGACAAACCACAACCTGGAAAAACTTTTCCTCATGACCCAAGGTCGGAGAAAAGCTTCACATCCCTGTGGTCCAAAAACCTCTTGAAGCCCAGTGTTCTGAAAAGAAACAAAACACACACAGGCATTTCCAACGAGAGGCAGTGCAGGTGGCCAGTGTCTGCTAGAGATGTTCGACCTCTCAGGTGAGGACACAGGCAGATGGACAGACTGCAGAGACAGATTTGGCCACCATCATACTGGTAGGACTTTAGCCCGGTGACAATCAACCCTGGTGACAACGTGAGCAGGCAGAGGCCCCAGGAAGTCCCCTGGAGGGAAGAGCAAATGGACGCTTCTCTCCGGCAGTACAAGGTGCAGGGTACATCAAGGCGCCAAAGGTGCATCCCTTCCCTAGCAGTGCTGGTCCTTAGAGGAGAACCCACCAAAGTTCTTGCACAATTTTCAAAGATAATTTTTCTTCAGTAACATGAATTCAAAATAATCAATATGTCATCAAAGGATTTTCAGAAGTGACCTGCCGTGGGCCAGAAAAATACATACATAAATACACACATATGCACATAAATATATATACACATACATACAGGAAAAGAGACAGACTGAAACACAGAAATGCAGGGGGAGACAGAGAAACAGAGAGAGAGAAAAGACAGAGAGAGAGGCACTGAGAGACAGAGACAGAGAGAAGGAACACTGAAGCTGGTAATGAGTGGAACTCACGCACATTTTTACAAGTCAGTCTACATGTCAGAACCTGGTCCCAAAGTCCATCCACCTTCCAGGGGAGGGTGTGGGGATCACACAATGGCGTGGGAACAGAAGGCAAAAAATAGGAAACCATTGTGGGACAGCCCAACACAGAGGCCGAGATGAGACACTGGACCTGTATGTCAATATGACAGAATGACCTAGGTGGCTGTATGCCAGAGCGGACGATGTCAGAGTTGTATTTAATTTCAGTCTCAAGACTGGGAGCTGGGAAGCATGTAACAAGGAAAGTGACTTTCTCCAGACCCCAGGGCAGACCTGGCCGGTATGGCATGTTCTCTGCACTCCGCCAGCCCTCTGAGGGGTCCTTCCTTTGCTGAGTCTGTGCACGAGCTCTCTGTGATGCCAGCCCGTGGGGGTTACTGATGCAGTAGGTGTTTCTAGGTCTAGAGACAGGATGGATTCTCTAGGAATCAGGGGCCAGAATGATCCCCACTGTGCCGATGGGGGTTTGGGGAGACCCTGAGAGGCACGTGGCTTGTCCAGGGTGACAGCACTGCTGAGTGGGGGGAGCCAGGTCTGACCCCAGGTGTCTTCAGAGCTGCGGCACTGGCTGCATCCAGGCCTCCCCAGGGCTATGGGGGAGGCTGAGTTGGTATCACTGTGTGTGAACATGACAAGAAGTGAGAAATGAGAGATCGGCAGCCCAGAAAGGCCCTTGGGGAGCTTTGTGTCAGGAGGAAGCTTGGATAAGTGGAAACCAGTAAGTGACCTCATTTCCCTGGCAATAGAGCCCAACAGAACTTGGAACTGAAGTCACCAGGCACCCACTCTGTACAGAAGTCCCTACTCAGCTCACCTGGTTGGAGACAGAGGCATGTTCTGCTGCATCCCATTATCCCGAGGCCGCAGGTCCCGGAAAGCTCGCAGCGAGGGTCTGTACCAACGCTACCGGCACTGGGTCAGGTCTCACTCAAGGCTCCTCTGGCCTTTTGGCGAGAGACACCCAAAGGTAAAACAGGGAGGCCCAGGGCAGGTCCGCCCAGGCCGGACCACCAATCAGATCCCACCCAGGTAGAACCATTGCCCTTTCCTGGCTGGTGGAGATGGAGCAGTCATGTTGGGGATGGGTTTCTGCCTCAAGCAATAGCAGGTCAGAAGCCTAGGGGGCCAGTCACATCCCCAGCCTAGGTCAAAGCTGGCTGGCTGGGATGTGGAGAGCCGGGGAACGGTCCTGCTGCCCGAGGTGGAGCCCATGCTCTCTGGGTATGTCTTTTCCCTCCTGGGTGTCTGAGCTGAAAAAGGTCCCAGTCTGACCTGGCAGAAGAGGGTCGAGTGGACAGAATCAGGAGTGTTCCTGGCCGGGCAGGGCTCTGAGACTTCCAGGCCGAGTGAGCTGCTGGTCACTGTCATTGCAGAGCCAGATACCACATACTGAACAGAAGCTGATGAATAAGAACACCAACGCCCCCTCCCCAAGTGAAGGGCTGGTGTGCCACTGTTCTGAGGGCCAGTGCAGGCTCCAGGTGGGTCTGGATACGGAGGGGTACCCACCACCATGGCCCAGAAATCAGTGGGGCAGGCCTCCGACCCAGACATCACCCAGGGCTCTCCCCAGGGACCTGTCCGGGGCTGACGGGTAGCTCAGCACACCCGGCTCTGACCTGGAGCACCATGCCCACCTCGCTGCAAGTCAGGTGGAGGACCAGGGGCTGCCGAAGCAGAGCCCGAAGGTCAGAAAGGCAGGGGTGTTACATGTGTGTAGGTGAGGGAGGGGCAATGGCTGGGCCACACAGGGAGGTGTCCCCAGAGGCTACTGTTGTGACCAGAGCAAAGAATGGCCTCAGACCAACTGTCTGGAAAAATTCAGTTGCAGAACACATCCTGTAGGCACTTTCTGGGTTGGAGCTGTCTGGAAAGCTCTGGGAAGGTTTCTGTCCTTGAAGAGGCACATGGAAAGGGAGGCAGGTGGGTCAATTTTTCCTCTCTCACAGCATGAGCACTTCCACAAGACTTAAAACTCTCTCCACATCCAATAGTTACACAGGAGGCAGGGGCAGAGGAAGATGTCAGAGACCAAAAAAGGATGATCTGGATCCAGCAGGAGACCCCGAGCTCCCTCCTGCATCTCCTGCAGCTCCTCCTGAACCTGCATCTGCAGCTGGACTGCTGGGCAATGGAGAACCAGTTCAGGCATCACCACCCCCTGGGGCAGAGCCCCCTCTGCACCCACCCACACCTTCTTCTCCAAAATGTTCTCCAAAATCCCAGCATCAGTCCCCTCCCCCTCCCCCTCCCAAACTTGACTTCCCTTCCGCTGGAGATGTTTTTGTTTGGTTTTCTTTAGTTTCCTTTGTTTCTCATCATTTATGGCATCCTTTATTTTTCTTTTTAGAGTTTCATGTAATAAAATATAGACATTTCCTCTTTTAAATTTTGCAATTCAGGAGCATTAGGGGCATTCACAATGTTGTGTGACCATCACTACCATCTAGTTTCACACTATTTCTTTCCTCAAAGTGAAACCATGGATCCAGAGCGTGCACTCCCCTCCCTCCTCACCCAGCCCCTGACAACCCCAAGTCCTCTTTCTCTCTGCGTGTCTTTACCTCTCCTGGGTGTTCCCTGTCAATGAAACTTTAAAAAAGGTGTTTTTTTTTTTTGTCCCTGCCCACATGTTTTAAGCTGGGGCTGGTGATTTTTTTTTGTTTTCACTTGAAACAGCATTTTTATTATTTTAAGGGGATATCCAGGGATATCACATTAAAGATGTGATGTACAAAATGAAGCCCTTTTAGTAACTCTGTGCATAATCTCAGGGTAGACACTGCTGTTCCCCCTGAGACACCACAGCCAGAAGACATAAGGGAGATGCTTAGCTCTTCCTGTGGCAAAAACAAAACCAAACAAATAAAAAAAATTTAGCAAAAGCCCAGAAAAACAGCTGGAAAGACAAACCACAACCTGGAAAAAGCATTCTTCATAACCCAAGGTTGGCGAAGGATTTCCCAAACCTGTAGTCCAAAAATCTTTCAAAACCCAGTGTTCTAAACAGAAATAGAACAGAAATGGGCAGTTCCAATGAGAGGCAATGCAGGTGGCCAGTGTGTGTTAGAGAGGCTTGACCACTCAGGTGAGAACTCAGGCAGACGGAAACACTGCAGAGACAGCACCGGTCACCATCACACTGGCGGGTCTTTAGTCAGGTGACAACCAGCCCTGGCGACAATGTAAGCAGGCAGAGGTTCCAGCAGATCCCCTGGAGGGAAGAGTGAAGGGACGCTCCTCTTCAGGAGAACAGGGTGCAGGATGCATCAAAGGGCCACAGATGCATCTCTTCCCCAGAACTTCTGATCCTTACATTTCATCCCACTAAAATCCTTACACACCTATTCAAAGATGCCTTTTCAAGGGTGTTCATCACAGCACTGGTTGAAACAGTCGGAATTAAGGCAACACTAATGTTGATGGAGAGGGGATGGGGTCCATTAGTTCTGGTTGATGTGAATGAATGAATGCTGTGCAGTTGGAAAAGTGGGTGCCTGGTCTCAATCCAATGCCAAGGGAGGCCTCAGGGTGGAAGTATGCAGACCCACAGTCTGCATCCAGGGTCCCATCTGCACTACCACATATGTGTGAAATCAATAGAGTTGTAAATTGATATGATTGTGAGTGTGTGAGAGGCAGAGATGGAAAGAGACATACTGAGAGACACAGAGACTGAGACCTAAGCAACAAATCATTCATGACAGTCACCTCTGTGGGTGGGAATTACAAATCTCTTCTCTTTTAGGCAATATTTCAATTTTTTGTAATGTGTCTGTATTACTCTACTAATTCTAAAAGGATTAAAATCCTATGTTAATGTGACCCATTCATTATTCATCTATGGAGTAATTAAAGTACACTAATCCTGTTTTTAAAAGAATTTAAAGCCTTTTCAGGACTCAGCTCCATGTCAGTTCCGTGGCAGCAGAGGTTCTCCAGGAGGTCGTGTCTTTTCTGAATCAGCGTCCAATAGAGGTGAGGAAGAAGTATCAAACTTGGGCACTGAAGACTACAATAGATGAGAGATTCTGTTGAGAGAAATTAAGACCTACATTCACAGAAAATAATCCCATATTCATGGAGCAGAAGGCTTCATTCTACTAAGATGACAATAGTCCACAAATAGATCTAAGGATTCAAAGAATGCCTAACCAAATCCCAGGTTCTATTTTGCAGGAACTGACAATCAATCTAAAATTCACGTGGAAAATCCAGGGGCTCAGAATACATGAGTGAATCTTGAAAAAGAACAAAGTTCGAGGAATGGAAAGTCAGATGGAACCCACGGTTAATACAAAAGCACTTTAAGCTGAAGATACCTGAGATTCAATAGATGTAGAAGAAAACCTGTCATGGAAGCCAATTCTCTCCTCTCCCTTTGCCGTATTAAGTTAGGTTGATAAAAAGCCTTTAACTTTCACCATTTAACATGGTAGTTACTTTTCTGGTTGGCTCCTGCATGTGTATAAATAAACCTTTTCTCTCGTTCGTCTCCTCTTTACTTCTGTGGGCCCTTTGGGAGGGATTCTGAATGATGGGGACCTGCTCTTTTCTCACCTTCTTTAGTGACATCTTTTGTCCATGGTGAAGTGCTTAAAAAAAGAAAAGACTCATTGGTTTTGGGTCAGATTTGGAACATGTATACCTTTGGAGACCCCCTGGAGGAACAAGGGGGTTCAATACTGCTGGGAGAATTTGCTGGTTGTCTTGCCCAAATGCCTAACAAGACGCTATTTGCAAGGTTTTTTTTTTTTTTTTAAAGATTCTTACCCTAAAACAAAAACCCTATCTCAACCTCTTGGATGATCAAATAGAAGAAATGAGAATCATGTCTGGCCTAAGAAAACTTCCTTAACAAAACAGAAGGACAGAATCAGATTCAGAGCAAAAATTAAAATCCATTTATACCATCAGCCCTTCCACTCTTTGGACACTTTCCTCATGTAATCTGCCAGATGGCTTCCTGGAGAAGGCCCTTTGCCCGGAACTCGTGCTCATTTTCAGAGCTCGGCCAAGCGGGAAGTTGGTCCCCAGGGACTGAGAGTGTCTATTTGTGAAATCTTCTCTGCTGAGACCCACCAGACTGAAGGGAACTGTGTGCTCTGAGAGAGAGCACACTGAGCCTCTGTGGAGGCATCTCTGAGATCATCCCAAAGGCACACAGCTCTAACTCTGGACACGGGGATTTTTGATTGGCATCTTATTTTGAAATCTCCTCCTGGATAGAAAGAGGCAGATTGAAGATGTTGCAATTGGATGGGCACGTCGGCCTCTCGAAATTGTCGATGAGGAAGACACGCAATTCTCTGCAGAAATAGGAACACCCATCCCTGCTCTGCTGACTTCATCTACAGAGAAACAGAGACGCGGCTCTAGGGGGAATTCAACACCCACCAACTCTTCTTACCAACGTTAACGTCCCCACTTTATTCTCCTGTCAGGTCTCTGCACAAAAACTGTGACTCAGCACCAAATATCACATACCCATCACCCTGAAACACTCTGTGTCTGTGTGCAACTTAAGCATTAATGCCTGTGACCATTACTGTCAAATCGTGTCCCCCTTTCAGCCTGTCTCCCGCCATCATCCCAGCCCAACCTCGGTGTCTCTCTCCAGGTCAGCAGCACTCTTCCCATTGGCTTCCCATCAGCTTACCTTGCCCTGCTTCCATTGTTTATTCCCTATATGTTACCCACAACTGTCTTATTAAAGTATGAATCAGATCAAGTTGTTCCGCTTTGCAAAATACTCTCGTGATCTTCCATTGTATTCAGAAGGATATCCAGAGTCCCTACCAAGGCCCTGTGTGATCTGGTCCCTCACCCGTCTCTGAAGCCTCGGTTCTCACCGTTCTGCTCCAGCCCATCTTCACCGCCCAGATGATCCCCACCAGGACAGCTGTGTTTGTAACTCCAAGTCTTGTACTTACACTTCTCCTGGCCTGGGAGGATTTTCTTGTCTGTTACCTACGTGGCTTATTCTTTTGCTTCATTCAGGACATTGTTCAAATTATTTTACCCTCAGAGAGGACTTATCTGACCACATTATTTAAAATAGCATGCACATATTTCCTATTCAATCATTTTCTCTCCTAATATGCTTTATCTTTCTTTGTGGCAATTATTAGTACCTGGCAGTACATCATATATTTATTTGCTTACTTGTTTATTGTCTATTTTTCTTACTATACCTATATTCATGGAAGCACAAATAACTGTTTTAACCAGTAACTTTCAAACTGCCTTTAAATGAATTCTTTCATAAAATGAGAATTTCAGTGGCTTCCACGGGTTGCTTAGGGGAAAAAAGAGAAAGGATTCAGGTTGAACTAGGTTATTAAGGACCTGGGAGTTGGTTATTTATTTAATACATAGTAGTTTGTATCTGTTAATCCCAAACTCCTAATCTAGCAAAAGACCGAGCTGATTACTATTATAAAAAGACTTTTTTTTTTTCTTTTTAAACTTGGGTTGTTTGAGATCTCTTTTCTTCTTTGTTCTTTTTCTTTTTTTAAAGATTTTTTCTTATTTTTTTTTTACATTGAGTTACTGTGAATTGAACTCAGCACGTACTCTACCCCTTGAACAATACCATCCCCTCCAAAGACAATTATTTTTATACTTTGACAATACCATATTGAATTAAGATTTTTTTTGTTCCATTTTCCCTTCATAGAGTTTATAACTGAGGGAGAGAGTCAGAGGAAGCCCTGGGCCATCCCTTCCTTCCCAGTGGGTTACTACACAGCAGAGGAGCTTGGCTGTCACCAGGCCCAGCTCACCTTTCTGCTCTGAGGGCCGACTCAGGCCACTTCTCTAAACAGAGGCGTGTTAGAAGCAGCAGAAAGCCAACTAGTGAGCAGCAATGACAAAACTGACCCACCTGCAGTTGGACATAATCTGCTCTGAAATGAACATCTTAAAACTCTTTTTCCTATTAGTGGATGATTATCAAAAATATTCCCAAGGAGATGAATCTCACTCTATTTTTCTGGATTTTTTGGGCCTTCTATGACTTTAACTGCAGGCTTGATTGTCTGCAGAACGTCTTCAGGGAAGCCGGGCAGAACACGTGAACAGATCCTGCAGGCCACAGCTGAGGCCTCTGGTCAAAGCATCCTTGTTGTGCAGAGCCTACGTTCATGGGACCATTTTCATGACTGCTGTAATTAGTTCTCATCCAACTGTCCCACTGAAAATGTTTCTAGATGGAAGGTGGTCTGACACAGGTGAGCAGTGGGTTGTGGGGTGCAGATGGCAGACAGACTGGAAGGAGAGAAGGGAAATGTTTCCTCAGGATTCAGTTTGGAAGACTTATGATATTTATATGAACATTAAACTGGGTCAGGCTGAAGCGCCGTTTGCTCTAAGATGGGGTGATGTAAGCGTATCCCTACAACTTCTAAAAAATATATTGAAGCTGGACGTGACAGCCTTGGGGACACACAGCTTAGAGTGACACCTTCGTTCCAAGATGCCTATGATCTCAGGCTCACAAAGAGGAAAGGAATACACATATTTTGCCTGTGTAGTTCTATGTGAAATTATTTTGACCCTTGCCGGATGGTGTAAGATCAGAAATCATGTAGTCTTTCTTGCATCGCAAAGACAACAATCCTTGATGAGTCAGCAGACTGTTTCCGATGGCCCAGGGTCTGCGCCAGACATTAGCTGTCTAGACAAATACCACACAGCCCCCTATCCCTCAAGGAGATCACAGTGTGTCGTGGAAGAGACAAATTTAAATAGATTTTCAAAACAATGTGGTAAGAGTCACTTGGCATCATGTATATTGTATGTTCAGAGGGGCTCTTGCACTGCCTGGGGAAGGGTTCTAGAAGGTAGGGAAGGTGTCAGAGAGGAAATGCTTTCTGCACTGACATCTGAAGGATTCCAGCAAATCTCTAGACCAGGAGAGTGCGTGCTGGGCACGGGATTCTCGCCAGCTTGCGTGTCTAGTGCAGAGGTCTGGTCGTGTCTAAGAGCACTTTGCACTTAGGGAAGGAAGGTCAGTGAGGTTAAAGACTGTGAGGAACTAATGGAAGCTGAGGCTGAAGAAAAGCAGCAACTAGCTGATGAGAAGGTGTAACTTTAATTCAGGGAGCGTGGACTTCCTCACATACGCAGCGGGGAATTCTTTGGGGTTTTAAGGAGGAAAGTGACACAGATTAGTCATTAAAAGTGAGCAAAGTGGATTGTTCACTCTAAAGAACAGCACTGGGGAGACTAGCAAGGGGTGTGAGTTAATGCAGTGGGGAGCGAGGGGCAGGGACTTAGCTGGGGGACATTAAGGAATAGAATTGTAATACTGACGGGAGTGAGGGAGTGGAAAAGTAAAGGAAAACTCCCAGATGTATGGCACGGAAAACAGATGGGATAGTGATGCCATTGTTTGAAGAAGTAAACCTAGTTCTGAGCAAGTGTAAATTCAAACATACAGAGCTTGAGATTTTTATGGGCTAATCAATTGGGAATGTCTACTTTTCAATTACAAGTATATTTCTGGGACTGAAATTAGATGTCCATGCTGGAAAACATTTGACAGTTAATCAGTGGACAGAGAGCAGTTGAAGCCACAGGAATAAATGCCACCCACTGACAGTTTATCAAAGAGAAGGGAAGGAGGACACTTCTGGTTCAGAAAATATGGCAGACCAGAAACTTGAAGACCCACTCACTGAAGACACATAAAAACGTAGGACACAATGCCGCCAATCTTTTCTTTTTTTTTTTTTTTTTACAGGCACATTTATTGTGGTATGATTCCTTTACAATAAATTACACATATTTCACATGTACTATTTGATGAATTTGATAGATGTCTACACCCAGAAAACCATCACCACAATCAAGATATCTATCATTCCCATCACTCCCCAAGAGGGACACTTTTTGAATTCCCGTATTTATCCCTTCCCATCCCCTTCTCTCCCTGGTAACCGTAAGTTTGTTCCTCTATGTCTGTGGGTCTGTTTCTCTTTTGTAGTTAAGTTCATTTATGTCTTTTTTTAGGTTCCACATATAAGTGATATTATATGGCATTTTTCACTTTTTCTGGCTTACTTCACTTAGAATGACTATCTTTACGTCCATCCATGTTGCTGCAAATGGCATTATTTTGTTCTTTTTAATAGCTGAGTAGTATTCCTTGGTATAAATATACTACTACTTCTTTATCCAGTCAGCTGTCGATGGACACTTGGGTTGTTGCCATGTCCTGGCTATTATAAATAGTGCTGCTGTGAGCATTGAGGTGCATGTGACTTTTTGAATTAGAGTTTTCTCTTGACATATGCCTGGGAGTGGGAAGGCTGGATCATGAGTTAAGTCCATTTTCAGTTTTTAAAGCAACCTCCACACTGTCCTCTCTAGTGACAATGCAGCCCGTTTTATTAAAGCAGAGCCATGCTCAGAAAGTAACGTGTATTTCTAGGGGCTAGACATGAAGTGCAGTGAGTGTGGCCTGTTGAAGAATCAGAGGGCAGTCTGGCAGGGCTGGAGGAGAGTGACAGGGAGAGTGTGGTACAGGCAGCATTCAGACCATGTGGGGACCTGATAGGCTGGGATAAGAAGCCTGGACTTCCAGTCATCCCTTGGTAACCATGGGGCACTGGTTCCAGGACTCCCCCCAGACGTCAACATCCATGGATGCTGACACCTCTTGTATAAAATGGCATAGGACTTGCATGGAACTTATGTGCACCCTCCCATGTACATTTTCTATATATATATACAAACTTTTGTTTTATGGAGTTATAGTCATTTTACAATGTTGCATCAAATTCTAGTGTAGAGCACAGTTTTTCAGTTATACATGAATATTCACGTACATTCGTTGTCATATTCTCTTTTGCTGTGTCCTCCTGTGTACTTTAAATCATCTCTAGATTATTCATGGTATCTAATACAACATGAATGCTATGTAAGTAGTTGCCAGTGTATGGCAAATTCAAGTGTTGCTTTTTGAAACTTTCTGTTTTTTCCCGAACATTTTCAATCCACAGTTAGTTGAATCTGCTGGATAGGGAGCCCCTAGATATGGAGAACCCCCAAGCTCTTCCTTTCCACCTAAATTTCCACTGCAAGCACTGAAGGGTTCCAAATATAGAAGAGCGCCATCTACCTGCTATAAAAGCTGAAGAACTCCTTCAGCGTATGTAGAGCAGGAGAGAAGGTTTAGGGCCAACTAGTGGGAAAGGAGGGCCTGCCTGGAGAGGAAGGAGGAAGGACTGCAGTGGAAGCCAGCTTGTACCCTGACTGGAGCTAGTTGATAGCAGTGAGGGACGCCGAGGAACTGGGGACACGTCAATTGGGGGGCGATCCTGGCCACCAGGTGCAGGGTTCACATAGCTGGGACCCAGTTTGCAAGATCAAAATAACAAGGGGGGAGAGGGCCTGCCTCAGCCCCGGGATCCTCACAATAGCCACAGCACCGTGACCCCAGCTAATGCGGCTCCCCTAGTAAGCCAGAAAAAGGAAACTCTGAGCCAAGATATTGCAGATTCCACCACAGCCACACGGATAACTAGATCTCTAAGCTGACAAAATGTAACCACCAGAAACAGGAATCTTTCCTTTTCTCTTCCTTTGGACCTTTGGACAGGGAGCCACATATCTCTGATGGGAACCAACTTTAATCCGATAGAGAGCTCACTTATTCAGGAATAAGCATAGATAAAAAGAGTGGGGTGATGGTTTAAAGTGGAAGTCAAAGCGGAAGCCCAACTGAGAAATGGTGAAAACATGCATGTCATTGAATCCGAGTTATGGCGAAAAGATGGAGGAAGGTTAAGGAAATCTTTATTCACCAGACATGACTAGGCAGTCATAAAAAGACAGCACTTTAAATCAATAAAACATTTTTTTGTTGATGAAAAACAATGCCATATTTTAAAACATGGCTTGGGCCATCAATAACACACTGAGAGTTGTTGAGGAGGAGAACATAAAGCTGCATATAGACATGTAAGGGTTCCAAGTCCACTGCTCAAAGAAACTTAGCTAATCATGTGTCCAGTTGATTTGAAAATCCCTATAAGTAAATAACTCAAAAGTGGGAAAGACATGGGATTAAATAGTGGTAGTGAGCAATGAAATCCAAGAAGTTTATACCTATAATTTCATTGTTAATGTAACAAACTGAAAGCAACTGTCTAAGAAATAGTAACTGGAGGACAAACGCACACACACACACACACACACACACACACACAATCTGGAACAGCAGAGAGGTAAAATATGCTAAATTTATCATTATTGAGGAACAGGATCTAATAGATTATTTCATTTTTGAGACTGTTATAGAAATACGGGTCCAATTACATATAAAGTTATGAAATTAGAGATGATTTATAAAAATTTAGAGAGAATTTTCATTAAAAGGCAATATAGCTTCCAAATCATTGAAGAGAAAATTAACAATAAAAAAGTAATCAATCCAGCTAATATGGAGTAACAGAGACAATATATACCATCCTAAAATAAACCACAAATTGGATACAATATATGAAGCAATGATTTTTAAACCACGTGAAAAATATCCTCCACTAGGACCCTGTCCTGACACCTCCATAATAAGGCTGCTAGGCCTCCTACTGACATCACCAAGAATGTCCACCAGGAGGCGACATTTCCTTCCTCTGCTCCTACTGCAGAGCCAGTCCTGCGCAGTCCTTTTCCAGGTTTTGGCAGGCAGCTCCCAGAAGTGCTCTTCTGGGCCTTGGTCCCTTTTAGTCACCAGCAAAGGGATAAAGGATGAGTAGTAAGCCTCCTTACTCATCCAAGACCTAGGAAACTATCTGATTTTTGAGCAGCCCTTCACTCATGTCTGCTGTCTGGTACTCCCCGCCCGGCTTCCCGAGTCCCCAGCTTGGGCAGTCTGCACGCTGGCCACAGCCCATCAGAATCTGTTCCCCCGCCAAGAGGCCATGCGTGATCGTGAGCAGGGCTCCAGGACTCTGCTCCAGGAACAGCATGGCTTGGACTGCGTCCTGGCCCTGGGCTCGTGAGCTCCATGCCCTTGGTTGAGTCATTTAACATCTCTAAGCTACAGTTTCCTCATCAGTAAAATGAAGACATAATCAATATGGAAAAAAAAATCAGAATCTGGTGGGGAATAAATTACTGGTGATTGAATATTATTTTAATTTTGAATTATACAGCAATGGACATCACACAATTTTTACTACTTCAGAATTCTAAAGGACAGCTTCTACTGTTAAAACTAATGCATGCACGTACACACAAACACATATGGAGACACACTGGCTCTGCTTCACATACATCCCCATGCGCACACACACATGGACTCATGTACCACACACGCACATACCATACAAACAACCACACACGTCCTCAGGCTCAAACACACACATAACATACACACAACCACATACATCCCCAGGCGCGAGCGCACACACACACACACAGTCACAGTCATGTACCACACACATCCCCAGGTGCGCGCGTGCACACACACACATCATACACACCTTTGGCGTTATTCTAAATCAATTTACAATTGAGGGTCTCAGTGTCCATTGTTTTATCTGCTCAGAAGATCCTGACTTCGGAGCGTGAAGCAGGAGCCCCTCCTGTCTGGAGATGTTCTTTGCCACTTACAGTCTCAGCAGAGCCAACATAACTGCTCTGGACCTTTGGAAGTGCAGGGCCAGAGCATACCTGGGAGCTCACATCCTATATATCTAAACTTTTTAAGTGCAGTAGGTTCTAAAGTCCTGCCTTTACAAATATACATTCATTATAAGGGGGAAGGCCAGGTTCAAATTTAGAATTCCCAGACTCAGGAGAGTCCTGCAAAGAAAGTGAGTGTGTGGGGAGAGCTGATTCCAAGTCTCTGATCACTAGCCTGACCCTTTTCTTCCAAATGCTAGGTCCATCCCTTGTCACAAGGGGCCTTGGATGTGCAAAGGGGGACACTCAGAATTCACGTCTGTTCTCGGCCTATACCCTCCATGCAAACAGCTGCCCTTTGGCCTCTCTATGAGTCCTGGGAATCTGAAATCTGGGGAGAGCCGGTGCATGACCTAGAAATGGGTCAGGGGCTGCAGAGGCAAGGCATTCGGGGTCCTGGGTTTCCAGAGCACGGGATGGAGCCAATGACCGTGTCCCCTTGGCCCTGCTGACTCCACCCCATGGAGGGCGTGGCCAGAGGAAGTGTCAGGGCCAGGGGGACCTTCTGTAGTGCAGGACCCAGGGCAGCGGGCCCCCTTGCCGGGGACTAAGGGCAGAATCCCTAAGGAAAGGCCTGAGGAGACTGTAAGATATCTTCATTCCCATTAATTAAAAAAACAAAAGCTCACCACAGATATGAGTGGGAAGGGTTTTGTTAAAACAAGGGAGGGCACTTGCCAATTTCTGGCCATAGAGGGCTGGTGGGTTTGCCAGGTTGATGAGGAACTGAGAGGCCGTTAGCCTCCCCTGGGTCTAAACACCGCCTGAATTCCTCCAGGTGACACTGAATTGCAGTGAGACATGGAACCCTCTCAAGTTGTTAAAATATTCATGGTGAGCCATGCAACTCTCTCCTCATTCTTGGCTATGAAAACAGGATAAACACAGGCGGGAAACTCATCTGCCTGTTGGTTGGTTCACTGTCCATCTGGTGCCCCTTCTTGTAGGAGCCTTTATCATATCACCCAGGGCTGACCCGGCTCAGGATTACAGCTGATTTTCTGCAGGTGGCATCACTTGCTGGTGACACGAAGGAGGCATGTGAGCCACCTCCCAAACACTGAGGCTCCTACTGGGAGGAGCCTGCAGGCCCCCAGTCCAGCCTCTGCACCATGATGCTCCTTAGTGCCACTCCCTGCTTGCTGTCCTGGCCTCTAGCTCTGGAAAGAACCTCACTGGGTTGTCGATAAATGTCACCCATGCACCACGTCTAAGCTTGGGGTCCAGATATGAACATGGTTCTTATTTTCTTCCCATCGATGGATTGTTTGATCTTCGTGTAATCGTGTTGGCAGGAAGGCCAGTACCGCCCTCTTGAGACCTCCCCAAGCTGCCTCTGCCTATAACTGTCCTAGCACCCCAGGGGATCGGTTCTGAATCCTGGCAATCAGACACGAGGATGAGAGCTGGAGAGACAGGAATCCACTCCTGCTGTGGTTTCTGCTGAGGCTCGATGTGGCCATAAAAATGGATCCCACAGGCCCTGACGTCAATTGACTCGCTGCAGAGATGCTCCCTCACTGCACCATTCACCTCACAGACCGAGGGCTTTTTGCTTGTTCCAGAAGGCCCCATCCCGGAGGGGGCACTGGGTCCAGTGGAGTGTCCAGCCTGGTTCCCCGCCAGCCCTTAGGGCCTTGGTGGGGACAGGAACATCAAGTACCCTCCCCTTAGGGGCCCGTTTGTCCATTCCAGCCAACAGGCCGGGGTCATAAGCACTTTAACTCACCTGAGGGTGTTTTCCTCACTTCAGGGGCAGTGAGGATGGGGCTTCTTCACACCCCAAGTGCCCCAGGTCTGGATTCAGACAGCCTGGCTCTCCCCTCAGTCCTGCAGGTCCCCGCCACACCTGCTGCTGGTCACTGAGTCTGTGCTGTGTTCTCTTCCAGGACAAGAGGTGCACTCTGCCCCCACCCCACCCCCACCAGCGGTGGCAGTGGTGGCGGACAGGCAGGTGAGCTTGGGCCCGAGACCATGACCAGAAATCAGTGCCCCAGAGGCCGCTGGTGACTAGAGGGACCACGGGGCAGAAGGCAGCATGGGATGGGAGGAGGAGGAGGAAGCTTCAGGATAAGGAGATGAAAGGGGGAACGGATAGCACTGTGAGGACCTCGACCATGAAAGGGAAGAGAAAAGACAGTGACAGCTGGAGTGGTGTTGGCGTTAAAAGCTGCGGGCGTTTTTATTTAATTTTATTAATTACCATTATATATAGTGACAGATTTCTTATTTTATTAAAGATTATGTGCCATGTCATATAACAGGATATAGTATGTTATTATTTATTAAATAATACATAATAGTAGATATACTAGCATATTATGTTCTGTTTATTTATTAGCAGATAGTATATAATATATATGCAGGTGTTTATATACATAATATATAATTCATGCATCTATATAATATATAACACATAACACATAATGTAAGATTATGATTAATATATTTTATAACAAGATTACATAACAATAACGATGTAATATTACCCATTGTATGTCTTGGTTCATGACACATTCTCACCTTAGGTGCCTGTCAGAGGTATTTATGTATTAAAATTAATATTATAAGAAACAGTTGTGAACGTATCACCCAGCATCAGAACAGGACTATTGACAGTGACATACTGTGTCCTCTTTCACTATCCTGCTCTTGGCCTCTTCTCACAGGAAGTAACCAGCATTCTGAATCCTGGTTTACCCTTGTCTTGTGTTACTTTCACACACACAACATTTAAGATCAGTTAAAACAAATGAGCTGCAGGTACATGCAGCGAAGTGGATGAATCATACACTCAATTTTAAATGAATAAAGTAAGCCCTAGAAGGTAGCCTATAGTGTGCTATGCTTTTAACTGTGTATATATATATGTCAACTAAACTCACCAAATTATGAACAACTACAGCTAGAGTCCAGGTGGGTGAGGGACAGAGAAAAGGTGAGATGAGCAGATCTGCTGCAGGTGAGCGAGTTCCTTTCCAGTAACATGCCATTCTCTCTGAAGCAGGAGGCAAGGCCATCTGCTGGGAGTCAGGGAAGAGACAGAGGGAAGGTTAGAGGTATGCAGAGAGCAGAGAATGTTGACACCACTGAGTGATAAGTGGGGAAATGTGCTTACTAGAGAAACCCTGGAGGATTACCTGGCAGTGGCAACATGGTGGGCATTGATTTGTAGTCTTAGAAATCTGTGCTGGGAGAGCCTTCTGCTTGCAGGCTCAGAACAAATAGAGCTGGGTGAACCGAGATGGAAGTCGGCCTGGTGAGGAACTGAAAAGATCAAGGGTCAAGGGAGTTTTGTTTGTCATAAAGAGAGTGCCGACTTTGGATGCAGAGCTAGAAGGTGGGGAAATGGAAGTAAGAGGAACGTGGACAGGCAGGAAAGCAGAGGAGTCAGCACATGATGCCCCAGTGAGGGTGAAGGAGGGCCAGGGAGGCCAGTGGTGAAGTAGCTGGATGGCTAGGTGTGGGCAATTAAAGGAGAGAGCATGGAACTAGGGTGGAGTCACGCCTGGGTATGAGCCCATGGGTAGGGTGAATGGGGGGTGGCTGGCTCAGGCTGATGGAGAAGAAGACCCTAAAATGACCATACTGGGTGGTGGAGGGAGAATCAGCTTTGACGTCTTGATGGTAGGAGGCGAGGCAATACAGAGGTGGTGGTCCAGGCGCTCCTGACTGAGGCAGATGAGCACGGAGGACAGGGTGGCAGGCACTGCTAGGAAAGGATCTGGGTTTTCCAGGTGCTCCCAAAAGAGGAGGAGCAATGATCTTAAGGTGTAAAGTGAGCACAAGGAGGTCAACCCAGGCTCCTGATCAAACGGGGTTTGTGAGGGAGCAAAGCGTAAACTCCAGAGATGGTTGCCCAGGAAGCAGGGACCACGGGTGAAATGACGGGACACTCAGAGAAGAGAGGGAGAAGAGTCTTCTGTGTGTAGGGGGAAGAGTGGCCCCAGGACAAAGGAGTACATAGGCACAGTGATGAGGATGGACTGGCTCCATGGTGACACTGGCGGGATGGCTGGATCTTTGTCCTGAGGGCTTAGGTTAGGGGGGCTACTGGCCTCATGAGGACTCCCCTCTCAGAAGTATGTACAGAGGCTCCCGCTCCTGAGAGCTGCGTGGCCACCACTGTTCCCGGAGGAGCTCTGCCTCCATCATCTCCTATCAGACTTTCCTGCCCAGACACCAACTGCCAATGAGGGAGCCTGGGCCTCGCAGCTGTTTCCAATGGAGGGACACAGGCTCCTTGGAGAAGTAGGCTGATCTTAGTTTGCTCCGTAACCCAGGGCCTAGCAAAGCGCCAGCCCATGAGTGGGCCATAAAGGGGCTTGGAAACTTACTAAATTAACCCAAGGCAGTAGAATATCAGAGCTGGAGGAAATGACAACTGAGCTCACAGAGTTCACTGCCCACACCCCCATTCTACAGATGAGGACATAGAGACCAAGCAGTGAAGCAAACTTGGCCAAGGACACACTGCTCTTAAATGCTGGCCTGTTTTGGGCATGCCAAGTGATGAGCTGCAGTGAAGGGGCTGAGAGGGGGCTCTGGGGACAGACAGCTTGGGTTCAAGTCACAGCTCTGCCATTTATAAGCGGTGTGATTAGTGAGTGTCCTTACTTTTAAAGTGGAACTCACAGTGGTGCCAACTCATTGGATTGTCATGAACACAGCATTCCTGGAACAGCAGGACAGAGTTCTGTAAGGATTTGCTATTACTTTGGTTACTATTATTATCACCAAGTGAACCCTGAAATGAAGAACAAAGGCAGCAAGAAATTTTATTTTAAAGGATTTTAAAATCCTCTGATGAATGTTTCATTTCATCTATTCAAGTCTGCATTTGACCCTTATTAACAAATACACAATGGATGACTTTTGAGGAACTCTTGTTTCATGTCTTTAATTCTCACTAACAACAGAGGCTATTAAACAGGCAGCAGTTTCTTTTCCAGGAAGAGGGACAAAAAGTTAAAAATAACTCAGTGCCTCTTGGTCCCCAGTGAGTTGGTTGTGACTTGTCAACCCAGCTTTGGGAAAGTGCCCGATCCCTCTGGGCTCACTGCGCTGCCCCGCGGCCTCCAGGGGGCGCTGTGCCCCCACACGAATCCAGTCTCTTGGTTCCTATCTTTGCTTCAGATCCCTCAAGGACTGCCCATGCCCCATGGCCCCATCTGCCCCGCCAGCCTCGCCTGCTGGACTCCAAGACACCATCCTGGGTCTCAACCATCCTCTATTCCTACGCCCGCCCCACTACTCTTCACTTTGTCCTTCAAGTGAGGGCTCCTATGGCTCGCCACACAGCAGGGGTCTCCCATCCTCCACCCCGGGTAACTGCATCGTCCTGCATGGTGCCTCGGGAACCCGTGTGGAGGCAGGAAGAATACAGAACAGGTGCTCAGAGGGGCTGCCTTTCCCACTACAGGGGCCCTGGAGAGCTTTCTCCCAGTTGGTTATTCACATGTGCTGAAGCTGTGGAATCTCGATCTCACCAATATAAAGGGCATCATCATTAATTACAAAATCAATCATTTATTCAGGAGCAAAAGGAGAAAAGACTTTGTGTTCCCCGCCTCCAACTTTTTTCCTCCACCTTCAGAAGTTTCTCATCTATGGGCAAGGGTAGAAAGCAACACACAGAATATTATTTTTCAATTTTTTTCCCAATCTGAAGATTGCTTTCCCAGAAATGTTGAAGGCTAAAATGGTTTGGCTTTCCTGAACTGAGGATTCAGAGGCGTGGGGGTGGGAGGGGAGATAACTCAGCAATATTGAACCTAACAGAGACATTAAAAGGTTCTATTCTAAACAGAAAGGAAGTAGGATGCTATAGAAACAGGAAAACCATAGCTGGAAATGCAATAACGAGTTACAAGAGAATAAACATGAAGATGTGAAAAAGAAAAAGGACATCAAATTAAAAAAAGGTGGGAATGGTAGAGGGGAGCAAGAAAATATAAATTTTTTTCTTTCTTTATTTTCTAAATTATTCTTAGGATGTGTTGGAGTCTACGTGATTATCAGTCTAAAGGAAATAGATATAGTAATGGGTTGATAGAGTTGAAAAATAAGGTAACCAGGAATCAAAAGCGTACAATAGAGTCACAAAAAAAAACCCCAAAAGAAACAAACTCAAAATGGCTTAAAGACTTAAACATTAGACAGGACACTATAAACTTCTTACAAGAAAACATAGGCAAAACATTATTTGACATATATCACAGCAATGTTTTCCTAGGGTAATCTACACTAGAGACATAATTGAAAGCCAAAATAAACAAATGAGACCTAATTAAACGTATAAGCTTTTGCACAGCATTAGAAACAATAAGCAAAACAAAAAGACAACCTATGGAATGGGAGGAAATATTCGCAAAAATGAAAATGACCATGGCTTAATTTCTAGACTATATAAATTGTTCATACAACTTAATAAGAAAAAAATAAACAACCAAATCCAAAAATGGGCAGAACAACTAAACAAGCAATTCTCCAATGAAGACACACAAATGGCCAATAGGCATATTAAAAAAATGCTCAATGTTGCTCAATTATTAGAGAAATGCAAAGCAAAACTAGAGTAAGTTATCATCTAACACCAGTCAGAATGGCCAGTATTCAAAAATCCACAAACCATAAATGCCGGGGAGGCTGTGGAGAAAAGGGATCCCTCCTACATTGTTGATGGGAATGTAGTTTGGTGCAGCCACTGTGGAAAACAGTATGGAGATTCCTCAAAAGACAAAAAAATAAATAAATAAATAAAAAAGACTTATCACTTGATCCAGCAATCCCACTCCTGGTCATATATCCAGAGGGAACCTTAATTCCAAAAGATACCTGCACCACAATGTTCAAAGCAGCACTGTTTGCAATGGCCAAGACATAGAAGCAACATAAACATCCACTGACAGATGACTGGATAAAGATGTGGTATTTAGATATAACAGAATATTTCTCAGTTGTAACAAAGAAGGAAATAATGCCACTTACAGTAACATGGATGGACCTGGAGATTATCACACTAAGTGAAATAAGTCAGACAAAGACAAGTATCATATGATATCACTCATATGTGGAATTTTAAAAAATGATACAAATGAAATTATTTATCAAACAAAAACAGACTCACAGACTTAGAAAACAAACAGGAATTTGGGATTATCAAATACAAATTACTATATGTAAAACAGACAAACAACAAGGATTCACTGTAGAACACAGGGAACAATATTCAGTATCTTGAAACCTATAATGGAAAAGAACCTGAAAAAGAATAGACTATGTATATGTACAACTGAATCACTATGCTGTATACCTGAAACTAACAAAACAGCTGTATATCTGAAACTCACAAAACATTGTAAATCAACCACATTTCAATTAAAAATTAAAAAAGAATGATAAGTTCTAAATACCTTTATTCAAAGAAAATCTTCAACCCTTCCCTCTTACAAAAATTAAAATGGGGATCTTGAGCAGGACCAAATTATACTGGATGGGCAGTTATATGTCTTCTGCAGCATGTGGCCCATGCTACACACACATCGTGTTTTCCTACAGGTAAGAATGGCCCTGGCTGCCCAAGGAGCGAGTCCTGCTGGGACAAGGCCTCTGTGGCAGTGGCCTCTTTGTCAAGCTCCATCTCACCAGGAGGCCAGGATTTTCAGAGGGGAGGGGACATAGAGCTCATACACTTCAAATCGATATCCCGAGAATAACTATGGGAACAGCAAATTTACCTGCAGTGTGGGAAACATGAGCAGGGCCCCTAAGCAGACCAACAAGCCCAAAGCAAGATGGCCCGATGTTCAGATCGGAACCAGAACAATGACCACCTGTCTCCAGTTAAATGACCACCACCTCACCTGCAATGAACTACTCATAATCAATGTCAGGGATGTTTCTGTTGAGACTTGGGAGATCAAAGAAGTCGGACCAGAGAATCTGGACCTGGTTGATGTTGGGGCTCCTCCATTGGTAGAGGTGGCCCCAAGGGGGGAGAACCAGTACCGACTCTTCCATCTTCACCAGGGTTTTCAGAAGGAAGGCAATGTGGATGCAGACGTTCCTATGGTGGCTAAAGCCCTCTGGAGGGTTGATATCACACAGAAGGTACCTGGCAGGGAGCAAAGGAGAGTGGGTCTTCAGGGCCAGGCCTCTGCACAGGAATCCCGGCTTAGATATAACAGATAGAACAGGAATCCCTGCACAGCACATGGCCTAGACTCCAGACACGTTCAGCAGCTTCTGGTTTTTAAAGTGGAGGCACTGCCCACTCATCTCCATGTGGCCAATTACTTCGAGTCCAGGAGCAGCTGCGGAAGACATCTTGGCATCCGTCTAACACTGCTAAGCACCTGACTAGCACCTAAGCACCCGTTCTCCAGGGGCTTTCAAACTTCTTGGTCTACAGAACCCTATACACTCTTAACAATTACTGAGAATTCCAAAAGGCTGCTATTTATGTGAGCTAAATCTATCAATAGATCGTGTCTTAGAAGTTAAATAAGAACATAAAAAAGTGTATGAATTCACTTAAAAATATTAACAACCTACTACATGTTACGATTAATACTCCTAAACAAAAAATAAGTCTATTTTTCAAAACAAAAATCATTAGTGGGAAGAATAGCAGTGATTTTAATTTCTGCAAATCTCTTTTGGACTGTTGAGAGCTGAATTCTCCTATCTGCCTCTGCATTCCTGTTTTGTGATATCACAGGCCAGGTTTTCCCTGGAAAACCCCACAGGAACTCAGAAGAGCAAGAGTGTGCAAAAGGCATTTGACATCCCGGGGTTTCTACGAAAATAGTCTTGCACCTCAGGGGCCTCGGACACACTTTGATGACTGCTGCCCTACCCTAGGCGAAACTCTTCTACACAAGAGCCAGGCAAGGGTCCTAGCTTCTGTAATGAGTTACAGCCACCACATCCCTCCCTTCTCTGTGTGTTTCCCACAACCTCCATTACTGCAGATGAGGATGTAATCCTCATCTGGGGCCTCTAGTCCTAGAAGACTGCTAACTTCGAGAGGGAGGGTCCCATCTACCAACCCTACACCGCGCACAGTCTATTTTGAGTCAAGCCCTAGATAACTGCTAATCAGCACTGACCCTTGTGACTTATTCCTGAGTTTTACTGAAGGAATCAACATCTGGATGGAACTCAAATTTCCCTGCAGATAAACAAGGCTGATAAACCACCCCATTCCAACATCTGATTCTGAGGCTCTTCAAAACCTGGGTAAGGCCCCTCTTCATCTAAGAGGGGTCCTCCGCCTGCCCTTCCCGGGGGGTTCTGGAGGCAGTGGCCACCCAGTGTGATCCAGACTCGCGGCCCCAGACCCAGGGCCTGAGGGGGAGGAAAGCCTGAGGCTCTGCCCCAGCCCTGTCTCCCCCACATCAACCCGCTCCCCGGCACCAAAGCCCCTCCCCGGCCACCACCACAACCCCGATCCACACGTGGTTCATGTCCACCCGCCCCGCCGACGGCACAGCCATACGTTTACCATCTGTGGGATGCCGCCCCAGACAGGATGTCAGCCGCCGACTGACCAGGCCAGAACTAGTCTCCCGGCCAAGCAAGCCGCCATCCCCAGCAGCAAGCACCGCCATGGTCCCTGGCAGCTACACACTTCCAGAGCCAGCTCCCCGCCCCAGAAGCGCACGCCGGCCCCCGCGGAGCGCGGCGCCTGTAGCCATGGCAACGCCGCGGGGCCCTCTCTTAGCTCTTTCGTCGTGCGTCCTTCCGAGGCTAGATGTGCGAGGGCAGAACTTGCGGAGCCAATGGGAGATGAGGCGTGGCCAGGACGGGGGTCGGTGGGAGGCTTATGGGGCAGCTGAGCGAGACTGTGATGGGTGGGGCCGCGCGGAAATTCTCACTTGCAGGTGGCGCCGGCCTAAGGCTGGGGCATTGCTGCCAACAGTGGTCGTGTCAGCAGGGCGGGGGCACCCTCACCCGTCCATATGCGGGGCTCAGCCTGGGCTCCGTGGCCTTCTCTTGCACTGGACGTGGACCCGGGCTGCGGGTGGGCAACATAGAGGACTGAGCCCAGGCATGAACGGCTGGCCAGTTTAGGGCACCTGAAGTGCAGATCCGCCAGGCCCGCTGCCGGGCTTGAATTCACACTGCTGGGCAGTTTCCAAGAAGACAGGGTCTGTCCCAAGAGGGGAGGTAGGGCAGGGGTGCCAGATGCCGGGTTGGGTGCGGCCTCACAGGAGAGCCATGGTGAGAGGGCGCAGAGTGGCCCCTGTGTTGGCGGGAGTTTGGGGTATAGGGTGGGGATGGTGTGTGCCTTGCTCTGTGGTCTCCCCAAGAACCCTCACTCCAGAGCAAGGGGCTCTGCTCCCCGCACCCTTCACTGCACTCCCTGCCTTCCCCAGCACCACTGCCCCTGCCCCCAGAGTGTCCCATGACCTTTCCCCACACCGGGCACATCTCTGTTAGAGGTACTGAGCTCCCGGTGGCTCCAGCCCCAAGGTGAGGGGCTGTATCTGACCAGTTAGGACGCCTGAATCCTTTACATGAAACCTCAGACCATGATTCAGGCATGCATAGAGGGCCCTCTAACAGGATTCCCTACATGGCCCTCCCCACCACGCACCCACAGCGCAGCTGCCACACCGGGCCAAGCCTGCCAGAGGACCCCTGGTCCCTCTCCTCCTGTCCCTGATCAAGAGTGCACCGCCCACACTGCTGGGTATTTAGGGGGCCTTAGAAGAGCAGCTGGCATTTTCATGGGCAAATACTTGCTCTTTGGGGAAGATTTGAGTGCAAAGGGATGTAGGGTATGCTTTTTCTGTTGCCCTGGAACTGGTGACTGGGATACAAATGTAAGTCAAACCATTTTTTAGAGAGCGCCGCAAAACATCTCACAACCAAAGATCACTGTTCCCCAACAAAGGCAACACCACCTGGCAGGTGGGGGGCCTGGCCTCTCTGGAGGTTGTGGATTGCACCCTCCAGCTGGGACAGAGCCAAAAACAGCTCTGAACACGCTGGTAGTCGCTTCTCACAAGACCTGTGGTCTCCATTGCAGGTCCAGCTCCAGAGCCCAGAGCCAGTATGGTGACTCTGCTCCCGCTGTCCATTCTGGGAGGTCTAGGTGTCCTTCACGGCCCTTCCACCATTGTTTCTTTTGGAAACACCCTCCGGATGAAATGGGTCTGAGAACAAGAGAGCTGGATGCCAGCAGCCACTGCCCAGTTTGTGGCCCCAGGGAGGGGCATCTCCTATCCATGGGCTCTGATCTACCCTCTTCTCTCCCCATATCCTCACCCCTCTTCTCCTTCATTTCTTGATTGATCCCTGGATAATGGTCCTTACCAGGAATGACCTGGGAGAATATTTTATGAGTCCTTAAGGAAAAAAAACAAGAAATCTATACACGTATTACTGAAAGCAACTTCTATCTTTCCCAGGAAAGTCTTCTTTCCAATGTTTAAGGCTAGTTGACAGGGTGTCAAGTGGCCTAACCAATGTAACCAGTCACATCTGAGCAAGTGTTAACTCTCCCTCCAGCTCCCAGCAGCATCCGTCTGTGGCAACTTAGCCACAAGAACGCAATAAAGCTCTTTCCCCTTGCCAGTGCCAGCGTGTCTTTGGAGGCAGTGGAGGCCGAGAGAAAGGGCCCCGCCTTGAGGTTTGGGGGATCTCCAGCCACGGCCAGAGGAACTGGAGGTTTTCAGAGCTGGCCCAGCAGGGAAACCAGGCAAGGCAGCCTGACCCAAGTCTTTCCTGCCCAGAGAGCCCCATGAACTGCCCTGAGCCCCACTCCCCAGTCGGGCTCCCTGCAAAAAGTTACCACGGGATCCACACCTGAGAAGGGAGGAGGACGGCCCTTTGGCCTGGGTTCCCAGCAGATGTGTCCTGTGAGATCCGTGGCCACATATCTTCCTTGTCTCCCCAGATCTCTGATGTATCCATGCTGGACCTTCTGGTGGTCAGGGACACGAACAACTCTAAACTCTGAAGAAGGACAGAGAGACCATTCTGGAAACAAGGATTCCAGTGAGACGCCTTGCCCAGAACGGGGGACTGTGTGCTGAGTAGACCCCTGGGAGGCAGTGTGGGGCTGTGGGGTCCTCTTCAGAGAAGGGAGCTGTTGTGCTTCCCAGTGAGGGGCCCTGCTTTTTTCAGTCATGTCCTCGTGTGAGACTCACTTACAAACACCTCCCAGTCCATCTAGGGGTGGACCCATGGGTGGGGGCAGAGGAGGAGAGTGAAGGGGGCAGCCTTAGGACCCCTGACCCACACAGGGAGCCAAGGGTCAGTGGGAACATCTTGGGAATCGGACACAGGAGATGAGGATGGTCACTAAGAACATGCCAAGTCATGCAATAAAGTGACCCATGACCACGACACAGGCGGCCTTCCACCAAAGCAGGGAGATAGAAATTTAGACCCAGGCTCTGAGAATCTTGAGTGGGGCTGGAGGGTCCCAGGAGCCCTGAGGAGCAGCTCTCCTAGGGGCAAAGACATTTCAATGCACACATTTCTCATGGATGCTTTTTGGGGTGCAGATTGAGTGCATATTATGGAATCCCATCCCCTTGTTCATCACGGTTCCTGGCAATAAATTGCTGTCATTTGTCCGTGGACATGCACAGGGGAGCTGACTGTTGTGGGGGTCACTGCAGGACTGGAAGCTTCTGGTGTGGGCTCTGTGACCACAGAAACACAGGGGGATTTCTTAACGGGAGCAGCTGGAGACCATGCCTGCCAGGACCACCCTCAAGGGATGGTCAAGGACCCCATGGTACCCAGACCACCAAGTGACCAAGTTGTGAGGCTGCCTGGGGTTTCCTGGGAGCGTGTAGAATCCTGTGGTCAGTACGTGGGCCCAGGACAGCAAGATGGTCTGCCCAAAGAGGGGCCTGCCCTCCTGATGATGGCTCCTAACACCTGCAGGGAAACTGCTCCCAGGGCTCCTGGAGGTCCATAGTGTGAGTGTCCTGACAGCCATGTGGGGTCACCTTCCCCTGATGCAGAGGCACACGTCTCCTCCTTGAGGCCCAGGGGACACCTGGCTCAGGTCCCACCTGTGTGCCCTGGACACGCAGAGCCCCAGAACTCTGGCACAGCCTGAGGTGTGGTCGTGTCGGGGCAGGGAAGGCCCGGGGAAGGGGCTCACTCAGGGGCAGGGTCCACTCTGCAGGGATGCTGGACCTGGCAGTGATGTGGTGCTTCAGAACTCCCCTGGGCTGGGTTTCCAAGCTGTGGGATGGAAGGGCCTCTCCTTCCTGCAGTGCAGTGGGGGGAACTAGATCCATCATGAATGTCAGCCCTGAAAATGGAGGCTGTGCTACATCCATTCCTGGAAAGAAAAATCAGGCCTCTCCATCCCAGGTGACTCAGAAAGTCATTCAGTAATGTTCATGGTCCCCAGTTTAGGCTTTGAATTAGAGCTGAGTGGCTCAGGAGGCCAGATCCCCGTCCATGGCTCCAGGAGTAGGCTTTCTGCTGGAGGACAGAATCCTCACAAACACCTGTGACTTTGTGGGGCACTCCCCTCTGACAAGCTGGGAGGCAGAGTGCAGTTGTGGGAAATCATGTTTCCATGAGCAGAGGGCCACCAAGTGGTGGGGGCACAGGAGACAGTGAGAATGAGTCCCGTAGCCTTTCTGGAATCAAAAAACTGGCAAAGGTGAAAAACTGCATAATTTGTTTTATTGAACTGGCTGCTTATGTACGTTTGGAGGGCCAGGTTCAAGGACTCTGCATCCCTCCAGGACAATGGCCTCAAGAGAAGAACAGACAGAGCAGGAGGAGATCTGGGGTTTCTCCCAGGAATGAGGCAGAACTGGGATTTCTGCAGATTTGCAATGATTCCCCGCCCACTGAGCACAGGGTTACCATCCACGTGACCCCTGTCGTGTTTGGCTTGGGCTCTGGGTCTGGCCTGATCTTGTATTCTTCCAGCTGAGTTCCAGAAACTCAGAGGGTGGGTTTAGAGGGGCTGCGTTTGGAACCCGGTGAGGAGTTGGAGGGTCCTTTATCCGGAGTCCCCTCAACCTAATCACTGTAGCTGAGGCCCAGCACCCCTCAGGCCCCCAGGGTGGCCGTGGAGGGAGAGCAAGCCTGGCAGGCGACCTGGGGGACCCACTGCTGTGTCCCTCCCTTGTCTTTGTTCCCTTTCACCCCGGAAGGTGTGATTGTCTCATGTCACAGTGACAGGCAATCTCTTCTATGTCAGGTGGTGTCCCCACCCCCGCTCAGCCTTCTCTCTGCATGGATGCTGAAGGACCAGGCCCACCTGAAGCTCTGAGCTTGAGCAGTAAGGTGGAAACAAAGAAACCAATGGAAACAAAGAAACCATTGGAAACAAAGAAACAAGTGATTGTGGCAAAGCTCCCCACCACAGAGAAGCTGCCCTGAGTGGAAGAGAGGGTGTGGGCATGCCCATTTGCTTCCTGTCTCCCAGTGCTCTTAGCTTTCTTATTGCAGACCTGCATGGTTACAACAAAATGATCTGCCAAACTGAAAATATTTACTCTCTGGCTTTTACGGAAATGGCAGGCCAGCCTCTGGTTCCCATATCGGGCAAGTGACTGGAGTACTTTTCCAGTATGGAAACATCTGGGCAGGCCCAGGTTTGCAAAAGCCTTTAAGAGTAGTTACGGAGTTTTGCTTCTAAAAATTTTTGACGGCTGTATGCTTCTGAGCTGAGGTTTTGCTGTGTAAATCTGACCTGGAATTTTCTCACACTGTTTCTCACTTCTTATACCGGACATCCCTAAATTCCAAGGGGAACTGGATATTAAGGAAGCCATGGAGTTTAGGAAAAGGATACAGATCTCATTTCCTTTTAAGCATCGGTGTACCTCCATCCTAGGCAGTATCGGTTATGTGTTATTGCTAGGGGAAATAAATAGTAACCAAATTTATAGAAAACAGTGGGTCTTTAGGTACACAAGTTCATCTTTTCAACATTTTTTGTAATGTTTTCAGTTTAAGATGACCATTCCTGAGAAACAGGCATCCTGTTAGAATGAAGTAGCATTTTCCCTGAGCTATACTTAATTTTTATTTCGTAGACAACAGGAAGGGCAATCACACATTTGTGGACCTAAAAGATAAAATATGACTTTCTGGGAGCACACTCACCCCATCTCCCCCTGCTCTTTTCACTGTCCCATTGTCCCTGAAGGCTCTTTCGTATCTTCTGCTCATGACTCCAGTAACTCTTTCTTCCTTCTCGTTCCTCAGCTGGTGAGTTTACTTTTTTACTTTAACCAAGCAAACTGAAGCCAACAGAAGAGAACTTTCACCAGCAACTCCCAGCTCATCTGCTTGCTTTCAGATGTCTGTGAACTCACTCTCACTGCCCCACCTCTTATTACAGGTGACATCGAAAGCCAGTTTCTCCAAAAGTCCCTGGGGCCCTGTTCCTCCTATCTTCTCCAGGCTATCACTCCCAAAACTAAACTCTCTCTCACTACCTCATCTATTTTGTTCTTCTGCTTGTTGGCTCCTATCAGTATATAAACGTCCATCCTCTTAAAATAAACAAACAGCACTCCTTGACCCTAATTCACCCCCACTAATTGCCACCCCATGTCTTTGCAGAAAATCTTTAAGGAGTTGTTTAAATTCACTGTCTGCATCTTCTCTTGAGCCATCCCTTTTTACACCCACTGTGGCTTTTCCCCTGATCCCTCGCTCTATGGAAACTTCTCTGTCAAGGCCATCAGTGACCCCACGTTGCTAAATATAGTGGTCAGTTTTCAGTCCTCATCATGCGTGGCCCCTCGGCAGCATTTGTCCCAGCTCTTCCATCACTCCTCCCCCATGTTCCTGCTTTACTTGGCCTCCAGCCCATCGCTCTGTCTGCTTTCTGCTTTTGGTCCACTGGCTGGTCCTTTGCCAATGTCTCCTCTTTCTTCCAAACATTTACTGTGGGTGTACACCAGAGTTGGGTCATGGGTCTCTCCTCTCTCTCTCTGCTATATCTTAGGTGGAAGAAACCAGCCTTGAAAATTGACATGCCATCAATTTCTCAATTTGTCAAAAACTCCCTGATTTGCCCTTTCCATTTGGACCCCTCTCCCTGAGACACATATTCTTTTCCTTTCATTCATCTTGCTTTCACATTCATACATATGTTCTACTATGTAAGTTACTTTTCCAAATTTTGAATCAGTCCATATATATCATGTAAAATGCTCAAATCTCTATTATTTCCACTAAGATGCTTATTCTACCTTAAAATATTTCTGCATTTCTGTATTTATGTGAATAAAGCAAATACTATTTCTACAAGCCTCATAGTTAAACAGTGTGTTTGTTTGGGGCTATTATGTAACATGAAATAATGATACATCAAGATAGTCTTTTTTCATTTATTTTTATGTAACACCAAGATGAGGTTTTTGCACTGAAGACTGGTTTTATTGAAATTTTACCCACGTTATGGACAGTCAGTTTATCTGAAAGACCTCATTTCTCCCCTTTTCTGATATATTTTCCATTTGGCTATGTATAACATACACCTTGGCATGAAATAAAATTCCAAAATCATTCACAAAATACAATTAATATATGTAAATTATAGTTTTTAACTGTTAAAAAGAAAAAAAATAACCAGACTCCTCTACCTATTAGACATTTCTGTGGCAATATCTAATAGACCCCTTAACCATGACATTGAAGAACTGAGCTGATTCCAGCCTCTTTCCACCTGCTCAGCCTCACCTTGTCCCATCCCCTGTGGATGGAGAGGACATCCCTTCCATTGTCCAGGTCCAGATGTTCAAACCATGTTCTTTCTCTCTCTTTCTCTTACACACACACACAGCAAATCCAGCTTGTTAGAAAATTCTGGCTACTCTGTCTTCATTAACCATCTGCTCCCTGCTCCCTGCCCTCATAAGAGCCATCTTCAGCCTCTTCTTGGACACCAAATAGCCTCTTTCTTCCATCTTTGCTTTTATACAATCTCTCATCCATACAGAGTCAGAGGGAGCCTTTAAAAGCATACATTGAGGATGTGAGTGTAGCTCAGTGGTATAGCGCATGCTTAGCATGGATGAGATCCAGGGTTCAATCCCCAGCACCTTCATTAAAATAAATAAATTACCATCCCCCCCAAAAAAAAACAAAACCAAAGCATAAATTGGACATCACCCTTCCCATCAAAACTCACTAAAAGGTTCACCATTTCATTAAGAGCCAAAGTTGTCACAAAGGCTTCCAGGACCTGGAGTGCTCTGCCCCTCTGCCCACACTCTCTCCCTCAATTTGGGGGCCTCTGGCGCCTGCTCTTCCTTCTTCTTCCGGAACTATTCTGCTTCAAGTTCATTACTCCGTGAGATCTGCCAGGATTGCCTTATTCCCTCCTGCCTGCCTCCCACCCCACCACCATCACCTGAGTTTGCTCATATCACTCTTTTTTTTCCCCAAGCTCTTGCTACCTCCAACATGCTGCCTGTTTCCTCTGCTAAACTCTGAGCCCCCAGTGATGGGGAGTCGTGTCTATTTTGTTGACTAATAAAGCCCAAGAGCCTTGGGAACGGGTTTAGTTACTAGATACCCATACATATTAGGAGCTTCTACAGATTTGCTGAATGAATGCAGAGGCCCGGGTCCAATCCGATGGAGCACTTCTGTGTCCTGCTCAAAGAATAACTCTCTTTTCCTCCTGAGAGGGGGTGACCACTTCCTTGCTGATCAAAGGCAAGATCTTTTAGATTTATGCTGTTAACCTTAGGCGGGGGACTGGGGAATCTTCATATATATTTTAAAATTTAATTCACTTTGCAGTTTGTCTTCGGTCTATGTATCCTTTTGAGATACCATTTATCAGTGATCATTCTTCCATCAGATTGAACAGAGTCCAGGGGGTAGGACCAAGCCTGTTCCATCGGCCATCCTGTGTGTCATGTCCTGTGACCCAGTGGATGCTCAGCACGTAAGTGAACAGAGAGGAGTGAGTGAAGAGATGGGAGCATCTCCTTATTGTGGTGGCTGCTCTCTGCCCGATGCCTTGATATTTGGGGAAGGGCTTACAAGTGCGGAGGGGTGAGGACAGGGCCTCTGTGCTCTTCCTAAGTGCCCTGGCCTTACCCATTCCCCCAGCCCCCTCTGGGCAGCCAAGCCGAGGAGCTGGGCCACCGGGGGTTGTGCTGATCACTTCACCACAAGTCCGGGGGTAGGAGCTGCCAGCACACCTGTTTGTCGACTCTGGAGTCAGGTCCTTGGAGGAATTCCTCACTGAATGATGTTTTGGACCTTTTATTTTTCTCTATAGCCTCCAGCTGAAGAAGCAGATTGCCTTAGATACATGAAAGTTGAGGACGCCTACTATCCCCATGAAGCCCAGTTGGGGCTGGGAGTCTGCTGTTTGTACAGCCGGTGAGCTCGTGTTGCTTCGGGCATCCCTGTGCCTGAATTCCTGCAGTACACTCGGTGGTAAGGACGGGGGTGCCTGGCAGGGAGGGAAGCGGGTCGGGAGACTGCACAGCTGGGGAGACGTTAACCTGGGGTGAGCGGGAGCCGGCTGATGCATGGCATCTCGGTGCAGGGAACTCTCCACACTCAGAGGGGTTCCCACTCCCACAGAGGCCCTTTGATCAGGGTGCTGGGCTTTCAGCACAGCAGGGTCCCTTTGAGGATCATGGTGCCTTCAGGCAATGGGAATTGAGGGGTCGAGTGGCACATAAATTAACTGTGAAACCGAAGCCAACCCCCATCTCTTTCAGCCTGTTTCCTAATCTGCAAAACTGGAATGATGTTAACCATCCCGCAGGGTCGTTGATGGGCTGGGACACACTAGACAGCCAGGAGCTGGAATTCCTCTGTCCCATAATTTTTTTCCTTCCTTCCCACTATTTGCTCTCACAAGCTCAGTCTCTCTGTCTCTCTCTCATTCACTTGTAACTTTCTCTCCTGCTCTGGTTTCATTTGATTCCCACCCTCCTCCCAATCCCCAGATGAGTGAAATAAATTTCTGTGTGTCAGTTCCAAATTCCCGGGAAAGATGCTCTGTCCCCTCTGGATTGGTTGTCCAACCCATCAGTTGCAGTCAGAGGAGTGAGTCCCTCTGTGACCAGTGGAGGGGCTCTGCCCAGCCCCCCAGCCACCACTGTGGGAGCACATAGCTCTCCGAGGGGGAGGTACTGGCTGTGACTTGGTGTCACTAGTGTGAATTTATCTCTCCTCTTGCCCCACCTCCATCCTCCTAAACAAAGATGAAAATTAAACACTCCCGAGATTTGTGTCATGGAACACTCAGGGTGGGGGCTAAGAGGGCTGGATTCCCTGCTGAGTGTAAGGGGTTACAGTGACTCCCCAACGAACGCCTGTAAAGGAAACAGCACCGGCCCCACCGGACACTTAGGGTGCTGAGTCTGCGTGACGTTGAGCCAGGCTTCTGACCACAGATCAGGGGTCTGGTCCGACCGGTTAGTCTTTGAAACCAACCAGCTTTGGATTCCTCAATCCCTCCCTGAGGTTTTACCTGAACCACTAGATTCTGTATCTCTGAAGACAGATGATGTGGACCCTTCACGTAAGCCGTTCACACAGCCCTGTGCGAGAATTTGTGCTGCACGGTCTGCCCCACGAGCTGACCGAGGTTGGTATTTTACTGATCTTAGAAATAGTCTGGTTTCCCGATGCACTGTTTCACTGAACAAGCAACAGAAGCCACCTCTGGCTGATAAAAGCAAAACAGGACTTAATGAAAAGATACCGGGAGAGTACGTGGAGTGGCCTGGACCAGAGCCGACCCGGGGGCCGTGGGAGGTGTTGGGGAGCCCCAGGCACCAGGCCGGGCAGGGTACTGCTGGGTCCCCTGCTGCCCCAGCAGGGACTCCCCTCCTCCTGACCCTCCACCTCACTCACTGTAGGTTCATGTCCCAGCAGGGCCAGGTCACACTGAAGCCACCAGCACACACCTCAATGGGGGAGTTGGCCCCGTCTCAGCTGAGGGCGTGCCTGGTGTGGGGAGATGCCCAGTTAGAGGAAGGTGGTTCTCCTACTGTTCCAAGTTAACGTGCAAGTCAGTGCCCTTCACTCAGGAGAGCCAGGTTGTTTGGACCTCATTGTGGTGACTAGGCCGTCTGAGTTCACTTAATTCTTTTTATGTTGGAAGGCCCTGGAGGGAGCAAAACTGGAGGTTCTAGTACTTATTTTATATTTCCCATGTACCAGGTATGGTAATCGAGCCACTTCAGACAAGGCCCAGAACAACCACGTAAATAAGCCATGGAGCAAGTCGTGCAGTCAGGCCTCTGCAGCCCCGAAACCCGTGTCCCCATCAGCTCCGTAGTTACCAGTGGAAATTGTAGGGATTTATGGGACTGTGTGCTCCTGTGGGGGCTGGGATGTGTGTGTTTAAATCAACAGCTTCAGAAACTCGGCTAGAACCACAGCCACTGATTGTCTGTATGGAAGGAGAGGAGGGGAGGCTTCCAGCCTCTGGTCCAGCTTGTGAGGAGCTCAGAAATTGCTCCTTCTTTCCTGAAAACAACACCAGAGCTGAGGGAGCTGCAAACCCACAGCTCTTCTTAGATCCACCAGAAAACTGAGGGGAAAAGCTACTCCTAACCCAGAAAGGCAGCCGGGCAGGCTTGGAGAGTCACATCTCCCAGGGCAGAACCCACTGCTGTAAGACCCGCTGGGGCAGGCAGATTTCAAAGCTCCCTGTGACCATCAGGAGGCTCAGCGTGGGGAAGTCTGAGTGTGACAACTCCAGGGGGCCAGTCAGAGGGGCCCTCTGCTCTTTTATATGCATTTTACCTCCAGGACCATGCACTGTTCTCAGAGTGAAGATCAGAGAAGAACCCCTCATGCTTCCTGCCAGTAAAGGAGAAAATATCTCTATTGAAATACACCCAGAACATTCTGTTCCATTGTGGGGGGTTGTGTTTATTTTTTTAATGAGAAATTATTTTACCAGAGCCTAACCAACCTGGGGGAAGGGAAATATCTTCTGTGTCACCCAAATTGGGGTGGGGGGAAAGAGACACACTTGTGGAGGTCACAGCTCAGGGCACAGGCTCAATGAGAACTAATCACAGGAGTATAGATGCCCTGCTCTGTCCCGCTACCCCAACACCTTACCTCCATGTCATTAGGGCACCTGTGTGATAACAGGAATAAAACTAAAAGAAGTAAATGTCTCAGTAGTGCTAGGGAAAACCCAAAGACAGTGGGGAGATGAAAACAGGGACACACAGGTGGCTTTAGCCTCTCACACCAATAGCTGTAGCAAACTACACACAGCCCAGCCCCAGCAGATTAACAGAAAACCTCACAGAAGAAACTATAAATTTTGGTTCTCTTACCCAGTGCATTCCATGGTGCATCCTCGCCTAGAATTGAGTGGAAGTAAATCCATCTCAGAAGAGACCTAACTGAAAAGGGATGGCTTTCCAGACTCTGACTGGCAGAGAAAGCACCAGCCTGGGTGAGAGCAAGGTGAGGGCTGGGGTAGGGGGTAGGCTGCCCCCTTCCCCAAATAAAGAAACTTCCTGAGGCCAGCACCGTGGGAGGGAAGGCCATGGGGTGGAAGCAGCCAGACTTCTTCCTGAGAACTGATGGGATGCCTCCAAGGGACCATTCAGGTGCCCAAACTTGGCCTTGAGGCTGGGAGCCAGTCTGTCTGCCTCAGAGACAGGACTGAGGTGGGTGCACAGCAGGTCTTACTTGGCCGGGGCCGTTTCACTTCCCCGAAGCCCTGTGTAAAACATGAAGCATGGAAGGCCAGGGGAGAACAGCTCTGCCCTCAAGACCAGTTTCAAGTTCTCTCTTCCCAGAGTGTTATGGAAACGACCGGCCAGTCAAGAAACAAGCACCACTCGAAGGGTTGGAGCACTCAGATATATTACGCCAGCGGGCTCAGAGGGGCTTCTGCTCCGAAGCTCTGAGAACCTCCAAGACGTGCGCATGAGGTTTTATAGGGTAAAGTGCAAGGTTGGGGTATTCGGCCAATAGGCATGAAACAGCTTTAGCAGCATTATCATCACAAAAGTGGAGGCGGGGAGGCAGCAAACCACCATTCCAAAGCCAGATATATATCTTCGAAAACCCAGCTGGCTAGCAAAAATAAACATGAACAGCAAACCAACACTAATTAACTTAGATTTACAAGTTAGTCCAGCAGAACTCAGATCAGTATACTGATACATAGATTTGTGAGTTATCTTTTTAGACCAGCCCGGCTTTTCCTTCACATTAGTAGATCTTTTACATCCTGATTGGATCACCAAATTTGCATCAAAATGCTTGATCTTAGTTTAGACTTCAATTTATGGTTGAAAATGCAGATTCACATGACTAAGTTGCTCCAAAGAAACTTATACTTTTCAATATCTGAATTAAGTGCCCAAGTTTTTTCTTTTAGTATTTTTATCTAATTTGATAAAACTTGTTCATGTTTTTTTAGAATTTGAAGCAAAAGTTTAACAGTTTCAAATCTGTGCTACTTAAATTAAGCAAATTCACTAATTCTTGTGTCAACTTAGCGTTATTAACATCATTTCCTAATGATATTGCATAAATTGAACAACTTTAAATTCGGTCAAAACAACAAACTGTTCAACTATTTCTGATTATTTTTGCAGCCAATTTTTACAACACTCTGCATTGTAAATAAAATATTCTGTATATTGGTTCATGTTAGAGAAAAATGTAAAATCTTTGTTATCAATTCATATTATAGTGGGTTCGTCACCAGTTGTGGGTTCTGGCCAGCAGAATTCCCACCGAGATGGAATTAATTACTCAAGACTGTGGAAAAGTCAAGAGAGCGGGAGGGAGTTGGGAACCTGGAGCCTCTCAAATCTCCCACATTTGTTGAGTACACTCAAAGGAGGAATGCAGGAATTTAGGAAAGGATATGTTCGGATCACAATGAGCACAAAGTCTTTGTTTATAGTTGGTGTTTGGCTCAAGGTCAGAAGAGTCTTTGGTGAATCCTGTTTGTGTTGAGCCTTTCAGCTTATCTGGGCGGAACGTATGAGAATCAGCTGTTTAACAATTTGGACTCAGGCGGCCGTGCCTGTCTTAGGTTGCCCCCCTCAGGGTACCTTTCCGGTCATTGGCTAACCAGCCTTCTCACCTCTGAGTCTACAGCTTTTTACCATTCCAGCCCAAGGCTGTTTTGGGGATAGAAGACTAACAGCAGGCACGCCCAGCGTTTATAGCCAGGGGCCTTGGGCATTGCTAAAACCTCAAGGCAGTTACTAAGCACATCTCCTTTAAGGAGATAAGCGGCTGGGATCTGTTACAATTTGTTAACCCATCATTGGCTCCCACAATTATGAGAACTTTCAATTTCAACATAAATGTCTGTACCTGTGTAACTAGGTCGTAGGTACAATTTTTCTTTCTTTGGTACTTCAAGCCATGCTTGTTTACCTGTACTGAGATACCAGTGAAAAAACATAAGCACTGCCATTTTTGCCTTTGATTATTGAATATTGAAAAAAATACTTTCTTGATCAGTGTTAATAATACAGTAAATCTTTGTGAACTTCTTCCTCTTCTCAACTGAGCAAGATAAACAAGATTCTTAAATGTATTGTTTTCTATTTTTCCAATAGTTTTGCAAGCTGGTTAGGATTCTTATTTTCATGTACATACTTATCAGTTTTAACAACTTAATACATGCTACTTTTCATAGCTTTAGAATGCTGAGCACAAACATTTTTTCATTCTATTTTTTGAGGGGGAGGTAATTAGGTTTATTTGTATGTTTGTTAGTTTTTGATGATGGCACTGGGGATTGAATCCAGGACGTTGTGCATGCTAGACACACACTTTATCGCTGAGCTATACTCGCCGCCTCACAAATCTATGCTATGTATATCATATATTAGAGCAGAGCCATAAGAGGAATATCAGTTTCTTTTTTAAAAAATCCAATAAATGTAGCTTTTTAACCTAACATGGCTGGAGCTGTCTATTGAGACAGAGACTAATATTTTAATATATAGCTGAAATTCTTTGGTCGTGTAAAAGATGAAAAATTATCCATGCTACAATTTTGATTTTTTTAAGGTATATATTGACATTTATACTTAAGTTTGGAAGTTCTTTCAAACAAAATGTGTCTAAAGTTGTACTTTGGTAGTGTCTCTTGTATCACATGGCTTATCTAAAGCTAAAAGAAAAGTAATTTCTCATATTTTGAATCTACTGATTTTTGATACTGTTAGACATGTCTTCCATATGATGGAGAGTTGTTTGGTGGCTTAATTGAAGGCCTTCTACTTTTTCTATAATATCTGTTTTAGTATTCCTCATAATTTTCTAATAAAATATCTATAATTGAAATAATTTATTTACCATCTCTCTACTTAAATGTGGTTTCTTCCCTCTTTCCTTCCTTCCATCCTTCCTTTCTTTCTTTCATATCTCTCTCCCTCCCTCTCTTTCTTTTTGCAAGAATCCACACCATTTTATAGCTCACTAGATTAAAAAGCCCAGATCCTTTATAAATCTTTTAAAAATGTTTGTTGGACATTTAATTCTGATCTCAGGTTAATAAGTTTGTTGCTTCTCTTTTGACTTAGGAAACTTCTTATGAAAATTTACTATGTATTTCCTGAAAATGTCTCTTAATACTGTCTACATTTTTTGTTTAAAATATTTTTATATAAGTAATAGTTTCTAAATTTTGCTTTACCAGAGATAATTGTGATTATTATTCATGTTAAAATTGGTTCATTGTTTTCTTCTAGTCTCACTTCACTGTGCCGGTGGCAGCGCTATCACAGCATCTGCTCACTTTATGTCTTTGTGTTACATTTTAGCAATTCTTGCAATATTTCAAAGTTTTTCATTATTATTATACTTGTTGTGGTAATCTATGATCAGTAATCCTTGATGTTACTATGGCAATTGTTTTGGGGTGCCAAAAACCACACCCATTTAAGATGGCAAACATAATCGGTAAATGCTGTGTGTTCTGGCTGCTCCACCAATTGTTCATTCCCCCATCTGTCTCCCTCTCTTCAGACCTCCCTATTCCTTAATACAGAACAATATTGTAATCAGGGTAATTAATAACCCTACAGTGGTCCCAGTGTTCAAGTGAAAGTAAGAGTTGCATGTTTCTCACTTTAAATCAAAAGCTAGAAACAATTAAGTGAAGTGAGGAAGACATGCTGAAGCTGAGATAAACTGAAAACTAGGCCTCTTGTGCAAATGAGCCAAATTGTGAGCAAAGGAAATTTCTTGAAGGAAATTTACAGTGCTACTCCAGTGAATACACTAATAATAAGAAAGTGAAACAGGCTAATTGCTGACACGGAGAAGGCTGTATTGTTCTAGATAAAATATCTAAGCCACAGCATTCCCTTAATCCAAAACCTAATCTAGAGCAAGACCCTAATTCCTTGAACGCTGAGAGAGGTGAGAAAGCTGCAGAAGAAAAGTCTGAAGCTAGCAGAGGTTGGCTGATGAGGTTTAAGGAAAAACACAATCTCCTTAACAAAATAGTACAAGGAGAAACAATAAAGGCTGATGGAGAAAGTGCAGCAAGTCAGCCTCAAGATCTCAATAAGAGAATTCATTTTGGTGTTCACACTAAATGACAGATTTTCAGTGTTGATGGAACAGCCTTATATTGGAAGATGCCATCTAGGACATACATTCGGGTCTAACATTGCTGGTGACTTTAAGTTGAAGCCAGTACTTATCCAGCATTCTGAAAACCATCAGGCCCTGAAGAATTATGTTCAGTCTGCTCTCCTATGTTCTATGAATGGAACAACAAAGCCTAGATGAGAACACATCTATTGACAACATGGCTTATTGAATATTTTAAGCTCACAGTTGAGACCTCAGAAAAAAACAAAAAGATTCCTTTCAAAATATTTTTGCTCATTGGCAATGCAAATGATTACCCAAAAGCTCTGATGGAGATTAATGTTATGTGCCTGCTAACAAAACATATGTTCTGCAGCCCATGGATAGAGTGACTACAACTCTCGTCTTATTATTTAAGATATACTTTGCAAGGCTACAGCTGCCATAGGTAGAATTTCCTCTGATGAATCTGTGCCAAGTAAAGTGAAAACCTTCTGGAAATGGTTCCCCATTCTAGATGCCATTAAGAACATTTGTGACTTGCGGGAAGAGGTCAAAGTATCAACAATAACAGGAGTTTGAAAGACATTAATTCCAATCCTCCTGGATGACTTTTTGAGGAGTTCAAACCTTCAGTGGAGGAATGAACTACAGATGTGGTGGAAATAGCAAGAGAATGAGAATCAGAATTGGAGCATGGAGATGTGACTGAATTAGCTGCAATCTCAGGATAAAATGTGAATGAGTGAAGAGATGCTCCTTATGGATGAACAAAGACAGTTATTCTTGAGATGAAATCTACTCTTGGTGAAGATGTTATGAAGATTGTTGAAATGACCAAAAAGGATTTAGAATATTACATAAACTTGATAAAGTGGCAGTAGGGTTTGAGAGAATTGAGTCCAGAATTGAAAGAAGTTTTACTGTGGATAGAGTGCTATCAAACAGCATTACACATTAGAGGGAAAACACTTTTAAAAGGAAGAACCAATTGATGCAGCAAGCTTCACTGCTTAATTTTTAGAAATTACCACTGCCACCACAGCTTCCAGCAACCACCGCCCTGGTCAGTCAGCTGCCACAAACATGGAGGCAAGATCCTCCAACAGCAGAAAGATTACAGCTCACTGTCAGCTCAGTGGGTGATTAGCATTTTTTAACAATAAAGTATTTTTTGATCAAGGTATGTATAATTTTTAGACATAAACTTATTGTGCACTTAATAGGCTATAGTATATTGTAACTATAACTTTATATGTACTAGGAAACCCCAAAACTCCTGTGACTTGCATTGTTGCAACATTGACTTCATTGTAGTAGACTGGAATTGAGCCTGCAGTGTTTCCAAGGTATGCCTGTACTTGCATTGTCTTTGTGGCATGCCTCATAGTCATGCCAAATTAAAAAGAAAAAAAATTCAAACACTGTTTATGGATAAAGGCTATTTAGGAATCAAATATTTGGACACATGTATTATATTTGAAGTCATGGCTCATCCCCCATTATTCTCCAAGTATTCTGCAGGAGTACTTGGGTAGTGGGGGCATGTCTATATTCTAAAACTGCTTTCATCATTTCAGTGAAAGACCAAATGACAACAAAAGAGGGGAGTAATTTTGTTTAAGCACTCTCTCACAAGTTAAAATTTAAGAATATCTCATCTATAGAGATCTATAGATATCTCATCAGGCATACAACAGATGTTTAAATTAGGAAGTTTAATTTCAGCTGACATGGACTGTGGAAAGAGGTTAATGGAGTTCAAGTATTTAATATTCTGAGTTTGGGTAAGTATGAAAATGTTTTTTTATGCACACCTCAACTGCTTTGTGGTTTTTAAAGCTAGGGCTCTCTCAACTAGTTATAGTACCAGCCTTTCTCTCACTCTTTCTTTCTTGCTTTTTCTTTTGCCTTCTTTTCTTTCTTTCACTGTTGTCCTTTGAGCAAGCCAAGCAGTAAGTCCTCCATGTTTCTGATTTCCCCAAAATAAACGAGTCTAAATACTTATTCCATTCTCAGCCATGATCTGTGAATAGAAGGGGATGTCTAAAGACCTATTTTAAAAATCAGAGGAGCATGTCTATGAATAAAAAAAGGAATTGAGACTTGTCAACTAGAGAATTTGTCTACTAGATTGTTTCAAAATGCATTCTGTCATAGTCACTAGAGATGGCCCTTGAAGAAAGGTTACTGTGATTAAGTTTGAAGAAACACTGTGTACCATAATAGTGGCCTATTGATGATTCATAAACACAATGGTATGTTAAAGATTCTGAGACATCTTACAAGAAAGAAACTTGTAAAAGCTTATTTATTTTTGTCTCTTAAACTTCTTGGACAGTGGAAATCTTTTATATTTGTCATACTTGTATGAGGAATGCTGCCCTCTAGAGGCATAATTTTTTTGGTTTTTTTTGGTTGAGGGAGAAAATTTTCTTATATATTATATGTCTAACATGAGAAAAAGGGCAAATCTCATGGACTAAATTCCATAAATTTAATGTAATTGTATATTTTTCATTTTTTAAAGTTTTATTTTAAAAAATCTGAGACAAGAAAAACATATAAAGCAACAGTGAGAAGAGAAACCAGTAAGACCTACTGGTAATGTCTAAGTAAGAGCTGGTTAATGTTTTCAAATCAGAAATTCTTAGAAAAAATAAATAGAGCTCTATCTCTCATGTCCAAATGCCTTTAGATGATTCTCCTAATTTTCGAGAAATACATTATTTTTCTACACATATTTTCCTTTTCTGCAATTTTACCTAAATGGTTTTTATAAGGCTAATACTACACAGATGCCAAAATTGGAGAGACGGTACTCACACAATCTTCACACATTTATTTTATTTTACAAACACATAGAGGTTACATACCACAGTGTTATAATAGCACAGAACAGAGGTAGAAATTGACAAAACAGACATTGTCTAGGAAAGGATCCATATAAAATGCAGTTTTGCATGTAACACAGTTGGCAATTGAAATGGCGAGGAATGGCAGATTATGCAACATATTTTGGGATAAATGATTAGGTAAATCCCATAAAAATGAAAATATTAATTTAAAACAAGTACAATTTCTAAAATAAAGGAATTACAAGACAAAAGAGAGCAAGATGATGAACACATGACTGTAAAGAAATGGAAATAGTGTAAGCATAAAAATATGCTCAGTTGCAGTCACCAGAGACACTGCAAATTAACCCAACCAGATACCAGCATCCTATCAAATTAACAAAGAAAAAAATTTAAAGTGATAATCAATGCTCAGAAAGTTGAAAATAAACAGGTAATTTAATCTCTGCTGGAGGGAATACTGGTACAGCTTAACAGGAGGACAATCTATTAATATAAAAATAAACATATACTACAAACTGGTGATTCCATTTCTCAGTGTCTACCCTAGAGAAATAGGTTTTATCTTTTACAAATTGCACTGCAGCAATTTGTAAGAGAAAAATTGAAAAATCTAAATATTTATCACCAAGAAATACATATATATATATACACATATATAAACTTGGATATATATCCCTACACTGTGGAATATTTTGCAATGATTCAAAGGAGATATACATGCATAATATATATAGAGAGAGACAAGGAAACACAATCAAGACATTAAGTGGGAAAAAATAAGTTCAAGAACATATATTCTTCCTATTACTCATGTAAAAGTGGAAAAGAAAATGATTCCTACATATTCCACATAGACCCATATATACACACACACATACAGACACATACAGACAGACGTACATAATCGTGTTGGAAAAGAACTGGTAGAAAAACTGACAAGCAATCATTGTCTGCAGGAAAGAATCTATGACTGGTAGAAGGCAGTCAAGGAAAAAATCAATATATTCATTTATTATTTTTTCTGCAACATTTAATTAGGAATATTTGCAAATACATAGAAAGGTTAGAAGAAATGTAAGTGAACATCCATAAACCCACCTAGATTCTATAGTAGTCTACTATATTTATCTTATATCTATTCACCATCTGTTCTTAATGCATTCCATGTTGCAGATGTCCATACACTTTTTCCCTTAAAAACTCCATGCATATTAATAAAATTGAGAAAGCAAATTATATTCAGTGAAATGCACAAACCTCCAATGTACCATTACTTGAGTTCAACCTATATGATCCAAGCCACTGTCAAGATAGAGAACATTACCATCACCCTGTAAATGCCTCTCATGTCCCTACCCAGTCAATCCCCACACCCACCATCCTAGAGGCAGTCATAATTTTGAGCTTTTTCAAGCACAGATAAGTATTGCTTGTTTTATAATTTCATAAAAATGAAATTATATAGTAATGTTCTCATAAATAAAATACTGAAATGCTAGTTTACATAATTTTTATGGCCACTTTCAAGCTACTAATAGCAGATTCGAGGAGCTGCAACAGTCTATGGCTAGCAAAGCCTAAAATACTATCTGGTCCTTTAAAGAAAAAGTTAGCAGCCTCCTGTTCAAAAGCTTTTATAGGCTTTTTCATTCCAAACTGATACCTGAATCTATCTTATGCAACTTTTCCCTTATAGAGGAAATAAGACCAAGAGATTTTAAATGACTTATCTAAGCTTAGGTGGAAATGTGGAACTCAAATTTAGGTCTGTATTCTGAGTCCTAGTCTGATCATCTTCTCAATATACCAGTAAATTTTTAAACTTATCAAGTAAAAATATATATGCCCACAGGCTCACTTTGACTCTTATGCCCTACCTGTAAACTTCAAAATGAGTTAGATGTTTAGTGGAAAAGAATCATGGTGAGCTAAGGGAAATTTCACCTTTATGAACAAGTTTTTCCACAAAGAAGACTTTCATAGTGTGAAGCTAAACCAATGAATCCACAGTACTCTCAACTTACAAACAGGTGGATCACAGGTGGCAACTGATTAAGTGACAATTTTTTCATCAAAAAAATAGCAAGTGCTTATTATGTGCTGGATGCTGTAGGGATATAAAGTCCTGCTGTGAGAGCATCCAGTGAATAGGAGCAGTGCATAGAAAAAACTATCATTCCTTTGTACAAAGTTTTAGGTTTTAGAGGTGATAAGTGTGGTATTATTTTCATCTTGGCATGCCAGAGAAGGCCTATGATGGAGCTGGAACTGAAGAGTTTATGACGTAGAGGATGAAGGGTGTGGGGGAGGGAATGAACAGGGCACCCCAGACCAGCGGTCCTCAGATACACCTATCTGGCTGTGACAGGAAGTATACCAGGAATATGGTGTAAAATAGCAGGTTATGAAGGTTGGAAATGTAGTTCTAAGTCAATATGTAATACACTCAGAATGCCAGGCTATCTGGAACTTATGTAAACATTCTGAAAGTAGCGGGAATCCAAATAGTTTTGAGGTACAGGGAAGTAGCATGAGCAAAACTACAGCCTTAGAAATAATGAGAAATATTGGTTTAGGTCTGTCAGCCATGGGAGGCTGGAGAGGGGATGCGAGGAGGTGAGCTTCCCAACTGGAAAAAATTCACAAGGAGCTGACATAATGCTTGAGGAGCTGACATGGAGCAAAACAGCAGCTTACTGCATTACAAGCGGGTGAAGCGCGTCCTCGGGCATATGAACTTGTCCTTTTATTATGCCCGTGCATGCGTATTGTTCATAATACTTTCTCATGCTATTGGCACATGCATACATTTACTTCCCACCTCACACACATACAAGTTATTGTGAACTTTGACCTTGGTCCCATGGCCTACTCACTTAAGACTGTCGACAAGGTCACAATTCCAAATGATTCTTGGATCTTTCTAGAGGGGCGCCAGTATTTAAGAGACCATGGTCCCCTGTCAAAAAACACTGCACTGCTTTTAAACAGCAGATAAAAGCTGAAAGCCAAGCGTCTATTTAAACTTGGAACAATTTTGAAAGAAAGTTACAAAAAATCTTCATCTGGTGCTTAAGTTTTACAATCAGAGAATTCACATGAAAAGGCACTGCCAGGTCCTGATAAAGAGGGGCAGAACTGATAGGAATGTTAAGGGCTATGCAATTTGCAACAGGTGGTTAGAATTGCAGAGCTAGGAAAGACAAGCACCCGAGGCTCCCTGTGAATGTGCACCATCACAAGGCATTGGAGGATGAGGCCAGATGGAAGAGTGGTGTGCAGGTCAGAGAAAATTCATTCCTGAACTGACCGTGGTAGGGTGTGCATCATAGAGATTCAGGAGGTGTTACAGGAACTAGAACTGGCATGATCTGGTCAGGTTCAGAGCCCAGATGACAGCAGTGATAGTGACAGTCTTCAAAAACTACAAATACAGGAGCAACTCAGAACTTCAGTGAAGGAAGGGGAAAGAGCCCCGCTTAATCAGTTGACGTATAAGGTACCTGAGTTATCTAAGCCTCACTCTCAGGTTTATGGGATGTGCAAGAAGCAACTGCAATCTGAGATGATAACCAAGAAGTAAAATTTGTCAATAATGTTTGCAATTGTTTTAAGATGAAGATGAAGAGAAGACAAGGCCCAAAAGAGCACCTGGGAAATACATATTCAGGAAACAAGAGAACCAGGAAATGAATGGCTAGAGAAGTGTGGAGTGGGGGTAAGGGCCGCTTTTTATGGGCCAGATACTGCCAGCCGGTCAGAAACCACCAAAAGAAAAGTACCTCTTTCTGTACACAAGGGCCAATTCCTTACCATGGTATTAGCAAAATACTAAGAGGAAATCATAAATAAGAGCCAGCTCCACAAATGTCTCAACAACAAAGTTTAAACAGATATGGGGAGGTTGTTATGTTAGAGAATTCTTTTCAAACATATTATTAGCTAACAGCACCCTGTAGGGAGAGGATGAGACTGTTAAATTAACCTACACTGAGTCTGAGGGAAGGTAAGTTAAAAAATAGTCAGAAGCCTCTATGAAGTTCTCGTAAGAGCCGTATAAGCAGCTGAATAGGGCAACAAAGCCGGACACAGCAGAGCTGGGTAATAGCTCTGGTTCTGTTATCCTAATCAGGTGCACCACCCAGGCGTGTTAAGCTCAGCTGAGTCTCCCATGAGAAAGTAAAGGGGAGGCTTCTTCTGAACACTGAACTATGAAAACACATTCGTGCTGTACTCAAAAGAAAAAAAAGAAAGGAAAATGCCCAAACACTGGGTGAACCTTAGTGCTATTAAATGCCAATACCATCAAAGACATTAAAAATAATGTAGAAGAATAATTACAGCTAATTAGACTGGGGACACTTCATAATACTGTTCACTTATTCAAACAATTTTTATTACGTCCCTACTAAGTGCCAGGCCCCAGACTAGGTGTTAGGGAGTTGTGAATAAGAAGTTTATGTCTAGTAAACAGGCAACAATAATACTATATGAAGTGACAAATGCTATGGTGGAAAAAGGTGTCAGAGGGTACATTGAAGCACTTGACCCAGTCTTAAGGAGGTCAAAGAGGAGTTCAAAAACATTTCCCAGAGATCAGGCTCTGAAACCTGATGTCTGAGTAGCCAGGTCAATTTGAAGGAAGGAGATGCTAAGAAGCTAGCAAACCAGCCCAGAAGGGGTGGGAGAGAACTAAGTAGAACAGTAAGGCGACAGGAGAGAAATACACCAAAGTGATTGCAAAAGTTTGTAGGTCATGCTAAGAGCCCCAGGGGAGAGTAAAGATTTACATGAAGAGGTGCCTATAAAACATCCAGTTGAAAATTTCTGACAGGTAGTTAGAAGAATATAAAAAAGCCTTAGGGACTAGAGATGCAGATTTGGATCCCAACATAGAGACAGTAACTAAAGCCACAATAACACCAAAGTTCTTGCAGGAACTGTGGACATTCTCCACACTGAGAGGTGATGGAGAGGCCCAGGGAGACTCCCAACGCATCAACCTGTAAGAAGGTGGCAGAGGGAAAAAAAATCATTCCCATTACACGTTAAGTGATACGACTAAGAATCTAGCTGAATATACATATATATATATATATTTTTCTTCTCCTTGACTTTTTTTTTTTGGTCAATTAAGCTTTTCTAAAATTACACTGTTAAAATTTGTCAATTTCTAGTGATCAGCATAATGTTTCAGTCATACATATACACAAATATATTCATTTTCACATTTTTTATTATAGATTACTACAAGATATTGAGTATATTTCCCTGTGCTATACAGAAGAAATGTGTTTTTTAATCTATTTTTATATATAGTAGTTAATGTTTGCATATCTCAAACTATCAATTTATCCCTCCCCATCCCCTTTCCCCCAGTATCCATAAGATTATTTACTATGTCTGCAAGTCTCTTTCTGTCTTGTAGATGAGTTCATCAATGTCTTTTTTCTTTTTTTAGATTCCACATATGAGTGATATTATATGGTATTTTTCTTTCTCAGTCTGACTGCCTTTACTTAGACTGATGATCTCCAAGTCCATCCATGTTGCTGCAAATGATATTATTTTATTCTTTTATAGGGCTGAGTAGTGTTTCATTATATAAATATACCACAGCTTGTTTATCCAGTTATATTTTGATGGACATTTTAGTTTGGTTATAGTAAATAATGATGCTATGAACATTGGGGTTCATGTGACTTTTTGAATTAGAGTTCTCTCCAGATGTATGTCCCGGAGTGGGATTGCTGGATCATATGTTAGGTCTGTTTTTAGTTTTTTAAGGAATCTCCATACTGCTTTTCATAATAGCTGCAACAAACTACATTCCCACCAGCACTGTAGGAGGGTTCTCTTTTTTCCACACTCTCTCCAGCATTTATCATTTGTGGACTTTTGGGTGATGACCATTCTGACTGGTGAGGTGATATCTCATTGTAGTTTTAATTTGCATTTCTCTGATAATTAGCGATACTGAGTATTTTTTCATGTGCCTATTGGCCATTTGTTTGTCTTCATGGGAGAATTACTTGTTTAAGTCTTCTGCCCATTTTTGGATAGGACTGTTTTTTTTTTGTTGTTATAATGTATCAGCTGATTTTTTTAATATTCTGTGAATTAAGCAGTTGTCAGTTTCATCATTTGTAAATATTTTCTCCCACACTATAGGTTGTCATTTTGTTTTGTGTATTGTTTTCTTTTCTGTGCAAAGATTATAAGTTCAATTAGGTCTCATTTGTTTATTTTTGCTTTTATTTCTATTGCCTGGGTTTATCGCCCTAGGAGAACATTGCTAAGATTTATTTCAGAGAATGTTTTGCCTATATTTTCTTCTAGGAGATTTTTTTTAATTGAAATAAAGTTAGTTTGCAATGTTGTGACAATTTCTGGTATACAGCATATTGCTTCAGTCTAGCTGTATATTTAAAAATTTATTTATACATTAAAAATTGCACATACAAATATGTTAACAGTGATTATTCAAAGTGATTAAAGATTACAGGTTTTACTTCAAAATAAATGTAAGAAATGCATAATTAGAAAATAATAAATTTATTTTTGAAAGTTAAAATGTTTTTTCTTCTGTTACAAACACAATGTTAAATGGTCCTTAAACAAACATGAAGACAAATCATGGTAAAGTTGTTACTAAAGATAGGGTTTTTAAACTTCTTTGAATGCAACTAATTTAATTCTGTAAATCTTTATTCAAAAATCAACTTCAAAGAAATCAAATTATTTCAAGAGTGAAGGGAGGAGCTCTTTAACATAGTAAAGCACATACTACAGTTATTGCAAAGGTACTGGAAGGCCACAAAGACACACACACACTCTCTCCCTCCCTTCCACTAGCAGTAAAGGAAGTGCTGCCCTCTGGTGGAGGATGGCTCAGTAAGCCTATGCGGCTGCCACCGCCACGCCCACCACTGACCTTCATTTCCAGCCTGCACACAGGGTAAGGCAAGTCCTGTTACTTTCCCAACAGCGCATATTTTTGTAAAGTATCTCCAATATGTCACCTCACAGGACAAAGAGCATCCTAGAAAACTGGGAAAATACACATATTTGCCTTCTCCTCTACAGTCAGACACCCAAGATAGGATGGAGTCTGATCTCCAAGGCAGACAGCATTATCTGAGGTATGACCTAGAAAGGGAAAAAGTGACTGAAAAAAAAAAAGGCACTTCATGGACTTACAATAAAAGAGATGCACATGAACAAAATGGAGATGTTAATAGTTTTGGTCCAGAATTCTGACCTTGCTTGGAAACAGTAACTTGAGTTTTCAGTTAATATTAACATAAAGCATCTATTGACAGATAACCTTAAGATAATGACAAGTGGTCGTCACTAAATGACACCATGTCATGACATAGTTTGAAAAGTAAAGAAAAGCTCTGTCCATACAGAGAATTGAAAGGCCAAGGATTCTATTACTGAGTGAGTGAATTTTGATAGATCAGATCTGTGGGTTCAATGTTCACATCTATGAAATGAAGGCACAAGATTAGTTTAGTAAATTTCAAGCTTTTTTTTTAACTGTGAGTCATAGTAAGAGGTACATTTTACAGCAGGGTATCTGAATACACAAAACACAGGCAAGTTTCATGGAACAACATTATCTCTTAAACTTAGGAAGAATAATGTTCATGGAAAGAGAGACAAATTAGATTAAAGCAATTGAACTTTTAAGCAGGAGGGAGATGATTAAAAGAACAAGTTTCTGGAGGAGATATGGGGTAGACAAAATCAAAAGGATTGATATCAGTCTTGGGAATGATAGGGATCACCCTTTTCTTCACAGACAGGAAGGAAGGAAAGAGGAATCAAGAAACAAAAGCCTTCTAGATTGAGAGGTAGCAAATTGACAGAAGCCTAGCTCTGAAATCTTCAATTATCTCGATGAGGAGAGTAAAACACTGAGCAGTGTAAGCTCTAGTTGTTAAATAAACATTTTATTTTATGTAGGACTGTTCAATTTTGATTCATATTTTGTTTTATCACAGTGGAAATTTAATAACTTTCAATATTGATAAATTTTAGTAACTTACTTTACCAGAGTTAAAATTTGATTAGGGTTTGACATTCTTAAATTATTAGTGATGTCTTAGACACGTTACAGAGAGAGATTTAAATGAAGAAGCCAACTTAGTAATGTGTATTTTCTGTGACCAGTATTGTGAAATATTGTTTTCTCCTTAATAATAGACATTTTCATAAGGAAAATAATCTCAAGTATGCTGTCTGTAGACTAATTCTAAGGAAAAAACCTATATTATTATTGTAATGAATGTCATCTTCCTTGTGGAATTAAAAATTTTTTTAACTGACTCAAAATATTTTTAATACATAGTATATATTAGAATTTACATTTAATTTAGCATAATTGTGAGAATTTTGAGATCATACATTCTACTTCTGTTAATATAATCTGTATTTTAAAACGTTATCTTCTATTTTTGTTTATTTCAAATATTTCACTCCAACTCTTTTTATTTCTTAATGTAAAAATAAAAATGGGCAATGATTTGGTTTGACAAAGTAATTCTTAATTGTTTAGCAGCAATAAAGTTTATTTAACCTCTCAGTGTAGATTGGTTTTACTCTGTAACAGCAAATACTGAAGAACTTAGACTAGGTCTGAATAAAGCTGGTGGTGAAACTAGGTTTTCTTCAATACCATAATACAGGCAGTTCTCTTGTAAAGCAATATATGTGTCTCTGGAAAAAAAATTAAAGTTCTGCAAAATTATACCCTAAAAATATGGACAAGCAACTCAGAACTATGCAGCCTTGTAATCTCTGTACTAGCAAATCTGGTAACAGTTCTCATAAAATGCTAGTAGAGCTGAACATATGCACCCAATATCAGTTAGTCTTCTTTGAAATGTAGTTCCATGAGGGCATTCAATTCTGTTAAAGATAAATTGTCAAAATTAAAAATTCTGATCCAGGATATAGACTTTCTTCTTTAGATACCCCCCTCTTATTTTTCTTTTAAGTAAACATGTGGAAATATTTTCATGCCTTATTTGTATTCACAGCTCAGCCAGATAGTCTAACATTGTAGAAATCCTAGCAGTTCTTGAAGCCATTAACTGGCCTCTTTTCACCCTCTTCCACAGGATGGTCATCTGTTTTCCTTAAGGTCATCATATATTGCTAAGACTCTGTGAGAAAGCTCATCCCTCACGGGTTTAAAACATTACTCTGCTGGAAATATTTCTTTCTGGACCAATGTGACTTTCACATTATACTGACCTCATCACTTAATGATGAATGAGTGAACTAATTCTCCCTGCAGAAGTGTGTTATGAAGAAAAAATTAGACAGTAGTCTCTAGCTGTCCCATTGCTATGTCATGATTCATGTAGTGGAATGTATTTGTGCACATTCATGTTTATATATACATAGTACCATGTAGTAAAGGAAAAGGGCTTTGGAGTTTGGCTGACTTGGCCAATGGAATCAAATTTAGGTGACTGAGTTTTGGTTATGTGAAGTAAATTCTAATTATCTGGTAGGATTCTTTTGGAGATTGAGATAATTTACATAAAATATCTAGCACAGTGATTGGCATATTGCAGAAACTCAACAAGTGCTATTTCATTTTCTAGTGATGAATCTTAAGGCTAAAAATACTAAGTGACTAGTTACCCCTGTACATAGCAAAAGTCAGATTCACTATGTAATTCTTATGAGAAATTCCTATACAGACATACATACCTGTAGGTGCATAGATAAATGCAGATTCTCCTACAGATTTAAGGTTTATTCTTCCCTTAATTGATTAATGTTTCACTAGTTCATATCCTTTTCTATTCAGATATTGAGGCTGATAATGATTAAAAAAATTGGTAGGGAAGCTATTTCCTTGACGTAACTTCCTATACTAATTAGACTAGGATGCTGTACTAAGGTTGTGTCAGCAGTTTAATTCGTGCGTTTGCACTTTTCCAGTAGACTATAAAATGTTTCCCTAGCTGCCTGATAATAGTCAGACATTGGCAAATTCATTGCTTCCTTTTTTAAAAAAAAATGGCATCTCCCCCTGTCAAAATAAAATATAGCAGGTTGCTTGTTTTATGTTACTGCATTATGTTGATTGTGTGAGTTTTCCTTTAGAGTAATTTATAAATGAATATGAAATTCATTAATATGAAGTTAACACCTTTTTATTTCTTTTTCAGTAAAACTTCTACATGTTAAGATGGTCAGTATTTTATTCTTTTATTTATAGATAAAATTATAGCAACAAAAATTATTTTCTTTTCCCCAACTTTCCACCTTTTAGTGTAAAATGGGAAGAATATCTTCCGTATTTCTATAACAGGTTTGTTTACAGTATCTACAGTTATTTACCTCACAGCACCGTTTGCAGTAACATTGCAGATTCTGCATGCTCTAGATTTTAAGATGTGCTGTATGAGTTTGTAGTGGTTGTAATTTTGTTGTTTTATGTTTTGAAACTTTAAGAATTAGATCTCACAGGATTTGACATCACAATTTTTCATTGGCTTTCATTAAGTTTTTGAGCTGTTATGTATAATAAACGTTATAATAAGGTATATAAATTTACATGTATAAAGGATTAATTTTGAAATCATGTTACATACAATAACATTTGTTTAGAGATCAATATGCTTCATCAAATTTAAGATGCTTGAGATACACATTTATTTTAACTATTAGAAAGAAAAAATGCTATTCTTTAAATTATGGCATCTCATCAATTTCTGAGAAGCTGAGACATGAAAACAGATATGTGCCTTTAGACTCAATGAAATATTTCAGGTTTGTATTTAGACGAGGGCTTTTCTTTGGCGAGGAGCAAATTTTGTGTTGCTGGTTGTTGAAAACCCTGCTCAAGCCTATGTATCTGCACAGCTATGCTGGTTTTTCTTGTTCATTCATTTGTTCCCTCATTTAGTATTTACTGAGTGTCCTTCAGGTGCAAAGCTATGTCATGTTTCAAGTCACACAAGATTTCTTCTCTTGGTACTTCCTTTATATATCTGGAATATAACACAAAACCAAGTAATTGTTTGATGGCACAACATAGTACTTATGTCTCCAGCTAGATTCCAAACTATCATAAAGATTGCTCTTTTTCACATGTTTTGTATCTGCTTCATGTCCTAGGACATAATTTGTAATTCATTGTAACTTCTTGATTAATTGAACTTTGTTTATAATGATAAGAAAAAAGTGTAGTGTGTACACCTGACAAGTGTGTCTGTATGATTATGCATTAATATAATCAGAAGTTTTGAATTTTAGAAAAATGGAATAAAAAATTTTAACTGTAAAATGAGATACCAAAGATTTCTTCAAATAGCAAATGACTTTTCTGGATTTCTTTGACATTACAATAAATCTAGAAAAGCCCAGTGGTCTGGCAGCTGTGGCTTATTACCCAGCTGCACAAGTGAATTACTGTTTTGAACACTGTGGAATGGTGGAATGAAGAGGTGTCTAGGTGTTCTACTGCTTGGATAGACTGCCCTACGAGGACATTGCTAAGATTTATGTCAGAGAATGTTTTGCCTATGTTTTCTTCTAGGAGATTTACAGTGTCTTCCCTTATATTTAATTCTTTAAGCCATTTTGAGTTTATTTTTGTGTATGGCGTGTGGGAGTTGTTCTAACTTCTTTGATTTACATGCTGCTGTCCGGTGTTCCCAACACCATTTGCTGAAGAGACTGTCTTTAATCACTGTATTTTCTTGCCTATCTTTGTCAAAGACTAATTGACTGTAGGTCTGTGGGTTTATTTTTGGGCTTTCTAGTCTGTTCCATTGATCCATATGCCTGTGTTTATGTCAATATCATTCTGTTCTGATGACTGTAGTTCTCTAGTGTTGTCTGAAGTCTGGGAGGGTTATTTCTCCAGCTTCATTCTTTTTCTTCATTATTGCTTTGGCAATTCTGGGTCTTTTGTGGTTCCATATAAATTTAAGATTATTTGTTCAAATTCTATAAAAAAAAAAAAGTCCTGTGTAATCTGATAGAGATCACATTAAATCTGTAGATTGCTTTGGGCAGTATGACCATTTCAACAATATTGATTCTTCCAATCCAGGAGCATGGGGTATCTTTCCATTTTTTATAAACTTCTTTAATTTCCTTCATCAGTGTTTTATAGTTCTCTGTTGAAATTTATTAAGTGTGTTTTCTGCATCTATTGAGATTATCATGTGGTTTTAGTCCTTTCTCTTGCTTTTGTGAATTATTACATTGATTTGTATGTGTTGAACCACACTTGTGTCCCTGGGATGAACCCAACTTGATCATAATGTATGATCTTTTTTTATGTGCTGTTGCATTCTATTTCGTAGTATTTCCTTGAGGATTTTTTGCATCTATGTTCTTCTGTGATATTGGTCTTTAATTCTCTTTCTTGGTGGTGTCTTTGCCTGTTTTTGGTATCAGACTGATGGTGGCTTCATAGAATGAGTTTAGGAGTATTCCCTCATGCTTGTTTTCTTTCTATCAGCTTTATAATGTTCTGGAAAGCACAAGAAGAAAATATGGTAAAGTGGCATAAGGCTGTGACTATGGTAAGTCCACCTAACGAGTAGTTTTCCCAACAACATAAATTCTTTTGTAACAAAAAGGGAGGGGAAATGACTGCTTTAAGATGTAAGATGTGAAAGGCTATTCTACCACACACATTTCTTGTCAGTCACACAGAAGTTGTCAAATAATTATCCCCTGCCACTCAGAAAAAGATAATACTGTGAGAACACACTGTCCACAGAACCCCCTGTCCACTTCAGCATAGGCATCAATTTTTCTGCCCTGCTCAATGAGGACACACAGCCATGGCTACAGGAAAGAGCCCTGATGCCCAAGCACCATCACATCCCATGACAGGAGCCATTCCCTTCCCCTGGGGGGGCAGACAAACTCAGAATGCCCCAAAAGCCTGGGCGGATGGCCTTATTAGTGTTCGTTTTTCAAGGCTCTGAGCCCCAACCTATGTTGTTTGCATCCAAAAAGAGGCCATATTAACAGATACACACCATTATATATAAAATAGATAAGCACAAGGACCTACTGTATATCACAAGGAACTATATTCAATTTCTTGTAATAACCTACAGTGGAAAAGAATCTGAAAAAGAAAAAAATATATATATATACTGAATCACCCTGCTGTACAACTGAAACTAACACAACATTGTAAATCAAATATACATCAATAAAGTGTTTTGAAAATGCAGCTCTAAAGAGCAATACAGTCATGGTGTGAGCTGCCAGGCACATTGAAGGAATTTTGAGAGGTGAATGTTTTAAAAAATAATTCCTAATACCCTGAGATAACTATTTCCAGGATGGTGCAATTTTACCTTTAAAAAGGGAAAGAAAAAAAAAAACAAAATACAAAAACTCAGACATCACCATCCTGGAATCAACCAGCACACAATTAAATTTTGGAAAAGAAAACACAAAACAGTAATGCAGTCATTCATCAAATTCAGAAAGCAAAACCAAAAATGCTAGCTCCTTACTGCTTGATTTCAAACAGAAGGCTGGTATAGGTTACAGCATGAAAACGTAATTCTAATAATTAAACAAAACTTCATAAAATGAACAGGACTGGCAAAAGTATGTTTCTGGTAATTCAACTCAGGGGATGTCCAAATATAATGCAAACAACTCATGCAGTTTTAAATTTTCCAGAAGCCTCCCCAACTTTTTTAAATAAGTAAAAAAAAAAAAGGAATTGATTTTAGCAATATATTTATATTTAATCCAATAGAGCCAAAATATTATCATTGCAGCATATAATCAACAGAAAAATATATGAGATATTTCACATGCTTTTATTCATACTAGACCTTCAAAATCTGAGTGTATTTTACATGTACCGTGCATCTCAACTTCAGCTGGCTATGTATCAAGCAAGCAATAGTTACATGTGGCTAGCGGCTGCCACTTTGTTTTTCTGTGTTTGTTTTGGTTTTTTTGTTTGTTTGTTTGTTTGTTTTGTTTTGTTTGTTTGGGAGGGTAATTAGGTTTTTATTGATTTATATTTAATGGAGGTACTGGGGAGTGAACCCAGGACTTCGTGCATGCTGAGCACATGTTCTATCACATAGCTATACCCTCCCCCCTAGCAGCTGCCACTTTGGACAGGGCAGATCTCAGTGGATACTTTGCACTTATTTGTAAGTCCAAGTCTTCTCAAAAAAGAATCCCAATGGCAACCTCTTAAATGGATGCCTTCAGAAAATATAATTTCAAATATAATTTTTAAGTTTTTCCACTTCACCAAGGATGCTCTCTACTGTGATAATCAAGCAGATGGCTTCCCTATCCCTCATGGAGTCCCTGAAAGCAACTGGTAATGGGAGCAGAATGGGAGACTTCTGAACTCTCTGTGCCTTTGAGGATCACTTTCGAGAAAAGAGACATTTTACTTCTGTTCCAGTCTCTTCACCTCCCCAGAAAAGTGTCTTCACATAATCACCATGTCTTTTCTTTCCTCGAATCCACCTCTCATTCCACTGCTGTCGGTTTTAGCCTCCCCAAACAGAAAACCAGTGGTACTCCCCCATTTTTAACACATCACCAAGCCTCAGTGTGTCCTTCTACAAAAATACCCCACTACTTTTCCTCACCCTGACTTTGGCTTCTCCACACCCAGTCTCTTGTAGTCTACATGTGAACTAAGATTTAAGAATAACCCCACCTCCCAGCCCTGACACATACACCCTCACTGCTGTTAATGGCCTGTTGCCACTTTCTCAGACAGTGACCTTCATCTCCCTTACACCTGTGGTCCCGGTTGTTCATGGACCTGGGAATCTACCTTTGTGGGACTGTGGAATTCTGTTCATGCTAGTTCCATTCCAGGCCATCCGGTTCTAGACACATGTCCCAGGAAACCATTTCCAGTGATTCTGGACTCCCTGACCCCACCTTTCCTTGGAGCACATGCTCATCAACAGCACCCCGCCAACCCTAACCTCAGCAGGTCCACAGTGGAATCTGCACTCGGTTCCTCTCCACTCCCCACAAGCATGACTCACTCTGCTCTTCTACACATTCAGGGAAGAGGTAAGGTCCTTCCTATAGTTACAGTGTGTCTCCTACCACCATTCATCCCTACCTTCCTCCAGGGTGTTTCCAAATTTGGAATTAATGACACATGTAAAAATCATCTGAACTTTGGAGAAGCTAGTGTGTGAATCAACCTATCTATCTTGCTATGGTGGCTTCAGAGATCTTTTAAAACAACTAGATTAAACTGCATCCTGATTTTTCTTTATTGCACATGAAATTGTAAATAAGAAGACAATGGAAGACCTTCCTAATGTCTAATATAAACCAGGCTATAGCAAGTTGCCCATTTTTATTAGGTTTTGAAGATTTTTATGGTTTTTTTTTTATTTTTTAAGTGAAAGTTCTTTATTTTAGAAAACAAATCAATATGATTAAATTTAAGTTTGACAGAATCTACTATTAATGACAAATTAATAGCAAGTAATTCATGCCAAGAACTTGAGCTACACATTTCCATCTTGCATCTGCCAGGGACCAGTGATCAGTACAGAGACCGAGCTTGGTTTGATATTTATATTTGTAGCTGTGCTTCTTTAAATTTTTCTCAATGGAGGCAGCTAGCCCACCAAAATAATGTTTTCGATTTCTTTAAATTTTAAAGACAGAAGCAAAACTCATTATGTTATTTGTCAGATCTTGTAAACTCTTGTAATTCTAGTACCCTCAGAGACCATAGTGATGGCTTCATAAGCAGTACATACAAGTGAATATTTTGATGATGCTGATTGGTAGACATATATCTCAAAACCTTTTGAGAAACTATTTCTTTGTGCTGTGGATGTATTTGAGGTCCCCCACTGCCTTGGTGCTGTGTTCTTCCACCTGGAGTGAGACACTCGCTCCCCTGTCACAGCTAAGATGGCTGATCAGAGAACATGGAGTGAGCATCAGCTAGCCTGAAATCCCTAACACTTCCCTTCCATGTCGGATTTCCATGAGAATGAAGTCCAAAGGGAAAAACCAAGAGTGGAAAATATTAAATTTGGTTTGGGCTCATTGCCTGTCTTTCTCAAAATCAGTGCAAGTTTCCTCCTAACCCACTGTGATTTCATTTGGACAGTGACAGTGGGTTCATCTGTATGTGCTCTCTGAGCATTTTTGCTAGTTTAATGACAACTTTTTTTTTTACTTTTTAAAATTGAGTTATAGTTAGTTTACAATGCCTCAATTTCTGGTGCACAGCACAATTCTTCAGTGATACATAAATATACATATATTAATTTTCATATTCTTTTTAAAAAATTGGCTACCACAAGATATTGAATATAATTCCCTGTGCTATACAGTAAAACTTGTTTATCTATTTTGTATATGTCACTCAGTATCTGCAAATCTCAAATTCCCAGTTTATCCTTTCAAAATCCCCTCTACCCTAGCAACCATAAGTTTGTATTATATGTCTGTGAGTCTGTTTTTGTTTTACATATAAGTTCATTTGTCTAATTTTTTAGAGCCCACATATAAGTGTTATGTGGTATATTTCTTTTTCTGGGTTAATTCACTTAGAATGACATTCTCCAGGGACATCCACGTGGCTACATATGGCAATATGTTCTCAATTTTCATGGCTGAGTAGTATTCCATTGTATAAATATACCACAACTTCTTTATCCAGTCATCTGTCAATGAACATTTAGGTTGCTTCCATGTCTTGGCTATTGTAAATAGTGCTGCTATGAACATTAGGGTGCAGGTGTATTTCGGAATTAGGGATCCTTCTGTATATATGCCCAGGAGTGGGAACACTGCATCATATGTTAAGTCTACTTTTGGTCTTTTGAGGAATCTCCATACTGTTTTCCACAATGGCTACACCAAACGAAATTCCCACCAACTGTGTAGGGGGGTCCCTTTTCAACAAAACCCTTTCCAGCATTTGTCATTTATAGACTTTTGAATGATGGTCATTCCAACTGGTGTGAGGTGAAGCCTCATTGTAGTTTTAATTTGCATTTCTCTGATAATTAAAGGTATTGAGCATTTTCTCATATGCCTTTGGCCATTTGTATGTCTTCATGGGAGAAGTGCTTGTTTAGGTGTTTTGCCCATTTTTTGGATTGGGTTGTTTTTCTTTTTCTTATTAAGTCGTATGAGATGTTTATATATTCTGGAGATTAAGCATTGTCAGTTTCATCTTTTGCACATATTTTCTCCTAATCCATAGGTTGCCATTTTGTTTTGCCTATGGTTTCCTTTGTTGTGCAAAAGCTTTTAAGTTTAATTAGGTCCCATTTGTTTATTTCTACTTTTATATCTATTTCTTTGGTAGACTGCCCTGGGGAACATTGCTGAGATGTATGTGAGATTATGTTCTGCTTGTGTTTTCTTCTAAGAGGTTTATTGTGACTTGTCTTATATTTAAGTCTTTAATCCATTTTGAGTTTATTTTTGTGTATGGTGAGAGGGAGTATTTTAACTTCATTGATTTACATGCTGCTGTCCAATTTTCCCAACACCATTTGCTGAAGAGAATTTCTTTTTTCCATTGTATGTTCTTGCCTCTTTTGTTGAAGATTAATTGACCAAAACATTGTGGGTTCATTGCTGGGCAATTTTGTTCCATTGATCCATATGTCTGTTTTGTATCAATACCATGCTGTTTTAATTAATGTAGCTCTGTAGTATGGTCTGAATTCTGGGAGGGTTGTTCCTCCAGCCTCATTCTTTTCCTTCAGTTATGTTTTGGCAATTCTGGGTCTTTTGTGATTCCATATAAATTTTATAATAATTTGTTCCACTTCTGTGAAATATGCCTTTAGTAATTTGATAGGGATTGCATTAAATATGTAGATTGCCTTGGGAAATGTGACCATTTTAACAATACTAATTCTTCCAATCCAGGAGCATGGGATATCTTTCCATTTTTTAAAGTCTCCTTTAATTTCCTTGTAGTTCTCCATGTATAAGTCTTCTGCTTCCTTGGTTAGATTTACTCCTAGATATTTTATTACTTTAGATGTAATTTTAAAAGGGATTGTTTCTTTATTTCTTTTTCCTGTTGATTCATCATTAGTGTAAAGAAATGCAACTGATTTTTGTACATTAATCTTGTATCCTTTTGTACATTAATCTTGTGATCTTGTATCCTTGTACTTTGCCAAATTCTTTCATTAGTTCGTGTAGTTTTTGCCTGGGCCTTTTAGGGTTTTCTATATATAGTATCATGTCATCTGCATATAGTGACGATTTTTTAGCTTCTTTTCCAATTTGGATCTCTTGTATTTCTTTTTCTTTCCTGATTGCAGTGGCTAGGACTTCCAAGATTATGTTGAATAAAAATGGTAAGAGTGGAGAACCTTGCCTTTTGCCAGATTTTATTAGGAAGGTTTTCAGCTTTTCACCATTGAGTTCTATGCTGGCAGTAGGTTTGTCATGAACAACTTTACTTATGTTGAGATATGTCCCCTCTATACCTAATTTGGTGAGGATTTTTATCATAATGGGCATTGAATCTTATCAAATGCTTTTTCTGCATCTATTAAGATGATCATGTGGGTTTTGTCCTTTCTCTTGTTGTTGGGGTATATTATTGATTGATTTGCATATGTTGAACCATCCTTGTGGTCCTGGGATAAACCCGACTTGATCATGGTGTATGATCTTTTCTATGTGCTGTTGGATTCTGTTTGCTAATATTATGTTGAGAATATTTGTATCTATGTTTCCTCAGTGATATTGATCTGTGAGTTTCTTTTTTACTAGTGTCTTTATCTGGTTTTGGTATCAGGGTGATGGTGACTTCTTAGAATGAGTTTGCGAGTACCCCCTCCTCTTCAATCTTCTGGAAGATTTTGAGAAATGCCGGTATGAGTTCTTCTTTGTATGTATGATAGAATTCCCTGGGGAAGCCATGCAGTCCTGGACATTTGTTCATTGGGAGTTTTTTTTTTTTTATGCTTATTCAATTTCTTTTCTAGTGATTGGTTTGTTCTGGTGGTCAATTTCTTCTTGATTCAGTCATGTGGACTGTATGTTTCCAGAAACTTGTCTTTTTCTTCAAGGTTATTCATTTAATTTCCATAAAGTTGTTCACAGTATTCTCATATGATATTTTGAATTTCTGTGGTATTGGTTGTAATTTCTCTTTTCCTTTCTTATTTTGATTGTGCTCTGACTTTTCTCTTCTTTGTAAGCTAGGCTCGAGGTTTGTCAATTTTATTTACTGTTTCAAAAAATAAAACAACAGCTCTTTGTTTGATTGACTTTTTCTATTGTTTTTAAATCTCTATTTTATTTATTTCCTCCTTGATCTTTATTGTTTTCTTCCTTCTGCTGACTTTAGGTTTTGTTTGCTCTTCTTTCTCTAATTCTTTTAGTTGGTTAGTTGTTTATTTCAGAGTGTTCATCTTTTTTGAGGAAGACCTTTATTGCAATGAACTTTCTTCTTAGGAATGCTTTCGCTGCATCCTATAGATTTTGTGAGGTTTTGATTTTTGTCATTTGTCTCAAAGTAGTTTTTAATTTCTTCTTTGATTTTATCATTGACCCATTGGTTTCTTAGTATCATGTTGTTTAATCATCATGCTGTTGTTTTTTTCTCCTTTGTTTTTCTGTAGTTGATTTCTAGTTTCATGCATTGTGTTCAGAAAAAAATGCTTAAAATAATTACTATCGTCTTAAAATTGTTGAGTCTTCTTTTGTGCCCAAGTACATGATCCACCCTAGAAAATGTTCCATGTGCACTTATGAAGAATGTATATTGTATTTTTTTTTAGGATGTAATATTCTGAAATACCAACCATGTCTAATTTGTATATTGTATCATTTAATTTCTGTTGCGTTATTAAATTTGCATCTGGAAGATATTCCAGTGAGGATAATGGGATGTTTTAATTTCCTACCATTATTTTATTCCCAGCAATTTCTCATTTTATATCTGTTAGAATTTGCTTTATGTATTTAATTGCTCCTACATTGGGTGTAATTATGTTAATGGATGTAGTATATTCATCTTGTATTGCTCCTTAAATCATAAAACGTTCTTCATCTTTCTTTATGGTCTTTGTTTTAAAGTTCATGTTGTGTGAAATCAGTATTGCTACCCCTGCTTTCTTTTCATTTCTGTTTGTGTGTAATATCTTGTTCAATTTTCTCACTCACAGTCTATTTGTGTCCTTTTCCCAAATGTGGGTCTCTTTTATGTGGCATATTTTAGGTTCTTGTTTTATTATCCAGTCTGTCATTCTAGGTCTTTTCATTGGAGCATTTAACCTATTGAAATTTAAAGTAATTTCTGATAAACTTTAGTTTATTGCGATTTTGAACTTAATTTTGCAGGTGATTTGGCATTTTTTCCCTGTTCCTTTCTTTTTTTTATTGTGTTTTTTTTTACGTTTTCCTTCCTATTATCTTGGTTAATTTTTAGTTTTTGTGACTCTCTTGTAAGTTTTTGTCTTATGGTTACCCAATTTTGTACATATATTAACCCATTACTGTATCTGTGTGTTTTAAACATATAGAAATATAAGCTCAAACCCATCCTACCGAGAATGATTTAGATGTCTTCTTTTACTATTCCATGTTTATTCTGTTGTAATTCATGGTATTTATCACCTTTCCAATTATGGTTTTCTCCTTTCAAAAGCAACCTACTTCTTTTTGATTTAGAGTATACCATTCAATATTTCTTTTAGTATAGATTTAGTGTTGCTAAATTCTTTTATTTTTGCTTGTCTGTGAAGATATTTATTTCTCCTTCTATTCTAAAGAATAGACTTGCTGGATAAATTATCCTAGGCTGAATCTTTTTGTTTGTTTCTCATTCAGGACTTTGAATATATCTTGCCACTACCTTCTGGCTTGTAGTGTTTCTGTAGAGAAATCAGCTGAAAGCCTTATGAGGTTACCTTTGTAACTAACTCTGTTTTTCTCCTTATGCCTTTAGAATCATTTCTTTATCTTCAACCCAGGCCATGCTGATTATAATATAGCTCAGTGTGTGTCTGTTTGGTTTCTTCTTGTTTTGGTCCCTTCCTACTTCCTGTATTGGTATATCTGATTGCTTCTTTATGTTTCAGAAGTTCTTAATTAAGATTTCTTCAAATACCTTTTCAATCCCTTTTGCTGTTTCTTCTCCTTCTGAGACCCCTGTTATGCATAGGTTTTGGCAAGTTTTATATTATCCCATAGGATAATTGTTTTCATTGAATTTTGTTTTTTCATTTGTTTTTATTTGTTTTCCTCTCTTCTGTTCTGATTAGTTGATTTATGTTGTCCTGTATTCTAAACCACTTAATTCCTCTGCATTAAGTAGCCTACTTTTTTTTTTTTTACAACTTTTAAATCAGGTCTTATCTCAGCAAATGTGTTTTCCTATTTTAATTCACACTTCTTTATAAAGTTTCAATTTCCTATTTGACATAGTCTTTGCCTCTATACACAATCACCTTTTGTGTCTTTAGTACTTTTATCTCTCCTTCTTTGAAATCATGATTTAATAGATTATCAAGGTCTATTTCATTGATCTCTCTTTCAGGGGATTTTACCTGTTCTTTTAAATGGGAGTTGTTCCTCTACTTCTTTATTTTACTTATATCTCTCCTGCACTATTGATTATGAAGCATCAGTTATCTTTTCTGTTTCTAAAGGTTTTCTTTTTACTTATTTACCTAAAACAGATGCAGAAATAAAGCTCAAAAATAAATTTAAAAGAAGAGAATAAAATTTGAAAACAGATTATGAACAATAAAAGAACAAGTCAAAGAGAAATAAAAATTGAGTTGAGACAAATTTTAAAAGCCTTAAAATTAGAAAATAATATCTGAAAACTGATTATAATAAATAAGAGAACAAAACAAAGAGATAAAAGCAAATTGTGAGAAATTAAAAATCTTAAAAAAGAAAAAAAATTTGAGAACAGAGTCTAATCAATAATAGAAGATTAAAGCAAAGAGAAATAAAAATGAAATTGAGACAAACTAAAAACAATTTAAAATATTTTAATGTCCAATTTTAAAAGGGGTTAAACATAGAAAAATAAAAATCTTTTAAAAGTAAAAATTTAAAAAGTAAAAGAAAAAAGTGAAAATATGTGGATGTGTTCTTGTGGGCACTATGTGCTCTTAATAATTTTGTCGATAGCTCTGTCTGAAGTATGGGTGGTTACTATGTCTTCCTGTCTTTTGCCTGTTATCCTTTTTGTTGGGGATTTGGCCTGTGACCTGGTAGTAAGAGTCTTCCCTGGCTATTAAATGAGACCTCCTTTTTATTTTGTGGTTGTTGCTGCTCCTGTTCTCACCCTGCTACATGAACTCCAGTCACTCGTTCCAGAGGCCCTCCAGTTGTGCCCCTGATGTGTGCTTCTCCTAGTGCCATGTGTCATGTCTCCTCCAAATGCTGCATTGTGGTGGTGCACTTGTGCATGATAGGTGGTTGGGTCACTCTGTCTTTCAGTGCCCATCCCAACTTCACTTCAGTTCCATGCTCTCTAGGTGGACTTGGATAAAATGGTCATACCAGCCATCACCCCTGCTCTGTGCCAGAACTCTGCTCCTTGTTCATTTGTCTTAGAAGCATTAGTTCACAGAGGTACTGCAGCAGAACTTTCCTATTTTCCTGGGGCTGTAAACAAATCTGAGTCCCCCCTATGAGGTTGCAGAGCCCCTAGGTAGGGATTGAGATTTCAACCCTGCCTCCACCTGGGTGCACATTAGAGTATATGGTGGGTATGTTTGAGTCCCACCTCTCTTCTCCAGAAAAGGCACCAGAAATGATGCCACAAGTCTTCAAAGACAAAAGCTATGGCACCCCTCCCCCCAGGGCACACAAGCAGTGTTGCTTTGCCTTTTTTCTTCATATTTTATGTGGGACTCATGTTGTTCTGCTCTGTATACCTTCCCAGCGATGGCACACAGCACATTGAAATCTCCTGAGGTTGCCTCTGTACAATTGGCCCAAGTCCTCCATCAGGCTCAGGCAGTCTGTTTCATCCCACACCTGCTGGTTCGTGTCTAAGCTTGGGGATCATGAGGACCCTTTTTGCCCATTTAACTTTGTTCTGTCAGTCAAGGGCTATTCTACACAATTTCAAGCCTCAGAGGTTCCCCCTCCATCCAGCTGACCTCTTCATTGGAGTGGGAGAGACCCAACAAATGAGCACTATACCACCTTTGCTGCTCCCTCCCATGGGACTAGACTGCACTATTTTCCTTTTTCTTCCTTTTATTTTCCTTTTCTCCTACCAGATTAATGGCATGTTTTGTCTTTTGATGAAGGTGAAGTTCTGTCAAAGTTCATCAGAATTTCTGATTGGATAGGTGGGTCAGTGGATGTCAGTCTTGGTGCATTTGTGGAAGAGGGTGAGCTAAGAGTGTAGTTCTACCCTACCACCTTGGCCCTTCTTGATTTTTTTCTTTTTTTAAGTGTACAGTAGTCTAGTGTCTGTATAAGTGTCAATTGTAGTGGGATTTTGTTCAGTAAGCTTAAAATCTCTACTTTGAAATAAACTACTGGGTTTATAAAAAAGAACTAAGTTAACAGCTGCAAGCCAGCATCATCCATTCAAGGGTGTGTTAGAGAAGGATGGAGGGGAGGAAAGGGAGAGGGGGAAGAGACACAAAGGGTGAGAGAGTGGAGAAGGGGGAAGTCCTACCTGCTAAAAAGTGGATGCTTGCTGCCTTTCAACACAGCTCAGTGCAGGGGCACCCTACTTTATGCAGGAAGAGCTAGCTGTCTGGACTCTGATCTACAGACACTGCTCTCAGTTTCTACTCTGGAGTTGAGCAGGTGCTGCTGGAGGAGAGGGTGGAGTCAGGGCAATGGTGGTTGGATGGAAGCCTCTGATGTGAACAAGGAGCTGTGAGTTCAGACTTGCTCCTTAAGCCCCTAAAGGACAATGAGCAAGTGAGTCCTTCTAGAGAGACAAGGAGGGAGAGGGTCCTGTGGTGCTCCCACTGACTCTCCAAGCATCTAACTTGGAATTCTGCCTCAGGCTGACATCTTTGATCAAGAAACAACACAGGTTGCTTTTATTTCCTAATTTAATAAAAGCCTTTTGTTCACTTCCACGGGAAGCATAATAACAAATCTGAGCTACTTTAAGAAGAAGGGAAATCCTCACTGAGCACCTACCCTGCACCAGACATGGTATAAGGAACTTCGTGGCTGTGATCTCAGTGACATCTGATAAGTCACTAAGAACTGGGATGAAGGGACATGAGCAGATACCAGAAGACAAAGACAAGCTGAAGGCAGATGTCATACAGACAATTCCACAAGAATGAATAGCAGAAGCAGAAAGTGGAGATGGTGTGGGACCACATGGGCAAATTCCTAGGTTTGAATTCCAATGAACTAGGCAGGGAGGTAATCCTGGACTTAAAGCATAAATATCATTGGTTTCACAGTTTCTCTGCATGACCAATTATTTTTGTTTGTTTGTTTCTTTTTGCTGTCCTAGATTTTCCAACATGGCAATTTTTATACTTCTTCATCAACCATTCCCTTGACTGCTTCTCTTTCAACTCATATGCATAAAAGACTTCACCCCAGGACCAGATAACAAATCAGTTAATAACAGGAAGGATAAGCCTTCAGAACTTGCCAAGCAAAAGGAGAGATTGGTATGCACAAAGGTAAATATGTAAGATGATTAATAATTGAAATTTAAATGAGTGGCTCACAGTAGTGCTCAAAAAGTTCAAAGAGGAAAGGAAGGCAGGTGGAAGTGATCCTGTTTGTGTGTGTTTGTCTGTGTGAGTATGCATGCTGGGAAAGGAATTGGGTAATGGATGAAGACATCATGCAAGATGGTTGAAGTGTCAGTAACAGTCTTTGGAATATGAGTTGAGAAAGGGAAATAAAAAGTTGAATTTGGAAATGATGTTTGAGGCCAGAATGTAAAAGGCCTTGAAGGTCAAATTAAGATATGCTATCATATTTTATAAGTCTTGTCTTTCACACCAATTATGTGTTGACCCTCTTAGAAATGGTGAATTAGAGAGGAGATGAAGGGTTCCTTTAAAGAAGACATCTAGGCAAACAATAGCACACTGAGGAAATGATACCCAGCAGTTGCATTCCACAAGATTAAGTACATTAGCATTTCTAAAGAAAAATAATAATTTATAGTACTGTATGTTTCCTACTACCTACAGAGTTAGAAAATAGCTCAGTAACATTGAATTTGAAATATTCAAAGGGTGAGCTAGACAGACACCAAGTAATCTTTTGTGTGGTTGAATGTGTGTTTCAAAATGTTTCAGTTTTTCCTGACAGTGGCCACTTTTATTAGGTATTTACCTAGAAACAGATTTGCTGGAATAGGTTTATCTGTATGTTCAGGTTAAAGTGGATACTGACAGGTATTTGCTTCTCAGGTGATTGTACTAATTTACATGCTCATCAGCAATGTAGCATTCTTTATGTGCTCCTGAAAGTTAGGAAGTTCTGAGCCTCAATTCAGTTCTACAAAGGGTAAAATTTTAAACAATCTCCTTTGTAGTTCTCATGCATACCAAATTTTTAGAGTTATTATCAGTGGTATAATAAATAAATTATCTGTCCTTTATTTCTGGTACCAGACACAGAACTTCAAAACTCTTGGAATTTCTTGAGTGAGAAGACCGTCTTTTATGCTAGTGAGGTGACTCATGGTAGTGGGCCCCAAGTTAACTTCAGCATGAGCACTAATCCCAGAAAGACCAGCCACATAATTAGAGGGTTGAAAATTAGGGACACACTGGACTCTGGGAAGATGGGAGTAGATGGTGCTGGAGATGGAGATTAGTCATGTGTCCAATGATTTAATAAATTATAAAGCCCAAATAAAACCTCTGGACTTCAAACTCAGTGATGCTTTCTGGTTTGTGAATACCCTGAATCCACTTGCAGCCAGTGTCTGAGTTTGGCATATACTAAGTCTGTGTAATTTATTTGTTGAACAACTTAATGCACTGATTCTAACCTGAGTCTTACATCCAACTCTTGTATCATTCTGGAAGTATAAAGTCTACGAGCTTGTGTCTCTCATGGTGAAGCTTGACATTTCTGTCCATGTGGGGAGATTCAGGAAAGGTATGACTAAACAGTGGGAATATTACTGTGTGGAAAAAGGCATCATCATAGGAAATGAAATCCTCTAACGCAACAATTTTCAGTTCAAAGCAAGCCAAAACAAATTGACTATTCCACTTGTGACCTAGGCAGTGAGCATTGGTCTCTCCAGTAAGATTTGGCCTCTCCAGTAAGATTAACAAGAGGACCGATGACTGGATAAAGAAGTTGTATATTTATACAATGGAATAATGTACATCCATAAAAAATAATAAAATAATGCCATTTAAAGCAACATGAATGGACCTGGGAAATATCATTCTAAGTGAACTCAGAAAGAGAAAGAAAAATGCCATATGATATCACTTATATCTAGTATCTAAAAAGTAGATGAAATTATTAAAAAAAGACTCACAGACATAGAAAACAAACTTATGGTTTCCAGAGGGAGAAGAGAGTGGGAAGGGCTAAATTGAGAGCTTGAGATTTGCAGATAACAATATATATATAATATATAAAAAACAGTTCCAAATTGTATAGCACAGAGTACTATATTCAATATCTTAAGCTAACTTATGGTGAAAAGGAATATAAAAAGAATATATGTATGTTAATGTATGACTGAAGCATTATCCTGTACACCAGAAATTGACATAACTTTGTAAATTGACTAAACTTCAATAAATAAATATAAATAAATATATAGATATATTTTAATTATGCATTAAAATTCAACAATAAACTTTTATTCTCTAAAAGAAAGAGAAGAGTGAGTGGAGAAGCAATTTGAAATGTATTTTGTATTTCATTATCTCATAATATAAGGATGATTCTAGTCTATAATTAATAAATAACTTGTAAGACTTAAACCCAGCAGAGAAAATACTTAAATATTTACTTTTGGGAAATTAGATTTTGCCCAAGAGGAAAAAAATCTAAAACTGATATTAGACATCCACCAATAGACATTCAAAAGAAGTGCAGTGTCTTCCAGTATTAGACTAACATGTTCACCTTTATTTCCTAGAATTATACGGATTGTGGGGGAATGGAAATAAGATAAAACTATGTTTGACTTTGGATGTCTGGCTAAGACATTTTAGTTTTAATTTTTGTTCACAGTGGAGAGTGGAGAAGATTTGAAAGGCAGCTATGCTCACCATTATACCACCAATGCCTTCGAATGGAGAAGTTTTGATCAGTAGAGGGAAGAGAAGAAATTAGTACCACAGAAAAAGGCATTATCAAGGAAGGTAGAACAAAGATAACTGATATTGACTGTACATGGCTACCAGACTTTCCATTAGTTCATCCTTTTATTGAAGATTCATAGGATTACAATTATATTTACTACTTCCCTGCAGAATGTGCTGTCAATATTTTTAAAAATAAGAAATGTCATGTTAATTTTCAGACAGGTATACAATATCTGTCTGAATAGATCATGGAAACATTGTTTGAGAATTCTGGCCAATTATTAGTAATTTCAGTATCAAATCTAAGAAAGAGGAGTCAGGAGCAGCCAAGATGGTGGAGTAGAAAGACACTAGTAGCTCACCCTTTCCCACAAATACACCAAGAGAAACACCCCAGGACCCACCCATTCACTCAGAACACCTACTGAACATTGACAGAACATCACCTTCTTCAAAAGACAAAATTCACCACAAATCTGGTAGGAAAAAAGTAAAAGGAAAATAGCGTGGGATGGATCCCACAGTGTGGGAGTGACAAATAAGGATTCACACTCTTAAACTGGGGGGGGACGGAGGACTCCAAGTCTTGTATCTGTGCAAAGTAGCCCTTGACCCACAAAACAATAAGTAAAATGAACACTAAATTTCCCTGTGACCTCAGCCCTAGACACAAACCAGCAGGGGGTGGGCTGGGGATGGCTGCCAGAGCCATGTGGTGGACTGGGGCCAACTGCACAGAGGCAATCTCAGGGGGCTGGAGTATGCTATGAACTATGTCTGGGAGGATATAAAGAACAGAACAGCCTAAGTTCTCCATAAAATTTAAAAAAAGAAAACAATACTGCTGTTGTGCATTGTAGGGAGGAGCACAATGCAGCTGGGCCATAGCCTTTGTCTACACAGGCCTGTGGCACCATTGCTGATGTGTTCTTAGAAGAGAGGCAGGGCTCCAGCACAACCGCCATATCCCTTAGTGTTCAGCTCCCAGGCAGAGGTGGATTTGAGACACAAATTCATACCCAGAGGGTCCACAACTTCACAGGCAGGACTGAAATTTGTTTACAACACCAAGCAAAGGGGACCATTTTGCTATGCAGCTGTCTTTGTGGACTCATACCTCTAAGACAAATGGGCAAGGACTAGAGTTCTGGCACAGAGTGAGGGTGAGTGCTGGTGTGGCCATTTTCTGTGAGCCCACCTACCCTGAGTGGATGCAGCACTGAGAGTAGTTCTGACTAAGTAGCATGGCCTGTGGGCCTCTGGGAAGAGTGAGCAGAATTTGCAAAGTGGGGTGATTGAAGGGGCAGCATTTGGCACTTGGCATGGTGCTGATCTGGTAGCATGAATTCAGTCACTGAGTGCTGGAAGCCCTACTGGTGTAGGCATCTAAGACAGGTGAGCAGAGTTTGTGTATCAGGGCAAGTGCAGGTGCAGTGTTTGCTGCTGGTGATGTCACTGACCTGATAGTGCATCACCAACCATGTGTGTGACACTGACATTCCTGTAACTAAAGCTAGGACAAGGGCAGAGTCAAGAAAAAGTACTTAAACTGCTCCAACCCCACCTACTATGCACCAGAGCTCAGAATCAGGTCTGGAAGCCTCACTCCCAACAAAAAGGAAACAGACCCAGTCCCTGACAGAGCTGTGACAACCACAGAACAAAAAGGAGACCACACTAAAAAACCAGAGAAGGCTCTGGTCACCACAACACCAGCCACATCCCTAATCAAAAGGATAACAGACAACACACATAGAAGAAAGAAGTGGCTACCATCCATACTAAAAACATACATAGCGAAAAAATTATTAGGTGTGCACAGTCTACACAGGAACACATCCTCTTCAAAAAAAAAATCCCTTGAAGGTCAGAGTAGATAACTGATACTTCATAATCCATAGTGCCAGAGAGATATAAGTAAAATGAAGAAGGAGGGGAATGATTCTCAATTAAAAGAACAATAGAAATCCCCAGAAAGAACAGTCAATGAAATACATCTCAATAGTCTACTAGATCATGACTTCAAAACTGGAGTGATGAAAGCACTGAAAGAAATAAAAGAGACTATAAATAGAGAGAGAGAACATTATGAAAAGGAAATTGAAACTATAAAGAGGAGAGAATTAAAAACATAATACTCAATGGCTATGAAAAGAGCCAAGAGATAGAGAGTCAAAAACAGACTAGACAATGCAGAAGAATGTATAAGTGACTTAGAAGACATGATAAGAGAATTCACCCAATCAGAACAGCAGACAGAAAAGCAAGAGAAAAAAATGAAAAAAAAAAAATGAAAGCAATATAAGGGATCTATGGGATAATATATTACATTCCAACCTATGCATAATAGGGGTCACAGAAGGAGAAGAAAAACAAAAGGGATTGAAAAAGTATTTGAAGAAATCATGACTGAAAATATCCCAAACCTAAAGAAGCAATCAAATATCCAAGTACAGGAAGCACAGAGAGTACTCAAGAAGAAGAACCCAAATAGACCTACACCAAGACATATTAAAATTAAGATGGTGAAATTTAAAGATAAAGAAATTATACTAAAGGCAGCAAGAGAAAAATGAATTGTTAGTTATAAGGAAAACCCCATAAGGCAATCTGTTGGTTTCTCTTCACCAACACTGCCAGCCAGAAGGGAGTGGCAATATATATTAAAACTTCTGAATGAGAGAAAGCTGCAACCTAGGATAATTTATGCAGTAAGGCTGTACTTTAGACTAGAAAGAGAAAGAATTTCACAGACAAGCAAAAACTAAAATAATTCAGCAATACTAAACCTATGCTAAAGGAAATAATGAAAGGTTTACTCTAAATAGAAAATAAGCAGAGGACAAGGGCAAAGATGGTGGAGTAGAAGGACACTTGTAGCTCACCCTCTCCCACAAATACACCAAGACTGATATCCATGAACCCACCCATCCAATCAGAACAATTGCTGAACTTTGACAGAACATTGCCTTCTTCAAAAGACAAAATACATTGCAAATTGAGTACGAGAAAAGAAAAAAAAAAAGGAAGAGAAAGGAAAATATTGGGGAACTGGTCCTGCAGGGAGAGAGTGACAAAAGAGAAATAGCATTCATTTGCTAGGTCTCCTTCACTCCAAAGGAGAGGTCAGTGGGATGGAGGGGGAGCTTCCAAGGTTTGGATCTGGATGGAATGGCCTTTGACTGACAGAACTAAGTTAAGTGGGCACAAAGGATCCCTGTAATCCCCAGGCATAGACATCAACCAGCAGGGTTGGGACAGGACAGGCTGCCCGAGCCAGGAAAAGGACATGGGCCAACTCTACAGAGGCAAGCTTGGGGGAATTCAGTGAGCTATGTGCCATAGCTAGGGGGATATACAGATCAGAAAAGCCTGGGTCCCTCATAAAATACACACACACACACACACACACACACACACACACACACACACAAAGCAACACTGCAGGTGTGCCCTAGGGAGAGGGGCACTGTAGCATTTGTCTCTGCAGACCCATGGAACCATTATTGGTGTATCCTTGGGAGAAGAGAGGCAGGGCTTAATGACAACCACAATATTCTCCAGTGTGCAGCTCCCAAGTGAAAGTGTGGTTGAAACCTGAAGTTATACCTAGGGTTTGGCAACCTCATAGGTGAGAGTGAGATTTGTTTACAGCCCCAGACAGAGGGAAACTTTCTGCAAAGTTGCCTCTGTGGACTAATGCTTCTAAGAGAAATGAATAAGAAGCAGAAATTTGGCACAGAGCAGGGGCAAGGGCTAGTGAGGCCATTTTCCCTGATCCAGGGACATGACTGTTGGGCCTCTAGAACCAGTGAGTGGAATTCAGGCAGCAGGGTGAGGATAGGGTCGGTGACAACAACAGAACAAAAAGAAGGGCCCAGTAAATAGCCAGGGCATGCTCTTGCCACCAGAATGCTGGCCACAACCCCAACCAAAGTGATAACAGGCAAAAGGGAATGAAGGAAGACTTGGCAACTACCCATAAGTAAGAAAGAACTCTCAACAAAATTATAAGGGCACACAGTCTATAGAGAAATATATCCATATTTTCTTTAATTTTTACTTTAATTTATTTATATTTTATTCATTAACAAAATTTTTCTTTAAAATATTTTTATTAATTTTTAAAATTGATTTCAATTTCATTTTTATTTGTTTTGTTCTTCTGTTATTGATTATACACTGTTTTCAATGTTTTATTTTGCATTTCTTTTTCATAGTTTTATTTCTGCATCCACTTCAGATAAATAAATGAATAAATAAAACCTTTCAGGACCAGAGTAGATAACTGATACTTCATAATCCATAGTGCCAAAGAAAGATAAGCAAGATAAAGAAGCAAAGAATCACTCCCAATTAAAAGAACAAGAGAAATTCCCTGAAAGAATAATCAATAAAACAGACTTTGATAGTCTGCTACATCATTATTTCAAAAAATGACTGATCACAGTACTGAAGGAACTAAAACAAATTGTGCATAGAGACAGAGAATATGTCAAAAAAAAGAAATTAACACTATAAAAAAGAGCCACATAAAATTGGAAAACCCATTTATTGAAATGAGAGCTAGTGGGCTAGATAATGCAGAGGAACAAATAAGTGACTTAGAAAACAGGAAAACAAAATCACCTAATCAGAACAGCAGAGAGAGAGAAAAAAACAATGTAAACGATATAAGTGACCTATGGTATAATATAAAGTGTGTCAATCTATGCATAATTGGGCTCTCAGAAGGAGAAGAAAGAGCAAAAGGGATTGAAAAGGCATTTAAAGAAAAAATAACTGAAAACTCCCCAAACCTAAAGAAGCAATCAGATATCCAAGTACAGGAAGCACAGAGGGTCCAAAACAAGAAGAAACCAAACATAACCACACCAAGACATATTATAATCAGGATGACCAGTTTTCTACTGAAAGGAAAAAAAAGTAATTGGAAAGGTGATAACTACAATGAATAACAACAGGATAAAAATGAAATTGTAAGAGAGACGTCTAAATCATTAAGAATGGGAGAGGGAAGCAAGAAAATTAAGAGTATTTTTCTTTTTTTCTTTTTCTATTTCTTTTTGGCAGGATGGTTTGAACTTATATCACTATCTGTTTAAAACAAACAGACATAATAATGGGTTAGTATATGTAAAAACCAGAGTAACCACATGACAAACACTTACAATGGAGACACACACAAAATAAAACAGAGATAATACAAGGAAAATTATCAAACCACAAAAAGAAAAAGAAAGAAACAAAGAGGAAATACCAAATCAACTGCAAAACCAAGTTCAAAATGGCAATAAATACAAGTCTATCAATGATTACTGTAAATGTCAATGGACTAAATGCTCCAATAAAAAGACAGAGTGGTATATTGGAAAATAAAACAACAACATACCATATGCTGTATACAAGAGACACACTTTAGGGAGAAAAAGTGACATAGAGTGAGAATGAGAGGATTGAAAATGATATTCCATGCAAATGGAAAAAAAAAACAAAGTAGGAGTAGCAATACTGATTACAGAAAAAATAACTTAAAAACTAAAGCCATAAAGATAAACAGGGCACTATATAATGATTGAAGGCAAAATGCAAGATGAGGATAGTATACATGTTAACATAGAAGAACAAAACATAAGAGAACCTAAATACATAAAGTGAATACTAACAAATATAAAGAGAGAAATCTATGGGAATACAATCATGGTAGGAGATTATAACACCCCATTCACATCACTTGACAGGTTCTTCTGACAGAAAGATAAAAGTAACACAGCAACTAAATGATACAATGGAACAATTAGACTTGGTTGATATTTTCAGAATATCACATCCCCCGAAATTACAATATACATTCTTTCCAGTGCACATGGAACACTTTCTAGGATGGACCATGCACTTGGGCACAAAAGAAGACTCAACAATTTTAAGAAGATAGTAATTATTTTAAGCATTTTTTTCTGAACACAATGCCATGAAACTAGAAATCAACTACAGCAAAACAAAGGAGAAAAAAACAACAGCATGATGATTAAACAACATGATACTCAGAAACCAATGGGTCAATGATAAAATCAAAGAAGAAATTAAAAAATACTTTGAGACAAATGACAAAAATCACAACCATACAAAATCTATGGGATGCAGCAAAAGCAGTCCTAAGAATAAAGTTCATTGCAATAAAGGCATTCTTCAAAAAAGATAAACAATCTGAAATAAGCAACCTAACCAACCAACTAAAAGAATTAGAAAAAGAAGAGCAAACAAAACCTAAAGTCAGCAGAAGGAAGAAAACAATAAAGATCAAGGAGGAAATAAAATAGAGATTTAAAAAAAATAGAAAAAGTCAATCAAACAAAGAGATGGTTTTTTGAAAGAGTAAATAAAATTGACAAACCTCAGGCTTAGCTCACAAAGAAGAGAAAAGACAGAGCACAAATTATCAAAATAAGAAAGGAAAATGGAGAAATTACAACCAATACCACAGAAATTCAAAATATCATATGAGAATACTGTGAACAACTTTATGGAAAATAAATGAATAACCTTGAAGAAATAGACAAGTTTCTGGAAACACACAGTCCACATGACTGAATCAAGAAGAAATTGACCACTAGAACAAACCGATCACTAGAAATGAAATTGAATAAGTATTAAAAAAGGAACAGAATATTTACATAAACTCAGAATATTTACATAATCTCAAATTAATAGATGCTTAAAAATAGTGGGTGAAATTTTGATGAAGAACAGAATATTTACATAAACTCAAGTTACTGGTTAGTCAGAAAGGAAAAAAGAACTTTATAGGGAAGAAACCTAATAGACATCACCTAATGCAGTGATGAACTTAGCATCACCCATAAGTGGAAAAACTGACATCTTGTGCCATCTAAAGTAACACTTTGGGAAGAACATAGCATCACTGATGCCTGTTGTGCTCCTGCTAACAATACATGACATGGAACTAGTCATGAGGCAATATCAGAAAACTATAAAATGGACACTATAAAATTAATGACATGTGTTCTTCAAAAATCATAAGATCATGAAAGAAAGGAAATGCTGAAAATTGTTCCATACTAAAGAAGAATAAAAGTACAAATCAAATGAATACTATTTTTCAATATCTGAGCACAGATATTAGATATTATAGATATAATATTAGACATTATAACTCCTATAAGAATAAAAAGTCATGATTAAAATTTTAAAGGAAGATATGCAAATGTCTCATCCAATAGAAAATAATAAGAAAGAACTTACTTTAAAAAAAAAGGAATGGAAAACCTGAAGTTGAAAAGTATAACTGAATTTAAAAATTTGCCAGAGAAATGATAATGTCAAGAGAATGACAGAGAAGACATTTGGAGAAAATCTTTTCAAAAGGCACATCTGATAAAGGACTGTTATCTTCAATATACACAAAACACTTAAAACTCAACAGTGAAACAAAAATACCTGATTAAATGTAGCCAAAAGTCATTAACAGACATCTCAACAAAGAAAATACACAGAGGGCAAATAAACATATCAAAAAATTTTCCGCATCATATGTCATTAGGAAAAAGGAAACAAACCTATTAGAACACCCGAAATTCAGGACACTGACAACACCAAATCCTGGTGAGGATGTGGATCTATAGCACTTCTTATTCACTGCTGATGGGAATGCAAGATGGTAGGGAATCTGTGGAAGACAGTTTGGCATCTTCTTAAAAAGCTAAACACTCATACACAACATAATCCAGCAGTTGCACTCCTTGGTATTTACCAGAAAGAGTTGAAAACTTATGTCCACACAAAAAACAATATATAGATGTTTAGAGCAGCTTTATCCATCATATCCAAATCTTGGAAGCAACCAAGATGCTCTTCATTAGGTAATGCGTAAACAAACTGTGGTACAGCTGGAAAACAGAACAATATTCTATGCTAAAAACAAATGAGCCATCAAGGTATGAAAAGACATGGAAGAAATTTGAATGCCTTTGTTTTTTTTTTTTTTTTGAATGGTTATTACTAAGTGAAAGAAGCCAATTGGAAAAGGCTACATATTGTATGATTTCAACTATGTGATATCTTAGAAAAGGCAAAACCATATGGACAGTAAAAAGACTGATGGTTGCCAGGGATTTTGGATGGGAGAGCTGAATCGGCAAGCAATGAAGATTTTGAAGCTGGTGAAAATAAACCATTTGATACTATAATAATGCATGTATGTCATTACACATTTGTCCAAGTCCACAGAATGCACACCAAGAGTGAAACTTAATAAAAACCATGAGCTTCAGGTGATAAAGATGTGTCATTATTGGTTCATCAACAGTAACAGATAGAAACGTCCCCCACCAGAGTGGCCTAATAGGGAAGGTTGTGCAAGTATGGGGACAGGGCATATGGGCAATCTCTGTACCTTCCTCTCAGTTTTGATGTGAGTGTAAAACTGCTCTTGGAAAACATCTATTTAAAGTTTTACTAGTCATAACCACAGAGAATATATGCTTTACAGGAAAAGGAGTCCTAGGAGGGAAGCTCATACTAATACAGGACTTCCTCAAAAGAGAAGAACAATCTCAAATAAACATTCTAACCTACTAGCTAAAAGAATCAGAAAAACCAAGAGCAAACAAAAGCAAGTCAGCAGAAAAAAGAAAATAAGAAAGATCACGGAGGAAATAAATAAAGATTAAAAATCAATGGAAAAAATCAATATACCAAGAGCTGGTTTTCTGAAAGAGTAAACAAAATTGACACATCTCTGGCCAAGCTCATGAAGAAGAGAAAAGAGGGAGCAGAAATAAACAAAATAAGAGAGGAAAATGAAGAAATTACAAACAATACCAAAAAATACAAAATGTCATATGAGAATACTATGAACAACTATGAGGAAATAAAATGGATAATCTAGAAGAAGTGGACAAGTTTCTGGAACCATAGAGTACACCAAGACTGAATGAAGAAGAAATTGACCACTTGAACAAACCAATAAGGAGAAATCAAATTGAATTAGAAATAAAAGGCTTACCTAGAAACAAAAGTCCAGGACCAGAAGGCTTCACTGAGGAATTCGACCAAACATACAGAGAACTCATAACAGTCCTTCTTGAACACTTCCAGTAGACTGAAAAAGAGAGAGTACCCCCAAACTCATTCTATGAAGCCACTATTAGCCTGATACCAAAAACAAAGGTACTACCAAAAAACAACATTATGTACTAATATCACTGGTGATCATAGATGCAAAACTCCTCAACAAAATATTAGCAGAGTTCAACAGCACATAAAAGAGATCATACACAATGATCAATTTGGATTCATCACAGGAACACAAGGATGCTGCAACATACATGAATCAATCAATATAATGCATCTCAACAAGAGAAAGAAAAAAACACACACACACAATCATCTCAATAGATGCAGAAAAATCATTTGATAAAATTCAACACTAATTTATGATAAAACACATTACCAAAGTGGTTATAGAGGGAACACATCTCAACATAATAAAAGTTTTTTTAAACTTTTTAAAATTGTTATAGTCATTTTACAATGTTGTGTCACATTCCAGTTTAGAGCACAATTTTTCAGTTGTACATGAACATACATATATTCATTGTCACATTGTTTTTTGCTGTGAGCTTCCACAAGATCTTGTATATATTTTCCTGTGCTATATAGTGTAATCTTCATAAAGGACAAGGTTGTCACTCTCACCACTTGTATTCAACATAGTCTTGGAAGCCCTAGCCACAGCAATCAGGTAAGAAGAAAGAAATAAAAGGGATCCAAATAGGAAAAGGAAGAGGTAAAATTGTGACTATATGCAGATGACATGATACTGTATACAGAAAAATTTGAAAGTTTCACACAAAACTTCTAAAACTAATAAAAGAATTTGGCAAGGTAACAGATACAATCTTAATGGACAAGAATTGGTTGCATTTCTTTATAATAATAATGAATCATCAGGCAAAGAATTTAAAGAAACATTCCCTTTTAAAATAGCACCCAAAGTAATAAAATATCTAATAATAAATTTAATCAAGGAGATGAAAGTTTTATAAATGAAGGACAATGAAACTTTGATTAAGGAGATTAAAGAAAACCTGAAAAAATGGAAAGATATCCCATGCAACTGGATTGGAAGAAAAATATTGTTAAAATGCTCATACTGCCCAAGGCAATTTACAGATTTAATGCAACCTGTATTAAATTAACTAGGACATACTGCACAGAAATAGAACAAATCATATTAAATTTTATATGGAATCACAAAAGACACAAAATTGCCAAAGCATAGCTGAAGGAAAAGAATAAGGCTGGAGAAATAACCCTCCCAGATTTCAGAAAATACTACAAGCTACAGTAATCAAAACAGCATAGTATTAGTACAAAAACAGAAATATGGATCAATGGAACAGGATAGAAAGCCCAGAAATAAACCCAGAAAATTTTGGTCAATTAATCTTCAACAAAGGTGGCAAGAACATACAATGGAATAAACAGAGTCTTTTCAGCAAATGGTGTTGGAGAAACTGGAGAGCAGCATGTAAATCAATGAAGTTAGAATACTCCCTTACACCATACACAAAAATAAATGCAAAATGGATTAAAGACTAAAACATAAGACAAGACACAGTAAATTTCCAAGAAGTAATCATAGGCAAAACATTATCTCACATGCATCTCAACAATGTTCTACTAGGGCAGTCTACACAAACAATAGAAATAAAAGCAAAACTAAGCAAGTAGGATATAATTAAACTTACAAGCTTTTGCACAGCAAAGAAAGCCATAAACAAAACAAATCGGCAACCTATGGAATGGGAGAAAATATTTGCAAAAGATGAAACTGAATGGCTTGGTCTCCAGAATATATAAACAGCTCATATGACTTAATAAGAAAAACAAACAACTCAATCCCAAAATGAGCAGAAGACCTAAACAAGCAATTCTCCAATGAAGACATATAAATGCCCAATAGGCTCATGAAAAAATGCTTAAAATAACTAATTATCAGAGAAATGTAAATCAAAACTACAATGAGATATTATCTCACACTAGTCAGAATGGCCATCATTCTAAAGTCTACAAATGAAAAATGCTGGAGGGGGTGTGGAGAAAGGGCACCCTAATACACTGTCGGTGTCAATGCAGTTTGGTGCAGCCACTGTGGAAAACAGTATGGAGATTCCTAAAAAGACTAAAAATGCAAATAACTTATGATGCAACAATCCCACTCCTGGGCAATTGTACAAAGGGAATGCTAAATCAAAAATACGTCTACACATCCTACAGCCAGCATAGTACTCAATGGTGAAAAACTCAAAATCTTCCCACTAAAATCTGGAACAAGACATGGTTACCCACTATCACCACTCCTATTCAACATAGTCTTGAAAGTCCTAGCCACAGCAATCAGGCAAGAGAGAGAAATAAAAGGGATCCAAATTGGAATAGAAGAGGTAAAATTGTCACTATATGCAGATGACATGATATTATATATAGAAAACCCAAAAACTACTAGAAATTATCGCAGAATTCAGCAAGATAGCAGGTTACAAGATTAGCATTCAAAAATAAATTTCATTTCTTTACACTAATGATGAATCAACAGAAAAAGAATGTAAAGAATCAATCCCCTTTAAAATAGCCCCCAAAGTAATAAAATACCTAGGAGTAAATCTAACCAAGGCAGTGAAAGACTTCTACACAGAAAACTATAAAATACTGATGGAGGAAATTAAATAAGACAAAAAAAATGGAAAGATATCCCATGCTCCTGGATTGGAAGAATCAATATTGTTGAAATGGTCATATGCCCAAGGCAATCTACAGATTTAAGGTGATCCTTATCAATTTACCCAGGACATATTTCACAGAAGTAGAACAAATCATAATAAAATTTACATAACGTTGTTTAATAAAAGCTATTTTTGACAAACCTACAGCCAGCACAATACTCAATGGTAAAAAACTGAAAACTCTCCCACAAATATCTGGATTGCAGTTGGACCAAAAAAAAAAAATTATTAAGAAGAACATGATTAGAACAGCTGGTACAATTTGAATATGAACTGTGGCATACATAATAATACTGAATCAGTATTAAGTATCCTGATTTTGATAAATATATTGTGATTGCATAAGAGAAATCTATATCTTAAAAAATAGTCACTGAATTTGAGACACGATTTCTATAAATTATACTCAGATCATTCAGAAATAGATATGCCCAGGAGTGGATCATGCGGTAAGTCTACTTTTAGTTTTTTGAGACATATCCATAATGTTTTCCATAATGGCTGTACCAAGCATATGATCTAGCAATCCCACTCCTGGGTATATATCAAGAGGGAACTCTAAATTGAAAAGATATATGCACCCCAATGTCCATAGCAGCACAATATACAATAGCCAAGATGTGGAAACATCCTAAATGTCCATTGACATATGACACTATAAAGAAGCAGTGTTATATTTATACAATGGAATACTATTCAGCCATAAAAAAGAATAATATAATAACATGGATGGATATAGAGATCATCATTCTTAAGTGAAGGAAGCCAGAAAGAGAAAGAATATATATGGTATCACTTATATGTGAAATCTAAGAAATGAAAGAAAAGGAACACAGTAATGAACACATCTACAAAGTAGAAACAGACTTGCAAGGAAAGTAAATATTCTTATGGTTACTGGGGGAAAGCGAGTGGGAAGGGATAAATTTGGGAGTTTGTGATTTGCAAATGTGGGCCACAATATATAAAAACTGGATTGAAAAAAACAAATTTTTTCCGTATAGCACAGGGATCTTTAGCTCCTTCTGCTTCTTTTCCAATTTGGATCTCTTTTATTTCTTTTTCTTGCCTGAGTGCAGTGGCTAGGCCTTCCAAGATTAAGTTGAGTAGAAATGGGGAGAGTGGACAACTTTGCCTTTTCCCAGATTTTAGTAGGAAGGTTTTCAGCATTTCACAATTGAGTTCTATGCTGGCTGTAGGTTTGTCATAAATAGCTTTTATCATGTTGAGATATGCTCCCTATAAGCCCACTTTGGTGAGAATTTTTATCATAAATTGGCATTGAATTTTATCAAATGCTTTTTCTGCATCTATTAAATTCAAATAAGAAATTATATGGAACCATAAAAGACCTAGAATTGCCAAAGAATTGCTGAAGAAAAAGAAAAGAGGCTGGAGGAATAACTCTCTGAGGCTTCAGACAATACTACAGAGCTACACTAATCAAGATATTATGGTATTGGTACAAAAACAGACATATGGAATATTGGAACAGAATAGAGAGCCCTGAAATGAACCCACAAAATTTTGGTCTACTAATCTTCAACAAAGGAGGCAAGAATATTCAGTGGAGTCAAGAGAGTCTCTTCAGCAAATGGGGTTGTTAAAACTGGACAGCAGCATGTAAAGCAATGAAGCTAGAACACTCCCTTACATCATACAAAAAAATAAACTCAAAATGAATCAAAGACTTAAACATATGACATGATACAATAAACCTCCTAGAGGAAAATATAGGCAAAACATTATCTGACATACAGCTCAAAAATATTCTCCTAGAACAGTCAACCCAAGCAATAGGCATAAATGAAAGAATAAACAAATGGGACCTAATAAAATTTACAAGCTTCTGCACAGCAAAAGAAACCATAAGTAAAACAAAATGACAACCTAGTGAATGGGAAAAAAATTTTGCAAATGAAATTGACAAATGCTTGATCTCCAGAATATATAAGCATCTCACACAATTTAATAAGAATAAAAACAAACAACCCAATCCAAAATGGATAGGAGACCCAAATAAGCAATTCTCCAAGGAAGGCATGCAAATGATCAATAGGCACATGAAAAAAAGCTCAATATCACAAATTATCAGAGAAATGCAAATCAAAACTAAAATGAGGTATCACCCCAAACAAGTCGGAATGGCCATCATTCAAAAGTTCACAAATGACAAATGCTGGAAAGGCTGTGGATAAAAGGGAACCCTCCTACACTGCTGGAGAGAATGCAGTTTGTTGCAGCCACTGTGGAAAACAGTATGGAGATTCCTAAAAAGATTAGGATTAGACAACATATGACCCAGGGTACCACACTTGGGCATATATACAGAAGGAACCCTACTTCAAAATGACACTTGCACCCCAATGTTCATAGCAGAGATATTTACAATAGCCAAGACACAGGAAGAGCCTAAACGTCCATCATCAGATGACTGGATAAAGCAGATGTGGTATATTTATAAAATGGAAAACTATTCAGACATAAAATCTGACAAAATAATACCAATTGAAGCAACATGGATGTTACTGGAGAATACTATTCTGAGAGGATTAAGCCAGAAAGAAAAAGAAAAATACCATATGAGATCACTTATATGTGGAAATATATGTATATATATATATAACAGAGACAGACTCATAGACATAGAATAAAAACTTCTGATCAAAAGGGAATGGGGGTGGGAAAGGACTGGGATATCAAAATGTAGAAAATATACACAAGACTGTACTGTGTAGCACAGGGAAATATATACAAGATTTTGTGTTGGCTAAAAAAGAAGAGAAATGTCAATGAATGTATATATGCACATGCATAAGAGAAAAATGGTGCTCTACACTGGAATTTGAAACAAAATTGTAAAATGATTATGAATCAATAAACAGTTAAAAACAAAAAGAAAATTTAGTGGATGGGATAATAGCATAGCTAAAGACAGGAATTGGCAGACTAGATAATGAAGAGGGACTTAAAAGTTTTTGAGAAGACATGAGGACACAAAATTGTCAGTAAAAAGATGACATATAAATTCAAACATAAACCAATGCAAACATTGCTGTTGAAACATGGGAAAAGACAAAGAATGCAAGGTTAGGACATATAGGATTCCCAGATGAAAAAGAAAGATTATAAAAGAATAAGAATAAAAAACAAAAAAAAGGGCTGAAAATGTATACGAAAAATATCAGACTGAAATTTGCTGAAAGCCAAGAAACAATCATCTATACGAAATCAGGAAGCAAACAGCTTCCAAAGCAGGCGGAATCCCAATAGACTTACAAACAGCTGTATTATCATTGAAATCATCAAAGTTCATGATCAACCCAATGATTTTAAATACACCTAGAGTAAAGCAACTTAGTCACAACAGAACCTCCAGAGGGGTTTCAGCTGATATCCCGACAGAAATATTGAAGGACAGGAAGGAGTGCCAAGAAATACACCAAATCCTGAATGAGAAAAAGCTGCAAACTAGCGTAGCCTATGCCACAAGACCACGCTTTAAAATAATGGCAGAAGTAGAGAAATTCACAGACCAGCAAAACTTAAAACAATTCAGCAGTTCTAACCTTATCCTAAAAGAAAGATTGAGATTTCTACCCTGAATAGAAAAGAAGCAAGACGAAATGGAAATAAGAAAACCGTCATTGGAAATGCAAGAAGAGCTATGACTTGCAGAGAATAAACAAAAAGAAGGCAAGGAGGACATCAAAACCCTAAAGATGGGATAGGGTAGCAGGAAAACATTGGTGAGTTTCAGCACTATACTAAGTGAATCAGCTTATATGACCCTCTGTTTGAAGCAAACGGAGAGATGCATGGCCTAATGTGTTTGCAAAACAAAGAACAAGCAAACAGACAATCAAACAAACAAACACCAAAACAGTACGGTTGGATGATATATATCCAAAGAACCATGATAATTCAAAAGAAAATACTCAAAGGGATGTCAAAGAGCTTTCAGCACGCATCGACGCAGTATTGCTGCTTGCATGTACTCAACAGACTTGTATTCAGAAAACAGATGCGTGCAATAATATTCAAAAATACTGATTCATAAGAGGACATCGTGACCTAAACCAAATGCCTATTTTGAATAAAATCGATTCGTATTCCATGATATAGATTTACTAGTCTTCCAATAGGAAGAATGAATGGCCTATTCGACCCTACATAGAGAATAAAAGGCATATGCCTTTAACAAAGACAAGTAGCTCTACAAAACTGCACTAAGAGCAAAAGAGACAGACAGTAAAGTGTACATTGTGATTGGATTAATTTCTAGGAATTTCAGCCGCCATGAATCAAATGGATCCATTTTCTGGGACTGTGGGTGTTTCAGCCGAAAAGCAACAGACGGATGTGTATTCTGGGTGAAAGGCTATTACACAAACATAAGATTCCTATAGTGGGGTCTTTTTGTACTTTTAACTGTGAGAAAAGTTAAAGATGTGTGGAACCATAAAATTAACATGAACACACTTCCCTATTTTGTACTGTGTATAGAGTTCTGAACTAAAGGAAAGAGGGTAGGAAAAAAAGGACCATGGGACGCTATTGGAGAGAATCACTTTTATCTTAGGAATCTCTCGTCTGATGCAGCCCCTCCCCCAACACTGGAAAGATGCAGCAAATATTGGAGATGGCAGTTACCGGTTGCATTCCAGATGGAATATTGGTGTGTTCAACCAGGCTTGTTGTGGCTGGTGGATCCAAGTTAACTGGACAGAGCTCTGTGGGTGGATCAGTGTCACGAAGGGACTGCCACCCTCTGTGGAGCTTGGCTTAGGTCTAATTTCGGAAAGATTTGTAAGTTAGAGATACTGCTGCTTCCCAATGGCCTGAGATCACGGGTCAGTTTCAAGAAACTGAAAAGACAGACTGTGGAAGATCTGCCCATCATCAGCATACCGGTGAGGCTGTGAGGTACTTTCAGACTTGCCCAGTGCTGTAGAAGTCGACTTTAATGGAGACACGAAGAGAAGCTGGCAGAAAACCTGGCTGCACAGATTGAGGAGACGTGCGAACACATTGATGAGAGTTGTTCTGCTACAATGGAGAATACTGGCATGAAGACTTCTTTAGAGAATACCAGGCTTGAAAGACTTTCATGAGTCATGTTGAGCCTCACTGATACTAGCAGAAACCTGTGGAGGGTCAACGTTTACTTGAGGAAGGTACTCAATTCTCTGCTCCAAGAAGTGGTCCAAGATTCCTGACTTCTAAAAGAGAAGGAATGGCAGGGATGATAATACCGCTCATGTTCTTGGAAGGGTTTGTGAGAATCCACATATCCCAAGGGGCATTTAAAAATCACACAGACCACAGAGCATGAGGCCCTGGTAAGCTTTCCCCGGGGTTGGGCCTTGATATCAAGAAATTGCTCTTTCCTCCCCTCCACTCGGGCATCCATTTCAAAGGATCAGCACTTGAGCTGCAATGAAGCCAGTAGGAGAAAAGCAAGCCACTCCTACGTACAGTGTTCCTCCAACTTCACACTTTGTGCACAACACTTAAATCCTCAAAGATCAAATACTGTCGACTATAATAGATAGGAATAGAATACATAGCTCACACAAAGAAATGATGAACTTAGCCTAGTTTCAGCAAATGCTGGGGTTACGTCTACCTTGGGGTGAAGGGAGTGTGGTAAGTGAGGGGAATCTTTGAATGAACTTGATATATATTAGGCCTCAGTTTTTCTAGACAGTATAGGTAACAGTTATAAGTCAGTTAGTGAAGTGAACTGTAAAAGTCACCATAGACATGTAAGGACACATGTGGACCATCTTTTCACTTCATTGAAGCCCCAGGTGCAGTATATCATGTTGGTGCATAATTTGTTGGGTTAAACTGCTTTACCCAACATGATCAACCGTTTGTTCTCATGGTTGATAGAAGAGCACTTGGTTCTCAATAGCAGAGCAAAACTGCAGCAGTTTTCTCATAGCTATAACGCCTCTAGGAGTTTTGGAACCAAGAATACACATAAATATGGTGTTTTAGTTTAATTGGGTTTCCCTAGAGAGAAATGTTCCCCCTTGAAATGATAACATTGGCCAGTATGTGTCATTGGGAGTAAAGTGCAGCACATGCAGAAGGGAAACCCAGGATGGGGGTTATTTCATGGTTCCAATAGTTATTTCATGGTTCCTGTTGGTGTTGTAGGTATCAACAGTAAAGATTTGACCTGTCCCCTTCATCATTTTGGACTGCTACTGTACATTCTATCTGTCTATTTTTCCCTTAGACCTGACAAAATTGTAAAAGAACTTCACAAGTCTGGCTTGTAATTAGATTTAGTATGTTTCAAAATCTAACTTCATTTTCATATAAATCCCAAAATATGTAAATCAATTCTATTAACCTTTTGAAAGACTGCAACTGAGGTATTAACACAATGTCAAAACTGTAGTCTTCGGACAAACCCTCCCACCATGGCTGTATAGAAAACAGAGATAAGCAAGAATCACATTTCTGTGAGTTATATATAGAATGTGTTGATTTCTTGATGCCCAGTTGGCAGGGTATTAGTGCCAACTATGCTCACTCGTTCCCATGTACACAGCAAGATAAACATCCACTCACGAAGCCCTTGGTTCAGGACACATGCTGAAGAGTGGTCCCTTAGTTCCAAAAGAGAATGAGGCCTCAGAAAACCTGGGAGGAGGAGAAGGCAAAGTAGAGAATGGAAATCAGTGCAGTACCTGACGTCTGGTGATGGAACAGCAAAGGTGAAACTCTGTTTTACTTGGACACACAATCTCAAGTGGAAAGGACACATGGGATTGAAAGCGATGCACTGAGTGTTAGAAGCATGCACAGAAAATACTTGGCTGACAGAACTCAAGGAAATCAGCACAAAATATCCTCACAATTGATTCTGAGACCAAGATCCGAGCTGCCAAATTTGAGCTAGCATTGGCTGTGGAAAATGAGGTATAAGGCTATGGATGATGTCACACCCTGTGTCTCAGGGATCCGGAGTGTGTTGTGGGTTGTGGTTTGCCCTACCAAGAGAGGAAACTGACCTTAGACCCCAATGTGAAAGCAATCACCCTGTGCGCAAATTTGAGTTTATCGAAAAGTACTATGGCCACATTCACTGCATCTGCAGGCCAAGGGAACAATTTGACATTTTGCCAATAGAGCACGAGTGGGGCTCAATTAGAGAAAACATGCATCTGGTCTGAGGGATCCAGGGGTCCTTGGGGTTGAAATCAGATTGCAAAGTGTTAGGATCAGCTAGTTTCCTAGCCTGGACTGGGATTAAGTTTTGGTATGAGGCAGAGGATGCGGGACATCGCTGTGTTTGCCTTTGTGGTCCCAAGCCACAAGGATGAGAGAACAAAGGTTAGTTGTCTAGGTCCGCAGCATGAGAAGATGAAGCATTTCATTCACCATTACCTCCCAAATGCAGATGCTACATTTTGGATAGTACTGAAATTGTACGGCACCGAGGACAACTTGGTGGGGCTGTGGGATAATGGCAGCAGGCCCTGATGCATGACATCCTTAGATATGTTTACACAGGTTTTTCTGTAGACAGAGAAGCTCTGGGAAGAACTGGTAAAATTGGGAAATTCCCATAGAACTAGAAAGGACAAGTGCACTAACAATATTCTGTTTTGAAAACACTCCAAAATGACATACAACAGCCTACAGAGCTGAAAACATTTAGATGCTCCATTTCCACAAGAGGAAGGGTCCTGTGCACTTTCAGAAAAGTGACATAAGCATAATAAAAGGAGATTATTCTAAATGATGCGCGTATGGTGTGTTCATCATAACAAAGGTATCACCAGTAAATAGAGGTATACCAGACAACACAAACAGGAAGACGAAATGGCTTCAATGTCAAGGAAAATTTGTCTTCAGGGAAATATCATGGGATTGGGTACACCAAATAGACTAAAATTTTCACTTAACCAAGCCTTACAAGTCTGCATTTGATACCTGATAGTACTTGACCAATAGAGATAAAGATATAGTAAAAGAAACAGGAAGTAACAATTTCAGTTCCAAAGAGATTGAAGGCCAAAAAAAAGCTTTGAAACAACTAGATTTTGAAACATTACTAGAGAAATTATTGAAAACGGAGGTGAGAGAAACAATAAAGAACAACAGTGTCTCAGAATCACAGAAGGCAGAATATCAGAAAAGGGGAAGAGAACCTCTAAGATGAGCCAAATAAAATAAGTAAACTCAATGTATAAGATAATAGCAGGTTAAAAGTCAGTCCTGAGCAGTCTAGATAATGCAGAGCGACTCGTGAATGTCTGTGAACAAAGGGGAACAGAAATCCCTCTATCAGAAGATGACACAGAAAAGCTAGTGTAAACCAATGCAAATATTGCTGTTGAATCCTGGGGTAAGACAAAGCATGAAAGACTAGGATTCATAAGAGTCTTAGAAGGAAAAGCTGGGTATACAAAAAAAAAAAAAAAACCTCTGAAAAGATATTTGGAGAAAAATCTGACTGAAATTTGCTGAAAGCCAAGAAACAATCATCTATACGAAACCAGGAGCAAACAGCATCCAAATTATGTGGAATCCCTATAAACCTACAAGCAGCTCTATTATTCAAATCATCAAATTTCATGATCAACCCAGTGATTTTAAATGCACCTAGAGGAAAGCAACTTAGTTACAACAGAAAGACCAGAGGGGTTTCAGCTTATACCTCGACAGAAATATTGCAGGACAGGAAGGAGTGCCAGGACATAGACCAAAACCTGAATGAGAAAAATCTGCATTCTAGGGTAGCCTATGCCACAAGACTGCCATTTCTGATAACGGCAGATCTAGAAAATTTCATAGACCGGCAAAACGTAAAAGAATTCAGCAGCTCGAACCTTATCATTAAACAAAGATTGAGAATTCTACCCTTAATAGAAAAGTAGCAAAATGAAATTGAAATAAGAAAACCATCATTGGAAATGCAAGAAGAGCAAAGAGTTGCAGAGAATAAACAAGAAGAAGGGAAGGAGGACATTAAAACCCTAAAGATGGGAGAGGGATGCAGGTAAACATAGGTGATTTTCAGCACTATACAAAGTTAATCAGCTTATATGTCTCTCTGCTGCAAACGGAGAGATGCATGGCCTAATGTGTTTGCAAAACAAAGAACAAGCAAACAAACAAAAAGTCAAACAAACAACCAAACACCAAATACTATGGTTGGCTGACATATACCCAAAGAAACCTAGATAATTCAAAAGAAAATACTCAAACGGGTGTCAAGAATCATTCAGCACGCATCGATACATTATCGCTGCTGGCATGTACTCAAAAAACTTGTATTCAGAAAACAGATGAGTGCATTAATATTCAAAAATGTTGATTCATTAGAGCATATCGTGACCTAAACCAAATGCCTATTTTGAATAACATTGATTCGTATTTCATTATATAGATTTACTAGACATCCTACAGGATGAATGAATTGCCTATTCAACCCTACGTAAGAATAAACGGCATATGCCTATAACAAAGAAAAGTAGCTATACAAAACTGTACTAAGAATAAAAGAGACAGGCAGTAACGTGTACATTAGGATGGGCTTCATTTCTAGGAATTTCAGCCCCCATGAATCAAATGAATCCATGATCTGAGAGTGTGAGAGTTTCAGCCAAAAAGCAAGAGACAGATATGTATTCTGGGTGAATGGCTATTACACAAACTTAAGATTCCTATAGTGGGGTCTTTGTGAACTGTTCATTTTAGAAAGGTTAAAGACGTGTGGAACCATAAACTAAACATGGACACACTTCCCTCAGTTTGTACTGTGTATAGAGATCTGAACTAAAGCAAAGAGGGTAGGGAAAAAAGGACCATGGGATGCTTAAGGAGAGAATCATATTTACCTTAGGAAACTCTCGTCTGATGCAGCCCCTCCCCCAACACTGACAAGATGTAGCAAATATTGTGGATTGCGGGTACCGGTTTGATTCCAGGTGGAATGTCAGTGTGTTCTGCGAGTCTTGGTGTAGCTGGTGGATCCAAGGAAACTGGGCAGAGCTCTGTGAGTGGATCAGGGTCATGGAGGGGCTGCCGCCCTATGTGGAACATGGCTTAGGTCTATTTTTCAGGAAGCTGTGTAATTTCGAGATACTGATGCTGCCCAATGACTTGAGATCACGGGTCAGTTTCTAGAAACTGAAACTGCAGAGAGTGGAAGATCTGCCTGTCATCAGCTTACTGGTGAGGTTCCGAGGGACTTTCAGACTTGCCCAGTCCTGCAGAAGTCGACTTCATGGGAGACACCAAGAGAAGCTGTCAGAAGGATGAGTGCGCGGATTAAGGAGAGATGTGAACACATTGATGAGTGTTCTTCTGCTACAATGGAGAATACTGGCATGCAGACTTCTGTAGAGAATACCAGGCTCAAAAGACATTCATGAGAAATATTGAGCCTTGCTGATACTGACAGAAACCTGTGGAGGGTCAACGTGCACTTGTGGAAGGTAATCAATTCTCTGCTACAAGAACTGGTCCAAGAATCCTGACGTCTAATAGAGAAGAGATGGCAGAGTTGATAAAATGCCTCTTGTTCTTTTAAGAGGTCATGAGAATCCACACATCCCAAGGGGCATTTATAAATCACTCAGACCTCAGAGCACGAATCCCTGGTAAGCCTTTTCCCAGGGTTGGTCCTAGCTATCAAGCACTTGCTCTTCCCTCCCCTACACTCAGCCATCCATTTCAAAGGATCAGCACTTGAGCTGCAATGAAGCCAGTAGGAGTATAGCAAGCCCCTCCTAGAAACAGTGTTCCTACAACTTTACTCTCCATGCACAACACTGTACTCCTCAATGGTCAAATACTCCCGACTAAAATAGGTAGGAATTGAATATTAACTCACACAAAGAAATGATGACCTTCCCCTAGATTCAGCAAATACTGTGGTTACATCTTCTTTGGGGTGAAGTGAGCGTGGTAAGTGAGGGGAATCTTTGACTGAACTTGTATATGTATGTGTCCTCAGTTTTTCAATACAGTCTAGGTAACTAGTATAAGTCAGTTAGTGAACTGAGTTGTAAAAGTCGCCATAGACATGTAAGGACACATGATATGTTGATAGTCTTTTCCTTCACTGAAGCCCCTGGTGCAGTATATCATATGGGTGCAGACATGGTTGTGTTTAATTACTTTACACAACATAATTGGAAGATTAAGCATTCTCATCTTTGATAAAAGGGCACCTGGTTCTCAATAGCCTATCAAAGCTGCAGCAGTTTTCTCATAGTTTTAATGCCTGTAGTTGCTTTTGGATCCAAGCGTATATATAAATAAGTAGTTTGGTTTACCTTGTGTCTTCCTACAGTGAAATGTTACCCATAGAAATGACAACATTGGCCAGTACAACTCACTGGGAGAAACGGGCAATACATGCAAATGGGAAACATTTTGTGAGGGTAATTTCATGGGACCAATATTTATTTCATGGCTCCTGTTTGTGTTGGAAGCATCAACATTTAACATTTGACCTGTCCTCTTCATCATTTTGGACTGCTTTTTTACATTCTGTCTTCTTTTCCCTTAGAGCTGACAAAATGGTACCTCAATGTGACAAGTCTGGTTTGTAGGCAGATTTAGTATGTTTCAAATTCTATCTTCATATTCATATAAATCCCCAAAAATATAAATCAATTCTACTAAATTTTTGAAAGACTGCAACTGAGGTATCAACACAATTTCAAAACTGTAGTCTTCAGAAAAACTATCCCACCATGGCTGTATAGAAAATGGAGATAAACAAGAATCACATTTCTGTGAGTTATATATGGAAAGTGTTGATTTATCGATGTCCAGTTATCAGGGTAGCAGTGCAACCTACACTCACTCACTCCCATCTACACAGCAAGATAAACATCCACTCACCCAGTGTGTGGTCCACGACACTTGCCAAACAGTGATCTCTTATTTCCAAAGACAGAATGAGACCTCAGAATACATGGAAGGGGGAGAAGTCAAATTAGAGAATGGAAATCAGTGCAGGACCTGATCTCTGTTAATGCAGAAGCAAAGGTGAATCCCTGTTTTACTTTGAAGCACACTCTCAAGCGGACAGAATGCATGGGATTGAAAGCGATGTGCTGAGTGTTAGAAGAGTGCACAGCAGATGCTTGGCTGACCGAACTCAAAGAAATCAGCACAAAACATCGCTACAATTGATTCTGAGACCAAGATTGGTGCTGCCATATTTGGGCTCACAGTGGCTGCGAACAATGAGGGATAGGGCAATGGATGATGACACATGCTGAACCTCAGGGATCTGGAGTGTGTTGTGGATTGTGGTTCTCCCTATCCAGAATGGAAGCTGACTTGGGACACCAATGAGAAAGCTATAAACCTGGTGCATGAGGTTGAGTTTCTCAAAATGTCCCATGGCCACATACACTGCATCTATAAGCCCAGGGACCAATTTGGTATTTTGCCAATAGAGCACATGTGGGGCTCAATCAGAGATATCATGCATATGGTCTGAGTGATCCAGGGGGCCTTGTGGTTGAAATCATTTTCCAAAGGCTTAGGATCTGCTACATACATAGCGTGGACTGAGATTATGTTTGGTATGAAGCAGATTATGAGGGACAGTTCTGTGGTTGCATTTGTGGTCCCAAGCCACAAGGATGAGAGAACAAAGAACAGTGGTCTAGGTCCACAGCATGAGTAGATGAAGCATTTCCTTCATCATTATCTCCCAAATGCAGATGCTACATTTTGAATGGCACTGAAAGTTTACGGCACCGAGGACTCCTAGCTGGGGCTGCCCAAAAATGGCAGCAGGCCCTGATGCATGACATCCTTATATATGTTTCCACAGTTTTTTCTGTAGACAGAGAAGCTCTGGAAAGAACTCGTTACATTGGGAAATTCCCATGGAAATAGAAAGGACAAGCTCACTGTCATGCTGCTGTTTTTGAAACACACACAAAAAAAATGACATTAAAGAGCCTGCAAAGCTCAAAACCTTTTCATGCTTCATTTCCACAGGAGGAAGGGTCCTGTGCACTTTCAGAACAGTGAGATAAGAGTAGTAAAAATGACATTATACTAAACGACAAGAGTATGTTGTGTTCATCACAACAAAGGCATCACCAGCAATTAGAGATATACATGACAACACACACAGGAAAACGACATGGCATCAATGTGTAGGAAAAATTGTCCTCACACAACTATCATGGAATTGCGTACTGAACAGACTAAACTTACACTTAAAAAGCCCTATAATTCTACATTATATACCTGATATTACTTGACCAATAGGGATAAAGTAGTATAGTAAAAGAAACAGGAAGTACCATTTTCAATTCCAAAGGGATTGAAGGCCCAAAGAAAAGCTTTCAAACAACTAGAAGGAAAAACTATCAGAACAATTATTGAAAGTGAAGGTGAGGGAAACACAGAAGTACAACAGTGTCTCAGAATCACAAAAGGCAGAATTTCAGAAAAGGGGAAGAGACCCTCTAAAGACGAGCAAAATAAAATCAGGAAACTCAATGGATGAGATAATAGCAGGGCTAAAGTCAGTCCTAAGCAGACTAGATAATGTAGAGGGACTCGTGAATCAATGTGAACACAGGGGAACTGAAATCCATTGATAAGAAGATGACATAGAAAAGCAAGTGAAAACCAATACAAATATTGCTGTTGAATCCTGGGGTAAGACAAAGCATGAAAGAATAGAATTCATATGAGAACCAAAGGAAAAAGCAAGATTAAAAAAAAAAGTCTGAAAAGGTACTTGGAGAAAAATCAGACTGAAACTTTCTGAAAGCCAAGAAACAATCATCTATAAGAAACCAGGAAGCAAACAGAATCCAAATTATGTGGAATCCCAATAGACCGATAAGCAGCTGTATTATCATTCAAATCATCAAAGTTCATGATCATCCCAGTGATTTTCAATGCACCTAGATGAACACAACTAAGTCAAAACAGAACCTTAAGACAGGTTTAGCTTATAACTCGGCAGATATTTTGAAGGACAGGAAGGAGTGCCAGGACTTAGACAAAATCCTGAATGAGAAAAAGCTGAAATCTAAGGTAGACTATGGCACAAGACCACCATTTCTAATAATGCAGAGCTAGAGAATTTCATAGCCTAGCAAAACTTAAAATAATTCAGCAGTTGGAAACTTATCCTAAAAGAAAGATTGAGAATTCTACCCTGAATACCAAAGAAGCAAGACGCAATGGAAATAAGAAAACCATCATTGGAAATGCAAGAAGAGCAATGAGTTGCAGAGAATAAACAAGAAGAATGCTAGGAGGACATCAAAACACTAAAGATGGAGAGGGAAGGAGGAAAACATAGGTGATTTTCAGCACTATACTAAGTGAATCAGCTTATATGGCTCTCTGATTGAAGGAAATGGAGAGACGCATGGCCTAATATGTGTGCAAAAAAAAAAAGAAGAATCAAACAAACAAACAATCAAATAAACAAACAAACAGCAAAAAAAGTACGGTTGGCTGACATATATCCAAAGGAACCATGATAATTCAAAAGAAAGTACACAAAGTGATGTCAAGTATCATTCAGTACGCATCGACCCAGTTGTGCTGCTTGCATGTACACAACACCCTTGTTTTCAGAAAAAAAGATGCGTGCATTAATATTCAAACATATTGATTCATAAGAACACATCGTGACCTAACCTAAATGCCCATTTTGAATTAATTGGATTCATATTCCTTGATATAGACTTACAAGTCTTCCAAAATAATGAAAGAATGGCATATTCAACCCTACGTAGAAAATAATTGGCATACGCTTATAACAAAAAAAGTAGCTCTACAAAACAGTACTAAGAATAAAAGAGACAGGCAGTAACGTGTACTTTGGGATTGGTTTCATTTCAAGGAATTTCAGCCCCCAAGAAACAAATGGATCCATGTTGTGATATTGTGGGACTTTAAGCAGTAAATCAACAGATGGATATGTATTCTGGGTGAATGGATATTACACAAACATATGATTCCTATAGTGGTTCTTTTTGTAGTGTTAACTGTTAGAAAGGTTAAAGACGGGTGAAATAATATACTTAAAATGGACACACTTCCCTCCGTTTGTATTGTGTTTAGAGATCTGAACTAAAGGAAAGAGTGTAGGAAAAACAGGACCATGGGATTCTAATGGAGAGAATCATATTTACCTTAGGAAACTCTCTTATGATGCAGTCCCACCTGCAACATTGACAAGATGCAGCAAACTTTGGGGATGGCAGTTACCTGTTGGATTCCAGGTGGAATGTCAGTGTGTTCCACGAGTCTTTGTGTAGCTGTTGGATCCAAGTTAACTGGGCAGAGCTCTGTGGGTTGATCAGTGTCATGGAGGGGCTGCCGCCATATGTGGAACATGGCTTAGGTCTATTTTTCAGGAAGCTGTGTAATTTCGAGATACTGATGCTGCCCAATGACTTGAGATCACGGGTCAGTTTCTAGAAACTGAAACTGCAGAGAGTGGAAGATCTGCCTGTCATCAGCTTACTGGTGAGGCTCCGAGGGACTTTCAGACTTGCCCAGTCCTGCAGAAGTCGACTTCATGGGAGACACGAAAAAAAGCTGGCAGAAGGATTAGTGCACAGAATGAGGAGAGATGTGAAAACATTGATGAGTGTTCTTCTGCTACAATGGAGAATACTGGCATGGAGACATCTGTAGAGAATACCAGGCTTGAAAGACATTCATGAGAAATATTGAGCCTTGCTGATACTGACAGAAACCTGTGGAGGGTCAACATGCACTTGTGGAAGATACTCAATTCTCTGCTACAAGAACTGGTCCAAGAATCCTGACGTCTAATAGAGAAGAGATGGCAGAGTTGATAAAACGCCTCTTGTTCTTTTAAGAAGTCATGAGAATCCATACGTCTCAAGGGGCATTTATAAATCACTCAGACCTCAGAGCATGAATCCCTGGTAAGCCTTTTCCCAGGGTTGGTCCTAGCTATCAAGCACTTGCTCTTCCCTCCCCTACACTCAGGCATCCACTTCAAAGGATCAGCACCTGAGTTGCTTTGAAGCCAGTAGGAGTATAGCAAGCCCCTCCTAGAATCAGTGTTCCTCCAACTTTACTCTCTGTGCACAACACTATACACCTCAATGTTCAAATACTCCCGACTAAAATAGATAGGAATTGAATATCAACTCACACAAAGAAATGATAACCTTCCGCTAGATTCAGCAAATGCTGGGGTTACATCTTCTTTGGGGTGAAGTGAGCGTGGTAAGTGAGGGGAATCTTTGACTGAACTTGTATATGTATGTGTCCTCAGTTTTTCAATACAGTATATGTAATATTATAAGTCAGTTAGTGAACTGAATTGTAAAAGTCACCATAGACATGTAAGGACACATGATATGTGGGTGGTCTTTTCCTTCATTGAAGCCCCTGGTGCAGCATATCATGTGGGTGCAGACATGGTTGTGTTTAAATACTTTACCCAAAATGATCGGAAGATTAAGTATTCTCATCATTGATAATAGGGTACCTGGTTCTTAATAGCCTATCAAAGCTGCAGCAGTTTCTCATAGCTATAATGCCTCTAGGTACTTTTGTATCCAAGCCTATATATAAATATGTGGTTTGGGTCACCTTCTGTCTTCCTACAGAAAAATGTTACCAATTGAAATGACAACATTGGCCAGTATGAGTCACTGGGAGGAAAGGGCAATACATGCAAATGGGAAACATTTTGTGGGGGTTATTTCATGGGACCAAAATTTATTTTATCCTTCCTGTTTGTGTTGGAGGCATCAACATGTAACCATTGACCTGTCCCCTTCATTATTTTGGACTGCTATTTTCATTCTATCTGTCTTCTTTTCCCTTAGAGCTGAAAAAATGATAACTTAATTGACAAGTCTGACTTGTAGGCAGATTTAGTATGTTTCAAAATCTATCTTTAAATTCATGTAAATCTCCAGGTATGTAAATCAATTATACTAACTTTTTGAAAGACCACAATTGAGGTATCAACACAATGTCAAAACTGGAGTCTTCAGACAAACCCTCCCACCATGGCCGTATAGCAAAACGAGATAACAAGAATAACATTTCTGTGAGTTATATATGGAAAGTGTTGATTTATCGATGCCCAGTTGTCAGGGTACCAGTGCAACATACGCTCACTCGCTCCCATCTACACAGCAAGATAAACATCCACTCACCCAGCCCATGGTCCAGGACACTTGCCAAAGAGTGATCTCTTACATCCAAAGACAGAATGAGGCCTCAGAATACATGGAAGTGGGAGAAGTCAAATTAGAGAATGGAAATCAGTGCAGGACCTTATCTCTGTTGATGGAGAAGCAAAGGTGAAACCCTGTTTTACTTTGAAGCACACTCTCAAGTGGACAGAATGCATGGGATTGAAAGCGATGTGCTGAGTGTTAGAAGAGTGCACAGCAGATGCTTGGCTGACAGAACTCAAAGAAATCAGCACAAAACATCTCCACAATTGATTCTGAGACCAAGATTGGTGCTGCTATATTTGGGCTCATGATGGCTGCGAACAATGAGGGATAGGGCAATGGATGATGGCACACGCTGAAACTCAGTGATCTGGAGTGTGTTGTGGATTGTGGTTGGCCCTATCCAGAATGGAAACTAACTTGGGACCCCAATGAAAATGCTACAATCCTGGTGCATGAAGTTGAGTTTCTCGAAATGTCCCATGGCCACATCAACTGCATCTGCAAGCCTAGGGACCAATTTGGTGTTTTGTCAATAGAGCACATGTGGGCCTTAATCAGAGATATCATGCATATGGTCTGAGTGATCCAGGGGGCCTTGTGGTTGAAATCATTTTCCAAAGGCTTAGGATCTGCTACATTTATAAACTGGACTGGGATTACGTTTGGCATGAGGCAGATTATGCAGGAAATCTCTGTGTTTGCCTTCGTGGTCCCTAGGCACAAGGATGAGAGAACAAAGAACACTGGTCTAGGTACACAGCATGAGAAAATGAAGCATTTCCTTCACCATAATCTCCGAAATGCAGATGCTACATTTTGAATGGCACTGAAATGTTATGGCACCAAGGACACCTAGCTGGTGCTATGCAGTAATGGCAGCAGTCACTGATGCATGACATCCTTATATATGTTTCCACAGTTTTTTCTGTAGACAGAGAAGCTCTGGAAAGAACTCGTTACATTGGGAAATTCCCATGGAAATAGAAAGGGCAAGCTCACTGTCATGATGTTGTTTTCAAAACACATCAAAATAACATTAAATAGCCTGCAAAGCTCAAAACCTTGACATGCTTCATTTCCACAAGAGGAAGGGTCCTGTGCACTTTCAGATCAGTGACATAAGCGTAGTAAAAATGACGTTATACTAAAGGAGAAGAGTATGGTGTGTACATCACAACAGAGGCATCACCAGCAAATAGAGATATACAAGGCAACACACACAGGAAAATGACATGGCATCAATGAATAGGAAAAATTGTCCTCACAGAAATATCATGGAATTTCATACACACAACAGACCAAAAGTTTCACTTAAAAAGCCCTACAAGTCTGCATTAAATACCTGATAGTAATTGACCAGTAGAGATATAGAAGTATAGTAAAGGAAACAGGAAGTACCATTTTCAGTTCCAAAGAAATTGAAGGACCAAAGAAAAGCTTTCATACAACTAGACTGAAACACTATCAGAGCAAGTATTGAAAATGGAGGGGAGAGAAACACTGAAGGACAAGAGTGTCTCAGAATCACAAAAGGCAGAATTCTAGAAAAGAGGAAGAGAACCTCTAAGGACGAGAAAATAAAATCAGAAATCTCAATGGATGAGATATTACCAGGGCTAAATTCTGTCCTAATCAGACTAGATAATACAGAGGGACTCATGGATGACTGTGAAAACAGGGGAACCGAAATCCCTCTATCAGAAGATGACATAGAAATGCAAGGCATAACCAATGCAAATACTGCTGTTGAATCCTGGGGTAAGACAAATCATGAAAGAATAGGTTTCATAAGAGTCCCAGTGGGAACAGCAAGATATAAAACAAAAGACAGAAAAGATATTTGGAGAATAATCAGACGGAAATTTGCTGAAAGCTAAGAAACAATCATCCGTACAGCAAAAGGAAGCAAAGAGTGTCCAAATTATGTGGAATCCCAATAGACCTACAAGCAGCTGTATTATCATTCTAATCATCAAAGTTCATGATCAACCCAGTGATTTTCATTGCACCTAGAAAAAAGCAACTAAGTCACAGCAGAACCGTAAGAGTGGTTTCAGCTTATATCTCGGCAGAAATTTTGCAGGACATGAACGAGTGCCAGGACTTGGACGAAATCTTGAATGAGAAAAATGTGCAATCTAGGGTAGCCTATGCCACAAGACCACCATTTCTAATAACGGCAGAACTAGAGAATTTCACAGACTGGAAAAACTTAAAAGAATTGAGCATTTCAATACTTAAAGAAATATTGTGAATTCTACCCTGTAGAGAAAAGAAGCAAGACCAAATGGAAACAAGAAAACCATCATTGGAAATGCAAGAAGAGCAATAAGTTGCAGAGAATTAACTAGAAGAAGGCAAGGAGGACATCAATAACTTAAAGATGGGAGAGGGAAGCAGGAAAACATAGGGGACTTTCAGCCCTATAATAAGTGAATCATTTTATATGACTCTCTGTTTGAAGCAAACAGAGAGATGCATGAACGAATGTGTTTGCAAATCAAAGAAAAAGCAAACAAACAAATAATCAAACAAACAAAAAAACACCAAAAGAGTACGGTTGGCTGATATATATCCACAGGTTCGTGATAATTCAAAAGAAAATATGCAAAGTGATGTCAAGGTTCATTCAGCACGCATTGACCAAATATCACTTCTTGCATGTACTCAACACACTTGTATTCAGAAAACAGATGCATGGATTAATATTCATAAATATTGATTCATAAGAGCACATCGTGACCTAACCCAAATGCATATTTTGAATAAAATTGATTCATAGTCCGTGATACAGCCGTACAAGTCTTCCAAAAGGATGAATGAATGACATATTCAACCCTAAGAAGAGAATAAATGGCATACACTTAGAACAAAGAAAAGTAGCTCTACAAAACTGTAGTAACAGTAAGAGAGACAGACAGTAAAGTGCAGTTTGGGATTGGTTTCATTTCTAGGAATTTCAGCCCCCATGAAACAAATGGATCCATGTTCTGAGATTGTGGGTCTTTCAGCAGAAAATCAACAGAGAGATATGTATTATGGGTGAATGGATATTACACAAACATATGTTTCCTATACTGGGCCTTTTTGTACTGTTAACTGTTAGAAAGTTTAAAGACGGGTGAAACTATAAACTTATCACGGACAAACTTCCCTTCGTTTGTATTGTGTTTAGAGTTCTGAACTAAAGGAAAGAGGGTAGGAAATAAAGGACAATGGGACGTTAATGGACAGAATCACATTTACTTTAGGAACCTCTCGTCTGATGCAGCCCCTCCCCCAACACTGATAAGATGCAGCAACCATTGTGGATGGCAGTTACCGGTTTGAATCCAGGTGGAATTGTTGTGTGTTCCACGAGGCTTGTTGAGGCTGGTGTATCCAAGTTATCTGGGCAGAGCTCTGTGGGTGAATCAGTGTCATGGAGGGGCTGCTGCCCTCTGTGGAGCTTGGCTTAGGTGTATTCTTCAGGAATATGTGTTATTTCGAGATACTGATGCTGCCCAATGGCCTGAGATCACGGGTCATTTTCTAGAAACTAAAAGGCAGACAGTGGAAGATCTGCTTGTCATCAGCTTACTGGTGAGGCTCTGATGTACTTTCAGACTTACCCAGTCCTGTAGAAGTCGACTTTATGGGAGACACGAAGAGAAGCTGGCAGAAAGGCTGGCTGCACGGATTGAGGAGAGATGCGAACACATTGATGAGAGTTGTTCTGCTACAATTGAGTATACTCTCATGGAGACTACTTTAGAGAATACCAGGCTCGAAAGTCATTCATGAGACATATTGAGACTCGCTGATACTAACATAAAACTGTGGAGAGTCAACGTGCATTTGAGGAATGTACTAAATTCTCTGCTCTAAGAAGTGGCCCAAGACTCCTGACGTCTAAAAGAGAAGAGATGGCAAAGATGATAAAACCACTCATGTTCCTGGAAGAGGTCATGAGAATCCACACATCCCAAGGGGCATTTACAAATCTCACAGACCACAGAGCATGAAGCCCTGATAAACCTTTTCCCAAGTTTGGGCTTAGCTATCAAGCAATTGCTCTTCCCTCCCCTCCACTCAGGCATCCATTTCAAAGGATCAGACCCTGAGCTGCAATGCAGCCAGAAGGAGAATAGCAAGCCCCTCCTAGAACCAGAGTTCCTCCAACTTCACACTCTGTGCACAACACTGAACTCCTCAAAGGTCAAATACTCTCGAATAAAATAGGGTTTCAATATATAGCTCACACAAAGAAATGATTATCTACCCCTTGATTTAGCAAGTGCTGGGGTTACATCTTATTTGGGTGAAGATAGTTTGGCAAGCGAGGGGATTATTTGACTGAACTTGAATAAGTATTTTTCCTCAGCTTTTCAAGACAGTATAGGTAACTATTATAAGTCAGTTAGTGAACTGAAGTGTAAAAGTCGCCATATACATATAAGGACACAAGTTATGTGGACCGTCTTTTCCCTTCGTTCAAGTCCCGGGTGCAGTATATCACGGGGTGCCCACTTAGTTGGCTTAAATTGTTTTACCCAACATGATCAGATGATTTACCTTTCTCATCGTTGATAAAAGAGAACCTGTTTCTCAATAGTCTAGCAAAGCTGCAGCAGTTTTCTCATAGCTATAATGCCTCTAGGTGTTTTGGAACCAAGCCTATATTTAAATAAGTGGTTTGGGTTGCTTGTGTCTTCCTAGAGAGAATTGTTACCCATTGAAATGACAACATTGGCCAGTATGAGTCACTGGGAGAAAGGGCATCACATGCAAAATGGAAACACTGGGTTGGGGTTATTTCATGTTTCCAATATTTATTTCATGGTTACTGTTTGTATTGCAGACATCAACAGTAAACAGTTGACATGACACCTTCATCATTTTGGACTGCTATTTTACATTCTATCTGTCTATGTTTCCCTTAGAGCTGACAAAATGTTACCTGAATTTGACAAGTCTGGCTTGTAGGTAGATTTAGTATGTTTCAAAAACTAACTTCATTTTCATATAAATCCCCAATTTGTACATCAGTTCTATTAACATTTTGAAAGACCGCAACTGAGGTATCAACACAATGTCAAAACTGGATTCTTTGGAGAATCCCTCCCACCATGGCTTTATAGAAAAAGAGATAAACAAGAATCACATTTCTGTGTGTTATATATGGAAAGTGTTGATTTATTCATAGCCAATTGGCAGAGTACCTGTGCAAATAATGCCCACTCGCTCCCATGTACACAGCAAGATAAACATCCACTCACCCAGCCCATGGTCCAGGACACTTGACAAAGAGTGGTCTCTTACTTCCAAAGACAGAATGATGCCTCAGAAAACCTGGAAAGAGAAAAAGGCCTTGTAGAGAATGGAAATCAGTGCAGGACCTGACCTCTGCTGATGGAGCAGCAAAGGTGAAACCCTGTTTTATTTGGACTCACACTCTCAAGCGGACAGGACACATGGGATTGAAAGCGATGCGCTGAGTGTTAGTAGAGTGCACAGCAGATGCTTGGCTGACAGAACTCAAAGAAATCAGCACAAAATATCCCCACAATTGATTCTGAGACCAACATCAGTGCTGCCAAATTTGGGCTCACTTTGGCTATGAACAATGAGGGATAGGGCTATGGGTGATGGCACATGCTGAGTATCAGGGAACTGGAGTGTGTTGTGGATTGTGGTTGGCCTTATCCAGAGAGGAAACAGACCTGGGAACTCAATGAAAAAGCAACAAACCAGGCGCATGAGGTTGAGTTTCTCGAAAGGTCCCATGGCCACATGCACTGCATCTGCAGGCCCAGGGTCCAATTTGGAAATTTTGCCAATAGAGCATGTGTGGGGTCTAATTAGAGACATTAAGCATCAGGTCTGAGGAATCCAGGGGGCCTTGGTGTATAAATCGGTTTCCAAAGACTCAGGATCTGCTATATTGATAGACTGGACTGGGATTATGGTTTGTTATGAGGCAAAGGATGCGGGACAGCACTGTGGTTGCCTTCATGGTCCAAAGCCACAAGGATGAGAGAACAAAGAACAGTGGTCCAGGTTCACAACGTGAGAAGATGAAGCATTTACTTCACCATTATCTACCAAATGTTAATGCTACATTTTCAATGTTACTGACAGTGTACTTCAGGGAGGATACCTAGCTGGGGCACTGTGATAATGACTGCAGTTCCTGATGCATGACATCTTTAGATATGTTTCCACAGGTTTTTCTGTAGACAGAGATGCTCTGGAACGAACTCATAACATTGGTACATTCCCATAGAAATAGAAAGGACAAGCTCACAGTCATGATACTGTTTTTGAAACTCTCCAAAATGACATTCAACAGCTTGCAGAGCTGAAAAGCTTTACATGCTTCATTTCCACAAGAGAAACAGTCCTGTGCACTTTCAGTACAGTGACATCAGCGTAGTAAATTGAGGTTATACAAAACGAAGAGTATGCTGTGTTCATCACAGCAAAGGCATCACCAGCATTTAGATATATACAAGACAACACATATAGGAAAATGACATGGCATCAATGTGTAGGAAAAATTGTCCTCACACAAATATCATGGAACTTTGTACACACAAGAGACTTAAACTTTCACTTAAAAAGCCCTACAAGTCTATATTAGATACTTGAAATTAACTGACCAGTAGAGATAAAGAAGTATAGTAAAAGAAACAGGAAGTAACATTTGTAGTTCCAAAGAGGTTGAAGGTTCAAAAAAAAGCTTTCAAACAACTAGACTGTGAAACACTATCAGACATTTATTTAAAATGGAGGTGATAGAAACACTGAAGAACAACAGTGTCTCAGAATCACAAAAGGCAGAATTCCAGAAAAGGGGAAGAGACCCTCTAAAGACGAGCAAAATAAAATCAGCAAGCTCAATGGATGAGATAATAGCAGGGCTAAAATCAGTCCTAAGCAGACTAGATAATGCAGAGGGACTGGTGAATGACTGTGAACACAGGGGAACTGAAATCCCTCGATCAGAAAATGACATAGAAAAGCAAAGGAAAACCAACGCAAACATTGCTGTTGAATCCTGGGTTAAGACAAAGCATGAAAGAATAGGATTCATAAGAGTCCCAGAGTTAAAAGCAAGAAAAGATTATTCAGTCTGAAAAGATATTTGGAAAAAAATCAGACAGAAAATTGCTGAAAACGAAGAAGCAATCATCTATACAAAAAAAGTAAGCAAACAGCATCCAAATTATGTGGAATCCCAATAGACCTATAAGCAGCTGTATTATCATTCAAATCAACAAAGTTCATGATCTACACAGTGATTACCAATGCACCTAGAAGGAAGCAACTAAGTCACAACAGAACCTCCAGAGTGGTTTCAGCTTATATCTCGGCAGAAATATTGCAGGATAAGAAGGAGTGCCAGGACTTAGATGAAATCGTGAATGAGAAACAGCTGTAATCTAAGGTAGCTTATGCAACAAGACCGCCATTTCTAATAACGGCAGAGCTAGAGAATTTCAGAAACCTGGAAACTTTAAAGAATTCAGCAGTTTGAAACTTTTCCTAAAAGAAAGATTCAGAATACTACCCTGAATAGAAAAGAAGCTAGTTGAAATGGAAATAAGAAAACCATCACTGGAAATGCAAGAAGAGCCATGAGTTGCAAACAATAAAGAAGAAGAAGGCAAGGAGGACATCAAAACCCTAAAGATGGGAGAGGGAAGCAGGAAAACATAGGGGATTTTCAGCCCTATAATAAGTGAATCATCTTATATGACTCTCTGTTTAAAGCAAACAGAGAGATGCAAGGACGAATGTGTTTGCAAATCTAAGAACAAGCAATCAAACAAACAAACAAACAAACACCAAAAGAGTATTGTTGGCTGATAATATCCACAGGAACCGTGATAATTCAAAAGAAAATATGCAAAGTGATGTCAAGGATCATTCAGCATGCATCGACCCAGTATCAGTGCTTGCATGTACTCAAAATACCTGTATTCAGAAAACAGATGCGTGCATTAATATTCATAAATATTGATTCATAAGAGCACATCGTGACCTAACCCAAATGCCTATTTTGAATATAATGGATTCATACTCCGTGATATATTCTTAAAGTCTTCCAACATGAAGAATGAATGGCATATTCCACACTACGACGAGATTAAATGGCATACATCTATAACAAAGAAAAGCAGCTCTACAAAACTGTTCTAAGAGTAAGAGAGACAGACAGTAAAGTGTATTTTGGGAATGGTTTCATTTCTTGGATTTTCAGCCCCCACGAAACAAATGGATCCATGTTCTGAGACTGTGGGTCTTTCAGCAGAAAATCAACAGACGGATATATATTATGGGTGAATGGATATTACACAAACATATGTTTCCTTTAGTGGGTATTTTTGTACTGTTAACTGTTAGAAAGTTTTAAGATGAATGCAACCATAAACTTATCACACTTCCCTCCAGTTGTACTGTGTTTAGAGAACTTAACTAAAGGAAAGTGGGTAGGAAATTAAGGACAATGGGATGCTAATGGAGAGAATCACTTTTACCTTAAGTACCTGTCGTCTGATGCAGCCCCTTCACCAACACTGTAAAAATGCAGCAACAATTGAGGATGGCAGTTACTGGTTAGATTCCAGGTGGAATGATGGTTTGTTCCACTAGGCTTGTTATGAGCTGGTGGTTCCAAGGTAACTTGGCAGAGCTCGGTGGGTGGATCAGTGTCATGGTGGGGTTGCCACACTCTGTGGAGCTTGGCTTAAGTCTATTGTTTAGGAAGCTCTGTAAGTTCGAGATACTGTTGCTGCCCAGTGGCCTGAGATCATGGGTCAGTTTCTAGAAATTGAAAAGTCAGACAGTGGAAGATCTGCCTGTCATCAGCTTACTGGTGAGGCTCCGAGGTACTTTTAGACATGCCCAGTCCTGTAGAAGTCGACTTTATGGGAGACACGAAGAGAACCTGGCAGAAAATTTGGCTGCATGGATTGAGGAGAGATGTGAACAAATTGATGATGGTTGTTCTCCTACAATGGAGAATACTGGCATGGAGACTTCTGCAGAGGATCCCAGGCAAGAAAGACAATCACGAGATTTATTGAGCCTCGCTGATAATGGCAGAAACCTGTGGAAAACCTACGTGCACTTGAGGAAGGTACTCAATTCTCTGCTCCAAGAACAGGTCCAAGATTCCTGACGTCTAAAAGAGAAGAGAAGGCAGAGATGGTAAAATCGCTCATGTTGGTGGAATAAGTCGTGAGAATCCACATGTCCCAAGGGGAATTTACAAACCATTCAGACCACAATGCTCCAAGCCCAGGTAAGCCTTTTCCCAGGGTTGGGCCTAGCTATGAATCACTTTCTCTTCCCTCCCCTCCACTCAGGCATCCATTTCAAAGGATCACCACATGAGCTGCAATGAAGCCAGTAGGAGAAGAGCAAGCCCCTCCTAGAATCAGAGATCCTCCACTTTCACACTCTGTGCACAACAGTGAACTCCTCAAAGGTCAAATACTCTCAAATAAAATAGGTAGGAATTGAATAATTAGCTCACAGAAAGGAATGGTGACCTTCCCCTACATTCAGCAAATGCTTGGGTTATGTCTTCTTTGGGGTGAAGGAGTGTGGTAAGTGAGGGGAATATTTGACTGAACTTGAAATGTATTAGGCCTCAGATTTCAAGACCGTATAGGTAAATATTATAAGTCATTTAGTGAACTGAACTGTAAAATTCACCATAGACATTAAAGGACACACGTTATGTGAACGGTCTTTTCCCATCAGTCAATCACTATATCATGGGGGTGCAGACTTGGTTTTGATAATTGCTTTACCCAACATGATCAGACAATTAAGCGTTCTCACCACTGATAGAAGAACACCTAGTTCCCAATAGCCTAGCAAAGCTGCAACAGTTTTCTCATAGCTATAATGCCTCTAGGTTCTTTTGGAACCAAGCATGCATGTATATATTTTGTTTGGTTTGTCTTGTGTTTTACTAGAGAGGAATGTTACCCCTTGAAATGCCAACTTTGGGCAGTATGTGTCATTGGGAGGAAAGGGCACCACATGCAACAGGGAAACCCAGGTTTGGGGTTATTTCATTTTTTCAATAGTTATTTCATGTTTCCTCCTAGTGTTGGAAGCATCAACAGTAAAGAGTTGACATGTCCCCTTAATCATTTTGGACTGCTATTTTTCATCCTATCTGTATATTTTTTCCTTAGGGATGACAAAATGTTACAAGAATTTCACAAGTCTGGCTTCAAGGTAGATTTTGTATGTTTCAATAACTAACTTCATTTTCACATAAATCCCAAAATATGTAAATCAATTCTATTAACCTTTGAAAGACTGCCACTGAGTTATCAACACAATGTCAAAATTGGAGTCTTCAGACATACCCTCCCACCATGTCTGTATAGAAAAAAGAGCTAAACAAGAATCACATTTCTGTGAGTTATCTCTGGAAAGTTTTGAGTTATCAATGCCCAGTTGGCAGGGTACCAGTGGAAACTATGCTCACTCACTCTCATGTACACAGCAAGGTAAATATCCAATCACAAAGCCCTTGGCTCAGGACACAAGCCTAAGCTTGGTCTCTTACTTCCAAAGACAGATTGAGGCCTCAGAAAACCTGGAAGGAGGAGAAGGCAAAGTAGAGAATGGAAATCAGTGCAGGACCTGACCTCTGGTAATGGAGCAGCAAAGGTGAAACTCTGTTTTCCTTGGATGCACACTTTCAAGTGGACAGGATACATGGGATTGAAAGTGATGTGCTGAGTGTTAGAAGAGTGCACAGCAGATGCTTAGCTGACAGAACTCAAATAAATCAGCACAAAATATTCCCAGAATTGATTCTGAGACCAAGACCTGAGCTGCCAAATTTGAGCTGGCAGAGGCTGCAGAAAATGAGGGAAAGGGCTATGGATGATAGCACAAGCTGAGTCTCAGGGATCTGGAGTGCATTTTGGATTTTGTTGGGTCCTATCAAGAGAGCAAACTGACCTGTGACACCAATGAGAATGCAACCAGACTGGCACGCGAGGTTTAGTTTATCAAAATGTCCCATGGCCACATCCAATGCAGCTGCAGGACCAGGGACCAATTTGGCATATTGCCAATAGAGCACGTGTGGGGCTCAATCAGAGATATCATGCATCTGGTCTGAGTGATCCAGGGGGTCTGGGGTTTGAAATAAGTATCAAAAGCTTTAAGATCTGCTACATTCATAGCCTGCACTGGGATTATGGTTTGGTTTGAGGCAGAGGAGGTGAAACAGCCCTGACGTTGCCTTCATGGTCCCTTGCCACAAGGATGAGAGAACAAAGAAGACTGATCAAAGCCTACAGCATGAGAAGATGAAGCATTTCCTTCCTCATTATCTCCCAAATGCAGATGCTACATTTTGGAAGTCACTGACATGGTACAGCACTGAAGACACATAGGTGGGGCTGTGGGATCATTACAGCAGACCCAGATGCATGACATCCTTAGATATCTTTCCAATGTGTTTCTGTAGACAGAGAAGCTCTGGGAAGAACTGGTAACATTGGGACATTCCCATGGCAATAGAAAGCACAAGCGCACTGTTGTGATGCTGTTTTGGAAACACTCCAAAAGTGACATAGAGCAGCCTGCAGAGCTGAAAACCTTTAGAAGCCTCATTTCCACAAGAGGAAGTGTCCCGTAAACTTTCAGAACTGTGATTTAAGTGTAATAAAACTGAGGTTATACTGATGGAAAAAATAAGTGGTGTTCAAAACATCAAAGGCAACACCAGCAATTAGAGATATACCAGACAACACACACAGCAAAAGGTCATGGCATCAAAGTCTATAAAAAATTGTTCTCACAGAAATATCATGGTTTTGTGTACAGCGAAGTGTCTAAACATTTCACTTAATAAAGCCCTATAAGTCTACAATTGATACCTGAGAGTACTTGTCCAGTAGAGATAAAGAAGTAGAGTAAAAGAAACAGGAAGTACAATTTTGAGTTCCAAAGAGATTGAAGGCCCAAAAAATAAGCTTTCAAAGAACTAGACTGCAAAACGCCACCAGAGTAGGTGTTGGAAACTTAGGTGAGGAAAACACTGAAGAAAAACAGTGTCTCAGAATCACAAAAGGCAAAATACCAGAAAAGGGGAAGAGAAACTCAAAAACTAGCCAAATAATATGAGAAAACTCAATTGATGATATAGAACCAAGGCTAAACTCAGTCCTAAACAGACGAGATACTGCATAGGGACTCCTGAATGACTGTGAAGACAGGGAAACTGAAATCCCTCGATCAGAAAATGACAAAGAGATGCAAGTGAAAACAAATGCAAACAATGCTGGTGAATCCCGTGGTAAGCCAAACATGAAAGAGTAGGATTCATGAGAGTCCCAGATGTAAAAACAAGTGTTAAAAAAAAGTCTGAAAACTTATTTGTAGAAAAATTAGACAGAACCTTGCTGAAAGCCAAGAAACAATCATCTATAAGATTCACGTTTTAAAAAGCATCCAAAGGAGGTGGAATCCCAATACACCTAAAAGCAGCTGTATAATTCAAATCAACAAAGTTCATGATCAACCCACTGATTTAAAATGCACATAGAGGAAAGCAACTTAGTCACAACAGAAATTCCAGAGGGGTTTCAGCTGATATCTGGACAGAAATATTGCAGGAAAGGAAGGAGTGCCAGGACTTAGACCAAATCCTGAATGAGTAAAAGCTGCAATCTAGGGTAGCCTATGCCACAAGACTACCATTTCTAATAACAGCAGAGCTAGAGAATTTCACAGACTGGCAAAACTTAAAAGACTACAGCAGTTCAAAACTTATATTAAAATAAGGAATTAGAATTCTAAACAGTATAGAAAAGTAGCAAGATGAAATTGATATAAGAATATCATTATTGGAAATGCAATTAGAGCAATGAGTTTCAAAGAATAAACAAGAAGAAGGCAAGGAGGACATCAAAATCCTAAAGATGGGAGAGGGAAGCAGGAAAACATAGGTGATTTTCAGCACTATACTAAGTTAATCAGCATATACGACTCTGTATTTGAAGCAAACGGAGAGATGCATGGCCTAATGAGTTTGCAAAACAAAGAACAAGCAAACAAACAATCCAACAAAGAAACAAACATCAAAAGAGTACAGTTGGGAGACATCTATCCAAAGGAACCATGATAAATCAAATCAAAATACTCAAAGTAATGTCAAGGTTCACTCAGTACGCATCGAACAAGTGTTGTGGCATGAATGTACTCAACAGACTTGTATTCAAAAACAGATTTGTGCATTAATATTCATAAATTATGATTCATAATAGCATATTGTGACCTAACCCAAATCTCTACTTTGATTAAAATGGATTCCTAATCCATGGTATAGATTTAGAAGTCTTTCAACATGACGAATGAATGGCATATTCTACCCTACATACAGAAGAAATGGCATAAGCCTAAAACAAAGGAAAGTAGCTCTGCAGAACTGTACTAAGAGCAAAAGAGTCAGTCAGTAAAGTGCACATTGTGATTGGTTTCATTGCTAGGAATTTCAGCCCCGATGGAACAAATGGATACATGTTCTTAGAGTGTGGGAGTTTCAGCAGAAAAGCAACACATGAATATGTATTCTGGGTGAATGGATATTACACAAACATAAGATTCCTTTAGTGGGTCTTTTTGTACTGTTAACAGTTAGAAAGTTTAAAGACGTGTGAAACCGTAAACTAAAAATTGACACAATTCCATCCATTTGTACTGTGTATAGGGATGAGACAAAAGGAAAGAAGGAAGAAAAAAGGACCATGGGATGCTACTGGAGAGATTCACATTTACCTTAGGAACCTCTCGTCTGATGCAGCCCCTCCTAAACACTGACAAGATGCAGCAACCATTGGGGATGGCAGGTACCGTTTGGATTCCAGGTGGAATGTTGATGTGTACCGCACAGCTTGTTGTGACTGGTGGGCCCAAGGTAACTGGGCAGAATTCTGTGGGTGGATCAGTGTGATGGAGGGGCTGCCACCCTCTGTGGAGCTTGTCTTAAGTCTTTAGTTCGGGAAGCTGGGTAAGTTCGAGATACTGCTTCTGCCCAAATACCTGAGTTCACGGGTCAGTTTCCAGAAACTGAAAGGGCTGACAGTGGAACATCTGCCAGTCATCATCATACTGTTTACGTTCCAAGGAACTTTCAGACTTGCCCAGTCCTGTAGAATTCGACTTTATGGGAGACACCAAGAGAAGCATGCAGAAAAGCTGGCTGCACGGATTGAGGATAGATATGAACACATTGATGAGAGTTGTTCTGCTACAAGGGAGAATAATGACATGGAGAATTTTGTAGTGAATACCAGGCTCAAAAGACATTCATGAGACATACTGAGCCTCACTGATACTGGCAGAGACCTGTGGAGGGTCAACGTGCTCTTAAGGAAGGTACTCAGTTCACTGCTTCAAGAAATGGTCCAAGATTCCTGACGTCTAAAAGAGAAGAGATGGCAGAGATGATAAAATCACTCATGTTCTTGGAAGAGATCATGAGAATCCACACGTCCCAAGAGACTTCTACAAATCAAATATATCACAGTGCATGAAATCCTGGTAAGCCTTTTCCCAGGGTTGGGATAGCTATCAAACACTTGCCGTTTCCTCCCCTCCACTCAGGCATCCATTTCAAAGGATCAGCACCTGAGCTGCAATGAAGCCAGGAGAAGAATAGCAAGCCCCTCCTAGAACAAGTGTTCCACCAAATTCACACTTTGTGCACAACACTGAACTCCTCAATTGTCAAATACTCTCGACTGAACTAGATAGGAATTGAATATGTATCTCACACAAAGAAATGATGACCTTCCCCTTGATTCAGCAAATGCTGGGTTAATGTCTTCTTTGGGGTGAAGGGAGTGTGGTAAGTGAGGGGAATCTTTGACTGAACTTGAGTATGTATTTGTCCTCAGTGTTTCAAGGCAGTATAGGTAACTATTGTAAGTCAGTTTGTGAACTGAACTCTAAAAGTCGCCATAGACATGTAAGGACACATGTTATGTGGACTGTCTTTTCCCTTCATTCAAGCCCCGTATGTAGAATATCATGGGGGTGCAGACTTGCCTGGGTTAAATTGCTTTACCCAACATGATCGGACGATTAAGCATTCTCATCGTTGTTAGAAGAGCACATGGTTCTCAGTAGCCTAGCATAGCTGCAGCAGTTTTCTCTTAGCTATAATGCCTCTAGGTGCTTTTGGAACCAAGCCTTCATATAAATATTTTGTTTGGGTTACCTAGTGTCTTCCTACATAGAAATGTTACCACTTGAAATTACAATAATGACCAGTATGATTCACTGGGTGGAAAGGGCACCACATGCAAAAGGGAAACACTGGGTGAGGGTTATTTCATGGTTCCAATATTTATTTCATGGTTCCTGTTTGTGTTGGGGCATCAACAGTAAACAGTTAACCTGTTCACTTCATCATTTTGGACTGCTATTTTACATTCTATCTGTCTATTTTTCCATTATAGCTGAAAAAATGGTACTTGAATTTGATAAGTCTGGCTTGTAGGTAGATTTAGTATGTTTAAAAACTAACTTCATTTTCAGATAATTCCCCAAATATGTAAATCAATTGTATTAAAATTTTGAAAGTCCGCAACTGAGGGATCAACATAATGTCAAAACTGGATTCTTCGGACAAACCCACCCAACATGGCTGTATAGAAAATAGAGATAAACAAGAATAACATGTCTGTGAGTTATATATGGAAAGTGATGATTTATCAGTGCCCAGTTGGCAGAGTACAAGTACAACCTACGCACACTCGCTCCCATGTACACAGGAAGATAAACATCCACTCACCCAGCCCATAGTCCAGGACACTTGCCGAAGAGTGGTCTCTTACTTCCAAGGACAGAATGAGGCCTCAGAAAACCTGGAAGGAGGAGAAGACACAGTAGTGATGTAAATAAGTGTAGGACCTGTCCTCTGCTGATGGAGCAGCAAAGTGAAAATCTGTTTTATTTTGACACACACCCTCAAGGGGATAGGACGCATGGGATTGAAAGCGGTGCATTGTGTGTTAGAAGTGTGAACAGCAGATTCTTGGATGACAGAACTGAAAGAAATCAGCAGAAAATATACCCACAATTCATTCTTAGACAAAGATTGGTGCTGCCAAATTTGGGCTCACAATGGCTGCGAATAATTGGGGATACAGCTATTGATGATAGCACACGCTGATTCTCAGGCATCTGGAGTGTGTTGTGGATTGTGGTAGGCCCTATCCAGAGAGGAAACTTACCTGGGACCCCAATGAGAAAGCAACAACCCTGGTGAGTGAGGTTGATTTTATCGAAATATCCCATGGACACATCCAATGCATCTGTAAGACCTGGGACCAATTTGGCATTTTGCCAATAGAGCACATGTGGGGCTCAATCACAGTCATCATGCATCTGGTCTGAGGGATCCAGGGGGCCTTGGGGTTGAATTCTGTTTCCAAAATCTCAGGATCTGCTACATTCATAGCCTGGACTGGGATTATACTTTGGTTTGAGGCAGAGGATGTGGAATAATTCAGTGGTTTCCTTCATGGTACCATGCCACAGATGAGAGAACAATGAAGAGTGGTCAAAGTCCACAGCATGAGAAGATGCATTATTTTCCTCAGCATTATCTCTGAAATGCAGATGCTACATTTTGGATGGCACTGACATGCTATGGCACCCAGGAAACATAGATGGGGCTGCAGGAAAATTCCAACAGGCCCTGATGCATGACATCGTTAGATAAGTTTCCACTGGTATTTCTGTAGACAGAGAAGCCCTGGGAAGAACTGGTAACATTGGGACATTCCCATGGCAATAGAAAGCACAAGCGCACTGTCACGATTCTGTTTTGGAAAAACTCCTAAATGACATACAGCAGTCTACAGAGCTGAAAACTCTTTGAAGCTTCATTTCCACTAGAGGAAGTGTCCTGTGTACTTTAAGAACTGTGAGATAAGTGTAATAAAAATGAGGTTATACTAATAAAAAGAGTATGGTGTGTTCATGACAACAACGGGAACACCAGCAATTAGAGCTATATAAGACAACACACACAGGAAAAGGACATGACATCATTGTCTAGGAAAAATTGTCCTCACAGAAAAATCATGGAATTGCGTACATCCAATGGTATAAAATTTTCACTTAACAAAACCCTATAATTCTGCATTAAATACCTGAAAGTACTTGACCAGTAGAGATAAAGAAGTATAGTAAAAGAAACAGGAAGTACTATTTTAAGTACAAAAGAGTTTGAAGGCCCAAAATATAAGCTTTCAAACAACTAGATGGCAAAACGCTACCAGAGAATGTATTGAAAATGGAGGTGAGGAAAACACTGAAGAACAACAGTGTCTCAGAATCACAAAAGACAGAATACCAGAAAAGGGGAAGAGAACCTCTAAAGATGAGCCAAAGAATATCAGAAAACTCAATGGATGAGATAATACCAGGGCTAAAGTCATTCCCAAGCAGAATAGATAATGCAGAGTGACTCGTGAATGACTGTGATGACAGAGGAATAGAAATCCCTTGATTAGAAGATGACATAGAAAAGCAAGTGAAAATCAATGCAATCATCGCTGTTGAATCACAGGGTAATACAAAGCATGAAAGATTATGATTCATAAGTGTCCCAGATGAATTAGCAAGAGATAAAGAAGAAAAGTCTGAAATATATTTGCAGAAAAATCAGACAGAAACTTCCTTAAAGCCAAGAAGCAGTCATCTATACGAATTCAGGAAGTACAAGTGTCCAAAGGAGGTGGAATTAAAATAGACCTACAAGAAGCTGTATTATTCAAAGCAACAAAGTTCATGATCAACCAAGTGATTCTTAATGCACGTAGAGGAAAGCAACTTAGCCACAACAGAATCTCCAGAGGGTTTTCAGCTGATATCTCGACACAAATAGTACAGGAGATGTAATAGTGCCAGGACATATACCAAATCTTGAATGAGTAAAAGCTGCAATCTAGGGTAGCCTATGCCACAAGACTACCATTTCTAATAATGGCAGAACTAGAGAATTTCACAGACTGGCAATACTTAAAAGATTACAGCAGTTCAAAACTAATATTAAAAAAAGGATTGAGAATTCTAAACAGAATAGAAAAGTAGCAAGATGAAATGGATATAAGAATACCATTATTGGAAATGCAATTAGAGCAATGAGTTTCAAAGAATAAACAAGAAGAAGGCAAGGAGGACATCAAAATCCTAAAGATGGGAGAGGGAAGCAGGAAAACATAGGTGATTTTCAGCACTATACTAAGTTAATCAGCATATATGACTCTCTGAATCAAACGGAGAGATGCATGGCCTAATGAGTTTGCAAAACAAAGAATAAGCAAACAAACAAACAATTGAACAAAAGAACAAACATCAAAAGAGTACGCTTGGCAGACATCTATCCAAAGGAACCATGATAAATTAAATAAAAATACTCAAAGTAATGTCAAGGATCATTCAGTATGCATCGACAAAGTTTCGAGGCATGCAAGTACTCAAAAGACTTGTATTCAGAAAACAGATGCATGCATTAATATTCATAAATTTTGATTCATAATAGCACATTGTCTCCTAACCCAAATCTCTATTTTGATTAAAATGGATTCCTAGTCCATGGTATAGATTTAGAAGTCTTTCAACATGACGAATGAATGTCATATTCTACCCTACATACAGAAGAAATGGCATAAGCCTAAAACAAAGGAAAGTAGCTCTGCAGAACTGTACTAAGAGCAAAAGAGTCAGTCAGTAAAGTGCACAATGGGATTGGTTTCATTTCTAGGAATTTCAGCCCCGATGGAACAAATGGATACATGTTCTTAGAGTGTGGGTGTTTCAGCAGAAAAGCAACAAACGGATATGTATTCTGGGAGAATGGATATTACACAAACATAAGATACCTTTACTGGTTCTTTTTGTACTGTTAACAGTTAGAAAATTTAAAGACGTATGAAACCATAAACTAAAAATGGACACACTTCCCTCCGTTTGTACTGTGTATAGGGATGAGAACAAAAGGAAAGAAGGAAGAAAAAAGGACCATGGGATGCTACTGGAGAGATTCACATTTACCTTAGGAACCTCTCGTCTGATGCAGCCCCTCCCAAACACTGACAAGATGCAGCAACCATTGGGGATGGCAGGTACCGTTTGGATTCCAGGTGGAATTTTGGTGTGTACAGTGCAGCTTGTTGTGGCTGGTGGGCCCAAGGTAACTGGGCAGAGTTCCATGGGTGGATCAGTGTGATGGAGGGGCTGCCACCCTCTGTGGAGCTTGTCTTAGGTCTTTAGTTCGGGAAGCTGGGAAATTTCGAGATACTGCTTCTGCCCAAATACCTGAGTTCACGGGTCAGTTTCCAGAAACTGAAAGGGCTGACAGTGGAACATCTGCCAGTCATCAGCATACTGGTTACGTTCCGAGGATCTTTCAGACTTGCCCAGTCATGTAGAAGTCTAATTTATGGGATATTTAAAGAGAAGCTGGAAGAAAACGTGGCTACATGGATTGAGGAGATATGAGAACACATTGATGAGAGTTGTCCTGCTACAATTGAGGACACAGGCATGGATACTTCTGTAGAGAATACCAGGCTCAAAAGACATTCATGAGACATATTGAGCCTCGTTGATACTGGCAGAAATTATGGAGGATCAACATGAACTTGAGGAAGTTACTCAGTTCTCTGCTGCAAGAACGGATCCAAGATTCTTGACGTCTAAAGGGAAGAGATGGCAGAGATGATAAAATCGCTCATGTTGGTGGAATAATTTGTGAGAATCCCCATGTCCCAAAGGGCATTTACAAACCATTCAGACCAAAATGCACCAAGCCCAGGTAAGCCTTTTCACAGGCTTGGGCCTTGCTATCAAGCAATTGCTCTTCCCTCCCCTCCACTCAGGCATCCATTTTAAAGGATCAGAAGCTGAGCTGAAATGAAACCATATAAGAAGAGCAAGCCCCTCCTAGAATCAGAGTTCCTACAACTTCACACTCTGTGAACAACTGTGAAATCCTCAAAGGTCAAATACTCTCAACTAAAATAGCTGGGATTTGAATATTTAGCTAACACAAAGAAATGATGACCTTCCCGTAGATTCAGCAAATGCTGGAGTAATGTATTCTATGGGGTGAATGGAGTGTGGTAATTGAGGGGAATCTTTGACTGATCTTTAATAGATATTAGGCCTCATATTTTCAAGACAGTTTAGTCAAATATTAGAAGTCAGATAGTGAACTGAAATGTAAAAGTCTCCAAGAACATTAAAGGACATAATTTATGTGTACCGTCTTTTCCCTTCATTCAAGCACCGGGTGCACTATATCATGGGATGCAGACAATGTTATGTTAAATTGCTTTACCAACATGATCAGATGATTAATCTTTGTCATCACTGATAGAAGAACACCTGATTCTCAATAGCCTCGCATAGCTACAGCAGGATTCTCATAGATATAATGCCTCTAGGTGCTTTTGAAATGAAGCCAAAATGTACATATTTTATTTGGTTTATCTTGTGTTTTCCTCTAGAAGAATGATACCCCTTGAAATGAAAACATTGGCCAATATGTGCCATTGGGAAGAAACGGCAACACATGCACAATGGAATCCCAGGTTGGGGGTTATTTCTTGGTTCCAATAGTTATTTCATCCTTTCTGTCAGTGTTGGAGGATTCAACATTAAAGAGTTGACATGCCTCTTCAAAATATTGGACTGCTATTTTATATTCTATCTGTCTATTTTTTACTTAGAGCTGACAAAAAGTAACAGAAATTGACAAGTATTTCCTCTAGGCAGATTTAGTATGTTTTGAAAACTAACTTCATATTCATATAAATTCCAAACATGTAAATCAATTATTCTAACCTTTTTAAAGACTGCAACTGAGTTATCAACACAATGTCAAAACAAATGTGTTCGGACAAACCCTTCCACCATGGCTGTATAGAAAACAGAGCTAAATAAACATCATATTTCTGTGAATTATATCTGGAATGTGTTGATTTATCACTGCCCAGTTGGCAGGGAACAAGTGCATCATGTGCTCACTCGCTCCAATGTACACAGCAATGTAAACATCCACTCAACCAGCCCTTGGAAAAGGACATTGCTGAAGAGTGGTCTGCTAATTTCAAAGACAGGATGAGGCCTCAGAAACCTGAAAGGAGGAGAAGACAATGTAGAGAATGGAAACCACTACAGGATCTGACATCTGGTAATGGAGCAGCAAAGGTGAAACTCTGCTTTACTTGGATGCACACTCTCTAGCAGACAGCACACATGGGATTGAGGGTGATGAGTGGAGTGTTAGAAGAGTGCACAGCAGATGCTTGGCTGACAGGACTCAAAGAATTCAGCACCAAATATCCCCAGAATTGAATCTGAGACCATGACTCGAGCTGCCAAATTTGTGCTGGCAGAGGCAGCAGAAAATGAGGGATAGGGCTACGGATGACGGCACACGCTTACTCTCAGGGATCTGGATTGCGTTGTGGGTTGTGGTGGGTCCTATCAACAGAGAAAACCGAATTGTGACCCCAATGAGAAAGCAACCACACTAGCTTGCGAGTTTGAGTTTATCGATAAGTCCCATGGCCACATCCACTGCATCTGCAGGACCAGGGACCAATTTGGCATTTTGCCAAGAGAGCACATGTGGGGCTCAATCCGAGATACTGTGCATCAGGTCTGGGGGAACCAGAGGCCTTGTGTTTGAAATCAGTATTAAAAGCATTAGGATCTGCTACATTCAATATCTGGAGTGGGATTACATTTTGGTTTGAGGCAGAGGATGCAGAACAGCTGTTCTTCCCTTCGTGCACACATGACAAAAGGATGAGAGAACAAGGAAGAGTGGTCAAATTCCGCAGTGTGAGAAGATGAAGAATTTCATTGAGCATTTTCCCAAATGCAGATGGTACATTTTCGATGGCAATGAAATGTTACTGCACTGAGAACACATACATCGGTCTGCAGGATCATTCCAGCAGGCCCTGTTGTATGACATCCATAGATATGTTTCCACTGGTGTTTCTGTAGACAGAGAAGCTCTGGGAAGAACTGGTAATATTGGGACTTCCCATGGCAATAGAAAGCACAAGCTCACTTTCAGTTTCCTGTTTTGGAAACACTCCAAAATGACATACAGCAAAATGCAGAGCTGAAAATCTTTAGAAGCTTAATTTCCACAAGAGGAAGTGTCCTGTGCACTTTCACAATTCTGAGATAAGCATAATAAAAATGAGGATATAATAATCGAAATATTATAGTGTGTTCATCACAACAAAGCAACACCAGCAATTAGAGATATACCAGACAACACACACAGGAACATGACTTGGCATCAATGACTAGGAAAAATTGTCCTCACAGAAATATGGAATTGCATACACCCAAGAGTCTATAATATTCAATTAACAAAGCCGTATAAGTCTACAATTGATACCTGATAGTACTTGAACAGTAGAGATAAAGAAGCATAGGAAAAGAAACAGGAAGTACAATTTTCTGTTCCAAAGTGATTGAAGGCCGAAAAAATAAGCTTCCAAACAACTAGAATGCAAAACACTATCAGAGCAAGTATTGAAAGCGGAGGTGAGGAAAACACTGAGGAACAACCGTGTCTCAGAATTACAAAAGACAGAATGCCAGAAAAGGTGAAGAGAAACTCTAAAGACAAGCCAAATAATATCAGTAAACTCAATGGATGAGATAATAACAGGGCTAAAGTCAGTCCTAAGCAGACTAGATAATGCAGAGGGACTCATGGATGACTGTGAAAACAGGGGAACTGAAATCCCTTGATCAGAGGAAGACATAGAAAAGCAAGTATAAACCAATGCAAACATTTCTGTTGAATCCCGGGGTAAGACAAAGCATGAAAGTCTATGATTCAAAAGAGTCTAAGATGGGAATGCAAGAGATAAAAAAAAAAAGTCTGAAAAATTATTTGTAGAATAATCAGAGTGAAACTTTCTGAAAGCCAAGAAAGAATCATCTATATGATTTCAGGAGTACAAAGCGTCCAAATGAGGTGGAATCCCAATAGACCTACAAGCAGCAGTAGAATTCAAATCAACAAAGTTCATGATCATCCCAGTGATTTAAAATGCACCTAGATGAAAGCAACATCGTCACAACAGTACCTCCAGTGGGGTTTCAGCTGCTATCTCGACAGAAATATTGCAGGACAGGGAGGAGTGCCAGGACATAGACCATAACCTGAATAAGAAAAAGCTGCAAACTTGGGTAGCCTTTGCCACATGACCGCCATTAATAATAAAGGCAGAGCTAGAGAATTTCACAGACCGGCAAACCTTAAAATAATTCAGCAGTTCGAAAATGATCCTAAAATAAAGATTTAGATTTCTATGCTGCATAGAAAAGTAGCAAGATGAAATGGAAATAAGAAAACCATTATTGGAATTGCTGGAAGAGCATGAGTTGCAAAGAATAAAAAAGAAGAAGGCAAGGAGGACGGCAAAACGCTAGAGATGTGAGAGGGAAGCAGGTAATCTTAGGTGATTTAAAGCACTATCTTAAGTGAATCAACTTCTAAGACACTCTGAAGCAAACACAGAAATGCATGGCCTAATGCGTTTGCAAAACAAACAACAAGCAAACGATCAATCAAAAAATACAAAAAGGGTACGTTTGGCTGACTTATACCAAAGCAACCATGACTATTCAAAACAAAATACTCAAAGAGATGTCAAGGATCATTCAGCACGCATCGACCCAGTATCGCTGCTTGCATGTATTCAACACACTTGTATTCAGAAAAATGATGTGCACATAAATATTCATAAATATTGATTGATGAGTATATCATGACCCAAATCAAATGCCAAGTTTGAATAAAATGGATTCATAGTCCGTGATATATACCCTACAAGTTTTCCAACAGTATGAATCAATGCCATATTCTACCCTAGGTAGAGAAGAAATGGCATAAGCCTATAACAAAGACAAGTAGCTCTGCAAAACTGTACTAAGTGTGAAAGAGGAAGCTATTATAGTGCACGTAGTGATTTGTTCCATTTTTAGGAATTTCAGCCTCCATGATACAATTGGATCCATATTCTGAGATTATGGGTGTTTCAGCAGAAAGCAACAAACGGATATGTATTCTGGGTGAATGGATATTTCACAAACTTAATTTCCTTTAGTGTGTCACTGTGTAATGTGAACTTTTAGAAAGTTTACACATGTGTGAAAGCATAAACTAAAATTGGTCACATTTCCCTCCGTTTGTACTGTGTATACGGATCTGAACAAAAGGAAAGAGGAAAGAAATAAGGACAATGGGACGCTAGTGGATAGAATCACATAAAACTTAGGAATCTGATGTGTGATGCAGCCATTCTCCCAACACTAATAAGATGCAGCAACCATCGGACATGGCAGCTACCTTTTGGATTCCAGGTGGAATGTTGGTGGGTACTGTGAGGCTTGTTGTGCCTGGTGGATACAAGGTAACTGGGCAGAATTCTGTGGGTGGATCAGTTTGATGGAGTGGATGCTGCCCTCTGTGGAGCTTGTCTTAGTTCTTTTGTTCAGGAAGTTGTGTAAGTTCGAGATAATGCTGCTGCCCAAAAACCTGGTATCACGGGTTAGTTTCCAGAACCTGAAAGGGCAGACAGTGCATGATTTGCCTGTCATCAGCTTACTGGTGAGGCTCCGAGGTCCTTTCAGAACTGCCCAGTCCTGTTGAAGTCGACTTTATGGGAGACACGGAGAAAAGAAGTCAGAAAAGCTGGCAGCACGGATTGAGGAGAGATGCCAACACATTGATGAGACTTGTTCTGCTACAATGGAGAATACTGGCATGGAGACATCTGTAGAGAATACCAGGCTTGAAAGACATTCATGACACATATTGAACCTCGCTGATACTGGCAGAAATATACGGAGTGTCAACATGCCCTTGAAGAAGTTACTCAATTCCATGCTCCAAGAACGGGTCCAAGAATCCCGACGTCTAAAAGAGAAGAGATGGCAGAGATGATAAAAGCACTCGTGTTCTTGGAAAGGGTAGTGAGAATCCACATATCCCAAGGGGCATTTACAAACCATTCAGACAAAAATGCACCAAGCCCAGGTAAGAATTTTCCCAGGTATGGGCCTAGATATCAAGAACTTTCTCTAACCTCCACTCCACTCAGGCATCCATTTTAAAGATAAGCACCTGAGGTGAAATGAAGTCAGTAGGAGAATAGTAAGCCGCTCCTAGAATCAGCATTCCAACAGCTTCACACTCTGTCAAAAACAGTGAAATTCTTAAAGATCAAATACTCTCGAATAAAATAGATATGAATTGAATACTTAGCTCACACAAATAAATGATGACCTTCCCGTAGATTCAGCAAATGCTGGAGTAATGTATTCTATGGGGTGAATGGAGTGTGGTAATTGAGGGGAATCTTTGACTGATCTTTAATAGATATTAGGCCTCATATTTTCAAGACAGTTTAGTCAAATATTAGAAGTCAGATAGTGAACTGAAATGTAAAAGTCGCCAAAGAATTTAAAGACACTGGTTATGTGGACCATGCTTCCCTTCAGTCAAGCCCACGGTGCAACTTATCATGGGGGTGCAACATTGGTTGTGTAAATTGCTTTACACAACATGATCGGATGTTTACATGTTCTCATCACTGATAGAAAAACACCTGGTTCTCAAAAGCCTAGCATAGCTGCAGAGGTTTCTCATAGATATAAAGCCTCTAGGTGCTTTTAGAATCAAGCCTAAATGTTTATATTTTGTTCGGATTATCTTGTATTCTAGTAGAGAACAATGTTACACCTTGAAATGCCAACATTGGCCAGTATGAGACATTGGTAATAAAAGGCAACATCTGAACAAGGGAAACCTAGGTTTGGGGTTATTTCAAGGTTCCAATAGATATTTCATGGTTCCTGTTCGTGTTGGAGGCTTCAACTGTAAACAGTTGACATGTCCCCTTCAACATTTTGGACTGCTATTTTACATCCTATCTTTGTATATTTTTCTTAGAGCTGACAATATGTTACAAAAATAGACAAGTCTGGTTTTAGGTAGATTTAGTATGCTTCAAAAACTAACTTCATTTTCATATAAATCCCAAAACATGTAAATCAATTAAAATAACATTTTAAAATCCTGCAACTGAGTTATCAACACAATGTCAAAACTGGAGTCTTTGGACAAATCCTCCCACCATGGCTGTATAGAAAATACAGCTAAGTAAATATCATATTTCTGTGAATTATATCTGGAAAGTGTTGATTTATCACTGCCAGGTTGGCAGAGAACAAGTGCAACATGGGCTCACTCACTCCCATGTACACAGCAAAGTAAACATCAACCAAACCAGACCTTGGCACAGGACACTTGCCGAAGAGTGGTCTGTTAATTCCAAAGAAAGGATGAGGCCCCATAAACCTGTAAGGAGGAGAAGGCAATATAGAGAATGGAAACCACTACATTACCTGACCTCTGGTAATGGAGCAGCAAAGGTGAAACTCTGCTTTACTTGGATGCACACTCTCAAGGGGACAGCACACATGGGATTGAAGGTGATGCGCTGAGTGTTAGAAGAGTTCACAGCAGATGCTTGGCTAACAGGACTCAAAGAAATCAGCACCAAATATCCCCAGATTTGAATCTGATACCAAAACCCGAGCTGCCAAATTTGAGCTAGCAGAGGCAGCAAAAAATGAGGGATAGGGCTACTGATGATGGCACACGCTGAGTCTTAGGGATCTGGATTGCATTGTGGGTTGTGGTGGGTCCTATCAAGAGAGCAAACAGACTTGTGATCCAAATGAGAAAGCAACCAAACTAGTGCACGAGTTTGAGTTTTTCCGTATGTCCCATGGCCACATCCACTGCATCTGCAGGACCAGGGACAAATATGGCATTTTGCAAATAGAGCACATATGGGGCTCAATCAGAGATATTTTGCATGTGGCCTGAGGAATCCAGGGGGCCTTGGGTTTCAAATCAGTATTAAAAGCATTAGGATCTGCTACATTCAATATCTGGAGTGGGATTACCATTTGGTTTGAGGAAGAGGAAGCAGAACAGCTCTGTTCATCCCTTCCTGCTCTCATGACACAAGGATGAGAGAACAAGGAAGAGTGGTCAAAGTCTACAGCGTGAGAAGGTGAAGAAATTCATTCAGCAATTTCTCCCAAATGTAGATGCTACATTTTGAAAGGCTCTGACATGGTACTGCAACAAGAGAACTTACGTCAGTCTGCGGGATCATTCCAGCAGGCCCTGTTGTATGACATCCATAGATAAGTTTCCACTGGTGTTTCTGTAGACAGAGAAGCTCTGGGAAGAACTGGTAATATTGGGACATTCCCATGGCAATAGAAAGCACAAGCTCACTGTCAGTTTCCTCTTTTGGAAACACTCCGAAATGACATACAGAAGAATGCAGAGCTGAAAATCTTTAGAAGCTTAATTTCCACAAGAGGAAGTGTCCTGTGCACTTTCACAATTCTGAGATAAGCGTAATAAAAATGAGGTTATACTAATCGAAATATTATGGTGTGTTCATCACAACAAAGATAACACCAGCAATTAGAGATATACCAGACAACACACACAGGAACATGACTTGGCATCAATGTCTAGGAAAAATTGTCCTCGCAGAAATATCATGGAATTGTGTACACCCAAGTGTCTATAATATTCACTTAACAAAGCCCTATAAGTGTACATTAGATACCTGATATTACTTGAACAGTAGAGATAAAGAAGCATAGGAAAAGAAACAGGAAGTACCCTTTACAGTTCCAAAGAGATTGATGACCCAAAAAATAAGCTTCCAAACAACTAGACTGCAAAATGCTACCAGAGAAATTATTGAAAACGGAGGTATGGAAAACACTGAGGAACAAGAGTATCTCAGAAATACAAAAGGCAGAATACCAGAAAAGGGGCAGAGAAACTATAAAGACGAGCCAAATAATATAAGAAAACTCAAATGATGAGATAATAACAGGGCTAAAGTCAGTCCTAAGCAGACTAGATAATGCAGAGGGACAAGTGAATATCTGTGAAGACAGGGAAACATAAATTCCTCGATCAGAAGAACACATAGAAAAGCAAGTGAATACCAACGCAAACATTGCTGTTGAATCCCGGGGTAAGACACAGCATGAAAGACTAAGATTCATGAGAGTACCAGATGGGAATGCAAGAGATTAAATAAAGGAAAAGAGTCTGAAAGTTATTTGTAGAAATATCAGACTGAAGATGTCTGAAAGCCAAGAAAGGATCATCTATACGATTTCAGGATGTACACAGAGCCCAAAGGAGCTGGAATCTCAATATACCTACAAGCAGCTGTATAATTCTTATCAACAAAGTTCATGATCATCCTAGTGATTTAAAATGACCTAGACGAAAGCAACTTAGTCTCAACAGAACATCCAGAGGGGATTCAGCTTATATCTCGACAGAAATATTGCAGTGGAGGTTGGAGAGCCAGGACATAGACCTTAATATGAATGAGAAAAAGCTGCAATCTAGGGTAGCCTATGCCACATGAACGCCATTAATAATAACGGCAGAGCTAGAAAATTTCACAGACAGGCAAAACTTAAAAGAATTCAGCAGTTTGAAACTTACCCTGAAAGGAAGATGGAGAATTCTACCCTGAATAGAAAAGAAGTAAGATGAAATGGAAATAAGAAAACCATTATTGGAAATGCAAGAAGAGCATGAGTTGCAAAGAATAAAAGAAGAAGTAAAGTAGGAGAGTATAACCCTAGATATGAGAGAGGGAAGCAGGAAATCATAGGTGATTTTAAGCACTATCTTAAGTGAATCAGCTTCTATGACTCTCTGAAGTAAACGGAGAGATGCATTGCCTAATATGTTTGCAAAACAAACAACAAGCAAACAAACAATCAAACAAACACAAAAAGTATACGGCTGGCTGACATATACCAAAGAAACCATGACTATTCAAAAGAAAATTTTCAAAATGATGTCAAGGATCATTCAGCACGCATGGAACCAGTATCGCTGCTTGCATGTACAAAATACGCTGGTATTCAGAAAAATGATGTCTGCATATATATTCATAAATATTGATCCATAAGAGTATATCTTGACCCAAATCAAATGCTGAGTTTGAATAAAATGGATTCATCGTCCATGACATAGGCTTACAAGTTTTCCAACAGGATGAATGAATGCCATATTCTACCCTAGGTAGAGACGAAATGGCATAAGCCCATAACAAAGAAAATTAGCTCTGCAAAACAGTACTAAGAGTGAAAGAGAAAGACAGTAAATTGCACAAAGGGATTGGTTTCATTTCTTGGAAATTCATCCCCCATGAAACAATTGGATCCATATTATGAGAGTGTGGGTGTTTCGGGAGAAAGCAACAAACGGATATGTATTCTGGGTGAATGGATATTACACAAACATAATTTCCTTCAGTGTGTCTCTGTGTACTGTGAACTGTTAGAAAGTTTAAAGTCGTGTGAAACCATAAACTAAAATTGGTCACATTTCCCTCCATTTGTACTATGTATACGGATCTGAACCAAAGGAATGAGGGAAGATAAAAGGACAGTGGCACGCTAGAGGATAGAATCACATTTAACTTAGGAACCTCTCGTTTGATGCAGCCCCTCCCCGAAAAATAATAAGATGCAGCAACCATTGGAGATTGCAGTTACCGGTTGGATTCCAGGAGAAATGTTGGTGGGTACCAAGAGGCTTGTTGTGGCTGGTGGATCCAAGGAACATGGGCAGAATTCTGTGGGTGGATCAGTGTGATGGAGGGGCTGCAGCCATCTGTGGAGCTTGTCATAGTTCATTTGTTTGGGAAGTTATGTCAGATCGAGATACTGCCCAGAGACCTGAGATCACGGGTCAGTTTCCAGAACCTGAAAGGGCAGACAGTGGAAGATCTGCCTGTCATCAGCTTACTGGTGAGGCTCCAAGGTCCTTTCAAAAGGGCTAATTCTTCTTGAAGTCCACTTTATGGGAGACACGAAGAGAAGCTGGCAGAAAAGCTGGCTGCAGTGATTGAGGAGAAATGCGAACACATTCATGAGATTTGTTCTGCTACAATGGAGAATACTGGCATGGAGACAACTGTAGAGAACACCAGGCTCAAAAGACCTTCATGAGACATATTGTACCTCGGTGATACTGGCAGAATTTTATGGAGTGTCAACGTGTCCTTGAAGAAGTTACCCAAATCCCTGCTTCAAGAACGGGTCCAAGATTCCTGACGTCTACAATAGAAGAGATGGGAGAAATGATAAAAGCGCTCATTTTCTTGGAAGTGGTCGTTAGAAGCCACACGTCCCAAGGGGCATTTACAAACAATTCAGAACCAAATGCACCAATCCCAGGTAAGACTTTGCCCGTTATCACCCTAGCCCTCAAGCCCCTGCTCTAACCTCCATTCCACTCAGGCTTCCATTTTAAAGATCAGAACCTGAGGTGAAATGAATCCAGTAGGAGAATAGCAATCCCCTCCTAGAATCAGGGTTCCAACAGATTCACACTCTGAGAACAACAGTGAATTTCTTAAAGATCAAATACTGTCGACTAAAGTAGATATGTATTCAATACTTAGCTCACACAAAGGAAAGAGTGACCTTCCCCTAGATTCATCAAATGCTGGGGTTATGTCTCCTTTGGAGTGAAGGGAGTGTGGTAAGTGAGGGGAACATTTGACTGAACTTGAATAGGTAATAGGCCTCAGTTTCACAAGACAGTATAGTCAAATATTATAAGTCAGATGGTGAAATGAACAGCAAAATTCGCCAAAAACTTGAAAGACACTGGTTATGTGGACAGTCTATCCCTTCAGACAAGCCCGGGGTGCACTTTATCATGGGGGTGCACACTTGGATTTGTTAAATTGCTTTAATCACCATGATCGGAAGTTTTAGCGTTCTCATCACTGATAGAAGAAAACTAGTTCTCAAAAGACTAGCATAGTTTCAGAAGGATTCTCACAGCTATTGTGCATCTAGGTGCTTTAGGACTCAAGCCTAAATGTTTATATTTTGTTTGGATTTTCTTGTATTTAAGTAGAGAGTAATGTTACACCTTGAAATGCCAACATTGGCCAGTATGTGTCATTGGAAGTAAAGGGCAACACTTGCAGAAAGGGAACCAAGTTGGGGGTTAATTCACAGTTCCAATAGTTATTTCCTGGTTCCTGTTTGAGTTGGAGGCTTCAAGAGTAAAGCGTTGACATGTCCCTTTCAAATTTGGACTGCTGTATTACATTCTATCTGTCTATATTTTCCTTAGAGCTGACAAAATGTTACAAAAATAGACAAGTCTGGCTTCTAGGTAGATTTAGTATGTTTCAAAAACTATCTTCATTTTCATATAAATCGCAAAACATGTAAATCAATTCTATTAACCTATTTAAAATCTGCAGTTGAGTTATAAACAAAATGTCAAATCTGGAGTCTTCGGGAAACACTCCCACCATGGCTGTATAAAATATAGGGCAAAATAAACATCATATTTCTGTGAATTATATCTGGAATGTGATGATTTATCAATAACCAGTTGGCAGAGAACTAGTGCAACATGCGCTCACTTGCTCCCAAGTACACAGTAATGTAAACATTCACTCACACAGCCCTTGGCACAGGACACTTGCCGAAGAGTGGTCTGTTATTTCCAAAGACAACATGAGGCCTCAGAAACCTTGAAGGAGGAGAAGGTAATGTAAAGAACAAAAACCACTACAGGATCTGACTTCTGGTAATGGAGCAGCAAAGGTGAAACTCTGCTTTACTTGGACGCACACTCTCAAGCTCACTGCACACATGGGATTGAAGGTGATGCACTGAGTGTTAGAAGAGTGCACAGCAGATGCTTGGCTAACAGGACTCAAAGAAATCAGCACAAAATATCCCCAAAATTGATTCGGAGACCAAGAAACGAGCTGCCAAATTTGAGCTAGCAGAGGCTGCAGAAAATGAGGGATAGGGGTAAGGATTATGGCACACGCTTAGTCTCAGGGATCTGGATTGTGTTGGGGGTTGTGGTGGGTCCTATCAAGAGAGCAAGCCGACTTGAGACCCCAATGAGAAACCAAAAACACTAACGAGCGAGTTTGAGTTTATCGAAATGTCCCATGGCCACATCCACTGCATCAGCATGACGAAAGACCAATTTGGAAGTTCGCCAACACAGCACGTCTGGGGCTCACTCAGAGATATTGTGCATCGTGTCTGAGCGATCCAGTGGGCCTAGGGATTGAAATCAGAATTAAAAGTTTTGGGATCTTATATCTCCATAACCTGTAGAATATTACGGTTTCGTTTGAGGCAGAGGATGCAGAAGAGCTCTGTGGTTGCCTTCGTGCACCCATGACACAAGGATGAGTGAACAAGAAATAGTGGTCAAAGTCCACAGCATGAGAAGATGAAGAATTACCTTCAGCATTATCTCCCAAATGCAGATGCTATATTTTGGATGGCACTGACATGGTACTGCACCGAGGACACACACGAAGGTCTGCATGATCGTTCCAGCAGGCCTTGTTGTATGACATCCATAGATATGTTTCCACTGGTGTTTCTGTAGACAGAGAAGCTCTAGGAGGAACTGGTAATATTGGGACATTCCCATGGAAATAGAAAGCACAAGCTCACTGTCAGTTTCCTGTATTGGAAACGCTAAAAAATGACATACAGCAGAATGCAGAGCAGAAAATCTTTAGAAGCTTCATTTCCACAAGTGGAAATGTCCTGTGCACTTTCAGGATTCTGGGATAAGCGTAATAAAAATGAGGTAATACTAATCAAAATATTATGGTGTGTTCATCACAACAAAGGCAACACCAGCAATTTGAGATATACCAGACAACACACACAAGAACAGGACATAGAATCGATGTCTAGGAAAAATTCTCCTCACAGAAACATCGTGGAATTGCATACACCAAAGGGTCTATAAAATTTAATTAACAAAGCCCTATAATTCTACATTAGATACCTGATAGTACTTGACCAGTAGAGATAGAGAAGAATAGGAAAAGAACAGGAAGTACCATTTTCAGTTCCAAGGAGATTGAAGGCCCCAAACATAAGCTTAAATGACTAGACTGCATAACGCTTCCAGAGCAAGCATTGAAAATGGAGGTGAGGAAAACACTGAAGAAATAGAGCGTCTCAGATTCACAAAAAAGCAGAATACCAGAAAAGGAGAAGTTAAAATCTAAAGATGAGCCAAATAATATAAGGAAACTCAAATGATGAGTTAATAACAGGGCTAAAGTCAGTCCTTAGCAGACTAGATATTGCAGAGGAACTCATGAATGACTGTGAAGACAGGGGAACAGAAATCTCACGAGCAGAAGAATACATAGAAAAGCAAGTGTAAACCAATGCAAACATTTCTGTTGAATCATGGCGTAAGACAAAGCATGAAAAATTATGAAACCTGAGTCCCAGATGGGAATGCAAGAGATTAAAAAAAAAAAAAGTCTGAGAATTTATTTGTAGAAAATTCAGACTGAAACTATCTGAAAGCCAAGAAATTATCATCAATAAGATTTCAGGAAGTACACAGCGTCCAAAGTAGTTGGAATCCCAACAGCCCAACAAGCTGCTGTATACTTCAAATCCACAAAGTTCATGATCATCCCATTGATTTAAAATGCACTAGACGAAAGCAACTTAGTCACAACAGAACCTCCAGAGGGCTTTCAGCAGATATCTCGACAGAAATATTGCAGGACAGGGAGGAGTGCCAGGACATAGACCATAAACACAATGAGATAAATCTGCAACATAGGTTAGCCTATGCCACATGTCTGCCATTAATAATAACGGCAGAGCTAGAGAATTTCACAGACCGGCAAAACTTAAAAGAAATCAGCAGTTCGAAACTAACCCTAAAAGGAATATTGAGAATTCTACCCTGAATAGAAAGTAGCAAGATGTAATGGGTATAAGAAAACCATTACTGGAAATGCAGGAAGAGCTTGAGATTCAAAGATTAAAAAAGAAGAAGGCAAGGAGGACAGCAAAACCTTAGAGATGGGAGAGGGAAGCAGGAAATCATAGGTGATTTTAAGCACTATCTTAACTGAATCAGCTTCAATGACTCTCTGTTTGAAGCAAACGGAGAGATGCATGGCCTAATGTGTTTGCAAAACATATAAGAAGAAAACAATCAATCAAACAAACACAAAAGGGTACGGTTGGCTGACATATATCAAAGAAACAATGAATATTCAAAAGAAAATACTCAAAGTGATGTCAAGGATCATTCAGCACACATCGACCCAGTATCGATGCTTGCATATACTCAACAATCTTGTATTCAGAAAAATCATGCGTGCATAAATATTCATAAATATTGATTCATAAGAGTATATAGTGGCCCAAATCAAAGGCCGAGTTTGAATAAAACGTATTCATAGAACGTGATATAGACTTACATGTTTTCCAAGAGAATGAATGAATGCCGCATAATACCATAGGTAGAGACGAAATGGCATAAGCCTATAAGAAACACAAGTAGCCCTGCAAAAGTATACGAAGTTCTAAAGAGGAATACAGTAAAGTGCACTTAGGGATTGGTTTCATTTCTTGGAATTTCAGCCCCCATGAAACAATTAGATATATATTCTGAGAGTGTGGGTGTTTCAGCAGAAAGCAACAAACGGATATGTATTCTGGGTGAATGGATATTACACAAACATAATTTCCTTTAGTGTGTCTCTGTGAACTGTGTACTTTTAGAAAGTTTAAAGTCGTGTGAAACCATAAACTATAAATGGACACATTTCCCTCCCTTTGCACAGTTTATATGGATCTGAACCAAAGGAAAGAGGGAAGAAAAAAGGACCATGGGACGCTAGTGGATAGAATCACATTAAACTTTGGAATCTGTCGTCTGATGCAGCCTCTCCACCAACAATAATAAGAAGCAGCAACCATTGGAGATGGCAGTTACCATTTGGAATCCAGGTGGAATGATTGTGGGTACCACGAGGCTTGTTGTGGCTGGTGGATCCAAGGAAACTGGGCAGAATTCTGTGGGTGGATCAGTGTGATGGTGGGGCTGCCGCCATCTGGGGAGCTTGTCTTAGGTCTGTTTTTCCGGAAGCTGTGTAAGTTCGAGATACTGCTGCTGCCCAAAGACATGAGATTTCGGGTCAGTTTCCAGAACCTGAAAGGGCAGACAGTGGAAGATCTGCCTGTCATCAGCTTACTGGTGAGGCTCCAAGGTCCTTTCAAAATAGCCAATTCCTCTTGAAGTCGACTTTATGGGAGACACAAAGAGAAGCTGGCAGAAAATCTGGCTGAACTGGTTGAGGAGAGAAGCGAACATATTCATGAGAGATGTTCTGATACAATGGAGAATACTGACATGGAGACATCTGTAGAGAACACCAGGCTCAAAAGACCTTCATGAGACATATTGAACCTCGCTGATGCTGGCAGAAATATAAGGAGTGTCAACGTGTCTTTGAAGAATTTACTGAATTCCCTGATCCAAGCACGGGTCCAAGATTCCTGACGTCAAAAAGAGAAGAGATGGGAGAAATGATAAAAGCGCTAGTGTTCCTGGAAGAAGTCTTCAGAATCCACACGTCCCAAGGGGCATTTACAAACAATTTAGACCAAAATGCACCAAGACCATGTAAGAGATTGCCCATTAACACCCTAGCTATCAAGACCCTGCTCTAACCTCCCTTCCACTCAGGCATCCATTTTAAAGATCAGCACCTGAGGTGAAATGAAGCCAGTATGAGAATAGCAATCCCCTCCTAGAATCAGGGTTCCAACACATTCACACTCTGAGAACAACAGTGAACTCCTTAAATATCAAATGCTCTCGACTAACATAGATATGATTTGAATAGTTAGCTCACAGAAAAGAAATGATGATCTTCCCCTAGATTCAACAAATGATGGGGTTATGTCTTCTTTGGAGTGAAGGGAGTGTGGTAAGTGAGGGGAATATTTCACTGAACTTGAATAGGTATTAGGCCTCAGTTTCACAAGGCAGTATAGTCAAATATTATAAGTCAGATAGTGAACTGAAATGTAAAAGTCACCAAAGACATTAAAGACACATGTTATGTGGACCATCTTTCCCTTCAGTCAAGCCCCGGGTGCACTATATCATGGGGGTTCAGACTTGGATTTGTTAAATTGCTTTACACTTCATGATCGGTAGATTAAGCGTTCTCACCACTAATAGAAAATAACATGGTTCTCAAAAGCCTAGCATAGCTGCAGCAGGAATCTCATAGCTATTGTGCCTCTAGGTGCTTTAAGAATCAAGCCTAAATGTATAAATTTTGTTTGAATATTCTTGTATATATGTAGAGTAGAATGTTATACCTTGAAATGCCAACATTGGCCAGTATGTGTCATTGGAAATAAAGGGCAACCCTTGCAAAAGGGAAACCCAGTTTGGTGGTTATTTCACGGTTCCAATAGATATTTCCTGGTTCCTGTTGTTGTTGGAGGCTTCAAGAGTAAAGAGTTGACATCTCCCGTTCAAAATTTGGACTGTTGTTTTATATTCTATCTGTCAAATTTTTCCTTAGAGCTGACAAAATGTTACAAAAATAGACAAGTATGGCTTCTAGGTAGATTTAGTATGTTTCAAAAACTAACTTCATTTTTATATAAATCCCAAAATATGTAAATCAATTCTATTAACATATTTAAAAACTGCAACTGAGTTATCAACGCAATGTCAAATCTGGAGTCTTCGGGAAACACTCCCACCATGGCTGTATAAAATATAGGGCAAAATAAACATCATATTTCTGTGAATTATATCTGGAATGCGATGATTTATCAATAAACATTTGGCAGAGAACCAGTGCAACTTGCACTCACTTGATCCCAAGTACACAGTAATGTAAAGATCCACTCACCCAGCCCTTGGCACAGGACACATGCCAAAGAGTGGTCTGTTATTTCCAAAGACAGGATGAGGCCTCAGAAACCAGGAAGGAGGAGAAGGCAGTGTAGAGAATGGAAACCACTACAGGATCTGACCTCTGGTAATGGAGCAGCAAAGGTGAAACTCTGCTTTACTTGGACGCACACTCTCAAGCTGACTGCACACATGGGATTGAAGGTGATGCACTGAGTGTTAGAAGAGTGCTCAGCAGATGCTTGGCTGACAAGACTCAAAGAAATCAGCACAAAATATCCCCACAATTGATTCTGAGTTCAAGAAAAGAGCTGCCAAATTTGAGCTAGCAGAGGCAGCAGAAAATGAGGGATAGGGCTACGGATGATGGCACACGCTTAGTCTCAGGGATCTGGATTGCGTTGTGGGTTTTGGTGGGTCTTATCAAGGGAGCAAACCGACTTGTGACCCCAATGAGAAAGCAACCACAGTAGCGTGCTAGTTTGAGTATATCGATACGTCCCATGGCCACATCCAATACATCAGCATGACCAAGGGCCTATTTGGCATTTCGCCAATAGAGCATGTGTGCGGCTCAATCAGAGATATTGTGCATCGGGTCTGAGTGATCCAGGGGGCCTTGGGATTCAAATCAGTATTAGAAGCTTTAGGAGCGGCTACATTCATAACATGGAGTTGGTATATATTTTGGTTTGAGGCACAGAATGCGGAAGAGCACTGTGGTTGCCTTCGTGCACCCATGACACAAGGATGAGTGAACAAGGAATAGTGGTCAAAGTCCACAGCGTGAGAAGATGAAGAATTAACGTCAGCATTATCTCCCAAATGCAGATGCTACATTTTGGATGGCACTGATATGGTACTGCACCGAGGACACATACGTCGGTCTGCGGGAACATTCCAACAGGCCCTGTTGTATGACATCCATAGATATGTTTCCAGTGGTGTTTCTGTAGAAAGTGAAGCTCTGGGAACAACTGGTAATATTGGGATATTCCAATGGAAATACAAAGCACAAGCTCACTCTTAGTTTCCAGTTTTGGAAACGCTTCAAACTGACATAAAGCAGAATAGAGAGCTGAAAATCTTTAGAAGCTTCATTTCCACAAGTGGAAGTGTCCTGTGCACTTTCAGGATTCTGAGATAAGAGTAATAAAAATGAGGTTATACTAATAGAAATTTTATGCTGTGTTCATCACAACAAAGGCAACACCAGCAATTAGAGGTATACCAGAAAACACACACAAGAACAGGACTTAGAATCTATGTCTAGGAAGAATTCTCCTCACAGAAATATCATGGAATTACATACACCAAAGGGTCTATAATATTCACTTATCTAAGCCCTATAATTCTACATTAGATACCTGATACTACTTGACCAGTAGAGATAAAGAAGAAAGGAAAAGGAACAGGAAGTACCATTTTCAGTTCCAAAGAGACTGAAGGCCCAAAAAATAAGCTTTAAAACGACTAGGCTGCATAACGCTACCAGAGCAAGCATTGAAATTGGTGGTGAGCAAAACACTGAAGAAAAAGAGTGTCTCAGATTCACAAAAGGCAGAATACCAGAAAAGGGGAAGAGAAAATCTAAAGACGAGCCAAATAATATCAGAAAACTGAAATGATGAGATAATAACAGGGCTAAAGTCAGTCCTAAGCACACTAGATAATGCAGAGGGACTCGTGAATGACTGTGAAGACAGGGGAACAGAAATCCCACGATCAGAAGAAGACATAGAAAAGCAAGTGTAAACCAATGCAAACATTTCTGTTGAATCACGGGGTAAGACAATGCATGAAAGTCTATGATACCTAAGTGTCCCAGATGGGAATGCAAGAGATTAAAAAAAAAAAAAATTCTGAAAATTCATTTGTAGAAAAATCAGACTGAAACTTTCTGAAAGCCAAGAAAGAATCATCTATAAGAATTCAGCATGTACAATGCGTCCAAAGGAGGTGGAATCCCAATAGACCTACAAGCATCTTTATAATTCCAATCTACAAAGTTCACGATCATCGCATTGATTTAAAATGCACCTAGACGAAAGCAACTTAGTCACAACAGAACATTCAGAGGGCTTTCATCTGATATCTCGACAGAAATATTGCAGGACAGGGAGGAGTGCCAGGACATAGACCATAAACACAATGAGATAAATCTGCAATCTATTTTAGCCTATGCCACATGTCCGCCATTAATAATAACGGCAGTACTAGAGATTTTCAAAGACCAGCATATCTTAAAAGAAATCAGCAGTTTGAATCTAACCCTAAAAGAAAAATTGAGAATTCTACCCTGAATAGAATGTAGCAAGATTTAATGTGTATAAGAGAACAATTACTGGAAATGTAGGAAGAGCTTGAGATTCAAAGAATAAAAAGAAGAAGGCAAGAAGGACAGCAAAACCCTAAAGATGCGAGAGGGAATCAGGAAATCATATTTGATTTTAAGCACTATCTTAAATGAATCAGCTTCTATAACTCTCTGAAGCAAACGGAGAGATGCATGGCTTAATTTGTTTGCAAAACAAACAACAGAAAAACAAACAATCAATCAAACAAAAACAAAAAGGATACAGTTGGCAGACATATAACAAAGAAACCATGAATATTCAAAAGAAAATACTCAATGTGATGTCAAGGATCATTCATCATGCATCGACCCAGTATCGATGCTTGCATGTACTCAACACCCTTGTATACAGAAAAATGACGTGTGCATAAATATTCATAAGTATTGATTCATCAGAGTATATCGTGACCCAAATCAAATGCCGAGTTTGAATGAAATGAATTCTTCGACCGTGATATAGACTTACATGTTATCCTACAGGATGAATGAATGCCATATAATACTGTAGGTAGAGACAAAATGGCATAAGCCTATAACAAATACAAGTAGCTCTGCAAAACTGTACAAAGTGCTAAAGAGAAAGACAGTATAGTGCACATAGGGATTGGTTTCATTTCTTGGAATTTCACCCCCATGAAACATTTAGATATGTATTCTGAGAGGGTGGGTGTTTCAGCAGAAAGTAACAAACAGATATGTATTCTGGGTGAATGGATATTACACAAACATAATTTCCTTCAGTGTGTCTCTGTGAACTGTGTACTTTTAGAAATTTTAAAGTCGTGTGAAAACATAAAATAAAAATGGACACATTTCCCTCCGTTTGCACTGTATATACGGATCTGAACCAAAGGAAAGAGGGAAGAAAAAAGGACCATGGGACGCCAGTGGATAGAATCACATTAACCTTAGGAATCTGTCGTCTGATGCAGCCCCTCCCCCAAAAATAACAAGATGCAGCAACCATTGTAGATGTCAGTTAAAATTTGGATTCCAGGTGGAATATTGTTGGGTACCACGAGGCTTGTTGTGGCTGGTGGATCCAAGGAACCTGGGCAGAATTCAGTGGGTGGATCAGTGAGATGGAGGTGCTGCCGCCCTCTGGGGAGCTTGCCTTATGTCTTTTTTTCGGGAAGCTGTGTAATTTTGAGATACTGCTGCTGCCCAAAGACATGAGATTTCGGGTCAGTTTCCAGAAACTTAAAGGGCAGACAGTGGAAGATATGCCTGTCATCAGCTTACTGGTGAGGCTCCGAGGTCTTTTCATAATGGCCAATTCCTCTTGAAGTCGACTTTATGGGAGACACAAAGAGAAGCTGGCAGAAAAGCTGGCTGCACTGATTGAGGAGAGATGCGAATACATTCATGAGTGTTGTTCTGCTACAATGGAGAATACTGGCATGGAGACATCTGTAGAGAATACCAGGCTCAAAAGACCTTCATGAGACATATTGAACCTCGCTGATACTGGCAGAAATATGTGGAGTGTCAACGTGTCCTTGAAGAAGTTACTCAATTCCCTGCTCCAAGAACGGGTCCAAGATTCCTGACGTCTACAAGAGAAGAGATGGCAGAGATGATAAAAGCGCTCGTGTTCTTGGAAGGGGTCGTGAGAATCCACACGTCCCAATGGGCATTTACAAGAATTCAGAACAAAATGCACCAAGACCAGGTTTGAATTTCCCATTATCGCTCTAGCTATCAAGCCCCTGCTCTACCCTCCTCTCCACTAAGGCATCCATTTTAAAGATCAGCACCTGAGGTGAAATGAAGCCAGTAGGAGAATAGCAAGCCTCTCCTAGAATCATGGTTCAAACAGATTCACACTCTGAGTACAACAGTGAATTCCTTAAAGATCAAATACTCTAGACTAAAATAGATATGAATTGAATACTTAGCTCACACAAAGAAATGATGACCTTCCCCCAGATTCAGCAAATGCTGGGGTTATGTCTTCTTTGGGGTGAAGGGAGTGTGGTAAGTGAGGAGAATATTTGACTGAACTTGAATAGGTATTAAGCCTCAGTTTCACAAGACAGTATAGTCAAATATTATAAGTCAGATAGTGAACTGAACTGTAAAAGTCGCCAAAGAATTTAAAGACACAGGTTATGTGGACCGTCTTTACCTTCAGTCAAGCCCCGGGTGCACTATATCATGGGGGAGCAGACTTGGTTTTGTTAATTTGCTTTACCCATATTGATCGGAAGATTAAATATTCTTATCACTGATAGAAAAACAGCTGGATCTCAAAAGCCTAGCATAGCTGCCAAAGGATTCTCATAGCTTTTATTTTTCTGGGTGCTTTATTAATCAAGCCTAATATATATTTGTTTGGATTTTCTTGTATTTTAGTAGAGAGGAATATTACATGTTGAAATGCCAACATTGGCCATTATGTGTCATTGGAAGTAAAGGGCAACCCTTGCAAAAGGGAAACCCAGGTTTGGGGTTATTTCATGGTTCCAGTAAGGATTTCATGGTTCCTGCTGTTGTTGGAGGCTTCAAGAGTAAAGAGTTGACATGTCCCGTTCAAAATTTGGACAGCTACTTTACATTCTGTCTGTCTATATTTTCCTTAGAGCTGGCAAAATGTTACAAAAATAGACAAGTATGGCTTCTAGGTAGATTTAGTATGTTTCAAAAACTAACTTCATTTTCATATAAATCCCAAAACATGTAAATCAATTCTATTTACCTTTTTAAATACTGCAACACTGTTATCAACACAATGTCAAAATTGGAGTCATCGGACAAACACTCCCACCATGGCTGTATAAAAAATAGAGCAAAGTAAACATCATATTTTTGTGAATTATATCTGGAAAGTGATGTTTTATCAATGCCCAGTTGGCAGAGAACAAGTGCAACCTGCGCTCACTTGCTCCCGTGTACACAGTAATGTAAAGATCCACTCACCCAGCCCTTGGCACAGGACACATGCCAAAGAGTGGTCTGTTATTTCCAAAGACAGGATGAGGCCTCAGAAACCAGGAAGGAGGAGAAGGCAGTGTAGAGAATGGAAACCACTACAGGATCTGACCTCTGGTAATGGAGCAGCAAAGGTGAAACTCTGCTTTACTTGGACGCACACTCTCAAGCTGACTGCACACATGGGATTGAAGGTGATGCACTGAGTGTTAGAAGAGTGCTCAGCAGATTCTTGGCTGACAGGACTCAAAGAAATCAGCACAAAATATCCCCACAATTGATTCTGATTTCAAGAAAAGAGCTGCCAAATTTGAGCTAGCAGAGGCAGCAGAAAATGAGGGATAGGGCTACGGATGATGGCACACGCTTAGTCTCAGGGATCTGGATCACGTTGTGGGTTGTGGTGGGTCCTATCAACAGAGCAAACCGACTTGTGACCCCAGTGAGAAGGCAAACACACTAGCGCGTGAGTTTGAGTTTATCGATATGTCCAATGGCCACATTCACTGCATCAGCAGGACCAGGGATCAATTTGGCATTTTGCCAATAGGGCACGTGTGGGGCTCAATCAGAGATATTGTGCATCAGGTCTGAGCGATCCAGGGGGCCTTGGGATTCAAATCAGTATTAAAAGCTTTAGGATCTGCTACATTCATAACCTGGAGTGGGATTACGGTTTGTTCGAGGTAGAGGATTCAGAACAGCTCTGTGGTTAACTTCATGCACCCATGACACAAGGATGAGTGAACAAGGAATAGTGGTCAATGTCCACAGCGTGAGAAGATGAAGAATTACCTTCAGCATTATCTCCCAAATGCAGGTGCTACATTTTGGATGGCACTGACATGGTACTGCACCGAGGACACATACGTCGGTCTGCGGGAACATTCCAACAGGCCCTGTTGTATGACATCCATAGATATGTTTCCACGGGTGTTTCTGTTGACAGAGAAGCTCTGGGAAGGACTGGTAATACTGGGACATTCCCATGGCAATAGAAAGCACAAGCTCACTGTCAGCTTCCTGATTTGGAAACACTCCAAAATCACATACAGCAGAATGCAGAGCTGAAAATCTTTAGAAGCTTCATTTCCACAAGTGGAAGTGTCCTGTGCACTTTCAGCATTCTGAGATAAGCTTAATAAAGTGAGGTTATACTAGTCGAAATATTATGGTGTGTTAATCACATCAAAGGCAACACAAGAAATTAGAGATATACCAGAAAACACACACAAGAACAGGACTTAGAATCTATGTCTAGGAAGAATTCCCTCACAGAAATATCATGGAATTGCATAAACCAAAGAGTCTATAATATTCACTTCACAAAGCCCTATAATTCTACATTAGATACCTGATAGTACTTGACCAGTAGAGATAAAGAAGAATAGGAAACGAAACAGGAAGTACCGTTTTCAGTTACAAAGAGATTGAAGGCCCAAGAAATAAGCTTTCAAATGGCTAGACTGCATAACGATACCAGAGCAAGCATTGAAATAGGAGGTGGGAAAAACACTGAAGAAAAAGAGTGTCTCAGATTCACAAAAGGCAGAATACCAGAAAAGGGGAAGAGAAAATCTAAAGACTAGCCAAATAATATCAGAAAACTCAAATGATGAGATAATAACAGGGCTAAAATCAGTCCTAAGCAGACTAGATAATGCAGAGGGACTCGTGAATGACTGTGAATACAGGGGAACAGAAATCCCACGATCAGAAGAAGACATAGAAAAGCAAGTGTAAACCAATGCAAACATTGCGGTTGAATCACAGGGTAAGACAAAGCATTAAAGATTACGATACATAAGAGTCCCAGATGGGAATGTAAGAGATTAAAAAAATATATATGTGAAAATTTATTTGTAGAAAAATCAGACTGACACTTTCTGAAAGCCAAGAAAGAATCATGTATAAGATTTCAGTATGTACACAGCGTCCACAGGATGTGGAATCCCAACAGACCTACAAGCAGCTGTATAATTCCAATCTACAAAGTTCACGATCATCCCATTGGTTTAAAATGTACCTAGATGAAAGCAACTTAGTCACAACAAAAACTCCAGAGGGGTTTCAGCTGATATCTCGACAGTAATATTGCAGGGCATGAAGGAGTGCCAGGTCATAGACAATAAACTGAATGATATCAAGCTGCAATCTAGGTTATCCTATGCCACATGTCCGCCATTAATAATAACGGCAGAGTTAGAGAACTTCACAGAACGGCAATACTTAAAAGAAATCAGCAGTTCGAAAATAACCCTAAAAGAAAAATTGAGAATTCTACCCTGAATACAAAGTAGCAAGATGTAATTTGTATAAGAGTACCATTACTGGAAATGCAGGAAGAGCTTGAGATTCAAAGAATAAAAATGAAGAAGGTAAGGAGGACAGCAAAATCCTAGAGATGCGAGAGGGAAGCAGGAAATCATATTTGATTTTAAGCACTATCTTAAATGAATCAGCTTCTATGAATCTCTGTTTGAAGCAAATGGAGAGATGCATGGGTTAAAGTGTTTGCATAACAAACAACAAGCAAATAAACAATCAATCAAACAAACAGAAAAAGGGTACGGTTGGCAGACATATACCAAAGAAAGCATGAATATTCAAAAGAAAATACTCAAAGTGATGTCAAGGATCATTCATCACGCATCGACCCAGTATCGATGCTTGCATGTACTCAACAGCCTTGTATTCAGAAAAAAGACGTGTGCATAAATATTCATAAATATTGATTCATCAGAGTATATCGTGACCCAAATCATATGCCAGTTTGAATAAAATGAATTCACGGACCGTTATATAGACTTACATGTTATCCAACAGGATGAATGAATGCATATACTACCCTAGTTAGAGACGAAATGGCATAAGCATTTAACAAAGAAAAGTAGCTCTGCAAAACTTTACAAAGTTCTAAAGAGAAAGACAGCAAATTGCAAATAGGTATTGGTTCCATTTGTTGGAATTTCACCCCCATGAAAAAATTAGGTACGTATTCTGAGATTGTGGGTGTTTCAGAAGAAAGCAACAAATGGATATGTATTCTGTGTGAATGGATATTACACAAACATCATTTCCTTTAGTATGTCTCTGTGAACTGTATACATTTAGAAAGTTTTACATCGTGTGAATACGTAACATAAAAATGGAAATATTTCCCTCCGTTTGTACTGTATATACAGATCTGAACCAAAGGAAAGAGGGAAGATAAAAGGCCAATGGCACACTAGTGGATAGAATCACATTTAGGAACCTCTCTTTTGATGCAGCACCTCCCCCAACACTGACAATATTCAGCAACCATAGGGGATGGCAGATAAAGTTTGGATTCTAAGTGGAACCTTGGTGTGTACCGCGAGGCTTGTTGTGGCTGGTGGATCCAAGGTAACTGGGCAGAATTCTGTGGGTGGATCAGTGTGATGGAGGGGCTGCCGCCCTTTGTGGAGATTGGCTTAGGTCTTTTGTTCGGGACGCTGTGTAAGTTCGAGATAATGCTGCTGCCCAAAGACCTAAGTTCACGGGTAAGTTTCGAGAACCTGAAAGGGCAGACAGTGGAAGATCTGCCTGTCATCAGCTTACTGGTGAGGCTCCGAGGTACTTTCAGACTTGCCCAGTCCTGTTGAAGTCGACTTTATGGGAGACACAAAGAGAAGCTGGCAGAAAAGCTGGCTGCACGGATTGAGGAGAGATGTGAACATATTGATGAGAGTTGTTCCGCTACAATGGAGAATACCGGCATGGAGACATCTCTAGAGAATACCAGGCTCAAAAGACATTCATGAGACCTACTGAACCTTTGAGATACTGGCAGAAACTTTTGGAGTGTCAACGTGCACTTGAGAAAATCACTCAATTCTCTGCTCCAAGAACGGCTCCAAGCTTCGTGATGTCTGAAAGACAAGAGATGGCAGAGATGATAAAAGCGCTCATGTTCTTGGAAGAAGTCATGAGAATCCACAGGTCCCAAGGGGCATTTACAATCCATTCAGAAAAAATGCACCAAGCCCAGGTAATCCTTTTCCCAGGTTTGGGCCTTGCTATCAAGCACTTGCTCTTCCCTCCCCTCCACTCAGGCATCCATTTTGAAGGATCAGAACCTGAGCTGAAATGAAGACAGTAGGAGAAGAGCAAGCCCCTCCTAGAAACAGAGTTCCAACATCTTCACTTTCTGTAAACAGTGAACTCCTGAAAGGTCAAATATACTCGACTAAAATAGTTAGGAATTGAATACTTAGCTCACACAAAGAAATGATGACCTTCCCCTAGATTCAGCAAATGCTGGGTTTATGTCTTGTCTGGGGTGAAGGGAGCGTTGTAAGTGAGAGGAATCTTTGACTGAACTTGAATATGTATTACGCCTCAATTTTTCAAGACAGTATAGGTAAATATTATGTCAGATAGTGACCTGAACTGTAAAAGTCGTGAAAGAATATAAAGACACAGTTTTGTTGGTCCGTCTTTCTCTTCAGCCAAGCTAATTGTGCATGATATATTGGGGGTGCAGACTTGACTGTGTTAAATTGTTTTACCCAACATGATCGGATGATTAAGCGTTCTCATCACTGATAGAAAAACACCAGCTTTTAAATACTCTAGCATAGCTGTAGCAGGATTCTCATAGCTAAAATGCCTGTATGTGCTTTTGGAATCAAGCCTAAATGTATATATTTTGTTTGGTTTTTCTTGTACTTTCCTAGAGAGGAATGTTACCCCTTGAAATGACAACATTGGCTAGTATGTGTCATTGGGAGTATAGGGCACCACATACACAATGGAAACCCAGGTTCTCAGTTATTTCATGGTTTCAATACGTACTTCATGGTTCCTGTTGCTGTTGGAGGCTTCAAAAGTAAAGAGTTGACATGTCCCCTTCAACATTTTGGACTGCGATTTTACTTTCTATCTGTCTACAATTTGTTTAGAGCTGACATAATGTTACAAAAATTGACAAGTCTGACTTCTAGGTAAATTTATTACGTTTCAAACACTAACTTCATTTTCATATAAATCCCAAAACATGTAAATCAATTCTATTAACATTCTTAAAACCTGCAAATGTGTTATCAACACAATGTCAAAAGTGGAGTCTTCGGACAATCTATCCAACCATGGCTTTATAGAAAACAGAGCTTAACAAACATCACATTTTTGTGAATTACATCTGGAAAGTGTTGATTTATCGATGCCCAGTTGGCAGAGAACCAGTGCAAATTCTGCTCACTCCCTCTCATGTACACAGCAATGTAAATTTCCCCTCACCCAGGCCTAGGCACAAGACAATTTCCGAAGACTGGTCTGCTAATTCCAAAGACAGGATGAGGCCTCAGGAAACCTGGAAGCAGGAGAAGGCAAAGTAGAGAATGGAAATCTGTGCAGGATCTGACATCTGCTGATGGAGCAGCAAAGGTGAAACTCTGTTTAACTTTGATGCACACTCTCAAGCGGACAGCACACATTAGACTGTAGGTAATGAGCTGAGTGTTAGAAGAGTGCACAGCAGATGCTTGGCTGACATAACTCATAGAAATCAGCACAAAATATCCCCACTATTGATTCTGAGACCAAGATCCGATCTGCCAAATTTGAGCTAGCAGAGGCACCGGAAAATGAGGTATAGAGCTACAGATAATGGCACACGCTTTGTCTCAGAGATCTGGAGTGTTTAGTGGGTTGTGGTGGGTTCTATCGAGAGCAAACCAACATGTTACCCCAGTAAAAAAGCAAACACATTGGCGTGTGTGGTTGAGATTTTCGATATGTGACATGGCCACATCCACTGCATCTTGCAGGCCCAGGATCAATTTGGCTTTTTGCCAATAGAGCACGTGTGGGGCTCAAAAAGAGAAGTCATGCATCCGGTCTGAGGGATTCAGTGGCCCTTGTGTTTGAAATCAGTATTAAAAGCTTTAGAATATGCTACAGTCATATCCAGGTCAGGGATTACATATTGGTTTGAGGAAGAGGATTCGGTGCAGCTCTGTGGTTGCATTCGTGCACCCATGACACAAGGATGAGGGATCAAGGATGAGTGGTCAAAGTCCACAACGTGAGAAGTTGAAGCATTTCCTTCAGCATTATCTCCCAAATGCAGATGATACATTTTCGATGGCACTGACATGGTACTGGCCAGAGGACAGAAAGATCAGTCTGCGGGATCAATCCAGCAGGCCCTGATGTATGACATCCATACATATGTTTCCACTGATGTTTCGGTACAGAGAAGCTCTGGGAAGAACTGGTAACATTGGGACATTCCCATGGCAATTGAAAGCACAAGCGCACTCTCTGTTTGCTGTTTTAGAAAGACTCCAATATGACGTACAGAAGAATGCCGAGCTGAAAATATTTAATCTTCATTTCCAGAAGAGGAAGTGTACTCTGCTCTTTCAGAAATGTGAGGTAAGTGCAATAACAAGAAGATTTACTAATTGAAATAATATGGTGTGCTCATCACAACAAAGGCAACACAAGCAATTAGATATATACCAGACAAAACACACAGGAAAAGGACATGGCATCAATGCCTAGGGAAAATTGTCCTCACAGAATTATCATGGAACTTCGTACACCCAATGGTCTAAAATTTTCACTTAACAAAGCCCTATAAATCTATATTAGATACCTGATATTACTTGACCAGTAGAGATAAAGAAGTATAGTAAAAGAAACAGGAAGTACCATTTTCAGTTCCAAAGAGTCTGAAGGCCAAAAAATAAGCTTTCAAACATCTAGACTGCAAAATGCTTCCAGAGCAAGTGGTGAAAACTCTGGTGAGGAAAACATGAAGTACAACAGTATCTCAGAATCTCAAAAGGCAGTACACCAGAAAAGGGGAATAGAAACTCTAAAAACGAGGCAAATAATATCAGAAAACCCAAAGATGAGACAATACCAGGGCTAAAGTCAGTCCAAAGCAGACTTGATAATGCCGACGGACTCGTGAAATACTGTGAAGACACGGTAACAGAAATCCCTCGATCAGAAGAAGAAATAGGAAAAGAAGTGCAAAGCAATGCAAACATTGCTGTTGTAGCCTGGGTTAAGAAAAAGCATGAAAGAGTATGATTCGTAAGAGTCCCAGATGGAAAATCAAGAATAACAAAAAAAAAGCCTGAAAAGATAATTTTAGAAAAGTCAGACTGAAACTTGCTGAAAGACAAGAAAGAATCATTTATACAATTTCAGGAACTACACAGCGTCCAAAGGAGGTGAAATCCCAATAGACGTAATTGCAGCTGTATAATTCAAATCAACAAAGTTCATGATCACCCCAGTGATTTAAAATGCATCTAGAGGAAAGCAATTTAGTCACAACAGAACCTCCAGGGGGCTTTCAGCTCAAATCTCGGCAGAAATATTGCAGAACAGGGAGGAGGGCAATGACATAGGCCATAAACTGAATGAGAAGAAGCTATAATCATGGGTAGCCTTTGCCACAGGCTTGTCATTTCTAACATCGCCAGCTAGGGTAATTCACAGAGCAGCAAAACTTAAAAGAATTCAACAGTTCAAAATTTATCCTAAAGGAAAGATTGAGAATTCTACCCTGAATAGAAAAGTAGCAAGATGAAATGGAAATAAGAAAAACCATTATTGGAAATGCAAGAAGAGCGTGAGTTAGAAACAAGAAACAAGAAGAAGGCAAGGAGGGCATCAAAGCCATAAGATGGGATAGGGTAGCAGATAATCATAGGTGATTTTAAGCACTATCTTAATGATTCACTTATACGACCCTCTGATTGAAGCAAATGGAGTGATGCATGAATTAATGTGTTTGCAAAACAAACAACAAGCAAACAAACCAACAATCAAACAAACAAACAGACACCAAAAGTGCACGGTTGGCTGTCATATACCAAAGAAACCATGAGTATTCAAAACAAAATACTCAAAGTGATATCAAGTATCATTCAGCACGCATCGACACAGTATCGCAGCTTAAATGTACTCAACACACTTGTATTCAGAACACAGACGCGTGCATTAATATTCATAAATATTGATTCAAAGAGCATATCGTGACCTAACATAATTGCCGATGTTGAATAAGATTTGGTCATAGCCCGTGATATACTCTTACAATTCTTGCAACAGCAAGAATGAATGCCATATTCTACCCTACGTAGAATAGAAATGGCATAAGCCTATAACAAAAAAAGTAGCTCTGCAAAACTGTACTAAGAGCAAACGAGACAGAGAGTAAAGTGCAAATTGGGATTAGTTTCATTTCTCGGAATTTCAGCCCCCATGAAACAAATGGATCCATTTCCTGAGAGCGTGGGTGTTTCAGCAGAAAGCAACAGACGGATATGTGTTCTGGGTGAATGGATATTACTCAAACATGAGTTTCCTTTACTGGGGTCTTTGTGTATTGTGAGCTGTTAAAAAGCTTCAAGACGTGTGAAACGATAAAATAAAAATGGACACACTTCCCTCCGTTTGTACTGTATATACAGATTTGAACCAAAGGAAAGAGGGAAGATAAAAGGCCAATGGCACTCTAGTGGATAGAATCACATTTAACTTAGGAACCTCTCGTTTGATGCAGCCCCTGCCCCAACACTGACAATAATAGGCAACCATTGGGGATGGAATATACCAGTTGGATTCTAGGTGGAATCTTGGTGTGTACCTCGAGGCTTGTTGTGGCTGGTGGATCCAAGGTAACTGGGCAGAATTCTGTGGGTGGATCAGTGTGATGGAGGGGCTGCCGCACTTTGTGGAGTTTGGCTTAGGTCTTTTGTTCGGGACGCTGTGTAAGTTCGAGATAATGCTGCTGCGCAAAGACCTAAGTTCACGGGTAAGTTTCCAGAACCTGAAAGTGCAGACAGTGGAATATCTGCCTGTCATCAGCTTACTGGTGAGGCTCCGAGGTACTTTCAGACTTGCCCAGTCCTGTTGAAGTCGACTTTATGGGAGATACGAAGAGAAGCTGGCAGAAAAGCTGGCTGCACGGATTGAGGAGAGATGCGAACATATTGATGAGAGTTGTTCCGCTACAATGGAGAATACCGGCATGGAGACATCTCTAGAGAATACCAGGCTCGAAAGACATTCATGAGAACTACTGAACTACTGTGATACTGGCAGAAACTTTCACAGTGTTTACATACACTTGAGAAAGACACTCAGTTCACTGCTAAAAGAACGGCTCCATGACTCCTGACGCTCAAAGACAAGAGATGGCAGAGATGATAAAAGCGCTCATGTTATTTAAGTGGTCATGAGAATCCACAGGTCCCAAGGGGCATTTACAATCCATTCAGAAAAAATGCACCAAGCCCAGGTAAGCCTTTTCCCAGGTTTGGGACTTGCTATCAAGCATTAGCGCTTCCCTCCTCCCTACTCAGGCATCCATTTTAAATGATCAGAAATTGAGCTGCAATGAAGCCATTAGGAGAAGAGCAAGCCCCTCCTAGAATCAGAGTTCCTCCAACTTCACACTCTGTGAACAACCGTTAAATCCTTAAAGTTCAAAAACACTCGCCTACAATAGTTAGGAATTGAATACTTAGCTCACACAAAGAAATGATGACCTTCCCCTAGATTCAGCAAATGCTGGGTTTATGTCTTCTCTGGGGTGAAGGGAGTGTGGTAAGTGAGAGGAATCTTTGACTGAACTTGAATATGTACTAGGCCTCAGTTTTTCAACACAGTATATGTAAATATTATGTCAGATAGTGATCTGAATTGTAAAAGTCGTGAAAGACTTTAAAGAATCAGGTTTGGTGGACCGTCTTTCTCTTCAGCCCAGCGCCGGGTGCACGATATTTTGGGGGTGCACACTTGGTTGTGTTAAATTGCTTTACCCAACATGATCGGATGATTAAGCGTTCTCATCACTGATAGAAGAACACCTGATTTTCAATAGCCTAGCATAGCTGCAGCAGGGTTCTCATAGCTAAAATGCCTGTAGGTGCTTTTGGAATCAAGCCTAAATGTATATATTTTGTTTGGTTTTTCTTGTACTTTAGTAGAGAGGATTGTTACACCTTGAAATGCCAACATTGACCAGTATGTTTCATTGGGAGTATAGGGCACAACATGCACAACTGAAACACAGGTTCTCAGTTATTTCATAGTTTCAATAGGTACTTCATTGTTCCTGTTGCTTTTGGAGGCTTCAACAGTAAAGAGTTGACATGCCCCTTCAACATTTAGGACTGTGATTTTATTTTCTATCTGTCTACATTTTGCTTAGAGCTGACATAATGTTACAAAAATTGACAAGTCTGACTTCTTGGTAAATTTAGTAAGTTTCAAACACTAATTTATTTTCATATAAATCCAAAACACGTAAATCATTTCTATTAAAATTATTAAAAACTTCAACTGGGATATCAACACAATGTCAAAACTGGAGTCTTCGGACAATCTCTCCAACCATGGCTTTATAGAAATCAGAGCTAAACAAACATCACATTTCTGTGAATTACATCTGGAAAATGTTGATTTATCGATGCCCAGTTGGCAGAGAACCAGTGCAACCTGCGCTCACTCCCTCCCATGTACACAGCAATGTAAACTTCCACTCACCCAGCCCTTGGCACAGGACAGTTTCCGAAGAGTGGTCTGTTACTTCCAAGACAGGATGAGGCCTCAGAAATCCTGGAAGCAGGAGAAGGCAAAGTAGGGAATGGAAATCGGTGCAGGATATGACCTCTGCAGATGGAGCAGAAAAAGTTAAACTCTGTTTTAATTGGACGCACACTCTCAAGCGGACAGCACACATGGGACTGTAGGTAATTCGCTGAGTGTTAGAAGAGTGCACAGCAGATTCTTGGCTGACATAACTCATAGAAATCAGCACAAAATATCCCCACAATGGATTCTGAGACCAAGATCCGATCAGAAAATTTTGAGCTAGCAGAGGTAGCAGATAATGAGATATAGAGCTACAGATAATGGCACACGCTGAGTCTCAGGGATCTGGAGTGCATTGTGGGTTGTGGTGGGTTATATCAAGAGAGCATACCGACCTGTTACCCCAGTAAGAAAGCAACCACATTGCCTTGTGTGGTTGAGTTTTTTGATATGTGCCATGGCCACGTCCACTGCATTTTGCAGGCCCAGGATCAATTTGGCATTTTGCCAATAGAGCACGTGTGGGGCTGAAACAGAGAAGCCGTGCATCTGGTCTGAGGGATTTAGTGGCCCTTGGGTTTGAAATCACTATTAAAAGCTTTAGGTTCTGCTACAGTCATAACCTGGACAGGGATTACGGGTTGGTTTGAGGAAGAGTATTCGGTACAGAACTGTGGTTGCATTCGTGCACCCATGACCCAAGGATGAGGGATCAAGAATGAGTGGTCAAAGTCCACAACGTGAGAAGTTGAAGCATTTCCTTCAGCATTATCTCTCAAATGCAGATGCTACATTTTGGGTGGCACAGACATGTTACTGCCCAGAGGACACAAAGTTCGGTCTGCGGGGTCATTTCTGCAAGCCCTGATATATGACATCCATACATATGTTTCCACTGGTGTTTCGGGAGACAGAGAATCTCTGGTAAGAACTGGTAACATTGGGACATTCCCATGGCAATAGAAAGCACAAGCGCACTCTCAGTTTTCTGTTTTGGAAAGACTCCAATAAGACATACAGCAAAATGTCGAGCTGAAAACTATTAAGCTTCATTTCCAGAAGAGGAAGTGTACTCTGCACTTTCAGAATTGTGAGGTTAGTGCAATAAAACGAAGTTTTACTAATTGAAATAATATGGTGTGCTCATCAAAACAAAGGCAACACCATCAATTAGAGATATACCACACATAACACACAGGAACAGGACATGGCATCAATGCCTAGGGAAAATTGTCCTCACAGAAATATCATGGAACTTTGTACACGCAATGGTCTAAAATTTTCACTTAACAAAGCCCTATAAATCTATATTAGATACCTGATATTACTTGACAAGTAGAGATAAAGAAGTATAGTAAAACAAACAGGAAGTACCATTTTCAGTTCCAAAGAGTTTGAAGGCACAAAAAATAAGCTTTCAAACATCTAGACTGCAAAACGCTACCAGAGCATGTAGTGAAAACTCAGGTGAGGAAAACATGAAGTACAACAGTGTCTCAGAATCACAAAAGGCAGTATACCAGGAAAGGTGAATAGAAACTCTAAAAACATGGCATATAATATTAGAAAACCCAAGGATGAGACAATACCAGGGCTAAAGTCAGTCCAAAGCAGACTTGAGAATGCAGACGGACTCGTGAAAGTCTGTGAAGACAGGGTAAAAGAAATACCTCGATCAGAAGAAGACATAGGAAAAGAAATGCAAACCAATGCAAACATTGCTGTTGTAGCCTGGGTTAAGAAACAGCATGAAAGATTATGATTCGTAAGTGTCCCAGATGGAAAAGCAAGATTAACAAAAAAACCCTGAATATCTAATTGTAGGAAAGTCAGACTGAAACATGCTAAAACTCAAGAAAGAATCATCTATACGATTTCAGGAACTACACAGCGTCCCATGGAGGTGGAATCCCAATAGAACTAATTGCAGCTGTATAATTCAAATCAACAAAGTTCATGATCACCCCAGTGATTTAAAATGCATCTAGAGGAAAGCAATATAGTCACAACAGAACCTCCAGAAGGGTTTCAGCTCATATCTCGCCAGAAATATTGCAGAACAGGGAGGAGTGCAGTGAAATAGGCCATAACCTGAATGAGAAAAAGCTGTAATCATGGGTAGCCTATGCCACATTCTGGCCATTTCTATTAACGGCAGAGCTAGGGAAATTCACAGACCAGCAAATCTTAAAAGAATTCAACAGTTCAAAATTTATCCTAAAGGAAAGTTTAAGAATTCTACCCTGAATAGAAAAGTAGCAAGTTGAAATGGAAATAAGAAAAACCATTATTGGAAATGCAAGAAGAGCGTGAGTTACAAACAAGAAACATGAAGAAGGCAAGGAGGACATCAAAGCCATAAGATGGGAGAGGGTAGCAGTAAATATAGGTGATTTTAAACTCTATCTTAAGTGATTCACATATATGACTCTCTGAAGCAAACCGAGTGATGCATGAATTAATGTGTTTGCAAAACCAACAACAAGCAAACAAACCAACAATCAAACAAACAAACAGACACCAAAACGGTTCGTTTGGCTGACATATACCAAAGAAACCATGAGTATTCAAAACAAAATACTCAAAGTGATATCAAGGTTCATTCAGCATGCATCGACCCAGTATCGCAGTTTAAATGTACTCAATACACTTGTATTCAGAACACAGACGCGTGCATTAATATTCATAAATATTGATTCAAAGAGCATATCGTGACCTAACACAAATGACGATTTTGAATAAGTTTTGGTCACAGTCCGTGATATAGTCTTACAATTTTTCCAACAGCAAGAATGAATGCAATATTCTAACCTAAGTAGAGAAATAAATGCATAAGCCTATAACAAAGACAATTAGCTCTGCAAAACAGTACTAAGAACAAACGAGACAGACAGTAAAGTGCACATTGGGATTGGTTTCATTTCTCGGAATTTCAGCCCCCATGAAACAAATGGATCCATTTTCTGAGAGCGTGGGTGTTTCAGCAGAAAGCAACAGATGGATATGTTTTCTGGGTGAATGGATATAACACAAACATGAGTTTCACTTAATGCTGTCTCTAAGTACTGTGAGCGGTTAGAAAGTTTCAAGACGTGTGAAACCATAAACACAAAATGGACACATTTCCCTCCGTTTTTACTGTATATACAGATCTGAACCAAAGGATACAGGGAAGATAAAAGGACAATGGCACCCTAGTGGATAGAATCACATTTAACTTAGGAACCTCTCGTTTGATGCAGCCCCTCTCCCAACAGTGACTATATTCAGCAACAATTGGGGATGGCAGTTACCGGTTGGATTTCAGGTGGAATCTTGGTGTGTACCGCGAGGCTTGTTGTGGCTGGTGGATCCAAAGTAACTGGGCAGAATTCTGTGGGTGGATCAGTGTGATAGATGGGCTGCCAACCTTTGTGGATATTGGCTTATGTCTTTTGTTCGGGACGCTGTGTAAGTTCGAGATATTGCTGCTGCCCAAAGACCTAAGTTCACGGGTAAGTTTCCAGAACCTGAAAGGGCAGACAGTGGACGATCTGCCTGTCATCAACTTACTGGTGAGGCTCCGAGGTACTTTCATACTTGCCCAGTCCTGTTGAAGTCGACTTTATGGGAGACACGAAGAGAAGCTGGCAGAAAAGCTGGCTGCACGGATTGAGGAGAGATGCGAACATATTGATGAGAGTTGTTCCGCTACAATGGAGAATACTGGCATGGAGACATCTGTAGAGAATACCAGGCTCGAAAGACATTCATGAGACCTACTGAACTACTGTGATACTGGCAGAAACTTTCGCAATGTTTACATGCACTTCAGAAAGTCACTCAATTCACTGCTCCAAAAACGGCTCCAAGATTCCTGATGTCTAAAAGACAAGAGATGGCAGAGATGATAAAAGCGCTCATGTTCTTTAAGAGGACATGGGAATCCAAAGGTCCCAAGGGGCATTTACAATCCATTCAGAAAAAATGCACCAAGCCCAGGTAAGCCATTTCCCAGGTTTGGGCCTTGCTATCAAGCACTTGCTCTTCCCTACCCTCCACTCAGACATCCATTTTAAAGGATCAGAACCTGAGCTGCAATGAAGCCAGTCGGAGAAGAGCAAGCCCCTCCTAGAATCAGAGTTCCTCCTACTTCACACTCTGTGAACAACAGTGAACTCCTTAAAGGTCAAATACTCTCGCCTACAATAGTTAGGAATTGAATACTTAGCTCACACAAAGAAATGATGACCTTCCCCTAGATTCAGCAAATGCTGGGTTTATGTCTTGTCTGGGGTGAAGGGAGTGTGGTAAGTGAGAGGAATCTTTGACTGAACGTGAAAATGTACTACGCCTCAGTTTTTCAAGACAGTATAGGTAAATATTATGTCAGATAGGGACCTGAACTCTAAAAGTCGTGAAAGACTTTAAAGAAACAGGTTTGGTGGACCGTCTTTCTCTTCAGCCAAGCGCCGGGTGCACGATATTTTGGAGGTGCAGACTTGGTTGTGTTAAATTGCTTTACCCAACATGATAGGATGATTAAGCATTCTCATCACTGATAGAAGAACACCTGTTTTTCAATAGCCTAGCATAGCTGCAGCAGGGTTCTCATAGCTAAAATGCCTGTATGTGCTTTTGGAATCAAGCCTAAATGTATATATTTTGTTTGGATTTTCTTGTACTTTAGTAGAGAGGATTGTTACACCTTGAAATGCCAACATTGGCCAGTAAGTATCATTGGGAGTATAGGGCACAACATGCACAACTGAAACCCAGGTTCTCAGTTATTTCATAGTTTCAATAGGTACTTCATTGTTCCTGTTGCTGTTGGAGGCTTCAACAGTAAAGAATTGACATGTCCCCTTCAACATTTTGGACTGTGATTTTGTTTTCTATCTGTGTACATTTTGCTTAGATCTGACATAATTTTACAAAAATTGACAAGTCTGACTTCTAGGTAAATTTAGTAAGTTTCAAACACTAAATTATTTTCATATAATTCCAAAACATGTAAATCATTTCTATTAAAATTCTTAAAAACTGCAACTGTGTTATCAACACAATGTCAAATATGGAGTCTTCGGACAAACCCTCCAACCATGGCTTTATATAAATCAGAGCTAAACAAACATCACATTTCTGTGAATTACATCTGGAAAATGTTGATTTATCGATGCCCAGTTGGCAGAGAACCAGTGCAACCTGCGCTCACTCCCTTCCATGTACACAGCAATGTAAACTTCTACTCACCCAGCCCTTGGCACAGGACAGTTACCGAAGAGTGGTCTGTTACTTCCAAGACAGGATGAGGCCTCAGAAATCCTGGAAGCAGGAGAAGGCAAAGTAGAGAATGGAAATCGGTGCAGGATCTGACCTCTGCAGATGGAGCAGCAAAGGTGAAACTCTGTTTTAATTGGACGCACACTCTCAAGCGGACAGCACACATGGGACTGTAGGTAATGCGCTGAGTGTTAGAAGAGTGCACAGCAGATGCTTGGCTGACATAACTCATAGAAATCAGCACAAAATATCCCCACAATGGATTCTGAGACCAAGATCCGATCTGAAAAATTTGAGCGAGCAGAGGTAGCAGAAAATGAGGTATAGAGCTACAGATAATGGCACACGCTGAGTCTCAGGGATCTGGAGTGCATTGTGGGTTGTGGTGGGTTATATCAAGAGAGCATACCGACCTGTTACCCCAGTAAGAAAGCAACCACATTGCCTTGTGTGGTTGAGTTTTTCGATATGTGCCATGGCCACGTCCACTGCATCTTGCAGGCCCAGGATCAATTTGGCATTTTGCCAATAGAGCACGTGTGGGGCTCAAACAGAGAAGCCGTGCATCTGATCTGAGGGATTTAGTGGCCCTTGGGTATGAAATCAGTATTAAAAGATTTAGGATCTTCTACAGTCATAACCTGGACAGGGATTATGGGTTGGTTTGAGGAAGAGTATTCGGTACAGAACTGTGGTTGCATTCGTGCACCCATGACCCAAGGATGAGGGATCAAGGATGAGTGGTCAAAGTCCACAACGTGAGAAGTTGAAGCATTTCCTTCAGCATTATCTCCCAAATGCAGATGCTACATTTTGGGTGGCACTGACATTGTACTGCCCAGTGGACACAAAGTTCGGTCTGCGGGGTCATTTCAGCAAGCCCTGATGTATGACATCCATACATATGTTTCCACTGGTGTTTCGGTAGACAGAGAAACTCTGGTAAGAACTGGTAACATTGGGACATTCCCATGGCAATAGAAAGCACAAGCGCACTCTCAGTTTGCTGTTTTGGAAAGACTCCAATATGACGTACAGCAAAATGCCGAGCTGAAAAATATTAAGCTTCATTTCCAGAAGAGGAAGTGTACTCTGCACTTTCAGAATTGTGAGGTTAGTGCAATAAAACGAAGTTTTTCTAATTGAAATAATATGGTGTGCTCATCACAACAAAGGCAACACCATCAATTAGAGATATACCAGACAAAACACACAGGAACAGGACATGGCATCAATGCCTTGGGAAAATTGTCCTCACAGAATTATCATGGAACTTCGTACACCCAATGGTCTAAAATTTTCACTTAACAAAGCCCTATAAATCTATATTACATACCTGATATTACTTGACCAGTAGAGATAAAGAAGTATAGTAAAACAAACAGGAAGTACCATTTTCAGTTCCAAAGATTTTGAAGGCACAAAAAATAAGCTTTCAAACATCTAGACAGCAAAACGCTACCAGAGCATGTAGTGAAATCTCAGGTGAGGAAAACATGAAGTACAATAGTGTCTCAGAATCACAAAAGGCAGTATACCAGGAAAGGTGAATAGAAACTCTAAAAACGTGGCATATAATATCAGAAAACCCAAGGATGAGACAATACCAGGGCTAAAGTCAGTCCAAAGCAGACTTGAGAATGCTGACGGACTCGTGAAAGACTGTGAATTCAGGGTAACAGAAATCCCTCGATCAGAAGAAGACATAGGAAAAGAAGTGCAAACCAATGCAAACATTGCTGTTGTAGCCTGGGTTAAGAAACAGCATGAAAGATTATGATTTGTAAGAGTCCCAGATGGAAAAGCAAGATTAACAAAAAAAACCCTGAATAGATAATTGTAGGATAGTTAGACTGAAACTTGCTGAAAGACAAGAAAGTAACATCTATACGATTTCAGGAACTACACAGCGTCCCAAGGAGGTGGAATCCCAATAGACGTAATTGCAGCTGTATTATTCAAATCAACAAAGTTCATGATCACCCCAGTGATTTAAAATGCATCTAGAGGAAAGCATTATAGTCACAACAGAACCTCCAGAAAGGTTACAGCTCATATCTCGGCAGAAATATTGCAGAACAGGGAGGAGTGCAATGAAATAGGCCATAACCTGAATGAGAAAAAGCTGTAATCATGGGTAGCCTATGCCACATGCTGGCCATTTCTATTAACGGCAGAGCTAGGGAAATTCACAGACCAGCAAATCTTAAAAGGATTCAACAGTTCAAAATTTATCCTAAAGGAAAGTTTGAGAATTCTACCCTGAATAGAAAAGTAGCAAGTTGAAATGGAAATAAGAAAAACCATTATTGGAAATGCAAGAAGAGCGTGAGTTACAAACAAGAAACAAGAAGAAGGCAACGAGGACATCAAAGCCATAAGATGGGAGAGGGTAGCAGTAAATAATGGTGATTTTAAACTCTATCTTAAGTGATTCACATGTATGACTCTCTGATTGAAGCAAACGGAGTGATGCATGAATTAATGTGTTAGCAAAACCAACAACAAGCAAACAAACCAACAATCAAACAAACAAACAGACACCAAAAGGGTTCGGTTGGCTGACATGTACCAAAGAAACCATGAGTATTCAAAACAAAATACTCAAAGTGATATCAAGGTTCATTCAGCATGCATCGATCCAGTATCGCAGCTTAAATGTACTCAATACACTTGTATTCAGAACACAGACGCGTGCATTAATATTCATAAATATTGATTCAAAAGAGCATATCGTGACCTAACACAAATGACGATTTTGAATAAGTTTTGGTCACAGTCCGTGATATAGTCTTACAATTTTTCCAACAGCAAGAATGAATGCAATATTCTAACCTAAGTAGAGAAATAAATGCATAAGCCTATAACAAAGACAATTAGCTCTGCAAAACTGTACTAAGAACAAACGAGACAGACAGTAAAGTGCACATTGGGATTGGTTTCATTTCTCGGAATTTCAGCCCCCATGAAACAAATGGATCCATTTTCTGAGAGCGTGGGTGTTTCAGCAGAAAGCAACAGATGGATATGTTTTCTGGGTGAATGGATATAACACAAACATGAGTTTCCCTTAGTGCTGTCTCTAAGTACTGTGAGCTGTTAGAAAGTTTCAAGACGTGTGAAACCATAAACACAAAATGGACACATTTCCCTCCGTTTTTACTGTATATACAGATCTGAACCAAAGGATTCAGGGAAAATAAAACGACAATGGCACCCTAGTGGATAGAATCACATTTAATTTAGGAACCTGTCGTTTGATGCAGCCCCTCTCCCAACACTGACTATATTCAGCAACAATTGGGGATGGCAGTTACCGGTTGGATTTCAGGTGGAATCTTGGTGTGTACCGCGAGGCTTGTTGTGGCTGGTGGATCCAATGTAACTGGGCAGAATTCTGTGGGTGGATCAGTGTGATGGATGGGCTGCCAACCTTTGTGGATATTGGCTTAGGTCTTTTGTTCGGGACGCTGTGTAAGTTCGAGATATTGCTGCTGCCCAAAGACCTAAGTTCACGGGTAAGTTTCCAGAACCTGAAAGGGCAGACAGTGGACGATCTGCCTGTCATCAACTTACTGGTGAGGCTCCGAGGTACTTTCATACTTGCCCAGTCCTGTTGAAGTCGACTTTATGGGAGACACGAAGAGAAGCTGGCAGAAAAGCTGGCTGCACGGATTGAGGAGAGATGCGAACATATTGATGAGAGTTGTTCCGCTACAATGGAGGATACCGGCATGGAGACATCTGTAGAGAATACCAGGCTCGAAAGACATTCATGAGACCTACTGAACTACTGTGATACTGGCAGAAACTTTCGCAGTGTTTACATGCACTTCAGAAAGTCACTCAATTCACTGCTCCAAAAACGGCTCCAAGATTCCTGATGTCTAAAAGACAAGAGATGGCAGAGATGATAAAAGTGCTCATGTTCTTTAAGAGGTCATGGGAATCCAAAGGTCCCAAGGGGCATTTACAATCCATTCAGAAAAAATGCACCAAGCCCAGGTAAGCCATTTCCCAGGTTTGGGCCTTGCTATCAAGCACTTGATCTTCCCTCCCCTCCACTCAGACATCCATTTTAAAGGATCAGAACCTGAGCTGCAATGAAGCCAGTCGGAGAAGAGCAAGCCCCTCCTAGAATCAGAGTGCCTCCTACTTCACACTCTGTGAACAACAGTGAAATCCTTAAAGGTCAAATACTCTCACCTACAATAGTTAGGAATTGAATACTTAGCTCACACAAAGAAATGATGACCTTCCCCTAGATTCAGCAAATGCTGGGTTTATGTCTTGTCTGGGGTGAAGGGAGTGTGGTAAGTGAGAGGAATCTTTGACTGAACTTGAATATGTACTAGGCCTAAGTTTTTCAACAAAGTATATGTAAATATTATGTCAGATAGTGATCTTAATTGTAAAAGTCGTGAAAGTATTTAAAGAAACAGGTTTGGTGGACCGTCTTTCTCTTCAGCCAAGCGCCGGGTGCACGATATTTTGGGGGTGCAGACTTGGTTGTGTTAAATTGCTTTACCCAACATGATAGGATGATTAAGCGTTCTCATCACTGATAGAAAAACACCTGTTTTTCAATAGCCTAGCATAGCTGCAGCAGGGTTCTCATAGCTAAAATGCCTGTATGTGCTTTTGGAATCAAGCCTAAATGTATATATTTTGTTTGGATATTCTTGTACTTTAGTAGAGAGGATTGTTACACCTTGAAATGCCAACATTGGCCAGTAAGTGTCATTGGGAATATAGGGCACAACATGCACAACTGAAACCCAGGTTCTCAGTTATTTCATAGTTTCAATAGGTACTTCATTGTTCCTGTTGCTGTTGGAGGCTTCAACAGTAAAGTATTGACATGTCCCCTTCAACATTTTGGACTGTGATTTTGTTTTCTATCTGTCTACAATTTGCTTAGAGCTGACATAATGTTACAAAAATTGACAAGTCTGACTTCTAGGTAAATTTAGTAAGTTTCAAACACTAATTTATTTTCATATAAATCCAAAACATGTAAATCATTTCTATTAAAATTCTTAAAAACTGCAACTGTGTTATCAACACAATGTCAAATTTGGAGTCTTCGGACAATCCCTTCAACCATGGCTTTATAGAAATCAGAGCTAAACAAACATCACATTTCTGTGAATTACATCTGGAAAATGTTGATTTATCGATGCCCAGTTGGCAGAGAACCAGTGCAACCTGCGCTCACTCCCTTCCATGTACACAGCAATGTAAACTTCTACTCACCCAGCCCTTGGCACAGGACAGTTACCGAAGAGTGGTCTGTTACTTCCAAGACAGGATGAGGCCTCAGAAATTCTGGAAGCAGGAGAAGCAAAGTAGAGAATGGAAATCGGTGCAGGATCTGACCTCTGCAGATGGAGCAGCAAAGGTGAAACTCTGTTTTAATTGGACGCACTCTCTCAAGTGGACAGCACACATGGGAATGTAGGTAATGCGCTGAGTGTTCGAAGAGTGCACAGCAGATGCTTGGCTGACATAACTCATAGAAATCAGCACAAAATATCCCCACAATGGATTCTGAGACCAAGATCCGATCTGAAAAATTTGAGCTAGCAGAGGTAGCAGAAAATGAGGTATAGAGCTACAGATAATGGCACACGCTGAGTCTCAGGGATCTGGAGTGCATTGTGGGTTGTGGTGGGTTATATGAAGAGAGCATACCGACCTGTTACCCCAGTAAGAAAGCAACCACATTGCCTTGTGTGGTTGAGTTTTTCGATATGTGCCATGGCCACGTCCACTGCATCTTGCAGGCCCAGGATCAATTTGGCATTTTGCCAATAGAGTATGTGTGGGGCTCAAACAGAAAAGCCGTGCATCTGGTCTGAGGGATTTAGTGGCCCTTGGGTATGAAATCACTATTAAAAGCTTTAGGATCTGCTACAGTCATAACCTCAACAGGGATTACGGGTTGGTTTGAGGAAGAGTATTCGGTACAGAACTGTGGTTGCATTCGTGCACACATGACCCAAGGATGAGGGATCAAGGATGATGGTCAAAGTCCACAACGTGAGAAGTTGAAGCATTTCCTTCAGCATTATCTCCCAAATGCAGATGCTACATTTTGGGTGGCACTGACATGGTACTGCCCAGAGGACACAAAGTTCGGTCTGCGGGGTCATTTCAGCAAGCCCTGATGTATGACATCCATACATATGTTTCCACTGGTGTTTCGGTAGACAGAGAAGCTCTGGTAAGAACTGGTAACATTGGGACATTCCCATGGCAATAGAAAGCACAAGCGCACTCTCAGTTTGCTGTTTTGGAAAGACTCCAATATGATGTACAGCAAAATGCCGAGCTGAAAACTATTAAGCTTCATTTCCAGAAGAGGAAGTGTACTCTGCACTTTCAGAATTGTGAGGTTAGTGCAATAAAACGAAGTTTTTCTAATTGAAATAATATGGTGTGCTCATCACAACAAAGGCAACACCATCAATTAGAGATATACCAGACAAAACACACAGGAACAGGACATGGCATCAATGCCTAGGGAAAATTGTCCTCACAGAATTATCATGGAACTTCGTACACCCAATGGTCTAAAATTTTCACTTAACAAAGCCCTATAAATCTATATTAGATACCTGATATTACTTGACCAGTAGAGATAAAGAAGTATAGTAAAACAAACAGGAAGTACCATTTTCAGTTCCAAAGATTTTGAAGGCCCAAAAAATAAGCTTTCAAACATCTAGACTGCAAAACGCTACCAGAGCATGTAGTGAAATCTCAGGTGAGGAAAACATGAAGTACAATAGTGTCTCAGAATCACAAAAGGCAGTATACCAGGAAAGGTGAATAGAAACTCTAAAAACGTGGCATATAATATCAGAAAACCCAAGGATGAGACAATACCAGGGCTAAAGTCAGTCCAAAGCAGACTTGAGAATGCAGACGGACTCGTGAAAGACTGTGAATTCAGGGTAACAGAAATCCCTCGATCAGAAGAAGACATAGGAAAAGAAGTGCAAACCAATGCAAACATTGCTGTTGTAGCCTGGGTTAAGAAACAGCATGAAAGATTATGATTTGTAAGAGTCCCAGATGGAAAAGCAAGATTAACAATAAAACCCTGAATAGATAGTTGTAGGATAGTTAGACTGAAACTTGCTGAAAGACAAGAAAGAATCATCTATACGATTTCAGGAACTACACACCATCCCAAGGAGGTGGAATCCCAATAGACGTAATTGCAGCTGTATAATTCAAATCAACAAAGTTCAAGATCACCCCAGTGATTTAAAATGCATCTAGAGGAAAGCATTATAGTCACAACAGAACCTCCAGAAGGGTTTCAGCTCATATCTCGCCAGAAATATTGCAGAACAGGGAGGAGTGCAATGAAATAGGCCATAACCTGAATGAGAAAAAGCTGTAATCATGGGTAGCCTATGCCACATGCTGGCCATTTCTATTAACGGCAGAGCTAGGGAAATTCACAGACCAGCAAATCTTGAAAGAATTCAATAGTTCAAAATTTATCCTAAAGGAAAGATTGAGAATTCTACCCTGAATAGAAAAGTAGCAAGTTGAAATAGAAATAAGAAAAACCATTATTGGAAATGCAAGAAGAGCGTGAGTTACAAACAAGAAACAAGAAGAAGGCAATGAGGTCATCAAAGCCATAAGATGGGAGAGGGTAGCAGTAAATAATTGTGATTTTAAACTCTATCATAAGTGATTCACATATATGACTCTATGATTGAAGCAAACGGAGTGATGCATGAATTAATGTGTTTGCAAAACCAACAACAAGCAAACAAACCAACAATCAAACAAACAAACAGACACCAAAAGGGTTCGGTTGGCTGACATGTACCAAAGAAACCATGAGTATTCAAAACAAAATACTCAAAGTGATATCAAGGTTCATTCAGCATGCATCGACCCAGTATCGCAGCTTAAATGTACTCAATACACTTGTATTCAGAACACAGACGCGTGCATTAATATTCATAAATATTGATTCAAAAGAGCATATCGTGACCTAACACAAATGCCGATTTTGAATAAGTTTTGGTCACAGTCCGTGATATAGTCTTACAATTTTTCCAACAGCAAGAATGAATGCAATATTCTAAACTAAGTAGAGAAATAAATGCATAAACCTATAACAAAGACAATTAGCTCTGCAAAACTGTACTAAGAACAAACGAGACAGACAGTAAAGTGCACATTGGGATTGGTTTCATTTCTCGGAATTTCAGCCCCCATGAAACAAATGGATCCATTTTCTGAGAGCGTGGGTGTTTCAGCAGAAAGCAACAGATGGATATGTTTTCTGGGTGAATGGATATAACACAAACATGAGTTTCACTTAATGCTGTCTCTAAGTACTGTGAGCGGTTAGAAAGTTTCAAGACGTGTGAAACCATAAACACAAAATGGACACATTTCCCTCCGTTTTTACTGTATATACAGATCTGAACCAAAGGATACAGGGAAGATAAAAGGACAATGGCACCCTAGTGGATAGAATCACATTTAACTTAGGAACCTCTCGTTTGATGCAGCCCCTCTCCCAACACTGACTATATTCAGCAACAATTGGGGATGGCAGTTACCGGTTGGATTTCAGGTGGAATCTTGGTGTGTACCGCGAGGCTTGTTGTGGCTGGTGGATCCAAAGTAACTGGGCAGAATTCTGTGGGTGGATCAGTGTGATAGATGGGCTGCCAACCTTTGTGGATATTGGCTTAGGTCTTTTGTTCGGGACGCTGTGTAAGTTCGAGATATTGCTGCTGCCCAAAGACCTAAGTTCACGGGTAAGTTTCCAGAACCTGAAAGGGCAGACAGTGGACGATCTGCCTGTCATCAACTTACTGGTGAGGCTCCGAGGTACTTTCATACTTGCCCAGTCCTGTTGAAGTCGACTTTATGGGAGACACGAAGAGAAGCTGGCAGAAAAGCTGGCTGCATGGATTGAGGAGAGATGCGAACATATTGATGAGAGTTGTTCCGCTACAATGGAGAATACTGGCATGGAGACATCTGTAGAGAATACCAGGCTCGAAAGACATTCATGAGACCTACTGAACTACTGTGATACTGGCAGAAACTTTCGCAGTGTTTACATGCACTTCAGAAAGTCACTCAATTCACTGCTCCAAAAACGGCTCCAAGATTCCTGATGTCTAAAAGACAAGAGATGGCAGAGATGATAAAAGCGCTCAAGTTCTTTAAGAGGACATGGGAATCCAAAGGTCCCAAGGGGCATTTACAATCCATTCAGAAAAAATGCACCAAGCCCAGGTAAGCCATTTCCCAGGTTTGGGCCTTGCTATCAAGCACTTGCTCTTCCCTCCCCTCCACTCAGACATCCATTTTAAAGGATCAGAACCTGAGCTGCAATGAAGCCAGTCGGAGAAGAGCAAGCCCCTCCTAGAATCAGAGTTCCTCCTACTTCACACTCTGTGAACAACAGTGAACTCCTTAAAGGTCAAATACTCTCGCCTACAATAGTTAGGAATTGAATACTTAGCTCACACAAAGAAATGATGACCTTCCCCTAGATTCAGCAAATGCTGGGTTTATGTCTTGTCTGGGGTGAAGGGAGTGTGGTAAGTGAGAGGAATCTTTGACTGAACGTGAAAATGTACTACGCCTCAGTTTTTCAAAACAGTATAGGTAAATATTATGTCAGATAGGGACATGAACTCTAAAAGTCGTGAAAGACTTTAAAGAAACAGGTTTGGTGGACCGTCTTTCTCTTCAGCCAAGAGCCGGGTGCACGATATTTTGGAGGTGCAGACTTGGTTGTGTTAAATTGCTTTACCCAACATGATAGGATGATTAAGCATTCTCATCACTGATAGAAGAACACCTGTTTTTCAATAGCCTAGCATAGCTGCAGCAGGGTTCTCATAGCTAAAATGCCTGTATGTGCTTTTGGAATCAAGCCTAAATGTATATATTTTGTTTGGATTTTCTTGTACTTTAGTAGAGAGGATTGTTACACCTTGAAATGCCAACATTGGCCAGTAAGTATCATTGGGAGTATAGGGCACAACATGCACAACTGAAACCCAGGTTCTCAGTTATTTCATAGTTTCAATAGGTACTTCATTGTTCCTGTTGCTGTTGGAGGCTTCAACAGTAAAGAATTGACATGTCCCCTTCAACATTTTGGACTGTGATTTTGTTTTCTATCTGTGTACATTTTGCTTAGATCTGACATAATTTTACAAAAACTGACAAGTCTGACTTCTAGGTAAATTTAGTAAGTTTCAAACACTAAATTATTTTCATATAATTCCATAACATGTAAATCATTTCTATTAAAATTCTTAAAAACTGCAACTGTGTTATCAACACAATGTCAAATATGGAGTCTTCGGACAAACCCTCCAACCATGGCTTTATATAAATCAGAGCTAAACAAACATCACATTTCTGTGAATTACATCTGGAAAATGTTGATTTATCGATGCCCAGTTGGCAGAGAACCAGTGCAACCTGCGCTCACTCCCTTCCATGTACACAGCAATGTAAACTTCTACTCACCCAGCCCTTGGCACAGGACAGTTACCGAAGAGTGGTCTGTTACTTCCAAGACAGGATGAGGCCTCAGAAATCCTGGAAGCAGGAGAAGGCAAAGTAGAGAATGGAAATCGGTGCAGGATCTGACCTCTGCAGATGGAGCAGCAAAGGTGAAACTCTGTTTTAATTGGACGCACACTCTCAAGCGGACAGCACACATGGGACTGTAGGTAATGCGCTGAGTGTTAGAAGAGTGCACAGCAGATGCTTGGCTGACATAACTCATAGAAATCAGCACAAAATATCCCCACAATGGATTCTGAGACCAAGATCCGATCTGAAAAATTTGAGCGAGCAGAGGTAGCAGAAAATGAGGTATAGAGCTACAGATAATGGCACACGCTGAGTCTCAGGGATCTGGAGTGCATTGTGGGTTGTGGTGGGTTATATCAAGAGAGCATACCGACCTGTTACCCCAGTAAGAAAGCAACCACATTGCCTTGTGTGGTTGAGTTTTTCGATATGTGCCATGGCCACGTCCACTGCATCTTGCAGGCCCAGGATCAATTTGGCATTTTGCCAATAGAGCACGTGTGGGGCTCAAACAGAGAAGCCGTGCATCTGATCTGAGGGATTTAGTGGCCCTTGGGTATGAAATCAGTATTAAAAGATTTAGGATCTTCTACAGTCATAACCTGGACAGGGATTATGGGTTGGTTTGAGGAAGAGTATTCGGTACAGAACTGTGGTTGCATTCGTGCACCCATGACCCAAGGATGAGGGATCAAGGATGAGTGGTCAAAGTCCACAACGTGAGAAGTTGAAGCATTTCCTTCAGCATTATCTCCCAAATGCAGATGCTACATTTTGGGTGGCACTGACTTTGTACTGCCCAGTGGACACAAAGTTCGGTCTGCGGGGTCATTTCAGCAAGCCCTGATGTATGACATCCATACATATGTTTCCACTGGTGTTTCGGTAGACAGAGAAACTCTGGTAAGAACTGGTAACATTGGGACATTCCCATGGCAATAGAAAGCACAAGCGCACTCTCAGTTTGCTGTTTTGGAAAGACTCCAATATGACGTACAGCAAAATGCCGAGCTGAAAAATATTAAGCTTCATTTCCAGAAGAGGAAGTGTACTCTGCACTTTCAGAATTGTGAGGTTAGTGCAATAAAACGAAGTTTTTCTAATTGAAATAATATGGTGTGCTCATCACAACAAAGGCAACACCATCAATTAGAGATATACCAGACAAAACACACAGGAACAGGACATGGCATCAATGCCTTGGGAAAATTGTCCTCACAGAATTATCATGGAACTTCGTACACCCAATGGTCTAAAATTTTCACTTAACAAAGCCCTATAAATCTATATTACATACCTGATATTACTTGACCAGTAGAGATAAAGAAGTATAGTAAAACAAACAGGAAGTACCATTTTCAGTTCCAAAGATTTTGAAGGCACAAAAAATAAGCTTTCAAACATCTAGACAGCAAAACGCTACCAGAGCATGTAGTGAAATCTCAGGTGAGGAAAACATGAAGTACAATAGTGTCTCAGAATCACAAAAGGCAGTATACCAGGAAAGGTGAATAGAAACTCTAAAAACGTGGCATATAATATCAGAAAACCCAAGGATGAGACAATACCAAGGCTAAAGTCAGTCCAAAGCAGACTTGAGAATGCTGACGGACTCGTGAAAGACTGTGAATTCAGGGTAACAGAAATCCCTCGATCAGAAGAAGACATAGGAAAAGAAGTGCAAACCAATGCAAACATTGCTGTTGTAGTCTGGGTTAAGAAACAGCATGAAAGATTATGATTTGTAAGAGTCCCAGATGGAAAAGCAAGATTAACAAAAAAAACCCTGAATAGATAATTGTAGGATAGTTAGACTGAAACTTGCTGAAAGACAAGAAAGAAACATCTATACGATTTCAGGAACTACACAGCGTCCCAAGGAGGTGGAATCCCAATAGACGTAATTGCAGCTGTATTATTCAAATCAACAAAGTTCATGATCACCCCAGTGATTTAAAATGCATCTAGAGGAAAGCATTATAGTCACAACAGAACCTCCAGAAAGGTTACAGCTCATATCTCGGCAGAAATATTGCAGAACAGGGAGGAGTGCAATGAAATAGGCCATAACCTGAATGAGAAAAAGCTGTAATCATGGGTAGCCTATGCCACATGCTGGCCATTTCTATTAACGGCAGAGCTAGGGAAATTCACAGACCAGCAAATCTTAAAAGGATTCAACAGTTCAAAATTTATCCTAAAGGAAAGTTTGAGAATTCTACCCTGAATAGAAAAGTAGCAAGTTGAAATGGAAATAAGAAAAACCATTATTGGAAATGCAAGAAGAGCATGAGTTACAAACAAGAAACAAGAAGAAGGCAACGAGGACATCAAAGCCATAAGATGGGAGAGGGTAGCAGTAAATAATGGTGATTTTAAACTCTATCTTAAGTGATTCACATGTATGACTCTCTGATTGAAGCAAACGGAGTGATGCATGAATTAATGTGTTTGCAAAACCAACAACAAGCAAACAAACCAACAATCAAACAAACAAACAGACACCAAAAGGGTTCGGTTGGCTGACATGTACCAAAGAAACCATGAGTATTCAAAACAAAATACTCAAAGTGATATCAAGGTTCATTCAGCATGCATCGATCCAGTATCGCAGCTTAAATGTACTCAATACACTTGTATTCAGAACACAGACGCGTGCATTAATATTCATAAATATTGATTCAAAAGAGCATATCGTGACCTAACACAAATGCCGATTTTGAATAAGTTTTGGTCACAGTCCGTGATATAGTCTTACAATTTTTCCAACAGCAAGAATGAATGCAATATTCTAACCTAAGTAGAGAAATAAATGCATAAGCCTATAACAAAGACAATTAGCTCTGCAAAACTGTACTAAGAACAAACGAGACAGACAGTAAAGTGCACATTGGGATTGGTTTCATTTCTCGGAATTTCAGCCCCCATGAAACAAATGGATCCATTTTCTGAGAGCGTGGGTGTTTCAGCAGAAAGCAACAGATGGATATGTTTTCTGGGTGAATGGATATAACACAAACCTGAGTTTCCCTTAGTGCTGTCTCTAAGTACTGTGAGCGGTTAGAAAGTTTCAAGACGTGTGAAACCATAAACACAAAATGGACACATTTCCCTCCGTTTTTACTGTATATACAGATCTGAACCAAAGGATTCAGGGAAAATAAAACGACAATGGCACCCTAGTGGATAGAATCACATTTAATTTAGGAACCTGTCGTTTGATGCAGCCCCTCTCCCAACACTGACTATATTCAGCAACAATTGGGGATGGCAGTTACCGGTTGGATTTCAGGTGGAATCTTGGTGTGTACCGCGAGGCTTGTTGTGGCTGGTGGATCCAATGTAACTGGGCAGAATTCTGTGGGTGGATCAGTGTGATGGATGGGCTGCCAACCTTTGTGGATATTGGCTTAGGTCTTTTGTTCGGGACGCTGTGTATGTTCGAGATATTGCTGCTGCCCAAAGACCTAAGTTCACGGGTAAGTTTCCAGAACCTGAAAGGGCAGACAGTGGACGATCTGCCTGTCATCAACTTACTGGTGAGGCTCCGAGGTACTTTCATACTTGCCCAGTCCTGTTGAAGTCGACTTTATGGGAGACACGAAGAGAAGCTGGCAGAAAAGCTGGCTGCACGGATTGAGGAGAGATGCGAACATATTGATGAGAGTTGTTCCGCTACAATGGAGGATACCGGCATGGAGACATCTGTAGAGAATACCAGGCTCGAAAGACATTCATGAGACCTACTGAACTACTGTGATACTGGCAGAAACTTTCGCAGTGTTTACATGCACTTCAGAAAGTCACTCAATTCACTGCTCCAAAAATGGCTCCAAGATTCCTGATGTCTAAAAGACAAGAGATGGCAGAGATGATAAAAGTGCTCATGTTCTTTAAGAGGTCATGGGAATCCAAAGGTCCCAAGGGGCATTTACAATCCATTCAGAAAAAATGCACCAAGCCCAGGTAAGCCATTTCCCAGGTTTGGGCCTTGCTATCAAGCACTTGCTCTTCCCTCCCCTCCACTCAGACATCCATTTTAAAGGATCAGAACCTGAGCTGCAATGAAGCCAGTCGGAGAAGAGCAAGCCCCTCCTAGAATCAGAGTGCCTCCTACTTCACACTCTGTGAACAACAGTGAAATCCTTAAAGGTCAAATACTCTCGCCTACAATAGTTAGGAATTGAATACTTAGCTCACACAAAGAAATGATGACCTTCCCCTAGATTCAGCAAATGCTGGGTTTATGTCTTGTCTGGGGTGAAGGGAGTGTGGTAAGTGAGAGGAATCTTTGACTGAACTTGATTATGTACTAGGCCTAAGTTTTTCAACAAAGTATATGTAAATATTATGTCAGATAGTGATCTTAATTGTAAAAGTCGTGAAAGTTTTTAAAGAAACAGGTTTGGTGGACCGTCTTTCTCTTCAGCCAAGCGCCGGGTGCACGATATTTTGGGGGTGCAGACTTGGTTGTGTTAAATTGCTTTACCCAACATGATAGGATGATTAAGCGTTCTCATCACTGATAGAAGAACACCTGTTTTTCAATAGCCTAACATAGCTGCAGCAGGGTTCTCATAGCTAAAATGCCTGTATGTGCTTTTGGAATCAAGCCTAAATGTATATATTTTGTTTGGATATTCTTGTACTTTAGTAGAGAGGATTGTTACACCTTGAAATGCCAACATTGGCCAGTAAGTGTCATTGGGAATATAGGGCACAACATGCACAACTGAAACCCAGGTTCTCAGTTATTTCATAGTTTCAATAGGTACTTCATTGTTCCTGTTGCTGTTGGAGGCTTCAACAGTAAAGTATTGACATGTCCCCTTCAACATTTTGGACTGTGATTTTGTTTTCTATCTGTCTACAATTTGCTTAGAGCTGACATAATGTTACAAAAATTGACAAGTCTGACTTCTAGGTAAATTTAGTAAGTTTCAAACACTAATTTATTTTCATATAAATCCAAAACATGTAAATCATTTCTATTAAAATTCTTAAAAACTGCAACTGTGTTATCAACACAATGTCAAATTTGGAGTCTTCGGACAATCCCTTCAACCATGGCTTTATAGAAATCAGAGCTAAACAAACATCACATTTCTGTGAATTACATCTGGAAAATGTTGATTTATCGATGCCCAGTTGGCAGAGAACCAGTGCAACCTGCGCTCACTCGCTTCCATGTACACAGCAATGTAAACTTCTACTCACCCAGCCCTTGGCACAGGACAGTTACCAAAGAGTGGTCTGTTACTTCCAAGACAGGATGAGGCCTCAGAAATTCTGGAAGCAGGAGAAGGCAAAGTAGAGAATGGAAATCGGTGCAGGATCTGACCTCTGCAGATGGAGCAGCAAAGGTGAAACTCTGTTTTAATTGGACGCACTCTCTCAAGTGGACAGCACACATGGGAATGTAGGTAATGCGCTGAGTGTTCGAAGAGTGCACAGCAGATGCTTGGCTGACATAACTCATAGAAATCAGCACAAAATATCCCCACAATGGATTCTGAGACCAAGATCCGATCTGAAAAATTTGAGCTAGCAGAGGTAGCAGAAAATGAGGTATAGAGCTACAGATAATGGCACACGCTGAGTCTCAGGGATCTGGAGTGCATTGTGGGTTGTGGTGGGTTATATCAAGAGAGCATACCGACCTGTTACCCCAGTAAGAAAGCAACCACATTGCCTTGTGTGGTTGAGTTTTTCGATATGTGCCATGGCCACGTCCACTGCATCTTGCAGGCCCAGGATCAATTTGGCATTTTGCCAATAGAGCACGTGTGGGGCTCAAACAGAGAAGCCGTGCATCTGGTCTGAGGGATTTAGTGGCCCTTGGGTTTGAAATCACTATTAAAAGCTTTAGGATCTGCTACAGTCATAACCTGGACAGGGATTACGGGTTGGTTTGAGGAAGAGTATTCGGTACAGAACTGTGGTTGCATTCGTGCACACATGACCCAAGGATGAGGGATCAAGGATGAGTGGTCAAAGTCCACAACGTGAGAAGTTGAAGCATTTCCTTCAGCATTATCTCCCAAATGCAGATGCTACATTTTGGGTGGCACTGACATGGTACTGCCCAGAGGACACAAAGTTCGGTCTGCGGGGTCATTTCAGCAAGCCCTGATGTATGACATCCATACATATGTTTCCACTGGTGTTTCGGTAGACAGAGAAGCTCTGGTAAGAACTGGTAACATTGGGACATTCCCATGGCAATAGAAAGCACAAGCGCACTCTCAGTTTGCTGTTTTGGAAAGACTCCAATATGACGTACAGCAAAATGCCGAGCTGAAAACTATTAAGCTTCATTTCCAGAAGAGGAAGTGTACTCTGCACTTTCAGAATTGTGAGGTTAGTGCAATAAAACGAAGTTTTTCTAATTGAAATAATATGGTGTGCTCATCACAACAAAGGCAACACCATCAATTAGAGATATACCAGACAAAACACACAGGAACAGGACATGGCATCAATGCCTAGGGAAAATTGTCCTCACAGAATTATCATGGAACTTCGTACACCCAATGGTCTAAAATTTTCACTTAACAAAGCCCTATAAATCTATATTAGATACCTGATATTACTTGACCAGTAGAGATAAAGAAGTATAGTAAAACAAACAGGAAGTACCATTTTCAGTTCCAAAGATTTTGAAGGCCCAAAAAATAAGCTTTCAAACATCTAGACTGCAAAACGCTACCAGAGCATGTAGTGAAATCTCAGGTGAGGAAAACATGAAGTACAATAGTGTCTCAGAATCTCAAAAGGCAGTATACCAGGAAAGGTGAATAGAAACTCTAAAAACGTGGCATATAATATCAGAAAACCCAAGGATGAGACAATACCAAGGCTAAAGTCAGTCCAAAGCAGACTTGAGAATGCAGACGGACTCGTGAAAGACTGTGAATTCAGGGTAACAGAAATCCCTCGATCAGAAGAAGACATAGGAAAAGAAGTGCAAACCAATGCAAACATTGCTGTTGTAGCCTGGGTTAAGAAACAGCATGAAAGATTATGATTTGTAAGAGTCCCAGATGGAAAAGCAAGATTAACAATAAAACCCTGAATAGATAGTTGTAGGATAGTTAGACTGAAACTTGCTGAAAGACAAGAAAGAATCATCTATACGATTTCAGGAACTACACAGCGTCCCAAGGAGGTGGAATCCCAATAGACGTAATTGCAGCTGTATAATTCAAATCAACAAAGTTCATGATCACCCCAGTGATTTAAAATGCATCTAGAGGAAAGCATTATAGTCACAACAGAACCTCCAGAAGGGTTTCAGCTCATATCTCGCCAGAAATATTGCAGAACAGGGAGGAGTGCAATGAAATAGGCCATAACCTGAATGAGAAAAAGCTGTAATCATGGGTAGCCTATGCCACATGCTGGCCATTTCTATTAACGGCAGAGCTAGGGAAATTCACAGACCAGCAAATCTTGAAAGAATTCAACAGTTCAAAATTTATCCTAAAGGAAAGATTGAGAATTCTACCCTGAATAGAAAAGTAGCAAGTTGAAATGGAAATAAGAAAAACCATTATTGGAAATGCAAGAAGAGCGTGAGTTACAAACAAGAAACAAGAAGAAGGCAATGAGGTCATCAAAGCCATAAGATGGGAGAGGGTAGCAGTAAATAATTGTGATTTTAAACTCTATCATAAGTGATTCACATATATGACTCTATGATTGAAGCAAACGGAGTGATGCATGAATTAATGTGTTTGCAAAACCAACAACAAGCAAACAAACCAACAATCAAACAAACAAACAGACACCAAAAGGGTTCGGTTGGCTGACATGTACCAAAGAAACCATGAGTATTCAAAACAAAATACTCAAAGTGATATCAAGGTTCATTCAGCATGCATCGACCCAGTATCGCAGCTTAAATGTACTCAATACACTTGTATTCAGAACACAGACGCGTGCATTAATATTCATAAATATTGATTCAAAAGAGCATATCGTGACCTAACACAAATGCCGATTTTGAATAAGTTTTGGTCACAGTCCGTGATATAGTCTTACAATTTTTCCAACAGCAAGAATGAATGCAATATTCTAACCTAAGTAGAGAAATAAATGCATAAGCCTATAACAAAGACAATTAGCTCTGCAAAACTGTACTAAGAACAAACGAGACAGACAGTAAAGTGCACATTGGGATTGGTTTCATTTCTCGGAATTTCAGCCCCCATGAAACAAATGGATCCATTTTCTGAGAGCGTGGGTGTTTCAGCAGAAAGCAACAGATGGATATGTTTTCTGGGTGAATGGATATAACACAAACATGAGTTTCACTTAATGCTGTCTCTAAGTACTGTGAGCGGTTAGAAAGTTTCAAGACGTGTGAAACCATAAACACAAAATGGACACATTTCCCTCCGTTTTTACTGTATATACAGATCTGAACCAAAGGATACAGGGAAGATAAAAGGACAATGGCACCCTAGTGGATAGAATCACATTTAACTTAGGAACCTCTCGTTTGATGCAGCCCCTATCCCAACACTGACTATATTCAGCAACAATTGGGGATGGCAGTTACCGGTTGGATTTCAGGTGGAATCTTGGTGTGTACCGCGAGGCTTGTTGTGGCTGGTGGATCCAAAGTAACTGGGCAGAATTCTGTGGGTGGATCAGTGTGATAGATGGGCTGCCAACCTTTGTGGATATTGGCTTATGTCTTTTGTTCGGGACGCTGTGTAAGTTCGAGATATTGCTGCTGCCCAAAGACCTAAGTTCACGGGTAAGTTTCCAGAACCTGAAAGGGCAGACAGTGGACGATCTGCCTGTCATCAACTTACTGGTGAGGCTCCGAGGTACTTTCATACTTGCCCAGTCCTGTTGAAGTCGACTTTATGGGAGACACGAAGAGAAGCTGGCAGAAAAGCTGGCTGCACGGATTGAGGAGAGATGCGAACATATTGATGAGAGTTGTTCCGCTACAATGGAGAATACCGGCATGGAGACATCTGTAGAGAATACCAGGCTCGAAAGACATTCATGAGACCTACTGAACTACTGTGATACTGGCAGAAACTTTCGCAGTGTTTACATGCACTTCAGAAAGTCACTCAATTCACTGCTCCAAAAACGGCTCCAAGATTCCTGATGTCTAAAAGACAAGAGATGGCAGAGAGGATAAAAGCGCTCATGTTCTTTAAGAGGACATGGGAATCCAAAGGTCCCAAGGGGCATTTACAATCCATTCAGAAAAAATGCACCAAGCCCAGGTAAGCCATTTCCCAGGTTTGGGCCTTGCTATCAAGCACTTGCTCTTCCCTCCCCTCCACTCAGACATCCATTTTAAAGGATCAGAACCTGAGCTGCAATGAAGCCAGTCGGAGAAGAGCAAGCCCCTCCTAGAATCAGAGTTCCTCCTACTTCACACTCTGTGAACAACAGTGAACTCCTTAAAGGTCAAATACTCTCGCCTACAATAGTTAGGAATTGAATACTTAGCTCACACAAAGAAATGATGACCTTCCCCTAGATTCAGCAAATGCTGGGTTTATGTCTTGTCTGGGGTGAAGGGAGTGTGGTAAGTGAGAGGAATCTTTGACTGAACTTGATTATGTACTACGCCTCAGTTTTTCAAGACAGTATAGGTAAATATTATGTCAGATAGGGACCTGAACTCTAAAAGTCGTGAAAGACTTTAAAGAAACAGGTTTGGTGGACCGTCTTTCTCTTCAGCCAAGCGCCGGGTGCACGATATTTTGGGGGTGCAGACTTGGTTGTGTTAAATTGCTTTACCCAACATGATAGGATGATTAAGCATTCTCATCACTGATAGAAGAACACCTGTTTTTCAATAGCCTAGCATAGCTGCAGCAGGGTTCTCATAGCTAAAATGCCTGTATGTGCTTTTGGAATCAAGCCTAAATGTATATATTTTGTTTGGATTTTCTTGTACTTTAGTAGAGAGGATTGTTACACCTTGAAATGCCAACATTGGCCAGTAAGTATCATTGGGAGTATAGGGCACAACATGCACAACTGAAACCCAGGTTCTCAGTTATTTCATAGTTTCAATAGGTACTTCATTGTTCCTGTTGCTGTTGGAGGCTTCAACAGTAAAGAATTGACATGTCCCCTTCAACATTTTGGACTGTGATTTTGTTTTCTATCTGTGTACATTTTGCTTAGATCTGACATAATTTTACAAAAATTGACAAGTCTGACTTCTAGGTAAATTTAGTAAGTTTCAAACACTAAATTATTTTCATATAATTCCAAAACATGTAAATCATTTCTATTAAAATTCTTAAAAACTGCAACTGTGTTATCAACACAATGTCAAATATGGAGTCTTCGGACAAACCCTCCAACCATGGCTTTATATAAATCAGAGCTAAACAAACATCACATTTCTGTGAATTACATCTGGAAAATGTTGATTTATCGATGCCCAGTTGGCAGAGAACCAGTGCAACCTGCGCTAACTCCCTTCCATGTACACAGCAATGTAAACTTCTACTCACCCAGCCCTTGGCACAGGACAGTTACCGAAGAGTGGTCTGTTACTTCCAAGACAGGATGAGGCCTCAGAAATCCTGGAAGCAGGAGAAGGCAAAGTAGAGAATGGAAATCGGTGCAGGATCTGACCTCTGCAGATGGAGCAGCAAAGGTGAAACTCTGTTTTAATTGGACGCACACTCTCAAGCGGACAGCACACATGGGACTGTAGGTAATGCGCTGAGTGTTAGAAGAGTGCACAGCAGATGCTTGGCTGACATAACTCATAGAAATCAGCACAAAATATCCCCACAATGGATTCTGAGACCAAGATCCGATCTGAAAAATTTGAGCGAGCAGAGGTAGCAGAAAATGAGGTATAGAGCTACAGATAATGGCACACGCTGAGTCTCAGGGATCTGGAGTGCATTGTGGGTTGTGGTGGGTTATATCAAGAGAGCATACCGACCTGTTACCCCAGTAAGAAAGCAACCACATTGCCTTGTGTGGTTGAGTTTTTCGATATGTGCCATGGCCACGTCCACTGCATCTTGCAGGCCCAGGATCAATTTGGCATTTTGCCAATAGAGCACGTGTGGGGCTCAAACAGAGAAGCCGTGCATCTGGTCTGAGGGATTTAGTGGCCCTTGGGTATGAAATCAGTATTAAAAGATTTAGGATCTTCTACAGTCATAACCTGGACAGGGATTATGGGTTGGTTTGAGGAAGAGTATTCGGTACAGAACTGTGGTTGCATTCGTACACCCATGACCCAAGGATGAGGGATCAAGGATGAGTGGTCAAAGTCCACAACGTGAGAAGTTGAAGCATTTCCTTCAGCATTATCTCCCAAATGCAGATGCTACATTTTGGGTGGCACTGACATGGTACTGCCCAGTGGACACAAAGTTCGGTCTGCGGGGTCATTTCAGCAAGCCCTGATGTATGACATCCATACATATGTTTCCACTGGTGTTTCGGTAGACAGAGAAGCTCTGGTAAGAACTGGTAACATTGGGACATTCCCATGGCAATAGAAAGCACAAGCGCACTCTCAGTTTGCTGTTTTGGAAAGACTCCAATATGACGTACAGCAAAATGCCGAGCTGAAAACTATTAAGCTTCATTTCCAGAAGAGGAAGTGTACTCTGCACTTTCAGAATTGTGAGGTTAGTGCAATAAAACGAAGTTTTTCTAATTGAAATAATATGGTGTGCTCATCACAACAAAGGCAACACCATCAATTAGAGATATACCAGACAAAACACACAGGAACAGGACATGGCATCAATGCCTTGGGAAAATTGTCCTCACAGAATTATCATGGAACTTCGTACACCCAATGGTCTAAAATTTTCACTTAACAAAGCCCTATAAATCTATATTACATACCTGATATTACTTGACCAGTAGAAATAAAGAAGTATAGTAAAACAAACAGGAAGTACCATTTTCAGTTCCAAAGATTTTGAAGGCACAAAAAATAAGCTTTCAAACATCTAGACTGCAAAACGCTACCAGAGCATGTAGTGAAATCTCAGGTGAGGAAAACATGAAGTACAATAGTGTCTCAGAATCACAAAAGGCAGTATACCAGGAAAGGTGAATAGAAACTCTAAAAACGTGGCATATAATATCAGAAAACCCAAGGATGAGACAATACCAGGGCTAAAGTCAGTCCAAAGCAGACTTGAGAATGCTGACGGACTCGTGAAAGACTGTGAATTCAGGGTAACAGAAATCCCTCGATCAGAAGAAGACATAGGAAAAGAAGTGCAAACCAATGCAAACATTGCTGTTGTAGCCTGGGTTAAGAAACAGCATGAAAGATTATGATTTGTAAGAGTCCCAGATGGAAAAGCAAGATTAACAAAAAAAACCCTGAATAGATAATTGTAGGATAGTTAGACTGAAACTTGCTGAAAGACAAGAAAGAAACATCTATACGATTTCAGGAACTACACAGCGTCCCAAGGAGGTGGAATCCCAATAGACGTAATTGCAGCTGTATAATTCAAATCAACAAAGTTCATGATCACCCCAGTGATTTAAAATGCATCTAGAGGAAAGCATTATAGTCACAACAGAACCTCCAGAAAGGTTACAGCTCATATCTCGGCAGAAATATTGCAGAACAGGGAGGAGTGCAATGAAATAGGCCATAACCTGAATGAGAAAAAGCTGTAATCATGGGTAGCCTATGCCACATGCTGGCCATTTCTATTAACGGCAGAGCTAGGGAAATTCACAGACCAGCAAATCTTAAAAGGATTCAACAGTTCAAAATTTATCCTAAAGGAAAGTTTGAGAATTCTACCCTGAATAGAAAAGTAGCAAGTTGAAATGGAAATAAGAAAAACCATTATTGGAAATGCAAGAAGAGCGTGAGTTACAAACAAGAAACAAGAAGAAGGCAACGAGGACATCAAAGCCATAAGATGGGAGAGGGTAGCAGTAAATAATGGTGATTTTAAACTCTATCTTAAGTGATTCACATGTATGACTCTCTGATTGAAGCAAACGGAGTGATGCATGAATTAATGTGTTAGCAAAACCAACAACAAGCAAACAAACCAACAATCAAACAAACAAACAGACACCAAAAGGGTTCGGTTGGCTGACATGTACCAAAGAAACCATGAGTATTCAAAACAAAATACTCAAAGTGATATCAAGGTTCATTCAGCATGCATCGATCCAGTATCGCAGCTTAAATGTACTCAATACACTTGTATTCAGAACACAGACGCGTGCATTAATATTCATAAATATTGATTCAAAAGAGCATATCGTGACCTAACACAAATGCCGATTTTGAATAAGTTTTGGTCACAGTCCGTGATATAGTCTTACAATTTTTCCAACAGCAAGAATGAATGCAATATTCTAACCTAAGTAGAGAAATAAATGCATAAGCCTATAACAAAGACAATTAGCTCTGCAAAACTGTACTAAGAACAAACGAGACAGACAGTAAAGTGCACATTGGGATTGGTTTCATTTCTCGGAATTTCAGCCCCCATGAAACAAATGGATCCATTTTCTGAGAGCGTGGGTGTTTCAGCAGAAAGCAACAGATGGATATGTTTTCTGGGTGAATGGATATAACACAAACATGAGTTTCCCTTAGTGCTGTCTCTAAGTACTTTGAGCTGTTAGAAAGTTTCAAGACGTTTGAAACCATAAACACAAAATGGACACATTTCCCTCCGTTTGTACTGTATATACAGATCTGAACCAAAGGATACAGGGAATATAAAAGGACAATGGCACCCTAGTGGATAGAATCACATTTAACTTAGGAACCTGTCGTTTGATGCAGCCCCTATCCCAACACTGACTATATTCAGCAACAAATGGGGATGGCAGTTACCGGTTGGATTTCAGGTGGAATCTTGGTGTGTACCGCGAGGCTTGTTGTGGCTGGTGGATCCAAAGTAACTGGGCAGAATTCTGTGGGTGGATCAGTGTGATAGATGGGCTGCCAACCTTTGTGGATATTGGCTTAGGTCTTTTGTTCGGGACGCTGTGTATGTTCGAGATATTGCTGCTGCCCAAAGACCTAAGTTCACGGGTAAGTTTCCAGAACCTGAAAGGGCAGACAGTGGACTATCTGCCTGTCATCAACTTACTGGTGAGGCTCCGAGGTACTTTCATACTTGCCCAGTCCTGTTGAAGTCGACTTTATGGGAGACACGAAGAGAAGCTGGCAGAAAAGCTGGCTGCACGGATTGAGGAGAGATGCGAACATATTGATGAGAGTTGTTCCGCTACAATGGAGGATACCGGCATGGAGACATCTGTAGAGAATACCAGGCTCGAAAGACATTCATGAGACCTACTGAACTACTGTGATACTGGCAGAAACTTTCGCAGTGTTTACATGCACTTCAGAAAGTCACTCAATTCACTGCTCCAAAAACGGCTCCAAGATTCCTGATGTCTAAAAGACAATAGATGGCAGAGATGATAAAAGCGCTCATGTTCTTTAAGAGGACATGGGAATCCAAAGGTCCCAAGGGGCATTTACAATCCATTCAGAAAAAATGCACCAAGCCCAGGTAAGCCATTTCCCAGGTTTGGGCCTTGCTATCAAGCACTTGCTCTTCCCTCCCCTCCACTCAGACATCCATTTTAAAGGATCAGAACCTGAGCTGCAATGAAGCCAGTCGGAGAAGAGCAAGCCCCTCCTAGAATCAGAGTTCCTCCTACTTCACACTCTGTGAACAACAGTGAACTCCTTAAAGGTCAAATACTCTCGCCTACAATAGTTAGGAATTGAATACTTAGCTCACACAAAGAAATGATGACCTTCCCCTAGATTCAGCAAATGCTGGGTTTATGTCTTGTCTGGGGTGAAGGGAGTGTGGTAAGTGAGAGGAATCTTTGACTGAACTTGAAAATGTACTACGCCTCAGTTTTTCAAAACAGTATAGGTAAATATTATGTCAGATAGGGACCTGAACTGTAAAAGTCGTGAAAGACTTTAAAGAAAAAGGTTTGGTGGACCGTCTTTCTCTTCAGCCAAGCCCCGGGTGCACGATAATTTGTGGGTGCAGTCTTGGTTGTGTTAAATTGCTTTACCCAACATGATAGGATGATTAAGCGTTCTCATCACTGATAGAAGAACACCTGTTTTCAATAGCCTATCATAACTTCAGCAGGGTTCTCATATCTAAAATGCCTGTATGTGCTTTTGGAATCAAGCGTAAATGTATATATTTTGTTTGGTTTTTCTTGTACTTTCCTAGAGAGGAATGTTTCCCTTGAAATGCCAACATTGGCCAGTATGTCTCATTGGGAGTATAGGACAAAACATGCACAAAGGAAACCCAGGTTCTCAGTTATTTTATGTTTTCAATACGTACTTCAAGGTTCCTGTTGCTGTTGGAGGCTTCAACAGTAAAGAGTTGACATGTCCCCTTCAACATTTTGGACTGAGATTTTACATTCTATCTGTCTACATTTTGCTTAGAGCTGACATAATGTTATAAAAATTGACAAGTCTGACTTCTAGGTAAATTTAGTACGTTTCAAACACTAATTTCATTTTCATTTAAATCCAAAACATGTAAATAATTTCTATTAAAATTCTTAAAAACTTCAACTGTGTTATCAACACAATTTCAAAATTGGAGTTTTCGGACAATCCCTCCAACCATGGCTTTATAGAAATCAGAGCTAAACAAACATCACATTTCTGTGAATTACATCTGAAAAGTGTTGATTTATCGATGCCCAGTTGGCAGAGAACCAGTGCAACCTGTGCTCACTCCCTCCCATGTACACAGCAAATTAAACTTCCACTCACACAGCCCTTGCACAGGACAGATTCCAAAGAGTGGTCTGTTACTTCCAAGACAGGATGAGGCCTCAGAAAACATGGAAGCAGAATAAGGCAATGTAGAGATTGGAAATCTGTGCAGGATCTGACTTCTGCTGATGGAGTAGCAAAGGTAAAACTCTGTTTTAATTGGACGCACACTCTCAAGCGGACAGCACACATGGGAATGTAGGTAATGCGCTGAGTGTTAGAAGAGTGCACAGCAGATGCTTGGCTGATATAACTCATACAAATCAGCACAAAATATCCCCACAATGGATTCTGAGACCAAGATCCGAACTGACAAATTTCAGCTAGCAGAGGCAGCGGAAAATGAGGTATAGAGCTACAGATAATGGCACAATCTGAGTCTCAGAGTTCTGGAGTGCATTGTGGGTTGTGGTGGGTTATATCAAGGGAGCATACAAACCTGTTACTCCAGTAAGAAAGCAACCACATTGCCTTGTGTGGTTGTGTTTTTCGATAAGTGCCATGGCCACGTCCACTGCATTTTGCAGGCCCAGGATCAATTAGGCATTTTGCCATAGAGCACGTGTGGGGGTCAACCAGAGAAGACGTGCATCTGGTCTGAGTGATTCAGTGGCCCTTGGGTTTTAAATCAGTACTAAAAGGTTTAGGATCTGCTACAGTCATAATTAGGACAGGGATTACGGATTGGTTTGAGGAAGAGAATTCGGTACAGATCTGTGGTTGCATTCGTGCACCCATGACCGAAGAATGAGGGATCAAGGAAGAGTGGTCAAAGTCCATAACGTGAGAAGTTGAAGCATTTCCTTCAGCATTATCTCCCAAATGCAGATGCTACATTTTGGGTGGCACTGACATGGTACTGCCCAGAGGACACAATGATCGGTCTGCGGGATCATTCAAGCAGGCCCTGATGTATGACATCCATACATATGTTTCCACTGGTTTTTCTGTAGACAGAGAAGCTCTGGGAATAACTGGTAACATTGGGACATTCCCATGGCAATAGAAAGCACAAGCACACTCTCAGTTTGCTGTTTTGGAAAGACTCCAATATGACGTACAGCAAAATGCCGAGCTGAAAACTTTTAAGCTTCATTTCCAGAAAAGGAAGTGTACTCTGCACTTTCAGAATTGTGAGGTTAGTGCAATAAAAAGAAGTTTTTCTAATTGAAATAATATGATGTGCTCATCACAACAAAGGCATCACCAGCAGTTAGAGATATACCAGACAACACACACAGGAACAGGACATGGCATCAATGCCTAGGGAATATTGTCCTCACAGAAATATCATGGAACTTTGTACACTCAATGTTCTAAAATTTTCACTTAACAAAGCCCTATAAATCTATATTAGATACCTGATATTACTTGACCACTAGAAATAAAGAAGTATAGTAAAAGAAACAGGAAGTACCATTTTAAGTTCCAAAGAGTTTGAAGGCCCAAAAAATAAGCTTTCATACATCTAGACTGCAAAATGCTACCAGAGCATGTAGTGAAAACTCAGGTGAGGAAAACATGAAGTACAATTGTGTCTCAGTATCAGAGAAGGCAGTATACCAGGAAAGGGGAAGAGAAACTCTAAAACCGAGGCAACTAATATCAGAAAACTCAAGGATGAGACAATACCAGGGCTAAAGTCAGGCCATAGCATACTTATTATTGCAGACAGACTCATGAAAGTCTGGGAAGACAGGGGAACAGAATTCCCTCGATCAGAAGAAGACATAGAAAAAGAAGTGCAAACCAATGCAAACATTGCTGTAGTAGCCTGGTTTAAGAAAAAGCATGAAAGAGTATGATTCATAAGAGTCCCAGATGAAAACGCAAGATTAAGAAAAAAAGGCCTGAAAAGATAATTGTAGAAAAGTCAGACTGAAACTTGCTGAAAGACAAGAAAGTATCATCTATATGATTTCAGGAACTACACAGCGTCCAAAGGAGGTGGAATCCCAATAGACGTAATTGCAGCTTTATAATTCAGTTCAACAAAGTTCATGATCACCCCAGTGTTTTAAAATGCATCTAGAGGTAAGCAATTTATTAACAACCCAATCTCCAGAGGGGTTTCAACACATATCTCAGCAGAAATATTCAAGAACAGTGAAGAATGCAAGGAAATAGGCCATCTACTGAATGAGAAAAAGCTGTAATCATGGGTAGCCTATGCCACATGATGGCCATTTCTAATAACGGCAGAGCTAGGGAAATTCACTGACCAGCTAAGCTTAAAAGAATTCAGCAGTTCAAGACTTATCCTAAAAGAAAGATTGAGAACTTTACCCTGAATAAAAAAGTAACAAGATGAAATGGAAATAAGAAAAACCATTATTGGATATGCAAGAAGAGCGTGAGTTACAAACAAGAAACAAGAAGAAGGCAAGGAGGACATCACAGCCATAAGATGAGAGAGGGTAGCAGTAAATCATAGGTGATTTTAAGCACTATTTAAGTGATTCACATATATGACTCTCTGATTGAAGCAAACGGAGTGATGCCTGGACTAAAGTGTTTGCAAAACCAACAACAAGCAAACAAACCAACAATCAAACAAACAAACAGACACCAAAAGGGTTCCGTTGGCTGACATATTCCAAAGAAACCATGAGTATTCCAAACAAAATACTCAAAGTGATATCAAGGATCATTCAGCACGCATCGACCCAGTACCGATGCTTGCATTTACTCAACAGCCTTGTATTCAGAACACAGATGCGTGCATTAATATTCATAAATATTGATTCAAAGAGCATATCGTGACCTAACCCAAATGCCGATTTTGAATAAGACTTGGTCATAGTCCGTGATAAAGCCGTACAATTCTTCCAACAGCAAGTATGAATGCCATATTCTACCCTAAGTAGAGAAGAAACGGCATAAGCCTATAACAAAAAAATTAGCTCAGCAAAACTGTACTAAGGGCAAACGAGACAGACAGTAAAGTGCACATTGGGATTGGTTTCATTTCTCGTAATTTCAGATCCCATGAAACAAATTGATCCATTTTTTGAGAGCGTGGGTGTTTCAGCAGAAAGCAACAGACGGATATGTATTCTGGGTGAATGGATATTACACAAACATGAGTTTCCTTTAGTGGGAGGTCTGTGTACTGTGAGATGTTAGAAAGTTTCAAGACGTGTGAAACCATAAACTAATAATGGACACACTTCTCTTCTTTTGTACTGTATATACAGATCTGAACCAAAGGAAAGAGGGAAGATAAAAGGCCAATGGCACGCTAGTGGATAGAATCACATTTAACTTAGGAACCTCTCGTTTGATGCAGCCCCTCCCCCAAAAATGACAATATTGAGCAAACTTTGGGGATGGCAGTTACCGGTTGGATTCTAAGTGGAATCTTGGTGTGTACCTCGAGGCTTGTTGTGACTGGTGGATCCAAGGTAACTGGGCAGAATTCTGTGTGTGGATCATTGTGATGGAGGGGCTGCCGCCCTTTGTGGAGATTGGCTTAGGTCTTTTTTTCGGGACGCTGTGTAAGTTTGAGATAAAGATGCTGCCCAAAGACCTAAGTTCACGGGTAAGTTTCCAGAACCTGAAAGGGCAGACAGTGGAAGATCTGCCTGTCATCAGCTTACTGGTGAGGCTGCGAGGTTCTTTCAGACTTGCCCAGTCCTGTTGATGTCGACTTTATGGGAGACACGAAGAGAAGCTGGCAGAAAAGCTGGCTGAAAGGATTGAGGAGAGATGCGAACATATTGATGAGAGTTGTTCCGCTACAATGGAGAATACCTGCATGGAGACATCTCTAGAGAATACCAGGCTTGAAAGCCGTTCATGAGAAATACTGAACCTCTGTGATACTGGCATAAACATTCGGAGTGTCAACGTTCACTTGAGAAAGTCACTCAAATCTCTTTTCCAAAAACGGCTCCAAGATTCCTGACGTCTTAAAGACAAGAGATGGCAGAGAGGATAAAAGCGCTCATGTTCTTGGAAGAGGTCATGAGAATCCACAGTTCCCAAGGGGCATTTAAAATCCATTCAGACCAAAATGCAACAAGCCCAGGTAAGCCTTTTCCCAGGTTTGGGCCTTGCTATCAAGCACTTGCTCTTCCCTCCCCTCCACTCAGGCATCCATTTTAAAGGATCAGAACCTGAGCTGCAATGAAGCCAGTAGGAGAAGAGCAAGCCCCTCCTAGGATCAGAGTTCCTCCATCTTCACATTTTGTGAACAACAGTGAAATCCTTAAAGGTCAAATACTCTCGCCTAAAATAGTTAGGAATTGAATACTTAGCTCACACAAAGAAATGATGACCTTCCCCTAGATTCAGCAAATGCTGGGTTTATGTCTTGTCTGGGGTGAAGGGAGTGTGGTAAGTGAGAGGAATCTTTGACTGTACTTGAATATGTTCTAGGCCTCTGTTTTTCAAGACAGTATAGGTAAATCTTATGTCAGATAGTGACCTGAAATGTAAAAGTCGTGAAAGACTTTAAAGACATAGGTTTGGTGGACAGCCTTTATTTCAGCCAAGCTCTGGGTGCACGATATTTTGGGGGTGCAGTCTTGGTTGTGTTAAATTGCTTTGCCCAACATGATCGGATGATTAAGCGTTCTCATCAATGATAGAAGAACACCTGCTTTTCAATAGCCTAGCATAGCTGCAGCAGGGTTCTCATAGCTAAAATGCCTGTATGTGATTTTGGAATCAAGCCTAAATGTATATATTTTGTTTGGATTTTCTTGTACATTCCTAGAGAGGAATGTTACCCCTTGAAATGCCAACATTGGCCAGTATGTGTCATTGGGAGTATAGGGCACCACATGCACAATGGAAACCCAGGTTCTCGGTTATTTCATGGTTTCAATAGGTACTTCATGGTTCCTGTTGCTGTTAGAGGCTTCAACACTAAAGAGTTGACATGTCCCCTTCAACATTTTGGACTGCGATTTTACTTTTAATCTGTCTAAATTTATTTAGAGCTGACATAATTATACAAAATTTGACAACTCTGACTTCTAGGTAAATTTAGTACGTTTCAAACACTAACTTCATTTTCATATAAATCCCAAAACATGTAAATAAATTCTATTAACCTTCTTAAAAACTGCAACTGTGTTATCAACACAATGTCAAAATTGGAGTCTTCGGACAATCCCTCCAACCATGGCTTTATAGAAAACAGAGCTAAACAAACATCAAATTTCTGTGAATTACATCTGGAAAGTGTTGATTTATCGATGCCCAGTTGGCAGAGAACCAGTGCAACATGCACTCACTCCCTCCCATATACACAGCAATGTAAACTTCCACTCACCCAGCCCTTGGCACAGGACACTTTCTGAAGAGTGGTCTGTTACTTCCAAAGACAGGATGAGGCCTCAGAAAACCTGGAAGCAGGAGAAGGCAAAGTAGGGAATGGAAATCTGTGCAGGATCTGACCTCTGCTGATGGAGCAGCAAAGGTGAAACTCTGTTTTTCTTTGACGCACACTCTCAAGCGGACAGCACACATTGGACTGTAGGTTATGCGCTGAGAGTTAGAAGAGTTCACAGCAGAAGCTTGGCTGACATAACTCATAGAAATCAGCACAAATATCCCCAAAATATATTCTGAGACCAAGATCAGATCTGCCAAATTTGAGCTAGCAGAGGCAGCGGAAAATGAGCTATAGAGCTTCAGATAATGGCACACGCTGAGTCTCAGGGTTCTGGAGTGCATTGTGGGTTGTGGTGGGTTCTATCAAGAGAGCAAACCGACCTGTTAAGCCAGTAAAAATGCAACCACATTGGCGTGTGTGGTTGAGATTTTCGATATGTGCCATGGCCACATCCACTGCATTTTGCAGGCCCAGGATCAATTTGGCATTTTGCCAATAGAGCATGTGTGGGGCTCAACCAGAGAAGCCGTGCATCCGGTCTAAGGGATTCAGAGGCCCTTGGGTTTGAAATTAATATTAAAAGCTTTAGGATCTGCTACAGTCATAACCTGGACAGGGATTACGGATTGGTTTGAGGAAGAGAATTCGGTACAGCTCTGTGGTTGCTTTCGTGCACCCATGACCCAAGGATGAGGGATCATTGTAGAGTGGTCAAAGTCCACAATGTGAGAAGTTGAAGCATTTCCTTCAGCATTATCTCCCAAATGCAGATGCTTCATTTTGGATGGCACTGAAATGGTACTGCCCAGAGGACACAAAGGTCGGTCTGCGGGATCATTCAAGCAGGCCCTGATGTATGACATCCATACATATGTTTCCACTGGTGTTTCTGTAGACAGAGAAGCTCTGGGAAGAACTGGTAACATTGGGACATTCCCATGGCAATAGAAAGCAAAAGCGCACTCTCATTTTGCTGTTTTGGAAAGACTCCAATGTGACGTACAGCAGAATGCCGAGCTGAAAACTTTTAAGCTTCCTTTCCAAAAGAGGAATTGTACTCTGCACTTTCAGAATTGTGCGGTAATTTCAATAAAAAGAAGTTTTACTAATTGAAATAATATGGTGTGCTCATCACAACAAAGGCAACACCAGCAATTAGAGATATACCAGACAACACACACAGGAACAGGACATGGCATCAATGCCTAGGGAAAATTGTCCTCACAGAAATATCATGGAACTTTGTACACACAATGGTCTAAAATTTTCACTTAACAAAGCCCGATAATTCTATATTAGATACCTGATATTACTTGACCAGTAGAGATAAAGAAGTATAGTAAAAGAAACAGGAAGTATCATTTTCAGTTCCAAAGATTTTGAAGGCCCAAAAAATAAGCTTTCAAACATCTAGACTGCAAAACGCTACCAGAGCAAGTAGTGAAAACTCAGGTGAGGGAAACATGAAGTACAACATTTTCTCACAATCACAAAAGGCAGTATACCAGGAAAGGGGAAGAGAAACCCTAAAAACGAGACAAAAAATATCAGAAAACTCAAGGATGAGACAATACCAGGGCTAATGTCAGTCCAAAGCAGACTTGATAATGCAGACGGACTCGTGAAAACTGTGAAGGCAGGGGAACAGAAATCTCTCGATCAGAAGAAGACATAGAATAAGAAGTGCAAACTAATGCAAACATTGATTGTGAAGCCTGGTGTAAGACAATGCATGAACGAGTATGATTCGTAAGAGTCCCAGATGGAAAAGCAAGATTAACAAATAAAAGCCTGAAAAGATAATTGTAGAAAAGTCAGACTGAAACTTGCAGAAAGACAGGAAAGAATCATCTACACGATTTCAGGAACTACACAGCGTCCAAAGGAGTTGGAATCCCAATAGACCTAATTGCAGCTGTATAATTCAAATCAACAAAGTTCATGATCACCCCAGTGAATTAAAATGCATCTTCAGGAAAGCAGTTTAGTCAAAACAGAACCTCCATAGGGCTTTCAGCTCATATCTCGGCAGAAATATTCCAGAGCAGGGAGGAGTGCAAGGACATAGGCCATATCCTGAATGAGAAAAAGCTGTAATCATGGGTAGCCTAAGTCACATGACTGAAATTTCTAATAACGGAAGAGCTAGGGAAATTCACAGACCAGCAAAGCTTAAAGGAATTCAGCAGTTCAAAACTTATCCTAAAAGAAATATTGAGAATTCTACCCTGAATAGAATAGTAGCAAGATAAAATGGAAATAAGAAAAACCATTATTGGAAATGCAAGAAGAGCGTGTGTTACAAACAAGAAAGAAGAAGCAGGCAAGGAGGACATCACAGCCATAAGATGGGAGAGGTTAGCAGGAAATCATAGGTGATTTTAAGCACTATTTAAGTGATTCACATATATGACTCTCTGAAGCAAACGAAGTGATGCCTGGACTAAAGTGTTTGCAAAACCAACAACAAGCAAACAAACCAACAACCAAACAAACAAACAGACACCAAAAGGGTTCCGTTGGCTGACATATTCCAAAGAAACCATGAGTATTCCAAACAAAATACTCAAAGTGATATCAAGGATCATTCAGCACGCATCGACCCAGTATCGATGCTTGCATTTACTCAACAGCCTTGTATTCAGAACACAGACGCGTGCATTAATATTCATAAATATTGATTCAAAAGAGCATAACGTGACCTAACACAAATGCCGATTTTGAATAAGACTTGGTCATAGTCCGTGATAAAGCCTTACAATTCTTCCAACAGCAAGTATGAATGCCATATTCTACCCTAAGTAGAGAAGAAATGGCATAAGCCTATAAGAAAACAATTAGCTCAGCAAAACTGTACTAAGGGCAATCGAGACAGACAGTAAAGTGCACAATGGGATTGGTTTCATTTCTCGGAATTTCAGACCCCATGAAACAAATTGATCCATTTTTGAGAGCGTGGGTGTTTCAGCAGAAGTTAACAAACGGATATGTATTCTGGGTGAATGGATATTACACAAACATGAGTTTCCTTTAGTGGGATGTCTGTGTACTGTGAGATGTTAGAAAGTTTCAAGACGTGTGAAACCATAAACTAATAATGGACACACTTCCCTCCGTTTGTACTGTATATACAGATCTGAACCAAAGGAAAGAGGGAAGATAAAAGGCCAATGGCACGCTAGTGGATAGAATCACATTTAACTTAGAACCTCTCGTTTGATGCAGCCCCTCCCCCAAAAATGACAATATTGAGCAACCTTTGGGGATGGCAGTTACCGGTTGGATTCTAAGAGGAATCTTGGTGTGTACCTCGAGGCTTGTTGTGACTGGTGGATCCAAGGTAACTGGGCAGAATTCTGTGTGTGTATCATTGTGATGGAGGGGCTGCCGCCCTTTGTGGAGATTGGCTTAGGTCTTTTGTTCGGGACGCTGTGTAAGTTTGAGATAAAGATGCTGCCCAAAGACCTAAGTTCACGGGTAAGTTTCCAGAAACTGAAAGGGCAGACAGTGGAAGATCTGCCTGTCATCAGCTTACTGGTGAGGCTCCGAGGTACTTTCAGACTTGCCCAGTCCTGTTGATGTCGACTTTATGGGAGACACGAAGAGAAGCTGACAGAAAAGCTGGCTGCACGGATTGAGGAGAGATGCGAACATATTGATGAGAGTTGTTCTGCTACAATGGAGAATACCGGCATGGAGACTTCTCTAGAGAATACCAGGATCGAAAGCCATTCATGAGACCTACTGAACCTCTGTGATACTGGCAGAAACATTCGGAGTGTCAACGTTCACTTGAGAAAGTCACTCAAATCTCTTTTCCAAGAACGGCTCCAAGATACCTGACGTCTTAAAGACAAGAGATGGCAGAGAGGATAAAAGCGCTCATGTTCTTGGAAGAGGTCTTGAGAATTCACAGGTCCCAAGGGGCATTTAAAATCCATTCAGACCGAAATGCTCCAAGCCCAGATAAGCCTTTTCCCAGGTTTGGGCCTTGCTATCAAGCACTTGCTCTTCCCTCCCCTCCACTCAGGCATCCATTTTAAAGGATCAGAACCTGAGTTGCAATGAAGCCAGTAGGAGAAGAGCAAGCCCCTCCTAGAATCAGAGTTCCTCCATCTTCACACTCTGTGAACAACAGTGAAATCTTTAAAGGGCAAATACTCTCTCCTAAAATAGGGATTGAATACTTAGCTCACACAAAGAAATGATGACCTTCCCCTAGATTCAGCAAATGCTGGGTTTATGTCTTGTCTGGGATGAAGGGAGTGTGGTAAGTGAGAGGAATCTTTGACTGAACTTGAATATGTGCTAGGCCTCATTTTTTCAAGACAGTATATGTAAATCTTCTGTCAGATAGTGACCTGAACTGTAAAAGTCGTGAAAGACTTTAAGACACAAGTTTGGTGTACCGTCTTTTTTTCAGCCAAGCCCCGGGTGCACGATATATTGGGGGTGCAGTCTTGGTTGTGTTAAATTGCTTTGCCCAACATGATCGGATGATTAAGCGTTCTCATCACTGATAGAAAGACACCTGCTTTTCAATAGCCTAGCATAGCTGCAGCAGGGTTCTCATAGCTAAAATGCCTGTATGTGCTTTTGGAATCAAGCCTAAATGTATATATTTTGTTTGGATTTTCTTGTACTTTACTAGAGAGGAATGTTACCCCTTGAAATGCCAACATTGGCCAGTATGTATCATTGGGAGTATAGGGCACCACATGCACAAAGGAAACCCAGGTTCTCGGTTATTTCATGGTTTCAATAGGTACTTCATGGTTCCTGTTGCTGTTGGAGGCTTCAAAACAAAAGAGTTGACATATCCCCTTCAACATTTTGGACTGCGATTTTATTTTCTATCTGTCTAAATTTATATAGGGCTGACATAATGTTACAAAATATGACAACTCTGATTTCTAGGTAAATTTAGTACGTTTCAAACACTAACTTCATTTTCATATAAATCCCAAAACATGTAAATCAATTCTATTAACCTTCTTAAAAACTGCAACTGTGTTATCAACACAATGTCAAAATTGGAGTCTTCGGACAATCCCTCCAACCATGGCTTTATAGAAAACAGAGCTAAACAAACATCAAATTTCTGTGAATTACATCTGGAAAGTGTTGATTTATCGATGCCCAGTTGGCAGAGAACCAGTGCAACATGCACTCACTCCCTCCCATATACACAGCAATGTAAACTTCCACTCACCCAGCCCTTGGCACAGGACACTTTCCGAAGAGTGGTCTGTTACTTCCAAAGACAGGATGACGCCTCAGAAAACCTGGAAGCAGGAGAAGGCAAAGTAGGGAATGGAAATCTGTGCAGGATCTGACCTCTGCTGATGGAGCAGCAAAGGTGAAACTCTGTTTTACTTGGACGCACACTCTCAAGCGGACAGCACACATTGGACTGTAGGTTATGCGCTGAGAGTTAGAAGAGTTCACAGCAGAAGCTTGGCTGACATAACTCATAGAAATCAGCACAAAATATCCCCAAAATTTATTCTGAGACCAAGATCAGATCTGCCAAATTTGAGCTAGCAGAGGCAGCGGAAAATGAGCTATAGAGCTTCAGATAATGGCACACGCTGAGTCTCAGGGATCTGGAGTGCATTGTGGGTTGTGGTGGTTTTTATCAAGAGAGCAAACCGACCTGTTAAGCCAGTAACAATGCAACCACATTGGCGTGTGTGGTTGAGCTTTTCGATATGTGCCATGGCCACATCCACTGCATTTTGCAGGCCCAGGATCAATTTGGCATTTTGCCAATAGAGCATGTTTGGGGCTCAACCAGAGAAGCCGTGCATCCGGTCTGAGGCATTCAGAGGCCCTTGGGTTTGAAATTAGTATTAAAAGATTTAGGATCTGCTACAGTCATAACCTGGACAGGGATTACGGATTGGTTTGAGGAAGAGAATTCGGTACAGCTCTGTGGTTGCTTTCGTGCACCCATGACCCAAGGATGAGGGATCAAGGTAGAGTGGTCAAAGTCCACAACGTGAGAAGATGAAGCATTTCCTTCAGCATTATCTCCCAAATGCAGATGCGACATTTTGGATGGCACTGACATGGTACTGCCCAGAGGACACAAAGATCGGTCTGCGGGATCATTCAAGCAGGCCCTGATGTATGACATCCATACATATGTTTCCACTGGTGTTTCTGTAGACAGAGAAGCTCTGGGAAGAACTGGTAACATTGGGACATTCCCATGGCAATAGAAAGCACAAGCGCACTCTCAGTTTGCTGTTTTGGAAAGACTCCAATGTGACGTACAGCAGAATGCCGAGCTGAAAAATTTTAAGCTTCCTTTCCAAAAGAGGAATTGTACTCTGCACTTTCAGAATTGTGCGGTAATTGCAATAAAAAGAAGTTTTACTAATTGAAATAATATGGTGTGCTCATCAAAACAAATGCAACACCAGCAATTAGAGATATACCAGACAACACACACAGGAACAGGACATGGCATCAATGCCTAGGGAAAATTGTCCTCACAGAAATATCATGGAAATTTGTACACCCAATGGTCTAAAATTTTCACTTAACAAAGCCCTATAAATCTATATTAGATACCTGAAATTACTTGACCAGTAGAGATAAAGAAGTATAGTAAAAGAAACAGGAAGTACCATTTTCAGTTCCAAAGAGTTTGAAGGCGCAAAAAATAAGCTTTCAAACATCTAGACTGCAAAACGCTACCAGAGCAAGTAGTGAAAACTCAGGTGAGGAAAACATGAAGTACAACAGTGTCTCAGAATCACAAAGGGCAGTATACCAGGAAAGGGGAGGGGAAACCCTAAAAACGAGACATAAAATATCAGAAAACCCAAGGATGAGACAATACCAGGGCTAATGTCAGTCCAAAGCAGACTTGATAATGCAGACGGACTCGTGAAAACTGTGAAGGCAGGGGAACAGAAATCTCTCGATCAGAAGAAGACATAGAAAAAGAAGTGCAAACCAATGCAAACATTGTTTGTGAAGCCTGGTGTAAGACAATGCATGAAAGAGTATGATTCGTAAGAGTCCCAGATGGAAAAGCAAGATTAACAAATAAAAGCCTGAAAAGATAATTGTAGAAAAGTCAGACTGAAACTTGCACAAAGACAAGAAAGAATCATCTATACGATTTCAGGAACTACACAGCGTCCAAAGGAGTTGGAATCCCAATAGACCTAATTGCATCTGTATAATTCAAATCAACAAATTATATGATCACCCAAGTGAATAAAAACGCATCTAGAGGAAAGCAATTTACTCAAAACAGAACCTCAATAGGGCTTTCAGCTCATATCTCGGCAGAAATATTCCAGAGCAGGGAGGAGTGCAAGGACATAGGCCATATCCTGAATGAGAAAAAGCTGTAATCATGGGTAGCCTTAGCCACATGACTGAAATTTCTAATAACGGCAGAGCTAGGGAAATTCACAGACCAGCAAAGCTTAAAAGAATTCAGCAGTTCAAAACTTATCCTGAAAGAAAGATTGAGAATTCTACCCTGAATATAAATGTAGCAAGAAAAAATGGAAATAAGAAAATCCATTATTGGAAATGCAAGAAGAGCGTGAGTTACAGTCAAGATATAAGAAGAAGGCAAGGAGGACATCAAAGCCATAATTTGGGAAAGGGTAGCAGGAAATCATAGGTGATTTTTAGCACTATATTAAGTGATTCACATATATGACTCTCTGATTGAAGCAAACGGAATGATGCATGGCCTAATGTGTTTGCAAAACCAACAACAAGCAAACAAACCAACAATCAAACAAACAAACAGACACCAAAAGGGTACGGTTGACTGACATATACCAAAGAAACCATGAGTATTCAAAACAAAATACTCAAATTGATGTCAAGTTTCATTCAGCACGCATCGACCCAGTATCGCAGCTTAAATGTACTCAACACAATTGTATTCAGAACACAGACGCGTGCATTAATATTCATAAATATTGATTCAAAAGAGCATATCGTGACCTAACCCATGTGCCGATTTTGAATAAGACTTGGTCATAGTCCCTGATAAAGTCTTACAATTCTTCCAACAGCAAGTATGAATGCCATATTCTACCCTAAGTAGAGAAGAAACGGCATAAGCCTATAACAAAACAATTAGCTCAGCAAAACTGTACTAAGAGCAAACGAGACAGACAGTAAAGTGCACATTGGGATTGGTTTCATTTCTCGGAATTTCAGACCCCATGAAACAAATTGATCCATTTTTGAGAGCGTGGGTGTTTCAGCAGAAAGCAACAGACGGATATGTATTCTGGGTGAATGGATATTACACAAACATGAGTTTCCTTTAGTGGGATGTCTGTGTACTGTGAGATGTTAGAAAGTTTCAAGACGTGTGAAACCATAAACTAATAATGGACACACTTCCCTCCGTTTGTACTGTATATACAGGTCTGAACCAAAGGAAAGAGGGAAGATAAAAGGCCAATGGCACGCTAGTGGATAGAATCACATTTAACTTAGGAACCTCTCGTTTGATGCAGCCCCTCCCCCAAAAATGTCAATATTCAGCAACCTTTGGGGATGGCAGTTACCGGTTGGATTCTAAGTGGAATCTTGGTGTGTACCTCGAGGCTTGTTGTGACTGGTGGATCCAAGGTAACTGGGCAGAATTCTGTGGGTGGATCAGTGTGATGGAGGGGCTGCCGCCCTTTGTGGAGATTGGCTTATGTCTTTTGTTCGGGAAGCTGTGTGAGTTTGAGATTAAGATGCTGCCCAAAGACCTAAGTTCACGGGTAAGTTTCCAGAACCTGAAAGGGCAGACAGTGGAAGATCTGCCTGTCATCAGCTTACTGGTGAGGCTCCGAGGTACTTTCAGACTTGCCCAGTCCTGTTGATGTCGACTTTATGGGAGACACGAAGAGAAGCTGGCAGAAAAGCTGGCTGCACGGATTGAGGAGAGATGCGAACATATTGATGAGAGTTCTTCCGCTACAATGGAGAATACCAGCATGGAGTCGTCTCTAGAGAATACCAGGCTCGAAAGACATTCATGAGACCTACTGAACCTCTGTGATACTGGCAGAAACATTCGGAGTGTCAACGTTCACTTGAGAAAGTCACTCAAATCTCTGTTCCAAGAACGGCTCCAAGATTCCTGACGTCTAAAAGACAAGAGATGGCAGAGAGGATAAAAGCGCTCATGTTCTTGGAAGAGGTCATGAGAATCCACAGGTCCCAAGGGGCATTTACAATCCATTCAGACCAAAATGCACCAAGCCCAGGTAAGCCTTTTCCCAGGTTTGGGCCTTGCTATCAAGCACTTGCTCTTCCCTCCCCTCCACTCAGGCATCCATTTTAAAGGATCAGAACCTGAGCTGCAATGAAGCCAGTAAGAGAAGAGCAAACCCATTCTAGAATCAGAGTTCCTCCATCTTCACACTCTGTGAACAACAGTGAAATCTTTAAAGGGCAAATACTCTCGCCTAAAATAGTTAGGAATGAATACTTAGCTCACACAAAGAAATGATGACCTTCCCCTAGATTCAACAAATGCTGGGTTTATGTCTTGTCTGGGGTGAAGGGAGTGTGGTAAGTGAGAGGAATCTTTGACTGAACTTGAATATGTGCTAGGCCTCGGTTTTCCAAGACAGTATAGGTAAATCTTATGTCAGATAGTGACCTGAACTTTAAAAGTCGTGAAAGAATTTAAAGAAACAGGTTTGGTGGACCGTCTTTTTTTCAGCCAGCCCCGGGTGCACGATATATTGGGGGTGCAGTCTCGGTTGTGTTAAATTGCTTTGCCCAACATGATCGGATGATTAAGCGTTCTCATCACTGATAGAAGAACACCTGTTTTCATTAGCCTAGCATAGCTGCAGCAGGGTTCTCATAGCTACAATGCCTGTATGTGCTTTTGGAATCAAGCCTAAATGTATATATTTTGTTTTGATTTTCTTGTACTTTCCTAGAGAGGAATGTTAGCCCTTGAAATGCCAACATTGGCCAGTATGTGTCATTGGGAGTATAGGGCACCTCATGCACAACGGAAACCCAGGTTCTCGGTTATTTCATGGTTTCAATAGGTAGTTCATGGTTCCCGTTGCTGTTGGAGGCTTCAACACTAAAGAGTTGACATGTCCCCTTCAACATTTTGGACTGCGATTTTACTTTCTATCTGTCTAAATTTATTTAGAGCTGACATAATGTTATAAAATTTGACAACTCTGACTTCTAGGTAAATTTAGTACGTTTCAAACACTAACTTCATTTTCATATAAATCCCAAAACATGTAAATCAATTCTATTAACCTTCTTAAAAACTGCAACTGTGTTATCAACACAATGTCAAAATTGGAGTCTTCGGACAATCCCTCCAACCATGGCTTTATAGAAAACAGAGCTAAACAAACATCAAATTTCTGTGAATTACATCTGGAAAGTGTTGATTTATCGATGCCCAGTTGGCAGAGAACCAGTGCAACATGCACTCACTCCCTCCCATATACACAGCAATGTAAACTTCCACTCACCCAGCCCTTGGCACAGGACACTTTCCGAAGAGTGGTCTGTTACTTCCAAAGACAGGATGTCTCCTCAGAAAACCTGGAAGCAGGAGAAGGCAAAGTAGGGAATGGAAATCTGTGCAGGATCTGACCTCTGCTGATGGAGCAGCAAAGGTGAAACTCTGTTTTACTTGGACGCACACTCTCAAGCGGACAGCACACATTGGACTGTAGGTTATGCGCTGAGAGTTAGAAGAGTTCACAGCAGAAGCTTGGCTGACATAACTCATAGAAATCAGCACAAAATATCCCCAAAATTTATTCTGAGACCAAGATCAGATCTGCCAAATTTGAGCTAGCAGAGGCAGCGGAAAATGAGCTATAGAGCTTCAGATAATGGCACACGCTGAGTCTCAGGGATCTGGAGTGCATTGTGGGTTGTGGTGGTTTTTATCAAGAGAGCAAACCGACCTGTTAAGCCTGTAACAATGCAACCACATTGGCGTGTGTGGTTGAGCTTTTCGATATGTGCCATGGCCACATCCACTGCATTTTGCAGGCCCAGGATCAATTTGGCATTTTGCCAATAGAGCATGTTTGGGGCTCAACCAGAGAAGCCGTGCATCCAGTCTGAGGCATTCAGAGGCCCTTGGGTTTGAAATTAGTATTAAAAGATTTAGGATCTGCTACAGTCATAACCTGGACAGGGATTACGGATTGGTTTGAGGAAGAGAATTCGGTACAGCTCTGTGGTTGCTTTCGTGCACCCATGACCCAAGGATGAGGGATCAAGGTAGAGTGGTCAAAGTCCACAACGTGAGAAGATGAAGCATTTCCTTCAGCATTATCTCCCAAATGCAGATGCGACATTTTGGATGGCACTGACATGGTACTGCCCAGAGGACACAAAGATCGGTCTGCGGGATCATTCAAGCAGGCCCTGATGTATGACATCCATACATATGTTTCCACTGGTGTTTCTGTAGACAGAGAAGCTCTGGGAAGAACTGGTAACATTGGGACATTCCCATGGCAATAGAAAGCACAAGCGCACTCTCAGTTTGCTGTTTTGGAAAGACTCCAATGTGACGTACAGAAGAATGCCGAGCTGAAAAATTTTAAGCTTCCTTTCCAAAAGAGGAATTGTACTCTGCACTTTCAGAATTGTGCGGTAATTGCAATAAAAAGAAGTTTTACTAATTGAAATAATATGGTGTGCTCATCAAAACAAATGCAACACCAGCAATTAGAGATATACCAGACAACACACACAGGAACAGGACATGGCATCAATGCCTAGGGAAAATTGTCCTCACAGAAATATCATGGAAATTTGTACACCCAATGGTCTAAAATTTTCACTTAACAAAGCCCTATAAATCTATATTAGATACCTGAAATTACTTGACCAGTAGAGATAAAGAAGTATAGTAAAAGAAACAGGAAGTACCATTTTCAGTTCCAAAGAGTTTGAAGGCGCAAAAAATAAGCTTTCAAACATCTAGACTGCAAAACGCTACCAGAGCAAGTAGTGAAAACTCAGGTGAGGAAAACATGAAGTACAACAGTGTCTCAGAATCACAAAGGGCAGTATACCAGGAAAGGGGAGGGGAAACCCTAAAAACGAGACATAAAATATCAGAAAACCCAAGGATGAGACAATACCAGGGCTAATGTCAGTCCAAAGCAGACTTGATAATGCAGACGGACTCGTGAAAACTGTGAAGGCAGGGGAACAGAAATCTCTCGATCAGAAGAAGACATAGAAAAAGAAGTGCAAACCAATGCAAACATTGTTTGTGAAGCCTGGTGTAAGACAATGCATGAAAGAGTATGATTCGTAAGAGTCCCAGATGGAAAAGCAAGATTAACAAATAAAAGCCTGAAAAGATAATTGTAGAAAAGTCAGACTGAAACTTGCACAAAGACAAGAAAGAATCATCTATACGATTTCAGGAACTACACAGCGTCCAAAGGAGTTGGAATCCCAATAGACCTAATTGCATCTGTATAATTCAAATCAACAAATTATATGATCACCCAAGTGAATAAAAACGCATCTAGAGGAAAGCAATTTACTCAAAACAGAACCTCAATAGGGCTTTCAGCTCATATCTCGGCAGAAATATTCCAGAGCAGGGAGGAGTGCAAGGACATAGGCCATATCCTGAATGAGAAAAAGCTGTAATCATGGGTAGCCTTAGCCACATGACTGAAATTTCTAATAACGGCAGAGCTAGGGAAATTCACAGACCAGCAAAGCTTAAAAGAATTCAGCAGTTCAAAACTTATCCTGAAAGAAAGATTGAGAATTCTACCCTGAATATAAATGTAGCAAGAAAAAATGGAAATAAGAAAATCCATTATTGGAAATGCAAGAAGAGCGTGAGTTACAGTCAAGATATAAGAAGAAGGCAAGGAGGACATCAAAGCCATAATTTGGGAAAGGGTAGCAGGAAATCATAGGTGATTTTTAGCACTATATTAAGTGATTCACATATATGACTCTCTGATTGAAGCAAACGGAATGATGCATGGCCTAATGTGTTTGCAAAACCAACAACAAGCAAACAAACCAACAATCAAACAAACAAACAGACACCAAAAGGGTACGGTTGACTGACATATACCAAAGAAACCATGAGTATTCAAAACAAAATACTCAAATTGATGTCAAGTTTCATTCAGCACGCATCGACCCAGTATCGCAGCTTAAATGTACTCAACACAATTGTATTCAGAACACAGACGCGTGCATTAATATTCATAAATATTGATTCAAAAGAGCATATCGTGACCTAACCCATGTGCCGATTTTGAATAAGACTTGGTCATAGTCCCTGATAAAGTCTTACAATTCTTCCAACAGCAAGTATGAATGCCATATTCTACCCTAAGTAGAGAAGAAACGGCATAAGCCTATAACAAAACAATTAGCTCAGCAAAACTGTACTAAGAGCAAACGAGACAGACAGTAAAGTGCACATTGGGATTGGTTTCATTTCTCGGAATTTCAGACCCCATGAAACAAATTGATCCATTTTTGAGAGCGTGGGTGTTTCAGCAGAAAGCAACAGACGGATATGTATTCTGGGTGAATGGATATTACACAAACATGAGTTTCCTTTAGTGGGATGTCTGTGTACTGTGAGATGTTAGAAAGTTTCAAGACGTGTGAAACCATAAACTAATAATGGACACACTTCCCTCCGTTTGTACTGTATATACAGGTCTGAACCAAAGGAAAGAGGGAAGATAAAAGGCCAATGGCACGCTAGTGGATAGAATCACATTTAACTTAGGAACCTCTCGTTTGATGCAGCCCCTCCCCCAAAAATGTCAATATTCAGCAACCTTTGGGGATGGCAGTTACCGGTTGGATTCTAAGTGGAATCTTGGTGTGTACCTCGAGGCTTGTTGTGACTGGTGGATCCAAGGTAACTGGGCAGAATTCTGTGGGTGGATCAGTGTGATGGAGGGGCTGCCGCCCTTTGTGGAGATTGGCTTATGTCTTTTGTTCGGGAAGCTGTGTGAGTTTGAGATTAAGATGCTGCCCAAAGACCTAAGTTCACGGGTAAGTTTCCAGAACCTGAAAGGGCAGACAGTGGAAGATCTGCCTGTCATCAGCTTACTGGTGAGGCTCCGAGGTACTTTCAGACTTGCCCAGTCCTGTTGATGTCGACTTTATGGGAGACACGAAGAGAAGCTGGCAGAAAAGCTGGCTGCACGGATTGAGGAGAGATGCGAACATATTGATGAGAGTTCTTCCGCTACAATGGAGAATACCAGCATGGAGACGTCTCTAGAGAATACCAGGCTCGAAAGACATTCATGAGACCTACTGAACCTCTGTGATACTGGCAGAAACATTCGGAGTGTCAACGTTCACTTGAGAAAGTCACTCAAATCTCTGTTCCAAGAACGGCTCCAAGATTCCTGACGTCTAAAAGACAAGAGATGGCAGAGAGGATAAAAGCGCTCATGTTCTTGGAAGAGGTCATGAGAATCCACAGGTCCCAAGGGGCATTTACAATCCATTCAGACCAAAATGCACCAAACCCAGGTAAGCCTTTTCCCAGGTTTGGGCCTTGCTATCAAGCACTTGCTCTTCCCTCCCCTCCACTCAGGCATCCATTTTAAAGGATCAGAACCTGAGCTGCAATGAAGCCAGTAAGAGAAGAGCAAGCCCATTCTAGAATCAGAGTTCCTCCATCTTCACACTCTGTGAACAACAGTGAAATCTTTAAAGGGCAAATACTCTCGCCTAAAATAGTTAGGAATGAATACTTAGCTCACACAAAGAAATGATGACCTTCCCCTAGATTCAACAAATGCTGGGTTTATGTCTTGTCTGGGGTGAAGGGAGTGTGGTAAGTGAGAGGAATCTTTGACTGAACTTGAATATGTGCTAGGCCTCGGTTTTCCAAGACAGTATAGGTAAATCTTATGTCAGATAGTGACCTGAACTTTAAAAGTCGTGAAAGAATTTAAAGAAACAGGTTTGGTGGACCGTCTTTTTTTCAGCCAAGCCCCGGGTGCACGATATATTGGGGGTGCAGTCTCGGTTGTGTTAAATTGCTTTGCCCAACATGATCAGATGATTAAGCGTTCTCATCACTGATAGAAGAACACCTGTTTTCAATAGCCTAGCATAGCTGCAGCAGGGTTCTCATAGCTACAATGCCTGTATGTGCTTTTGGAATCAAGCCTAAATGTATATATTTGGTTTTGATTTTCTTGTACTTTCCTAGAGAGGAATGTTAGCCCTTGAAATGCCAACATTGGCCAGTATGTGTCATTGGGAGTATAGGGCACCTCATGCACAACGGAAACCCAGGTTCTCGGTTATTTCATGGTTTCAATAGGTACTTCATGGTTCCCGTTGCTGTTGGAGGCTTCAACACTAAAGAGTTGACATGTCCCCTTCAACATTTTGGACTGCGATTTTACTTTCTATCTGTCTAAATTTATTTAGAGCTGACATAATGTTATAAAATTTGACAACTCTGACTTCTAGGTAAATTTAGTACGTTTCAAACACTAACTTCATTTTCATATAAATCCCAAAACATGTAAATCAATTCTATTAACCTTCTTAAAAACTGCAACTGTGTTATCAACACAATGTCAAAATTGGAGTCTTCGGACAATCCCTCCAACCATGGCTTTATAGAAAACAGAGCTAAACAAACATCAAATTTCTGTGAATTACATCTGGAAAGTGTTGATTTATCGATGCCCAGTTGGCAGAGAACCAGTGCAACATGCACTCACTCCCTCCCATATACAAAGCAATGTAAACTTCCACTCACCCAGCCCTTGGCACAGGACACTTTCCGAAGAGTGGTCTGTTACTTCCAAAGACAGGATGAGGCCTCAGAAAACCTGGAAGCAGGAGAAGGCAATGTAGGAAATGGAAATCTGTGCAGAGTCTGACCTCGGCTGATGGAGCAGCAAAGGTGAAACTCTGTTTTACTTGGACGCACACTCTCAAGCGGACAGCACACATTGGACTGTAGGTTATGCGCTGAGAGTTAGAAGAGTTCACCGCAGAAGCTTGGCTGACATAACTCATAGAAATCAGCACAAAATATCCCCAAAATATATTCTGAGACCAAGATCAGATCTGCCAAATTTGAGCTAGCAGAGACAGTGGAAAATGAGCTATAGAGCTTCAGATAATGGCACACGCTGAGACTCAGGGATCTGGAGTGCATTGTGGGTTGTGGTGGGTTCTATCAAGAGAGCAAACCGACCTGTTAAGCCAGTAACAATGCAACCACATTGGCGTGTGTGGTTGAGCTTTTCGATATGTGCCATGGCCACATCCACTGCATTTTGCAGGCCCAGGATCAATTTGGCATTTTGCCAATAGAGCATGTTTGGGGCTCAACCAGAGAAACCGTGCATCCGGTCTGAGGGATTCAGACGACCTTGAGTTTGAAATTAGTATTGAAAGATTTAGGATCTGCTACAGTCATAACCTGGACAGGGATTACGGATTGGTTTGAGGAAGAGAATTCGGTACAGCTCTGTGGTTGCTTTCATGCACCCATGACCCAAGGATGAGGGATCAATGTAGAGTGGTCAAAGTCCACAACGTGAGAAGTTGAAGCATTTCCTTCAGCATTATCTCCCAAATGCAGATGCTACATTTTGGATGGCACAGACATGGTACTGCCCAGAGGACACAAAGATCAGTCTGCGGGATCATTCAAGCAGGCCCTGATGTAAGACATCCATACATATGTTTCCACTGGTGTTTCTCTAGAAAGAGAAGCTCTGGGAAGAACTGGTAACATTGGGACATTCCCATGGCAATAGAAAGCACAAGCGCACTCTCAGTTTGCTGTTTTGGAAAGACTCCAATGTGACGTACAGAAGAATGCCGAGCTGAAAACTTTTAAGCTTCCTTTCCAAAAGAGGAATTGTACTCTGCACTTTCAGAATTGTGCGGTAATTGCAATAAAAAGAAGTTTTACTAATTGAAATAATATGGTGTGCTCATCACAACAAAGGCAACACCAGCAATTAGAGATATACCAGACAACACACACAGGAACAGGACATGGCATCAATGCCTAGGTAAAATTGTCCTCACAGTATTATCATGGAACTTTGTACACCCAATGGTCTCAAATTTTCACTTAACAAAGCCCTATAAATCTATATTAGATACCTGATATTACTTGACCAGTAGAGATAAAGAAGTATAGTAAAAGAAACAGGAAGTACCATTTTCAGTTCCAAAGAGTTTGAAGGCGCAAAAAATAAGCTTTCAAACATCTAGACTGCAAAACGCTACCAGAGCAAGTAGTGAAAACTCAGGTGAGGAAAACATGAAGTACAACAGTGTCTCAGAATCACAAAGGGCATTATACCAGGAAAGGGGAGGGGAAACCCTAAAAACGAGACATAAAATATCAGAAAACCCAAGGATGAGACAATACCAGGGCTAATGTCAGTCCAAAGCAGACTTGATAATGCAGACGGACTCGTGAAAACTGTGAAGGCAGGGGAACAGAAATCTCTCGATCAGAAGAAGACATAGAAAAAGAAGTGCAAACCAATGCAAACATTGTTTGTGAAGCCTGGTGTAAGAAAATGCATGAAAGAGTATGTTTCGTAAGAGTCCCAGATGGAAAAGCAAGATTAACAAATAAAAGCCTGAAAAGATAATTGTAGAAAAGTCAGACTGAAACTTGCACAAAGACAAGAAAGAATCATCTATACGATTTCAGGAACTACACAGCGTCCAAAGGAGTTGGAATCCCAATAGACCTAATTGCAGCTGTATAATTCAAATCAACAAATTTCATGATCACCCCAGTGAATTAAAATGCATCTAGAGGAAAGCAATTTACTCAAAACAGAACCTCCATAGGGCTTTCAGCTCATATCTCAGCAGAAATATTCCAGAGCAGGGAGGAGTGCAAGGACATAGGCCATACCCTGAATGAGAAAAAGCTGTAATCATGGGTAGCCTAAGCCACATGACTGAAATTTCTAATAACGGCAGAGCTAGGGAAATTCACAGACCAGCAAAGCTTAAAAGAATTCAGCAGTTCAAAACTTATCCTAAAAGAAAGATTGAGAATTCTACCCTGAATAGAAATGTAGCAAGATAAAATGGAAATAAGAAAATCCATTATTGGAAATGCAAGAAAAGCGTGAGTTACAGTCAAGAAATAAGAAGAAGGCAAGGAGGACATCAAAGCCATAATTTGGGAAAGGGTAGCAGGAAATCATAGGTGATTTTAAGCACTATCTTAAGTGATTCACATATATGACTCTCTGATTGAAGCAAACGGAATGATGCATGGCCTAATGTGTTTGCAAAACCAACAACAAGCAAACAAACCAACAATCAAACAAACAAACAGACACCAAATGGGTACGGTTGGCTGACATATACCAAAGAAACCATGAGTATTCAAAACAAAATACTCAAATTGATGTCAAGGATCATTCAGCACGCATCGACCCAGTATCCCAGCTTAAATGTACTCAACAAAATTGTATTCAGAACACAGACGCGTGCATTAATATTCATAAATATTGACTCAAAAGAGCATATCGTGACATAAACCAAATGCCGGTTTTGAATAAGACTTGGTCATAGTACGTGATAAAGCCTTACAATTCTTCCAACAGCAAGTATGAATGCCATATTCTACCCTAAGTAGAGAAGAAACGGCATAAGCCTATAACAAAACAATTAGCTCAGCAAAACTGTACTAAGAGCAAACGAGACAGACAGTAAAGTGCACATTGGGATTGGTTTCATTTCTCGGAATTTCAGACCCCATGAAACAAATTGATCCATTTTTGAGAGCGTGGGTGTTTCAGCAGAAAGCAACAGACGGATATGTATTCTGGGTGAATGGATATTACACAAACATGAGTTTCCTTTAGTGGGATGTCTGTGTACTGTGAGATGTTAGAAAGTTTCAAGACGTGTGAAACCATAAACTAATAATGGACACACTTCCCTCCGTTTGTACTGTATATACAGATCTGAACCAAAGGAAAGAGGGAAGATAAAAGGCCAATGGCACGCTAGTGGATAGAATCACATTTAACTTAGGAACCTCTCGTTTGATGCAGCCCCTCCCCCAAAAATGACAATATTCAGCAACCTTTGGGGATGGCAGTTACCGGTTGGATTCTAAGAGGAATCTTGGTGTGTACCTCGAGGCTTGTTGTGACTGGTGGATCCAAGGTAACTGGGCAGAATTCTGTGGGTGGATCAGTGTGATAGAGGGGCTGCAGCCCTTTGTGGAGATTGGCTTATGTCTTTGGTTCGGGACGCTGTGTAAGTTTGAGGTAATGATGCTGCCCAAAGACCTAAGTTCACGGGTAAGTTTCCAGAACCTGAAAGGGCAGACAGTGGAAGATCTGCCTGTCATCAGCTTACTGGTGAGGCTCCGAGGTACTTTCAGAATTGCCCAGTCCTGTTGATGTCGACTTTATGGGAGACACGAAGAGAAGCTGGCAGAAAAGCTGGCTGCACGGATTGAGGAGAGATGCGAACATATTGATGAGAGTTCTTCCGCTACAATGGAGAATACCAGCATGGAGACGTCTCTAGAGAATACCAGGCTCGAAAGACATTCATGAGACCTACTGAACCTCTGTGATACTGGCAGAAACATTCGGAGTGTCAACGTTCACTTGAGAAAGTCACTCAAATCTCTGTTCCAAGAACGGCTCCAAGATTCCTGACGTCTAAAAGACAAGAGATAGCAGAGATGATAAAAGCGCTCATGTTCTTGGAAGAGGTCATGAGAATCCACAGGTCCCAAGGGGCATTTACAATCCATTCAGACCAAAATGCACCAAGCCCAGGTAAGCCTTTTCCCAGGTTTGGGCCTTGCTATGAAGCACTTGCTCTTCCCTCCCCTCCACTAAGTCATACATTTTAAAGATCAGAACCTGAGCTGCAATGAAGCCAGTAGGAGAAGAGCAAGCCCCTCCTAGAATCAGAGTTCCTCCAACTTCACACTCTGTGTACAAAAGTGAAATCCTTAAAGGTCAAATACTCTCGCCTAAAATAGTTAAGTATTTAATATTTAGCTCACACAAAGAAATGATGACCTTCCCCTAGATTCAGCAAATGCTGGGTTTATGTCTTGTCTGGGGTGAAGGGAGTGTGGAAAGTGAGAGGAATCTTTGACTGAACTTGAATATGTGCTAGGCCTCAGTTTTTCAAGACAATATAGGTAAATCTTATGTCAGATAGTGACCTGAACTTTAAAAGTCGTGAAAGAATTTAAAGAAACAGGTTTGGTGGACCGTCTTTTTTTCAGCCAAGCCCCGGGTGCACGATATATTGGGGGTGCAGTCTTGGTTGTTTTAAATTGCTTTGCCCAACATGATCGGATGATTAAGCGTTCTCAACACTGATTGAATAACCCCTGCTTTTCAATAGCCTAGCATAGCTGCAGCAGGGTTCTCATAGCTAAAATTCCTGTATGTGCTTTTGGAATCAAGCCTAAATGTATATATTTTGTTTGGATTTTCTTGTACTTCCCTAGAGAGGAATGTTACCCCTTGAAATGCCAACATTGGCCAGTATGTGTTATTGGGAGTATAGGGCACCTCATGCACAACGGAAACTCAGGTTCTCGGTTATTTCATGGTTTCAATAGGTACTTCATGGTTCCTGTTGCTGTTGGAGGCTTCAACACTAAAGAGTTGACATGTCCCCTTCAACATTTTGGACTGCGATTTTACTTTCTATCTGTCTAAATTTATTTAGAGCTGAAATAATGTTACAAAATTTGACAACTCTGACTTCTTGGTAAATTTAGTACGTTTCAAACACTAACTTCATTTTCATATAAATCCCAAAACATGTAAATCAATTCTATTAACCTTCTTAAAAACTGCAACTGTGTTATCAACACAATGTCAAAATTGGAGTCTTCGGAAAATCCCTCCAACCATGGCTTTATACAAAACAGAGCTAAACAAACATCAAATTTCTGTGAATTACATCTGGAAAGTGTTGATTTATCGATGCCCAGTTGGCAGAGAACCAGTGCAACATGCACTCACTCCCTCCCATATACACAGTAATGTAAACTTCCACTCACCCAGCCCTTGGCACAGGACACTTTCCGAATAGTGGTCTGTTACTTCCAAGGACAGGATGAGGCCTCAGAAAACCTGGAAGCAGGAGAAGGCAAAGTAGGGAATGGAAATCTGTGCAGGATCTCACCTCTGCTGATGGAGCAGCAAAGGTGAAACTCTGTTTTACTTGGACGCACACTCTCAAGCGGACAGCACACATTGGACTGTAGGTTATGCGCTGAGAGTTAGAAGAGTTCACAGCAGAAGCTTGGCTGACATAACTCATAGAAATCAGCACAAAATATCCCCAAAATGTATTCTGAGACCAAGATCAGATCTGCCAAATTTGAGCTAGCAGAGGCAGTGGAAAATGAGCTATAGAGCTTCAGATAATGGCACACGTTGAGTCTCAGGGATCTGGAGTGCATTGTGGGTTGTGGTGGGTTCTATCAAAAGAGCAAACCGACCTGTTAAGCCAGTAACAATGCAACCACATTGGCGTGTGTGGTTGAGTTTTTCGATATGTGCCATGGCCACATCCACTGCATTTTGCAGGCCCAGGATCAATTTGGCATTTTGCCAATAGAGCATGTGTGGGGCTCAACCAGAGAAGCCGTGCATCCGGTCTGAGGCATTCAGAGGCCCTTGGGTTTGAAATTAGTATTAAAAGCTTTAGGATCTGCTACAGTCATAACCTGGACAGGGATTACGGATTGGTTTGAGGAAGAGAATTCGGTACAGCTCTGTGGTTGCTTTCATGCACCCATGACCCAAGGATGAGGGATCAAGGTAGAGTGGTCAAAGTCCACAACGTGAGAAGATGAAGCATTTCCTTCAGCATTATCTCCCAAATGCAGATGCTACATTTTGGATGGCACTGACATGGTACTGCCCAGAGGACACAAAGATCGGTCTGCGGGATCATTCAAGCAGGCCCTGATGTATGACATCCATACATATGTTTCCACTGGTGTTTCTGTAGACAGAGAAGCTCTGGGAAAAACTGGTAACATTGGGAAATTCCCATGGCAATAGAAAGCACAAGCGCACTCTCAGTTTGCTGTTTTGGAAAGACTCCAATGTGACGTACAGCAGAATGCCGAGCTGAAAACTTTTAAGCTTCCTTTCCAAAAGAGGAATTGTACTCTGCACTTTCAGAATTGTGCGGTAATTGCAATAAAAAGAAGTTTTACTAATTGAAATAATATGGTGTGCTCATCACAACAAAGGCAACACAAGCAATTATAGATATACCAGACAACACACACAGGAACAGGACATGGCATCAATGCCTAGGGAAAATTGTCCTCACAGAAATATCATGGAACTTTGTACACTCAATGGTCTAAAATTTTCACTTAACAAAGCCCTATAAATCTATATTAGATACCTGAAATTACTTGACCAGTAGAGATAAAGAAGTATACTAAAAGAAACAGGAAGTACCATTTTCAGTTCCAAAGATTTTGAAGGCCCAAAAATAAGCTTTCAAACATCTAGACTGCAAAACGCTACCAGAGCAAGTAGTGAAAACTCAGGTGAGGAAAACATGAAGTACAACAGTGTCTCAGAATCACAAAGGGCAGTATACCAGGAAAGGGGAGGAGAAACCCTAAAAACGAGACAAAAAATATCAGAAAACCCAAGGATGCGACAATACCAGGGCTAATGTCAGTCCAAAGCAGACTTGATAATGCAGACGGACTCGTGAAAACTGTGAAGGCAGGGGAACAGAAATCTCTCGATCAGAAGAAGACATAGAAAAAGAAGTGCAAACCAATGCAAACATTGTTTGTGAAGCCTGGTGTAAGACAATGCATGAAAGAGTATGATTCGTAAGAGTCCCAGATGGAAAAGCAAGATTAACAAATAAAAGCCTGAAAAGATAATTGTAGAAAAGTCAGACTGAAACTTGCACAAAGACAAGAAATTATCATCTATACGATTTCAGGAACTACACAGCGCAAAAGGAGTTGGAATCCCAATAGACCTAATTGCATCTGTATAATTCAAATCAACAAATTTCATGATCACCCCAGTGAATTAAAATGCATCTAGAGGAAAGCAATTTACTCAAAACAGAACCTCCATAGGGCTTTCAGCTCATATCTCGGCAGAAATATTCCAGAGCAGGGAGGAGTGCAAGGACATAGGCCATATCCTGAATGAGAAAAAGCTGTAATCATGGGTAGCCTAAGCCACATGACTGAAATTTCTAATAACGGCAGAGCTAGGGAAATTCACAGACCAGCAAACTTAAAAGAATTCAGCAGTTCAAAACTTATCCTAAAAGAAAGATTGAGAATTCTACCCTGAATAGAAATGTAGCATGATAAAATGGAAATAAGAAAATCCATTATTGGAAATGCAAGAAGAGCGTGAGTTACAATCAAGAAATAAGAAGAAGGCAAGGAGGACATCAAAGCCATAATTTTGGAGAGGGTAGCAGGAAATCATAGGTGATTTTAAGCACTATCTTAAGTGATTCACATATATGACTCTCTGATTGAAGCAAACGGAATGATGCATGGCCTAATGTGTTTGCAAAACCAACAACAAGCAAACAAACCAAAAATCAAACAAACAAACAGACACCAAAAGTGTACGGTTGGCTGACATATACCAAAGAAACCAAGAGTATTCAAAACAAAATACTCAAATTGATGTCATGGATCATTCAGCACGGATCGACCATATCGCAGCTTAAATGTACTCAACACAATTATATTCAGAACACAGACGCCTGCATTAATATTCATAAATATTGATTCAAAAGAGCATATCGTGACCTAACCCAAATGCCGATTTTGAATAAGACTTGGTCATAGTCCGTGATAAAGTCTTACAATTCTTCCAACAGCAAGTATGAATGCCATATTCTACCCTAAGTAGAGAAGAAACGGCATAAGCCTATAACAAAACAATTAGCTCAGCAAAACTCTACTAAGAGCAAACGAGTCAGACAGTAAATTGCACATTGGGATTGGTTTCATTACTCGGAATTTCAGACCCCATGAAACAAATTGATCCATTTTTTGAGAGCGTGGGTGTTTCAGCAGAAAGCAACAGACGGATATGTATTCTGGGTGAATGGATATTACACAAACATGAGTTTCCTTTAGTGGGATGTCTGTGTACTGTGAGATGTAAGAAAGTTTCAAAACGTGTGAAACCATAAACTAATAATGGACCCACTTCCCTCCGTTTGTACTGTATATACAGATCTGAACCAAAGGAAAGAGGGAAGATAAAAGGCCAATGGCACGCTAGTGGATAGAATCACATTTAACTTAGGAACCTCTCGTTTGATGCAGCCCCTCCCCCAAAAATGACAATAATCAGCAACCTTTGGGGATGGCAGTTACCGGTTGGATTCTAAGTGGAATCTTGGTGTGTACCTCGAGGCTTGTTGTGACTGGTGGATCCAAGGTAACTGGGCAGAATTCTGTGGGTGGATCAGTGTGATGGAGGGGCTGCCGCCCTTTGTGGAGATTGGCTTATGTCTTTTGTTCGGGACGCTGTGTAAGTTTGAGATAAAGATGCTGCCCAAAGACCTAAGTTCACGGGTAAGTTTCCAGAACCTGAAAGGGCAGACAGTGGAAGATCTGCCTGTCATCAGCTTACTGGTGAGGCTCCGAGGTACTTTCAGACTTGCCCAGTCCTGTTGATGTCGACTTTATGGGAGACACGAAGAGAAGCTGGCAGAAAAGCTGGCTGCACGGATTGAGGAGAGATGCGAACATATTGATGAGAGTTGTTCCGCTACAATGGAGAATACCGGCATGGAGACAACTCTAGAGAATACCAGGCTCGAAAGACATTCATGAGACCTACTGAACCTCTGTGATACTGGCAGAAACATTCGGAGTGTCAACGTTCACTTGAGAAAGTCACTCAAATCTCTGTTCCAAGAACGGCTCCAAGATTCCTGACGTCTGAAAGACAAGAGATGGAAGAGATGATAAAAGTGCTCATGTTCTTGGAAGAGGTCATGAGAATCCACAGGTCAGAAGGGGCATTTACAATCCATTCAGACCAAAATGCACCAAGCCCAGGTAAGCCTTTTCCCAGGTTTGGGCCTTGCTATCAAGCACTTGCTCTTCCCTCCCCTCCACTCAGGCATCCATTTTAAAGGATCAGAACCTGAGCTGCAATGAAGCCAGTAGGAGAAGAGCAAGCCCCTCCTAGAATCAGAGTTCCTCTAACTTCACACTCTGTGAACAAAAGTGAAAACTTTAAGGTCAAATAGTCTCGCCTAAAATAGTTAGGTATTGAATACTTAGCTCACACAAAAAATGATGACATTCCCCTAGATTCAGCAAATGCTGGGTTTATGTCTTGTCTGGGGTGAAGGGAGTGTGGTAAGTGAGAGGAATCTTTGACTGAACTTGAATATGTTCTAGGCCTCGGTTTTTCAAGACAGTATAGGTAAATCTTATGTCAGATAGTGACCTGAACTGTAAAAGTCGTGAAAGACTTTAAAGACACAGGTTTGGTGGACCGTCTTTTTTTCAGCCAAGCCCCGGGGGCACGATATATTGGGGGTGCAGTCTTGGTTGTGTTAAATTGCTTTGCCGAACATGATAAGATGATTAAGCGTTCTCATCACTGATAGAAGAACACCTGCTTTTCAATAGCCTAGCATAGCTGCAGCAAGGTTCTCATAGCTAAAATGCCTGTATGTGCTTTTGGAATCAAGCCTAAATGTATATATTTTGTTTGGATTTTCTTGTACTTTCCTAGAGAGGAATGTTACCCCTTGAAATGCCAACATTGGCCAGTATGTGTCATTGGGAGTATAGGGCACCACATGCACAACGGAAACTCAGGTTCTCGGTTATTTCATGGTTTCAATAGGTACTTCATGGTTCCTGTTGCTGTTGGAGGCTTCAACACTAAAGAGTTGACATGTCCCCTTCAACATTTTGGACTGCGATTTTACTTTCTATCTGTCTAAATTTATTTAGAGCTGACAAAATGTTACAAAATTTGACAACTCTGACTTCTAGGTAAATTTAGTACGTTTCAAACACTAAATTTTTTTCATATAAATCCCAAAACATGTAAATCAATTCTATTAACCTTCTTAAAAACTGCAACTGTGTTATCAATACAATGTCAAAATTGGAGTCTTCGGACAATCCCTCCAACCATGGCTTTATAGAAAACAGAGCTAAACAAACATCAAATTTCTGTGAATTACATCTGGAAAGTGTTGATTTATCGATGCCCATTTGGCAGAGAACCAGTGCAACATGCACTCACTCCCTCCCATATACACAGCAATGTAAACTTCCACTCACCCAGCCCTTGGCACAGGACACTTTCCGAAGAGTGGTCTGTTACTTCCAAAGACAGGATGAGGCCTCAGAAAACCTGGAAGCAGGAGAAGGCAAAGTAGGGAATGGAAATCTGTGCAGGATCTGACCTCTGCTGATGGAGCAGCAAAGGTGAAACTCTGTTTTACTTGGACGCACACTCTCAAGCAGACAGCACACATTGGACTGTAGGTTATGCGCTGAGAGTTAGAAGGGTTCACAGCAGAAGCTTGGCTGACATAACTCATAGAAATCAGCACAAAATATCCCCAAAATGTATTCAGAGACCAAGATCAGATCTGCCAAATTTGAGCTAGCAGAGGCAGCGGAAAATGTGCTATAGAGCTTCAGATAATGGCACACGCTGAGTCTCAGAGATCTGGAATGCATTGTGGGTTGTGGTGTGTTCTATCAAGAGAGCAAACCGACCTGTTAAGTGAGTAACAATGCAACCACATTGGCGTGTGTGGTTGAGTTTTTCGATATGTGCCATGGCCACATCCACTGCATTTTGCAGGCCCAGGATCAATTTGGCATTTTGCCAATAGAGCATGTGTGGGGCTCAACCAGAGAAGCCGTGCATCCGGTCTGAGGCATTCAGAGGCCCTTGGGTTTGAAATTAGTATTAAAAGCTTTAGGATCTGCTACAGTCATAACCTGGACAGGGATTACGGATTGGTTTGAGGAAGAGAATTCGGTACAGCTCTGTGGTTGCTTTCGTGCACCCATGACCCAAGGATGAGGGATCAAGGTAGAGTGGTCAAAGTCCACAACGTGAGAAGTTGAAGCATTTCCTTCAGCATTATCTCCCAAATGCAGATGCTACATTTTGGATGGCACTGACATGGTACTGCCCACAGGACACAAAGGTCGGTCTGCGGGATCATTCAAGCAGGCCCTGATGTATGACATCCATACATATGTTTCCACTGGTGTTTCTGTAGACAGAGAAGCTCTGGGAAGAACTGGTAACATTGGGACATTCCCATGGCAATAGAAAGCACAAGCGCATGCTCATTTTGCTGTTTTGGAAAGACTCCAATATGACGTACAGCTGAATGCCGAGCTGAAAACATTTAAGCTTCATTTCCAGAAGAGGAATTGTACTCTGCAATTTCAGAATTGTGCGGTAATTGCAATAAAAAGAAGTTTTACTAATTGAAATAATATGGTGTGCTCATCACAACAAAGCCAAAACCAGCAATTAGAGATATACAAGACAACACACACAGGAACAGGACATGGCATCGATGCCTAGGGAAAATTGTCCTCACAGAAATATCATGGAACTTTGTACAGCCAATGGTGTAAAATTTTCACTTAACAAAGCCCTATAAATCTATATTAGATACCTGATATTACTTGACCAGAAGAGATAAAGAAGTATACTAAAAGGAACAGGAAGTACCATTTTCAGTTCCAAAGGTTTTGAAGGCCCAAAAAATAAGCTTTCAAATATCTAGACTGCAAAACGCTACCAGAGCAAGTTGTGAAAATTCAGGTGAGAAAAACATGGAGTACAACAGTGTCTCAGAATCACAAAAGGCAGTATACCAGGAAAGGGGAGGAGAAACCCTAAAAATGAGACAAAAAATATCAGAAAACCCAAGGATGAGACAATACCAGGGCTAATGTCAGTCCAAAGCAGACTTGATAATGCAGACGGACTCGTGAAAACTGTGAAGGCAGGGGAACAGAAATCTCTCGATCAGAAGAAGACATAGAAAAAGAAGTGCAAACCAATGCATACATTGCTTTTGTAGGCTGGTGTAAGACAAAGCATGAAAGAGTATGTTTCGTAAGAGTCCCAGATGGAAAAGCAAGATTAACAAAAAAAAGCCTGAAAAGATAATTGTAGAAAACTCAGACTGACACTTGCAGAATTATAAGAAAGAATCATCTATACGATTTCAAGAACTACACAGCGTCCAAAGGAGTTGGAATCCCAATAGACCTAATTGCATCTGTATAATTCAAATCAACATAGTTCATGATCACACCAGTGAATTAAAATGCATCTAGAGGAAATCAATTTACTCAAAACAGAACCTCCATAGGGCTTTCAGCTCATATCTCGGCAGAAATATTCCAGAGCAGGAAGGAGTGCAAGGACATAGGCCATATCCTGAATGAGAAAAAGCTGTAATCATGGGTAGCCTAAGCCACATGACTGAAATTTCTAATAACGGCAGAGCTAGGGAAATTCACAGACAAGCAAAGCTTAAAAGAATTCAGCAGTTCAAAACTTATCCTAAAAGAAAGATTGAGAATTCTACCCTGAATTGAAATGTAGCAAGATAAAATGGAAATAAGAAAATCCATTATTGGAAATGCAAGAAGAGCGTGAGTTACAATCAAGAAATAAGAAGAAGGCAAGGAGGACATCAAAGCCATAATTTGGGAGAGGGTAGCAGGAAATCATAGGTGATTTTAAGCACTATCTTAAGTGATTCACATATATGACTCTCTGATTGAAGCAAACGGAATGATGCATGGCCTAATGTGTTTGCAAAACCAACAACAAGCAAACAAACCAACAATCAAACAAACAAACAGACACCAAAAGTGTACGGTTGGCTGACATATACCAAAGAAACCATGAGTATTCAAAACAAAATACTCAAATGGATTTCAAGGATCACTCAGCACGCATCGACCCAGTATCGCAGCTGAAATGTACTCAACAAAATTGTATACAGAACACAGACGCGTGCATTAATATTCATAAATATTGATTCAAAAGAGCATATCGTGACCTAACCCAAATGCCGATTTTGAATAAGACTTGGTCATAGTCCGTGATAAAGTCTTACAATTCTTCCAACAGCAAGTATGAATGCCATATTCTACCCTAAGTAGAGAAGAAACGGCATAAGCCTATAACAAAACAATTAGCTCAGCAAAACTGTACCAAGAGCAAACGAGACAGACAGTAAAGTGCACATTGGGATTGGTTTCATTTCTCGGAATTTCAGACCCCATGAAACAAATTGATCCATTTTTTGAGAGCGTGGGTGTTTCAGCAGAAAGCAACAGACGGATATGTATTCTGGGTGAATGGATATTACACAAACATGAGTTTCCTTTAGTGGGATGTCTGTGTACTGTGAGATGTTAGAAAGTTTCAAGACGTGTGAAACCATAAACTAATAATGGACACACTTCCCTCCGTTTGTACTGTATATACAGATCTGAACCAAAGGAAAGAGGGAAGATAAAAGGCCAATGGCACGCTAGTGGATAGAATCACATTTAACTTAGGAACCTCTCGTTTGTTGCAGACCCTCCTCCAAAAATGACAATATTCAGCAACCTTTGGGGATGGCAGTTACCGGTTGGATTCTAAGTGGAATCTTGGTGTGTACCTCGAGGCTTGTTGTGACTGGTGGATCCAAGGTAACTGGGCAGAATTCTGTGGGTGGATCAGTGTGATGGAGGGGCTGCCGCCCTTTGTGGAGATTGGCTTATGTCTTTTGTTCGGGACGCTGTGTAAGTTTGAGATAAAGATGCTGCCCAAAGACCTAAGTTCACGGGTAAGTTTCCAGAACCTGAAAGGGCAGACAGTGGAAGATCTGCCTGTCATCAGCTTACTGGTGAGGCTTCGAGGTACTTTCAGAATTGCTCAGTCCTGTTGATGTCGACTTTATGGGAGACACGAAGAGAAGCTGGCAGAAAAGCTGGCTGCACGGATTGAGGAGAGATGCGAACATATTGATGAGAGTTGTTCCGCTACAATGGAGAATACCGGCATGGAGACATCTCTAGAGAATACCAGGCTCGAAAGACATTCATGAGACCTACTGAACCTCTGTGATACTGGCAGAAACATTCGGAGTGTCAACGTTCACTTGAGAAAGTCACTCAAATCTCTGTTCCAAGAACGGCTCCAAAATTCCTGACGTCTAAAAGACAAGAGATAGCAGAGATGATAAAAGTGCTCATGTTCTTGGAAGAGGTCATGAGAATCCACAGGTCCCAAGGGGCATTTACAATCCATTCAGACCAAAATGCACCAAGCCCAGGTAAGCCTTTTCCCAGGTTTGGGCCTTGCTATCAAGCACTTGCTCTTCCCTCCCCTCCACTCAGGCATCCATTTTAAAGGATCAGAACCTGAGCTGCAATGAAGCCAGTAGGAGAAGAGCAAGCCCCTCCTAGAATCAGAGTTCCTCCAACTTCACACTCTGTGAACAAAAGTGAAATAATTAAAGGTCAAATACACTCGCCTAAAATAGTTAGGTATTGAATACTTAGCTCACACAAAAAAATGATGACATTCCCCTAGATTCAGCAAATGCTGGGTTTATGTCTTGTCTGGGGTGAAGGGAGTGTGGTAAGTGAGAGGAATCTTTGACTGAACTTGAATATGTGCTATGCCTCGGTTTTTCAAGACAGTATAGGTAAATCTTATGTCAGATAGTGACCTGAACTGTAAAAGTCGTGAAAGAATTTAAAGACATAAGTTTGGTGGACCGTCTTTTTTTCAGTCAAGCCCCGGGTGCACGATATATTGGGGGTGCAGTCTCGGTTGTGTTAAATTGCTTTGCCCAACATGATCGGATGTTTAAGCGTTCTCATCACTGATAGAAGAACACCTGCTTTTCAATAGCCTAGCATAGCTGCAGCAGGGTTCTCATAGCTAAAATGCCTGTATGTGATTTTGGAATCAAGCCTAAATGTATATATTTTGTTTGGATTTTCTTGTACATTCCTAGAGAGGAATGTTACCCCTTGAAATGCCAACATTGGCCAGTATGTGTCATTGGGAGTATAGGGCACCACATGCACAACGGAAACCCAGGTTCTCGGTTATTTCATGGTTTCAATAGGTACTTCATGGTTCCTGTTGCTGTTGGAGGCTTCAACACTAAAGAGTTGACATGTCCCCTTCAACATTTTGGACTGCGATTTTACTTTCTATCTGTTTAATTTATTTAGAACTGACATAATGTTAAAAATTTGACAACTCTGACTTCTAGATAAATTTAGTACGTTTCAAACACTAACTTCATTTTCATATAAATCCCAAAATATGTAAATCAATTCTATTAACCTTCTTAAAAACTGCAACTGTGTTATAAACACAATGTCAAAATTGGAGTCTTCGGACAATTCCTCCAACCATTGCTTTATAGAAAACAGAGCTAAACAAACATCAAATTTCTGTGAATTACATCTGGAAAGTGTTGATTTATCGATGCCCAGTTGGCAGAGAACCCGTGCAACATGCACTCACTCCCTCCCATATACACAGCAATGTAAACTTCCACTCACCCAGCCCTTGGCACAGGACACTTTCTGAAGAGTGGTCTGTTACTTCCAAAGACAGGATGAGGCCTCAGAAAACCTGGAAGCAGGAGAAGGCAAAGTAGGGAATGGAAATCTGTGCAGGATCTGACCTCTGCTGATGGAGCAGCAAAGGTGAAACTCTGTTTTACTTGGACGCACACTCTCAAGCGGACAGCACACATTGGACTGTAGGTTATGCGCTGAGAGTTAGAAGAGTTCACAGCAGAAGCTTGGCTGACATAACTCATAGAAATCAGCACAAAATATCCCCAAAATGTATTCTGAGACCAAGATCAGATCTGCCAAATTTGAGCTAGCAGAGGCAGCGGAAAATGAGCTATAGAGCTTCAGATAATGGCACACGCTGAGTCTCAGGGATCTGGAGTGCATTGTGGGTTGTGGTGGGTTCTATCAAGAGAGCAAACCGACCTGTTAAGCCAGTAACAATGCAACCACATTGGCGTGTGTGGTTGAGTTTTTCGATATGTGCCATGGCCACATCCACTGCATTTTGCAGGCCCAGGATCAATTTGGCATTTTGCCAATAAAGCATGTGTGGGGCTCAACCAGAGAAGCCGTGCATCCGGTCTGAGGGATTCAGAGGCCCTTGGGTTTGAAATTAGTATTAAAAGCTTTAGGATCTGCTACAGTCATAACCTGGACAGGGATTACGGATTGGTTTGAGGAAGAGAATTCGGTACAGCTCTGTGGTTGCTTTCGTGCACCCATGACCCAAGGATGAGGGATCAAGGTAGAGTGGTCAAAGTCCACAACGTGAGAAGTTGAAGCATTTCCTTCAGCATTATCTCCCAAATGCAGATGCTACATTTTGGATGGCACTGACATGGTACTGCCCAGAGGACAAAAAGATCGGTCTGCGGGATCATTCAAGCAGGCCCTGATGTAAGACATCCATACATATGTTTCCACTGGTGTTTCTGTAGACAGAGAAGCTCTGGGAAGAACTGGTAACATTGGGACATTCCCATGGCAATAGAAAGCACAAGCGCACACTCAGTTTGCTCTTTTGGAAAGACTCCAATATGACGTACAGCAGAATGCCGAGCTGAAAACTTTTAAGCTTCCTTTCCAAAAGAGGAATTGTACTCTGCACTTTCAGAAATGTGCGTTAATTGCAATAAAAGAAGTTTTACTAATTGAAATAATATGGTGTGCTCATCACAACAAAGGCAACACCAGCAATTAGAGATATACCAGACAACACACACAGGAACAGGACATGGCATCAATGCCTAGGGAAAATTATCCTCACAGAAATATCATGGAACTTTGTATAACAAATGGTCTAAAATGTTCACTTAACAAAGCCCTATAAATCTATATAAGATACCAGATATTACTTGACCAGAAGAGATAAAGAAGTATAGTAAAAGAAACAGGAATTACCATTTTCAGTTCCAAAGAGTTTGAAGGCCCAAAAAATAAGCTTTCAAACATCTAGACTGCAAAACGCTACCAGAGCAAGTAGTGAAAACTCAGGTGAGAAAAACATGAAGTACAACAGTGTCTCAGAATCACAAAAGGCAGTATACCAGGAAAGGGGTGGAGAAACCCTAAAAACGAGACAAAAAATATCAGAAAACCCAAGGATGAGACAATACCACGGCTAATGTCAGTCCAAAGCAGACTTGATAATGCAGACGGACTCGTGAAAACTGTGAAGGCAGGGGAACAGAAATCTCTCGATCAGAAGAAGACATAGAAAAAGAAGTGCAAACCAATGCAAACATTGATTTTGAAGGCTGGTGTAAGACAAAGCATGAAAGAGTATGATTCGTAAGAGTTACAGATGGAAAAGCAAGATTAACAAATAAAAGCCTGAAAAGATAATTGTAGAAAAGTCAGACTGAAACTTGCAGAAAGACAAGAAAGAATCATTTATACGATTTCATGGACTACACAGCGTCCAAAGTAGTTGGAATCCAAGTAGACCTAATTGCAGCTGTATAATTCAAATCAAACAAGTTCATGATCACACCAGTGAATTAAAATGCATCTAGAGGAAAGCAATTTACTCAAAACAGAACCTCCATAGGGCTTTCAGCTCATATCTCGGCAGAAATATTCCAGAGCAGGGAGGAGTGCAAGGACATAGGCCATATCCTGAATGAGAAAAAGCTGTAATCATGGGTAGCCTAAGCCACATGACTGAAATTTCTAATAACGGCAGAGCTAGGGAAATTCACAGACCAGCAAAGCTTAAAAGAATTCAGCAGTTCAAAACTTATCCTAAAAGAAATATTGAGAATTCTACCCTGAACAGAAAAGTAGCAAGATAAAATGGAAATAAGAAAAACCATTATTGGAAATGCAAGAAGAGCGTGTGTTACAAACAAGAAAGAAGAAGAAGGCAAGGAGGTCATCACAGCCAAAAGATGGGAGAGGTTAGCAGGAAATCATAGGTGATTTTAAGCACTATTTAATTGATTAACATATATGACTCTCTGATTGAAGCAAACGGAGTGATGCCTGGCCTAAAGTGTTTGCAAAACCAACAACAAGCAAACAAACCAACAATCAAACAAACAAACAGACACCAAAATGGTTCCGTTGGCTGACATATTCCAAAGAAACCATGAGTATTCCAAACAAAATACTCAAAGTGATATCAAGGATCATTCAGCACGCATCGACCCAATATCGATGCTTGCATGAATTCAACAGCCTTGTATTCAGAACACAGATGCGTTCATTAATATTCATAAATATTGATTTAAAAGTGAATTTCGTGACCTAACCCAAATGCCGATTTTGAATAAGATTTGGTCATAGTCCGTGATATAGTCTTCCAATACTTCCAACAGCAAGAATGAATGCCATATACTACCCTAAGTAGAGAAGAAACGGCATAAGCCTATAACAAAGAGAAGTAGCTCTGCAAAACTGTACTAAGAGCAAACGAGACAGACCGTAAAGTGTACATAGGGATTGGTTTCATTTCTGGTAATTTCAGCCCCCATGAAACAACTGGATCCATTTTCTGAGAGCGTGGGTATTTCAGCAGAAAGCAACAGACGGATATGTATTCTGGGTGAATGGATATTACACAAACATGAGTTTCCTTTAGTGGGTTCTCTGTGTACTGTGAGCTGTTCGAAACTTTCAAGACGTGTGAAACCATAAAATGAAAATGCATACACTTCCCCCCATTTGTACTGTATATACAGATCTGAACCAAAGGAAAGAGGGATGATAAAAGGCCAATGGCACGCTAGTGGATAGAATCACATTTAACTTAGGAACCTCTCGTTTGATGCAGCCCCTCCCCCAAAAATGACAATATTCAGCAACCTTTGGGGATGGCAGTTACCGGTTGGATTCTAAGTGGAAGCTTGGTGTGTACCTCGAGGCTTGTTGTGACTGGTGGATCCAAGGTAACTGGGCAGAATTCTGTGGGTGGATCAGTGTGATGGAGGGGCTGCCGCCCTTTGTGGAGATTGGCTTAGTTCTTTTGTTCGGGACGCTGTGTAAGTTTGAGATAAAGATGCTGCCCAAAGACCTAAGTACACGGGTAAGTTTCCAGAAACTGAAAGGGCAGACAGTGGAAGATCTGCCTGTCATCAGCTTACTGGTGAGGCTCCGAGGTACTTTCAGACTTGCCCAGTCCTGTTGATGTCGACTTTATGGGAGACACGAAGTGAAGCTGGCAGAAAAGCTGGCTGCACGGATTGAGGAGAAATGCGAACATATTGATGAGAGTTGTTCCGCTACAATGGAGAATACCGGCACGGAGACAACTCTAGAGAATACCAGGCTCGAAAGACATTCATGAGACCTACTGAACCTCTGTGATACTGGCAGAAGCATCCAGAGTGTCAACGTGCACTTGAGAAAGTCACTCAATTCTCTGTTCCAAGAACGGCTCCAAGATTCCTGACGTCTAACAGACAAGAGTTGGCAGAGATGACAAAAGCGCTCATGTTCATGGAAGAGGTCATGAGAATCCACAGGTCCCAAAGGGCATATACAATCCATTCAGACCAAAATGCACCAATCCCAGGTAAGCCTTTTCCCAGGTTTGGGCCTTGCTATCAAGCACTTGCTCTTCCCTCCCCTCCACTCAGGCATCCATTTTAAATGATCAGAACCTGAGCTGCAATGAAGCCAGTAGGAGAAGAACAAGCCCCTCCTAGAATCAGAGTTCCTCCATCTTCACACTCTGTGAACAACAGTGAAATCCTTAAAGGTCAAATACTCTCGCCTAAAATAGTTAGGAATTGAATACTTAGCTCACACAAAGAAATGATGACCTTCCCCTAGATTCAGCAAATGCTGGGTTTATGTCTTGTTTGGGGTGAAGGGAGTGTGGTAAGTGAGAGGAATCTTTGACTAAACTTGAATATGTACTAGGCCTCAGTTTTTCAAGACAGTATAGGTAAATCTTATGTCAGATAGTGACCTGAACTGTAAAAGTCGTGAAAGACTTTAAAGACACAGGTTTGGTGGACCGTCTTTTTTTCAGCCAAGCCCCGGGGGCACGATATATTGGGGGTGCAGTCTTGGTTGTGTTAAATTGCTTTGCCGAACATGATAAGATGATTAAGCGTTCTCATCACTGATAGAAGAACACCTGCTTTTCAATAGCCTAGCATAGCTGCAGCAGGGTTCTCATAGCTAAAATGCCTGTATGTGCTTTTGGAATCAAGCCTAAATGTATATATTTTGTTTGGATTTTCTTGTACTTTCCTAGAGAGGAATGTTACCCCTTGAAATGCCAACATTGGCCAGTATGTGTCATTGGGACTATAGGGCACCACATGCACAATGGAAACCCAGGTTCTCGGTTATTTCATGGTTTCAATAGGTACTTCATGGTTCCCGTTGCTGTTGGAGGCTTCAACACTAAAGAGTTGACATGTCCCCTTCAACATTTTGGACTGCGATTTTACTTTCTATCTGTCTAAATTTATTTAGAGGTGACAAAATGTTACAAAATTTGACAACTCTGACTTCTAGGTAAATTTAGTACGTTTCAAACACTAAATTCTTTTTCATATAAATCCCAAAACATGTAAATCAATTCTATTAACCTTCTTAAAAACTGCAACTGTGTTATCAATACAATGTCAAAATTGGAGTCTTCGGACAATCCCTCCAACCATGGCTTTATAGAAAACAGAGCTAAACAAACATCAAATTTCTGTGAATTACATCTGGAAAGTGTTGATTTATCGATGCCCAGTTGGCAGAGAACCAGTGCAACATGCACTCACTCCCTCCCATATACACAGCAATGTAAACTTCCACTCACCCAGCCCTTGGCACAGGACACTTTCCGAAGAGTGGTCTGTTACTTCCAAAGACAGGATGAGGCCTCAGAAAACCTGGAAGCAGGAGAAGGCAAAGTAGGGAATGGAAATCTGTGCAGGATCTGACCTCTGCTGATGGAGCAGCAAAGGTGAAACTCTGTTTTACTTGGACGCACACTCTCAAGCAGACAGCACACATTGGACTGTAGGTTATGCGCTGAGAGTTAGAAGGGTTCACAGCAGAAGCTTGGCTGACATAACTCATAGAAATCAGCACAAAATATCCCCAAAATGTATTCAGAGACCAAGATCAGATCTGCCAAATTTGAGCTAGCAGAGGCAGCGGAAAATGAGCTATAGAGCTTCAGATAATGGCACACGCTGAGTCTCAGAGATCTGGAATGCATTGTGGGTTGTGGTGTGTTCTATCAAGAGAGCAAACCGACCTGTTAAGTGAGTAACAATGCAACAACATTGGCGTGTGAGGTTGAGTTTTTCGATATGTGCCATGGCCACATCCACTGCATTTTGCAGGCCCAGGATCAATTTGGCATTTTGCCAATAGAGCATGTGTGGGGCTCAACCAGAGAAGCCATGCATCCGGTCTGAGAGATTCAGAGGCCCTTGGGTTTGAAATTAGTATTAAAAGCTTTAGGATCTGCTACAGTCATAACCTGGACAGGGATTACGGATTGGTTTGAGGAAGAGAATTCGGTACAGCTCTGTGGTTGCTTTCATGCACCCATGACCCAAGGATGAGGGATCAAGGTAGAGTGGTCAAAGTCCACAACGTGAGAAGTTGAAGCATTTCCTTCAGCATTATCTCCCAAATGCAGATGCTACATTTTGGATGGCACTGACATGGTACTGCCCAGAGGACACAAAGGTCGGTCTGCGGGATCATTCAATCAGGCCCTGATGTATGACATCCATACATATGTTTCCACTGGTGTTTCTGTAGACAGAGAAGCTCTGGGAAGAACTGGTAACATTGGGACATTCCCATGGCAATAGAAAGCACAAGCGCATGCTCATTTTGCTGTTTTGGAAAGACTCCAATATGACGTACAGCTGAATGCCGAGCTGAAAACATTTAAGCTTCATTTCCAGAAGAGGAATTGTACTCTGCAATTTCAGAATTGTGCGGTAATTGCAATAAAAAGAAGTTTTACTAATTGAAATAATATGGTGTGCTCATCACAACAAAGCCAACACCAGCAATTAGAGATATACAAGACAACACACACAGGAACAGGACATGGCATCGATGCCTAGGGAAAATTGTCCTCACAGAAATATCATGGAACTTTGTACAGCCAATGGTGTAAAATTTTCACTTAACAAAGCCCTATAAATCTATATTAGATACCTGATATTACTTGAGCAGAAGATATAAAGAAGTATACTAAAAGGAACAGGAAGTACCATTTTCAGTTCCAAAGGTTTTGAAGGCCCAAAAAATAAGCTTTCAAATATCTAGACTGCAAAACGCTACCAGAGCAAGTTGTGAAAATTCAGGTGAGAAAAACATGGAGTACAACAGTGTCTCAGAATCACAAAAGGCAGTATACCAGGAAAGGGGAGGAGAAACCCTAAAAATGAGACAAAAAATATCAGAAAACCCAAGGATGAGACAATACCAGGGCTAATGTCAGTCCAAAGCAGACTTGATAATGCAGACGGACTCGTGAAAACTGTGAAGGCAGGGGAACAGAAATCTCTCGATCAGAAGAAGACATAGAAATAGAAGTGCAAACCAATGCATACATTGCTTTTGTAGGCTGGTGTAAGACAAAGCATGAAAGAGTATGTTTTGTAAGAGTCCCAGATGGAAAAGCAAGATTAACAAAAAAAAGCCTGAAAAGATAATTGTAGAAAACTCAGACTGACACTTGCAGAAATATAAGAAAGAATCATCTATACGATTTCAAGAACTACACAGCGTCCAAAGGAGTTGGAATCCCAATAGACCTAATTGCATCTGTATAATTCAAATCAACATAGTTCATGATCACACCAGTGAATTAAAATGCATCTAGAGGAAATCAATTTACTCAAAACAGAACCTCCATAGGGCTTTCAGCTCATATCTCGGCAGAAATATTCCAGAGCAGGGAGGAGTGCAAGGACATAGGCCATATCCTGAATGAGAAAAAGCTGTAATCATGGGTAGCCTAAGCCACATGACTGAAATTTCTAATAACGGCAGAGCTAGGGAAATTCACAGACCAGCAAAGCTTAAAAGAATTCAGCAGTTCAAAACTTATCCTAAAAGAAAGATTGAGAATTCTACCCTGAATTGAAATGTAGCAAGATAAAATGGAAATAAGAAAATCCATTATTGGAAATGCAAGAAGAGCGTGAGTTACAATCAAGAAATAAGAAGAAGGCAAGGAGGACATCAAAGCCATAATTTGGGAGAGGGTAGCAGGAAATCATAGGTGATTTTAAGCACTATCTTAAGTGATTCACATATATGACTCTCTGATTGAAGCAAACGGAATGATGCATGGCCTAATGTGTTTGCAAAACCAACAACAAGCAAACAAACCAACAATCAAACAAACAAACAGACACCAAAAGTGTACGGTTGGCTGACATATACCAAAGAAACCATGAGTATTCAAAACAAAATACTCAAATGGATGTCAAGGATCACTCAGCACGCATCGACCCAGTATCGCAGCTGAAATGTACTCAACAAAATTGTATTCAGAACACAGACGCGTGCATTAATATTCATAAATATTGATTCAAAAGAGCATATCGTGACCTAACCCAAATGCCGATTTTGAATAAGACTTGGTCATAGTCCGTGATAAAGTCTTACAATTCTTCCAACAGCAAGTATGAATGCCATATTCTACCCTAAGTAGAGAAGAAACGGCATAAGCCTATAACAAAACAATTAGCTCAGCAAAACTGTACCAAGAGCAAACGAGACAGACAGTAAAGTGCACATTGGGATTGGTTTCATTTCTCGGAATTTCAGACCCCATGAAACAAATTGATCCATTTTTTGAGAGCGTGGGTGTTTCAGCAGAAAGCAACAGACGGATATGTATTCTGGGTGAATGGATATTACACAAACATGAGTTTCCTTTAGTGGGATGTCTGTGTACTGTGAGATGTTAGAAAGTTTCAAGACGTGTGAAACCATAAACTAATAATGGACACACTTCCCTCCGTTTGTACTGTATATACAGATCTGAACCAAAGGAAAGAGGGAAGATAAAAGGCCAATGGCACGCTAGTGGATAGAATCACATTTAACTTAGGAACCTCTCGTTTGTTGCAGACCCTCCTCCAAAAATGACAATATTCAGCAACCTTTGGGGATGGCAGTTACCGGTTGGATTCTAAGTGGAATCTTGGTGTGTACCTCGAGGCTTGTTGTGACTGGTGGATCCAAGGTAACTGGGCAGAATTCTGTGGGTGGATCAGTGTGATGGAGGGGCTGCCGCCCTTTGTGGAGATTGGCTTATGTCTTTTGTTCGGGACGCTGTGTAAGTTTGAGATAAAGCTGCTGCCCAAAGTCCAAAGTTCACGGGTAAGTTTCCAGAACCTGAAAGGGCAGACAGTGGAAGATCTGCCTGTCATCAGCTTACTGGTGAGGCTCCGAGGTACTTTCAGAATTGCCCAGTCCTGTTGATGTCGACTTTATGGGAGACACGAAGAGAAGCTGGCAGAAAAGCTGGCTGCACTGATTGAGGAGAGATGCGAACATATTGATGAGAGTTGTTCCGCTACAATGGAGAATACCGGCATGGAGACATCTCTAGAGAATACCAGGCTCGAAAGACATTCATGAGACCTACTGAACCTCTGTGATACTGGCAGAAACATTCGGAGTGTCAACGTTCACTTGAGAAAGTCACTCAAATCTCTGTTCCAAGAACGGCTCCAAAATTCCTGACGTCTAAAAGACAAGAGATAGAAGAGATGATAAATGTGCTCATGTTCTTGGAAGAGGTCATGAGAATCCACAGGTCCCAAGGGGCATTTACAATCCATTCAGACCAAAATGCACCAAGCCCAGGTAAGCCTTTTCCCAGGTTTGGGCCTTGCTATCAAGCACTTGCTCTTCCCTCCCCTCCACTCAGGCATCCATTTTAAAGGATCAGAACCTGAGCTGCAATGAAGCCAGTAGGAGAAGAGCAAGCCCCTCCTAGAATCAGAGTTCCTCCAACTTCACACTCTGTGAACAAAAGTGAAATCCTTAAAGGTCAAATACACTCGCCTAAAATAGTTAGGTATTGAATACTTAGCTCACACAAAAAAATGATGACATTCCCCTAGATTCAGCAAATGCTGGGTTTATGTCTTGTCTGGGGTGAAGGGAGTGTGGTAAGTGAGAGGAATCTTTGACTGAACTTGAATATGTGCTATGCCTCGGTTTTTCAAGACAGTATAGGTAAATCTTATGTCAGATAGTGACCTGAACTGTAAAAGTCGTGAAAGAAATTAAAGACATAAGTTTGGTGGACCGTCTTTTTTTCAGTCAAGCCCCGGGTGCACGATATATTGGGGGTGCAGTCTCGGTTGTGTTAAATTGCTTTGCCCAACATGATCGGATGATTAAGCATTCTCATCACTGATAGAAGAACACCTGCTTTTCAATAGCCTAGCATAGCTGCAGCAGGGTTCTCATAGCTAAAATGCCTGTATGTGATTTTGGAATCAAGCCTAAATGTATATATTTTGTTTGGATTTTCTTGTACATTCCTAGAGAGGAATGTTACCCCTTGAAATGCCAACATTGGCCAGTATGTGTCATTGGGAGTATAGGGCACCACATGCACAACGGAAACCCAGGTTCTCGGTTATTTCATGGTTTCAATAGGTACTTCATGGTTCCTGTTGCTGTTGGAGGCTTCAACACTAAAGAGTTGACATGTCCCCTTCAACAATTTGGACTGCGATTTTACTTTCTATCTGTCTAAATTTATTTAGAGCTGACATAATGTTATAAAATTTGACAACTCTGACTTCTAGGTAAATTTAGTACGTTTCAAACACTAACTTCATTTTCATATAAATCCCAAAACATGTAAATCAATTCTATTAACCTTCTTAAAAACTGCAACTGTGTTATAAACACAATGTCAAAATTGGAGTCTTCGGACAATTCCTCCAACCATTGCTTTATAGAAAACAGAGCTAAACAAACATCAAATTTCTGTGAATTACATCTGGAAAGTGTTGATTTATCGATGCCCAGTTGGCAGAGAACCCGTGCAACATGCACTCACTCCCTCCCATATACACAGCAATGTAAACTTCCACTCACCCAGCCCTTGGCACAGGACACTTTCTGAAGAGTGGTCTGTTACTTCCAAAGACAGGATGAGGCCTCAGAAAACCTGGAAGCAGGAGAAGGCAAAGTAGGGAATGGAAATCTGTGCAGGATCTGACCTCTGCTGATGGAGCAGCAAAGGTGAAACTCTGTTTTACTTGGACGCACACTCTCAAGCGGACAGCACACATTGGACTGTAGGTTATGCGCTGAGAGTTAGAAGAGTTCACAGCAGAAGCTTGGCTGACATAACTCATAGAAATCAGCACAAAATATCCCCAAAATGTATTCTGAGACCAAGATCAGATCTGCCAAATTTGAGCTAGCAGAGGCAGCGGAAAATGAGCTATAGAGCTTCAGATAATGGCACACGCTGAGTCTCAGGGATCTGGAGTGCATTGTGGGTTGTGGTGGGTTCTATCAAGAGAGCAAACCGACCTGTTAAGCCAGTAACAATGCAACCACATTGGCGTGTGTGGTTGAGTTTTTCGATATGTGCCATTGCCACATCCACTGCATTTTGCAGGCCCAGGATCAATTTGGCATTTTGCCAATAGAGCATGTGTGGGGCTCAACCAGAGAAGCCGTGCATCCGGTCTGAGGGATTCAGAGGCCCTTGGGTTTGAAATTAGTATTAAAAGCTTTAGGATCTGCTACAGTCATAACCTGGACAGGGATTACAGATTGGTTTGAGGAAGAGAATTCGGTACAGCTCTGTGGTTGCTTTCGTGCACCCATGACCCAAGGATGAGGGATCAAGGTAGAGTGGTCAAAGTCCACAATGTGAGAAGTTGAAGCATTTCCTTCAGCATTATCTCCCAAATGCAGATGCTACATTTTGGATGGCACTGACATGGTACTGCCCAGAGGACAAAAAGATCGGTCTGTGGGATCATTCAAGCAGGCCCTGATGTAAGACTTCCATACATATGTTTCCACTGGTGTTTCTGTAGACAGAGAAGCTCTGGGAAGAACTGGTAACATTGGGACATTCCCATGGCAATAGAAAGCACAAGCGCACACTCAGTTTGCTCTTTTGGAAAGACTCCAATATGACGTACAGCAGAATGCCGAGCTGAAAACCTTTAATCTTCCTTTCCAAAAGAGGAATTGTACTCTGCACTTTCAGAATTGTGCGGTAATTGCAATAAAAGAAGTCTTACTAATTGAAACAATATGGTGTGCTCATCACAACAAAGGCAACACCAGCAATTAGAGATATACCAGACAACACACACAGGAACAGGGCATGGCATCAATGCCTAGGGAAAATTGTCCTCACAGAAATATCATGGAACTTTGTATAACAAATGGTCTAAAATTTTCACTTAACAAAGCCCTATAAATCTATATAAGATACCAGATATTACTTGACCAGAAGAGATAAAGAAGTATAGTAAAACAAACAGGAAGTACCATTTTCAGTTCCAAAGAGTTTGAAGGCCCAAAAAATAAGCTTTCAAACATCTAGACTGCAAAACGCTACCAGAGCAAGTAGTGAAAACTCAGGTGAGAAAAACATGAAGTACAACAGTGTCTCAGAATCACAAAAGGCAGTATACCAGGAAAGGGGTGGAGAAACCCTAAAAACGAGACAAAAAATATCAGAAAACCCAAGGATGAGACAATACCACGGCTAATGTCAGTCCAAAGCAGACTTGATAATGCAGACGGACTCGTGAAAACTGTGAAGGCAGGGGAACAGAAATCTCTCGATCAGAAGAAGACATAGAAAAAGAAGTGCAAACCAATGCAAACATTGATTTTGAAGGCTGGTGTAAGACAAAGCATGAAAGAGTATGATTCGTAAGAGTTACAGATGGAAAAGCAAGATTAACAAATAAAAGCCTGAAAAGATAATTGTAGAAAAGTCAGACTGAAACTTGCAGAAAGACAAGAAAGAATCATTTATACGATTTCATGGACTACACAGCGTCCAAAGTAGTTGGAATCCAAGTAGACCTAATTGCAGCTGTATAATTCAAATCAAACAAGTTCATGATCACACCAGTGAATTAAAATGCATCTAGAGGAAAGCAATTTACTCAAAACAGAACCTCCATAGGGCTTTCAGCTCATATCTCGGCAGAAATATTCCAGAGCAGGGAGGAGTGCAAGGACATAGGCCATATCCTGAATGAGAAAAAGCTGTAATCATGGGTAGCCTAAGCCACATGACTGAAATTTCTAATAACGGCAGAGCTAGGGAAATTCACAGACCAGCAAAGCTTAAAAGAATTCAGCAGTTCAAAACTTATCCTAAAAGAAATATTGAGAATTCTACCCTGAACAGAAAAGTAGCAAGATAAAATGGAAATAAGAAAAACCATTATTGGAAATGCAAGAAGAGCGTGTGTTACAAACAAGAAAGAAGAAGAAGGCAAGGAGGTCATCACAGCCAAAAGATGGGAGAGGTTAGCAGGAAATCATAGGTGATTTTAAGCACTATTTAATTGATTAACATATATGACTCTCTGATTGAAGCAAACGGAGTGATGCCTGGCCTAAAGTGTTTGCAAAACCAACAACAAGCAAACAAACCAACAATCAAACAAACAAACAGACACCAAAATGGTTCCGTTGGCTGACATATTCCAAAGAAACCATGAGTATTCCAAACAAAATACTCAAAGTGATATCAAGGATCATTCAGCACGCATCGACCCAATATCGATGTTTGCATGAACTCAACAGCCTTGTATTCAGAACACAGACGCGTTCATTAATATTCATAAATATTGATTTAAAAGTGAATTTCGTGACCTAACCCAAATGCCGATTTTGAATAAGATTTGGTCATAGACCGTGATATAGTCTTACAATACTTCCAACAGCAAGAATGAATGCCATATTCTACCCTAAGTAGAGAAGAAACGGCATAAGCCTATAACAAAGAGAAGTAGCTCTGCAAAACTGTACTAAGAGCAAACGAGACAGACCGTAAAGTGCACATAGGGATTGGTTTCATTTCTGGTAATTTCAGCCCCCATGAAACAACTGGATCCATTTTCTGAGAGCGTGGGTATTTCAGCAGAAAGCAACAGACGGATATGTATTCTGGGTGAATGGATATTACACAAACATGAGTTTCCTTTAGTGGGTTCTCTGTGTACTGTGAGCTGTTCGAAACTTTCAAGACGTGTGAAACCATAAAATGAAAATGCATACACTTCCCCCCATTTGTACTGTATATACAGATCTGAACCAAAGGAAAGAGGGAAGATAAAATGCCAATGGCACGCTAGTGGATAGAATCACATTTAACTTAGGAACCTCTCGTTTGATGCAGCCCCTCCCCCAAAAATGACAATATTCAGCAACCTTTGGGGATGGCAGTTACCGGTTGGATTCTAAGTGGAAGCTTGGTGTGTACCTCGAGGCTTGTTGTGACTGGTGGATCCAAGGTAACTGGGCAGAATCCTGTGGGTGGATCAGTGTGATGGAGGGGCTGCCGCCCTTTGTGGAGATTGGCTTAGTTCTTTTGTTCGGGACGCTGTGTAAGTTTGAGATATAGATGCTGCCCAAAGACCTAAGTACACGGGTAAGTTTCCAGAAACTGAAAGGGCAGACAGTGGAAGATCTGCCTGTCATCAGCTTACTGGTGAGGCTCCGAGGTACTTTCAGACTTGCCCAGTCATGTTGATGTCGACTTTATGGGAGACACGAAGTGAAGCTGGCAGAAAAGCTGGCTGCACGGATTGAGGAGAGATGCGAACATATTGATGAGAGTTGTTCCGCTACAATGGAGAATACCGGCATGCAGACAACTCTAGAGAATACCAGGCTCGAAAGACATTCATGAGACCTACTGAACCTCTGTGATACTGGCAGAAGCATCCAGAGTGTCAACGTGCACTTGAGAAAGTCACTCAAATCTCTGTTCCAAGAACGGCTCCAAGATTCCTGACGTCTAACAGACAAGAGTTGGCAGAGATGATAAAAGCGCTCATGTTCTTGGAAGAGGTCATGAGAATCCACAGGTCCCAAAGGGCATATACAATCCATTCAGACCAAAATGCACCAATCCCAGGTAAGCCTTTTCCCAGGTTTGGGCCTTGCTATCAAGCACTTGCTCTTCCCTACCCTCCACTCAGGCATCCATTTTAAAGGATCAGAACCTGAGCTGCAATGAAGCCAGTAGGAGAAGAACAAGCCCCTCCTAGAATCAGAGTTCCTCCATCTTCACACTCTGTGAACAACAGTGAAATCCTTAAAGGTCAAATACTCTCGCCTAAAATAGTTAGGAATTGAATACTTAGCTCACACAAAGAAATGATGACCTTCCCCTAGATTCAGCAAATGCTGGGTTTATGTCTTGTTTGGGGTGAAGGGAGTGTGGTAAGTGAGAGGAATCTTTGACTGAACTTGAATATGTACTAGTCCTCAGTTTTTCAAGACAGTATTGGTAAATCTTATGTCAGATAGTGAACTGAACTGTAAAAGTCGTGAAAGACTTTAAAGACACAGGTTTGGTGGACCGTCTTTTTTTCAGCCAAGCCCCGGGGGCACGATATATTGGGGGTGCAGTCTTGGTTGTGTTAAATTGCTTTGCCGAACATGATAAGATGATTAAGCGTTCTCATCACTGATAGAAGAACACCTGCTTTTCAATAGCCTAGCATAGCTGCAGCAGGGTTCTCATAGCTAAAATGCCTGTATGTGCTTTTGGAATCAAGCCTAAATGTATATATTTTGTTTGGATTTTCTTGTACTTTCCTAGAGAGGAATGTTACCCCTTGAAATGCCAACATTGGCCAGTATGTGTCATTGGGAGTATAGGGCACCACATGCACAACGGAAACTCAGGTTCTCGGTTATTTCATGGTTTCAATAGGTACTTCATGGTTCCTGTTGCTGTTGGAGGCTTCAACACTAAAGAGTTGACATGTCCCCTTCAACATTTTGGACTGCGATTTTACTTTCTATCTGTCTAAATTTATTTAGAGCTGACAAAATGTTACAAAATTTGACAACTCTGACTTCTAGGTAAATTTAGTACGTTTCAAACACTAAATTTTTTTCATATAAATCCCAAAACATGTAAATCAATTCTATTAACCTTCTTAAAAACTGCAACTGTGTTATCAATACAATGTCAAAATTGGAGTCTTCGGACAATCCCTCCAACCATGGCTTTATAGAAAACAGAGCTAAACAAACATCAAATTTCTGTGAATTACATCTGGAAAGTGTTGATTTATCGATGCCCATTTGGCAGAGAACCAGTGCAACATGCACTCACTCCCTCCCATATACACAGCAATGTAAACTTCCACTCACCCAGCCCTTGGCACAGGACACTTTCCGAAGAGTGGTCTGTTACTTCCAAAGACAGGATGAGGCCTCAGAAAACCTGGAAGCAGGAGAAGGCAAAGTAGGGAATGGAAATCTGTGCAGGATCTGACCTCTGCTGATGGAGCAGCAAAGGTGAAACTCTGTTTTACTTGGACGCACACTCTCAAGCAGACAGCACACATTGGACTGTAGGTTATGCGCTGAGAGTTAGAAGGGTTCACAGCAGAAGCTTGGCTGACATAACTCATAGAAATCAGCACAAAATATCCCCAAAATGTATTCAGAGACCAAGATCAGATCTGCCAAATTTGAGCTAGCAGAGGCAGCGGAAAATGTGCTATAGAGCTTCAGATAATGGCACACGCTGAGTCTCAGAGATCTGGAATGCATTGTGGGTTGTGGTGTGTTCTATCAAGAGAGCAAACCGACCTGTTAAGTGAGTAACAATGCAAACACATTGGCGTGTGAGGTTGAGTTTTTCGATATGTGCCATGGCCACATCCACTGCATTTTGCAGGCCCAGGATCAATTTGGCATTTTGCCAATAGAGCATGTGTGGGGCTCAACCAGAGAAGCCATGCATCCGGTCTGAGGGATTCAGAGGCCCTTGGGTTTGAAATTAGTATTAAAAGCTTTAGGATCTGCTACAGTCATAACCTGGACAGGGATTATGGATTGGTTTGAGTAAGAGAATTCGGTACAGCTCTGTGGTTGCTTTCGTGCACCCATGACCCAAGGATGAGGGATCAAGGTAGAGTGGTCAAAGTCCACAACGTGAGAAGTTGAAGCATTTCCTTCAGCATTATCTCCCAAATGCAGATGCTACATTTTGGATGGCACTGACATGGTACTGCCCACAGGACACAAAGGTCGGTCTGCGGGATCATTCAAGCAGGCCCTGATGTATGACATCCATACATATGTTTCCACTGGTGTTTCTGTAGACAGAGAAGCTCTGGGAAGAACTGGTAACATTGGGACATTCCCATGGCAATAGAAAGCACAAGCGCATGCTCATTTTGCTGTTTTGGAAAGACTCCAATATGACGTACAGCTGAATGCCGAGCTGAAAACATTTAAGCTTCATTTCCAGAAGAGGAATTGTACTCTGCAATTTCAGAATTGTGCGGTAATTGCAATAAAAAGAAGTTTTACTAATTGAAATAATATGGTGTGCTCATCACAACAAAGCCAAAACCAGCAATTAGAGATATACAAGACAACACACACAGGAACAGGACATGGCATCGATGCCTAGGGAAAATTGTCCTCACAGAAATATCATGGAACTTTGTACAGCCAATGGTGTAAAATTTTCACTTAACAAAGCCCTATAAATCTATATTAGATACCTGATATTACTTGACCAGAAGAGATAAAGAAGTATACTAAAAGGAACAGGAAGTACCATTTTCAGTTCCAAAGGTTTTGAAGGCCCAAAAAATAAGCTTTCAAATATCTAGACTGCAAAACGCTACCAGAGCAAGTTGTGAAAATTCAGGTGAGAAAAACATGGAGTACAACAGTGTCTCAGAATCACAAAAGGCAGTATACCAGGAAAGGGGAGGAGAAACCCTAAAAATGAGACAAAAAATATCAGAAAACCCAAGGATGAGACAATACCAGGGCTAATGTCAGTCCAAAGCAGACTTGATAATGCAGACGGACTCGTGAAAACTGTGAAGGCAGGGGAACAGAAATCTCTCGATCAGAAGAAGACATAGAAAAAGAAGTGCAAACCAATGCAAACATTGCTTTTGTAGGCTGGTGTAAGACAAAGCATGAAAGAGTATGTTTCGTAAGAGTCCCAGATGGAAAAGCAAGATTAACAAAAAAAAGCCTGAAAAGATAATTGTAGAAAACTCAGACTGACACTTGCAGAATTATAAGAAAGAATCATCTATACGATTTCAAGAACTACACAGCGTCCAAAGGAGTTGGAATCCCAATAGACCTAATTGCATCTGTATAATTCAAATCAACATAGTTCATGATCACACCAGTGAATTAAAATGCATCTAGAGGAAATCAATTTACTCAAAACAGAACCTCCATAGGGCTTTCAGCTCATATCTCGGCAGAAATATTCCAGAGCAGGGAGGAGTGCAAGGACATAGGCCATATCCTGAATGAGAAAAAGCTGTAATCATGGGTAGCCTAAGCCACATGACTGAAATTTCTAATAACGGCAGAGCTAGGGAAATTCACAGACCAGCAAAGCTTAAAAGAATTCAGCAGTTCAAAACTTATCCTAAAAGAAAGATTGAGAATTCTACCCTGAATTGAAATGTAGCAAGATAAAATGGAAATAAGAAAATCCATTATTGGAAATGCAAGAAGAGCGTGAGTTACAATCAAGAAATAAGAAGAAGGCAAGGAGGACATCAAAGCCATAATTTGGGAGAGGGTAGCAGGAAATCATAGGTGATTTTAAGCACTATCTTAAGTGATTCACATATATGACTCTCTGATTGAAGCAAACGGAATGATGCATGGCCTAATGTGTTTGCAAAACCAACAACAAGCAAACAAACCAACAATCAAACAAACAAACAGACACCAAAAGTGTACGGTTGGCTGACATATACCAAAGAATCCATGAGTATTCAAAACAAAATACTCAAATGGATTTCAAGGATCACTCAGCACGCATCGACCCAGTATCGCAGCTGAAATGTACTCAACAAAATTGTATTCAGAACACAGACGCCTGCATTAATATTCATAAATATTGATTCAAAAGAGCATATCGTGACCTAACCCAAATGCCGATTTTGAATAAGACTTGGTCATAGTCCGTGATAAAGTCTTACAATTCTTCCAACAGCAAGTATGAATGCCATATTCTACCCTAAGTAGAGAAGAAACGGCATAAGCCTATAACAAAACAATTAGCTCAGCAAAACTGTACCAAGAGCAAACGAGACAGACAGTAAAGTGCACATTGGGATTGGTTTCATTTCTCGGAATTTCAGACCCCATGAAACAAATTGATCCATTTTTTGAGAGCGTGGGTGTTTCAGCAGAAAGCAACAGACGGATATGTATTCTGGGTGAATGGATATTACACAAACATGAGTTTCCTTTAGTGGGATGTCTGTGTACTGTGAGATGTTAGAAAGTTTCAAGACGTGTGAAACCATAAACTAATAATGGACACACTTCCCTCCGTTTGTACTGTATATACAGATCTGAACCAAAGGAAAGAGGGAAGATAAAAGGCCAATGGCACGCTAGTGGATAGAATCACATTTAACTTAGGAACCTCTCGTTTGTTGCAGACCCTCCTCCAAAAATGACAATATTCAGCAACCTTTGGGGATGGCAGTTACCGGTTGGATTCTAAGTGGAATCTTGGTGTGTACCTCGAGGCTTGTTGTGACTGGTGGATCCAAGGTAACTGGGCAGAATTCTGTGGGTGGATCAGTGTGATGGAGGGGCTGCCGCCCTTTGTGGAGATTGGCTTATGTCTTTTGTTCGGGACGCTGTGTAAGTTTGAGATAAAGATGCTGCCCAAAGACCTAAGTTCACGGGTAAGTTTCCAGAACCTGAAAGGGCAGACAGTGGAAGATCTGCCTGTCATCAGCTTACTGGTGAGGCTCCGAGGTACTTTCAGAATTGCCCAGTCCTGTTGATGTCGACTTTATGGGAGACACGAAGAGAAGCTGGCAGAAAAGCTGGCTGCACGGATTGAGGAGAGATGCGAACATATTGATGAGAGTTGTTCCGCTACAATGGAGAATACCGGCATGGAGACATCTCTAGAGAATACCAGGCTCGAAAGACATTCATGAGACCTACTGAACCTCTGTGATACTGGCAGAAACATTCGGAGTGTCAACGTTCACTTGAGAAAGTCACTCAAATCTCTGTTCCAAGAACGGCTCCAAAATTCCTGACGTCTAAAAGACAAGAGATAGAAGAGATGATAAATGTGCTCATGTTCTTGGAAGAGGTCATGAGAATCCACAGGTCCCAAGGGGCATTTACAATCCATTCAGACCAAAATGCACCAAGCCCAGGTAAGCCTTTTCCCAGGTTTGGGCCTTGCTATCAAGCACTTGCTCTTCCCTCCCCTCCACTCAGGCATCCATTTTAAAGGATCAGAACCTGAGCTGCAATGAAGCCAGTAGGAGAAGAGCAAGCCCCTCCTAGAATCAGAGTTCCTCCAACTTCACACTCTGTGAACAAAAGTGAAATCCTTAAAGGTCAAATACACTCGCCTAAAATAGTTAGGTATTGAATACTTAGCTCACACAAAAAAATGATGACATTCCCCTAGATTCAGCAAATGCTGGGTTTATGTCTTGTCTGGGGTGAAGGGAGTGTGGTAAGTGAGAGGAATCTTTGACTGAACTTGAATATGTGCTATGCCTCGGTTTTTCAAGACAGTATAGGTAAATCTTATGTCAGATAGTGACCTGAACTGTAAAAGTCGTGAAAGAAATTAAAGACATAAGTTTGGTGGACCGTCTTTTTTTCAGTCAAGCCCCGGGTGCACGATATATTGGGGGTGCACTCTCGGTTGTGTTAAATTGCTTTGCCCAACATGATCGGATGATTAAGCGTTCTCATCACTGATAGAAGAACACCTGCTTTTCAATAGCCTAGCATAGCTGCAGCAGGGTTCTCATAGCTAAAATGCCTGTATGTGATTTTGGAATCAAGCCTAAATGTATCTATTTTGTTTTGATTTTCTTGTACTTTCCTAGAGAGGAATGTTACCCCTTGAAATGCCAACATTGGCCAGTATGTGTCATTGGGAGTATAGGGCACCACATGCACAACGGAAACCCAGGTTCTCGGTTATTTCATGGTTTCAATAGGTACTTCATGGTTCCCGTTGCTGTTGGAGGCTTCAACACTAAAGAGTTGACATGTCCCCTTCAAAATTTTGGACTGAGATTTTACTTTCTATCTGTCTAAATTTATTTAGAGCTGACATAATATTATAAAATTTGACAACTCTGACTTCTAGGTAAATTTAGTACGTTTCAAACACTAACTTCATTTTCATATAAATCCCAAAACATGTAAATCAATTCTATTAACCTTCTTAAAAACTGCAACTGTGTTATCAACACAATGTCAAAATTGGAGTCTTCGGACAATTCCTCCAACCATTGCTTTATAGAAAACAGAGCTAAACAAACATCAAATTTCTGTGAATTACATCTGGAAAGTGTTGATTTATCGATGCCCAGTTGGCAGAGAACCCGTGCAACATGCACTCACTCCCTCCCATATACACAGCAATGTAAACTTCCACTCACCCAGCCCTTGGCACAGGACACTTTCTGAAGAGTGGTCTGTTACTTCCAAAGACAGGATGAGGCCTCAGAAAACCTGGAAGCAGGAGAAGGCAAAGTAGGGAATGGAAATCTGTGCAGGATCTCACCTCTGCTGATGGAGCAGCAAAGGTGAAACTCTGTTTTACTTGGACGCACCCTCTCAAGCGGACAGCACACATTGGACTGTCGGTTATGCGCTGAGAATTAGAAGAGTTCACAGCAGAAGCTTGGCTGACATAACACATAGAAATCAGCACAAAATATCCCCAAAGTGTATTCTGAGACCAAGATCAGATCTGCCAAATTTGAGCTAGCAGGGGCAGCGGAAAATGAGCTACAGAGCTTCAGATAATGGCACACGCTGAGTCTCAGGGATCTGGAGTGCATTGTGGGTTGTGGTGGGTTCTATCAAGAGAGCAAACCGGCCTGTTAAGCCAGTAACAATGCAACAAAATTGGCGTGTGTGGTTGAGTTTTTCGATATGTGCCATGGCCACATCCACTGCATTTTGCAGGCCCAGGATCAATTTGGCATTTTGCCAATAGAGCATGTGTGGGGCTCAACCAGAGAAGCCGTGCATCCGGTCTGAGGGATTCAGAGGCCCTTGGGTTTGAAATTAGTATTAAAAGCTTTAGGATCTGCTACAGTCATAACCTGGACAGGGATTACGGATTGGTTTGAGGAAGAGAATTCGGTACAGCTCTGTGGTTGCTTTCGTGCACCCATGACCCAAGGATGAGGGATCAAGCTAGAGTGGTCAAAGTCCACAACGTGAGAAGTTGAAGCATTTCCTTCACCATTATCTCCCAAATGCAGATGCTACATTTTGGATGGCACTGACATGGTACTGCCCAGAGGACACAAAGCCCTGTCTGCGTGATCATTCAAGCAGGCCCTGATGTATGACATCCATACATATGTTTCCACTAGTGTTCCTGTAGACATAGAAGCTCTGGGAAGAATTGGTAACATTGGGACATTCCCATGGCAGTAGAAAGCACAAGCGCACTCTCAGTTTTCTGTTTTGGAAAGACTCCAATATGACGTACAGCAGAATGCCGAGCTGAAAACTTTTAAGCTTCCTTTCCAAAAGAGGAATTGTACTCTGCACTTTCAGAATTGTGCGGTAATTGCAATAAAAAGAAGTTTTACTAATTGAAATAATATGGTGTGCTCATCACAACAAAGGCAACACCAGCAATTAGAGATATACCAGACAACACACACAGGAACAGGACATGGCATCAATGCCTAGGGAAAATTGTCCTCACAGAATTATCATGGAACTTTGTACACCCAATGGTCGAAAATTTTCACTTAAAAAGCCCTATAAATCTATATTAGATACCTGATATTACTTGACCAGTAGAGATAAAGAAGTATAGTAAAAGAAACAGGAAGTACCATTTTCAGTTCCAAAGTATCTGAAGGCCCAAAAAATAAGCTTTGAAACACCTAGACTGCAAAATGCTACCAGAGCAAGTAGTGAAAACTCAGGTGAGGAAAACATGAAGTACAACAGTGTCTCAGAATCACAAAGGGCAGTATACCAGGAAAGGGGAGGAGAAACACTAAAAACGAGACAAAAAATATCAGAAAACCCAATGATGAGACAATACCAGGGCAAATGTCATTCCAAAGCAGACTTGATAATGCAGACGGACTCGTGAAATCTGTGAAGGCAGGGGAACAGAAATCTCTCGATCAGTAGAATACATAGAAAAAGAAGTGCAAACCAATGCAAACATTGCTTTTGAAGGGTGGTGTAAGACAAACATGAAAGAGTATGATTCGTAAGTGTCCCAGATGGAAAAGCAAGATTAACAAAAAAAAGCCTGAAAAGATAATTGTAGAAAACTCAGACTGAAACTTGCAGAAAGACAAGAAAGAATCATCTATACGATTTCAGGAACTGCACAGCGTCCAAAGGAGTTGGAATCCCAATAGACCTAATTGCAGCTGTATAATTCAAATCAACAAAGTTCATGATCACACCAGTGAATTAAAATGCATCTAGAGGAAAGCAATTTACTCAAAACAGAACCTCCATAGGGCTTTCAGCTCATATCTCGGCAGAAATATTCCAGAGCAGGGAGGAGTGCAAGGACATAGGCCATATCCTGAATGAGAAAAAGCTGTAATCATGGGTAGCCTAAGCCACATGACTGAAATTTCTAATAACGGCAGAGCTAGGGAAATTCACAGACCAGCAAAGCTTAAAAGAATTCAGCAGTTCAAAACTTATCCTAAAAGAAATATTGACAATTCTACCCTGAATAAAATAGTAGCAAGATAAAATGGAAATAAGAAAAACCATTATTGGAAATGCAAGAAGAGCGTGTGTTAAAAACAAGAAAGAAGAAGAAGGCAAGGAGGTCATCACAGCCATAAAATGGGAGAGGTTAGCAGGAAATCATAGGTGATTTTAAGCACTATTTAAGTGATTAACATTTATGACTCTCTGATTGAAGCAAACGGAGTGATGCCTGGCCTAAAGTGTTTGCAAAACCAACAACAAGCAAACAAACCAACAATCAAACAAACAAACAGACACCAAAATGGTTCCGTTGGCTGACATATTCCAAAGAAACCATGAGTATTCCAAACAAAATACTCAAAGTGATATCAAGGATCATTCAGCACGCATCGACCCAGTATCGATGCTTGCATGAACTCAACAGCCTTGTATTCAGAACACAGACGCGTTCATTAATATTCATAAATATTGATTTAAAAGTGAATTTCGTGACCTAACCCAAATGCCGATTTTGAATAAGATTTGGTCATAGTCCGTGATATAGTCTTACAATTCTCCCAACAGCAAGAATGAATGCCATATTCTACCCTAAGTAGAGAAGAAACGGCATAAGCCTATAACAAAGAGAAGTAGCTCTGTAAAACTGTACTAAGAGCAAACGAGACAGACCGTAAAGTGCACATAGGGATTGGTTTCATTTCTGGTAATTTCAGACCCCATGAAACAACTGGATCCATTTTCTGAGAGCGTGGGTATATCAGCAGAAAGCAACAGACGGATATGTATTCTGGGTGAATGGATATTACACAAACATGAGTTTCCTTTAGTGGGTTCTCTGTGTACTGTGAGCTGTTCGAAACTTTCAAGACGTGTGAAACCATAAAATGAAAATGGATACACTTCCCCCCATTTGTACTGTATATACAGATCTGAACCAAAGGAAAGAGGGAAGTTAAAAGGCCAATGGCACGCTAGTGGATAGAATCACATTTAACTTAGGAACCTCTCGTTTGATGCAGCCCCTCCCCCAAAAATGACAATATTCAGCAACCTTTGGGGATGGCAGTTACCGGTTGGATTCTAAGTGGAATCTTGGTGTGTACCTCGAGGCTTGTTGTGACTGGTGGATCCAAGGTAACTGGGCAGAATCCTGTGGGTGGATCAGTGTGATGGAGGGGCTGCCGCCCTTTGTGGAGATTGGCTTAGTTCTTTTGTTCGGGACGCTGTGTAAGTTTGAGATAAAGATGCTGCCCAAAGACCTAAGTACACGGGTAAGTTTCCAGAAACTGAAAGGGCAGACAGTGGAAGATCTGCCTGTCATCAGCTTACTGGTGAGTCTCCGAGGTACTTTCAGACTTGCCCAGTCCTGTTGATGTCGACTTTATGGGAGACACGAAGTGAAGCTATCAGAAAAGCTGGCTGCACGGATTGAGGAGAGATGCGAACATATTGATGAGAGTTGTTCCGCTACAATGGAGAATACCGGCATGGAGACAACTCTAGAGAATACCAGGCTCGAAAGACATTCATGAGACCTACTGAACCTCTGTGATACTGGCAAAAGCATCCAGAGTGTCAACGTGCACTTGAGAAAGTCACTCAATTCTCTGTTCCAAGAACGGCTCCAAGATTCCTGACGTCTAAAAGACAAGAGATGGCAGAGATGATAAAAGCGCTCATGTTCTTGGAAGAGGTCATGAGAATCCACAGGTCCCAAAGGGCATATACAATCCATTCAGACCAAAATGCACCAAGCCCAGGTAATCCTTTTCCCAGGTTTGGGCCTTGCTATCAAGCACTTGCTCTTCCCTACCCTCCACTCAGGCATCCATTTTAAAGGATCAGAACCTGAGCTGCAATGAAGCCAGTAGGAGAAGAGCAAGCCCCTCCTAGAATCAGAGTTCCTCCATTTTCACACTCTGTGAACATCAGTGAAATCCTTAAAGTTCAAATAATCTCGCCTAAAATATTTAGGGATTGAATACTTAGCTCACACAAAGAAATGATGACCTTCCCCTAGATTCAGCAAATGCTGGGTTTATGTCTTGTCTGGGGTGAAGGGAGTGTGGTAAGTGAGAGGAATCTTTGACTGAACTTGAATATGTACTAGGCCTCAGTTTTTCAAGACAGTAAAGGTAAATCTTATATCAGATAGTGATCTGAAATATAAAAGTCGTGAAAGAATTTAAAGACACAGGTTTGGTGGACCGTCTTTATTCATCCAAGCCCCGGGTGCACGATATATTGGGGGTGCAGTCTTGGTTGTGTTAAATTGCTTTGCCCAACATGATAGGATGATTAAGTGTTCTCATCACTGATAGAAGAACACCTGCTTTTCAATAGCCTAGCATAGCTGCAGCAGGGTTCTCATAGCTAAAATGCCTGTATGTGCTTTTGGAATCAAGCCTAAATGCATATATTTTGTTTGGATTTTCTTGTACTTTCATAGAGAGGAATGTTACCCCTTGAAATGCCAACATTGGCCAGTATGTGTCATTGGAATATAGGGCACCACATGCACAACGGAAACCCAGGTTCTCGGTTATTTCATGGTTTCAATAGGTACTTCATGGTTCCTGTTGCTGTTGGAGGCTTCAACACTAAAGAGTTGACATGTCCCCTTCAACATTTTGGACTGCGATTTTACTTTCTATCTGTCTAAATTTATTTAGAGCTGACAAAATGATACTAAATTTGGCAAATCTGACTTCTAGGTAAATTTCGTACGTTTCAAACACTAACTTCATTTTCATATAAATCCCAAAACATGTAAATCAATTCTATTAACCTTCTTAAAAACTGCAACTGTGTTATCAACACAATGTCAAAATTGGTGTCTTCGGACAATCCCTCCAACCATGGCTTTATAGAAAACAGAGCTAAACAAACATCAATTTTCTGTGAATTACATCTGGAAAGTGATGATTTATCGATGCCCAGATGGCAGAGAACCAGTGCAACATGCACTCACTCCCTCCCATATACACAGCAATGTAAACTTCCACTCACCCAGCCCTTGGCACAGGACACTTTCCGAAGAGTGGTCTGTTACTTCCAAAGACAGGATGAGGCCTCAGAAAACCTGGAAGCAGGAGAAGGCAAAGTAGGGAATGGAAATCTGTGCAGGATCTGACCTCTGCTGATGGAGCAGCAAAGGTGAAACTCTGTTTTACTTGGACGCACACTCTCAAGCAGACAGCACACATTGGACTGTAGGTTATGCGCTGAGAGTTAGAAGAGTTCACAGCAGATGCTTGGCTGACATAACTCATAGAAATCAGCACAAAATATCCCCAAAATATATTCTGAGACCAAGATCAGATCTGCCAAATTTGAGCTAGCAGAGGCAGCGGAAAATGAGCTATAGAGCTTCAGATAATGGCACACGCTGAGTCTCAGGGATCTGGAGTGCATTGTGGGTTGTGGTGGGTTCTATCAAGAGAGCAAACCGACCTGTTAAGCCAGTAACAATGCAACCACATTGGCGTGTGTGGTTGAGTTTTTCGATATGTGCCATGGCCACATCCACTGCATTTTTCAGGCCCAGGATCAATTTGGCATTTTGCCAGTAGAGCTTGTGTGGGGCTCAACCAGAGAAGCCGTGCATCCGGTCTGAGGGATTCAGAGGCCCTTGGGTTTGAAATTAGTATTAAAAGCTTTAGGATCTGCTACAGTCATAACCTGGACAGGGATTACGGATTGGTTTGAGGAAGAGAATTCGGTAGAGCTCTGTGGTTGCTTTCGTGCACCCATGACCCAAGGATGAGGGATCAAGCTAGAGTGGTCAAAGTCCACAACGTGAGAAGTTGAAGCATTTCCTTCACCATTATCTCCCAAATGCAGATGCTACATTTTGGATGGCACTGACATGGTACTGTCCAGAGGACACAAAGATCGGTCTGCGGGATCATTCAAGCAGGCCCTGATGAATGACATCCATACATATGTTTCCACTGGTGTTTCTTTAGACAGAGAAGCTCTGGGAAGAACTGGTAACATTGGGAAATTCCCATGGCAGTAGAAAGCACAAGTGCACTCTCAGTTTGCTGTTTTGGAAAGACTATAATATGACTTACAGAAGAATGCCGAGCTGAAAACTTTTAAGCTTCCTTTCCAAAAGAGGAATTGTACTCTGCACTTTCAGAATTGTGCGGTAATTGCAATAAAAAGAAGTTTTACTAATTGAAATAATATGGTGTGCTCATCACAACAAAGGAAACACCAGCAATTAGAGATATACCAGACAACACACACAGGAACAGGACATGGCATCCATGCCTAGGGAAAATTGTCCTCACAGAAATATCATGGAACTTTGTACACACAATGGTCTAAAATTTTCACTTAACAAAGCCCTAAAAATATATATTAGATACCTGATATTACTTGACCAGTAGAGATAAAGAAGTATAGTAAAAGAAACAGGAAGTACCATTTTCAGTTCCAAAGAGTTTGAAGGCGCAAAAAATAAGCTTTCATACATCTAGACTGCAAAACGCTACCAGAGCAAGTAGTGAAAACTCAGGTGAGGAAAACATGAAGTACAACAGTGTCTCAGAATCACAAAAGGCAGTATACCAGGAAAGGGGAGGAGAAACCCTAAAAACGAGACAAAAAATATAAGAAAACCCAAGGATGAGACAATACCAGGGCAAATGTCAGTCCAAAGCAGACTAGATAATGCAGACGGACTCGTGATAACTGTGAAGGCAGGGGAACAGAAATCTCTCGATCAGATGAAGACATAGAAAAAGAAGTGCAAACCAATGCAAACATTGTTTTTGAAGGCTGGTGTAAGACAAAGCATGAAAGAGTATGATTCTTAAGAGTCCCAGATGGAAAAGCAAGATTAACAAAAAAAAAGCCTGAAAAGATAATTGTAGAAAAGTCAGACTGAAACTTGCAGAAAGCCAAGAAAGTATCATCTATATGATTTCAGGAACTACACAGCGTCCAAAGGAGTTGGAATCCCAATAGACCTAATTGCAGCTGTATAATTCAAATCAACAATGTTCATGAACACACCAGTGAATTAAAATGCATCTAGAGGAAAGCAATTTACTCAAAACAGAACCTCCATAGGGCTTTCAGCTCATATCTCGGCAGAAATATTCCAGAGCATGGAGGAGTGCAAGGACATAGGCCATAACCTGAATGAGAAAAAGATGTAATCATGGGTAGCCTAAGCCACATGACTGAAATTTCTAATAACGGCAGAGCTAGGGAAATTCACAGACCAGCAAAGCTTAAAAGAATTCAGCAGTTCAAAACTTATCCTAAAAGAAATATTGAGAATTCTACCCTGAATAGAAAAGTAGCAAGATAAAATGGAAATAAGAAAAACCATTATTGGAAATGCAAGAAGAGCGTGTGTTAAAAACAAGAAAGAAGAAGAAGGCAAGGAGGACATCACAGCCATAAGATGGGAGATGTTAGCAGGAAATCATAGGTGATTTTAAGCACTATTTAAGTGATTCACATATATGACTCTCTGATTGAAGCAAACGGAGTTATGCCTGGCCTAAAGTGTTTGCAAAACCAACAACAAGCAAACAAACCAACAATCAAACAAACAAACAGACACCAAAAGGGTTCCGTTGGCTGACATATTCCAAAGAAACCATGAGTATTCCAAACAAAATACTCAAAGTGATATCAAGGATCATTCAGCACGCATCGACCCAGTATCGATGCTTGCATGTACTCAACAGCCTTGTATTCAGAACACAGACGCGTTCATTAATATTCATATGTATTGATTCAAAAGGGAATTTCGTGACCAAACCCAAATGACGATTTTGAATAAGATTTGGTCATAGTCCGTGATATAGTCTTACAATTCTTCCAAAAGCAAGAATGAATGCCATATTCTACTCTAAGTAGAGAAGAAATGGCATAAGCCTATAACAAAGAGAAGTAGCTCTGCAAAACTGTACTAAGAGCAAACGAGACAGACCGTAAAGTGCACATAGGGATTGGTTACATTTCTCGGAATTTCAGCCCCCATGAAACAACTGGATCCATTTTCTGAGAGCGTGGGTATTTCAGCAGAAAGCAACAGACGTATATGAATTCTGGGTGAATGGATATTACACAAACATGAGTTTCCTTTAGTGGGTTCTCTGTGTACTGTGAGCTGTTTGATACTTTCAAGACGTGTGAAACCATAAACTGAAAATTGATACACTTCCCCCCATTTGTACTGTATATACAGATCTGAACCAAAGGAAAGAGGGAAGATAAAAGGCCAATGGCACGCTAGTGGATAGAATCACATTTAACTTAGGAACCTCTCGTTTGATGCAGCCCCTCCCCCAAAAATGACAATATTCAGCAACCTTTGGGGATGGCAGTTACCGGTTGGATTCTAAGTGGAATCTTGGTGTGTACCTCGAGGCTTGTTGTGACTGGTGGATCCAAGGTAACTGGGCAGAATTCTGTGGGTGGTTCAGTGAGATGGAGGGGCTGCCGACCTTTGTGGAGATTGGCTTAGGTCTTTTGTTCGGGACACTGTGTAAGTTTGAGATAAAGATGCTGCCTAAAGACCTAAGTTCACGGGTAATTTTCCAGAACCAGAAAGGGCAGACAGTGGAAGATCAGCCTGTCATCAGCTTATTGGTGAAGCTCCGAGGTACTTTCAGACTTGCCCAGTCCTGTTGATGTCGACTTTATGGGAGACACGAAGAGAAGCTGTCAGAAAAGCTGGCTGCACGGATTGAGGAGAGATGCGAACATATTGATGAGAGTTGTTCCGCTACAATGGAGAATACCAGCATGGAGACATCTCTAGAGAATACCAGGCTCGAAAGACATTCATGAGACCTACTGAACCTCTGTGATACTGGCAGAAACATTCAGAGTGTCAACGTGCACTTGAGAAAGTCACTCAAATCTCTGTTCCAAGAACGGCTCCAAGATTCCTGACATCTAAAAGACAAGAGATGGCAGAGATGATAAAAGCGCTCATGTTCTTGGAAGAGTTCATGAGAATCCACAGGTCCCAAAGGGCATATACAATCCATTCAGACCAAAATGCACCAAGCCCAGGTAAGCCTTTTCCCAGGTTTGGGCCTTGCTATCAAGCACTTGCTCTTCCCTCCCTTCCACTCAGGCATCCATTTTAAAGGATCAGAACCTGAGCTGCAATGAAGCCAGTAGGAGAAGAGCAAGCCCCTCCTAGAATCAGAGTTCCTCCATCTTCACACTCTGTGAACAACAGTGAAATCCTTAAAGGTAAAATACTCTCGCCTAAAATAGTTAGGAATTGAATACTTAGCTCACACAAAGAAATGATGACCTTCCCCTAGATTCAGCAAATGCTGGGTTTATGTCTTGTCTGGGGTGAATGGAGTGTGGTAAGTGAGAGGAAACTTTGACTGAACTTGAATATGTGCTAAGCCTCAGTTCTTCAAGACAGTATAGGTAAATCTTATGTCAGATAATGACCTTAACTGTAAAAGTCGTGAAAGACTTTAAAGACACAGGTTTGGTGGACCGTCTTTTTTTCAGCCAAGCCCCGGGTGCACGATATATTGGGGGTGCAGTCTTGGTTGTGTTAAATTGCTTTGCCGAACATGATCGGACTATTAAGCGTTCTCATCACTGATAGAAGAACACCTGCTTTTCAATAGCCTAGCATAGCTGCAGCAGGGTTCTCATAGCTAAAATGCCTGTATGTGCTTTTGGAATCAAGCCTAAATGCATATATTTTGTTTGGATTTTCTTGTACTTTCCTAGAGAGGAATGTTACCCCTTGAAATGCCAACATTGGCCAGTATGTGTCATTGGGAGTATAGGGCACCACATGCACAACGGAAACCCAGGTTCTCGGTTATTACATGGTTTCAATAGGTAATTCATGGTTCCTGTTGCTGTTGGAGGCTTCAACACTAAAGAGTTGACATGTCCCCTTCAACATTTTGGACTGCGATTTTACTTTCTATCTGTCTAAATTTATTTAGAGCTGACAAAATGTTACAAAATTTGACAACTCTGACTTCTAGGTAAATTTCGTACGTTTCAAACACTAACTTCATTTTCATACAAATCCCAAAACATGTAAATCAATTCTATTAACCTTCTTAAAAACTGCAACTGTGTTATCAACACAATGTCAAAATTGGAGTCTTCGGACAATCCCTCCAACCATGGCTTTATAGAAAACAGAGCTAAACAAACATCAAATTTCTGTGAATTACATCTGGAAAGTGTTCATTTATCGATGCCCAGTTGGCAGAAGACCAGTGCAACATGCACTCACTCCCTCCCATATACACAGCAATGTAAACTTCCACTCACCCAGCCCTTGGCACAGGACACTTTCCGAAGAGTGGTCTGTTAATTCCAAAGACAGGATGAGGCCTCAGAAAACCTGGAAGCAGGAGAAGGCAAAGTAGGTTATGGAAATCTGTGCAGGATCTGACCTCTGCTGATGGAGCAGCAAAGGTGAAACTCTGTTTTACTTGGACGCACACTCTCAAGCGGACAGCACACATTGGACTGTAGGTTATGCGCTGAGAGTTAGAAGAGTTCACAGCAGAAGCTTGGCTGACATAACTCATTGAAATCAGCACAAAATATCCCCAAAGTGTATTCTGAGACCAAGATCAGATCTGCCAAATTTGAGCTAGCAGAGGCAGCAGAAAATGAGCTATAGAGCTTCAGATAATGGCACACGCTGAGTCTCAGGGATCTGGAGTGCATTGTGGGTTGTGGTGTGTTCTATCAAGAGAGCAAACCGACCTGTTAAGCCAGTAACAATGCAACCACATTGGCGTGTGTGGTTGAGTTTTTCGATATGTGCCATGGCCACATCCACTGCATATTGCAGGCCCAGGATCAATTTGGCATTTTGCCAATAGAGCATGTGTGGGGCTCACCCAGAGAAGCCGTGCATACGGTCTGAGGGATTCAGAGTCCCTTTGGTTTGAAATTAGTATTAAAAGTTTTAGGAACTGCTACAGTCATAACCTGGACAGGGATTACGGATTGGTTTGAGGAAGAGTATTCGGTACAGCTCTGTGGGTGCTTTCGTGCACCCATGACCCAAGGATGAGGGATCAAGGTAGAGTGGTCAAAGTCCACAACGTGAGAAGTTGAAGCATTTCCTTCAGCATTATCTCCCAAATGCAGATGCTACATTTTGGATGGCACTGACATGGTACTGTCCAGAGGACACAAAGATCGGTCTGCAGGATCATTCAAGCAGGCCCTGATGTATGACATCCATACATAAGTTTCCACTGGTGTTTCTGTAGACAGAGAAGCTCTGGGAAGAACTGGTACCATTGGGACATTCCCATGGCAGTTGAAAGCACAAGCGCACTCTCAGTTTGCTGTTTTGGAAAGACTCCAATATGACGTACAGCAGAATGCTGAGCTGAAAAGTTTTAAGCTTCCTTTCCAAAAGAGGAATTGTACTCTGCACTTTCAGAATTGTGCGGTAATTGCAATAAAAGAAGTTTTACTAATTGAAATAATATGGTGTGCTCATCACAACAAAGGCAACACCAGCAATTAGAGATATACCAGACAACACACACAGGAACAGGACATGGCATCCATGCCTAGGGAAAATTTTCCTCACAGAAATATCATGGAACTTTGTACACCCAATGGTCGAAAATTTTCACTTAACAAAGCCCTATAAATCTATATTAGATACCTGATATTACTTGACCAGTAGATATAAAGAAGTATAGTAAAAGAAACAGGAAGTACCATTTTCAGTTCCAAAGAGTTTGAAGGCCCAAAAAATAATGTTTCAAACATCTAGACAGCAAAACGCTACCAGAGCAAGTAGTGAAAACTCAGGTGAGGAAAACATGAAGTACAACAGTGTCTCAGAATCACAAAAGGCAGTATACCAGGAAAGGGGAGGAGAAACCCTAAAAACGAGACAAAAAATACCAGAAAACCCAAGGATGAGACAATACCAGGGCAAATGTCAGTCCAAAGCAGACTTGATAATGCAGACGGACTCGTGAAATCTGTGAAGGTAGCGGAACAGAAATCTCTCGATCAGATGAAGACATAGAAAAAGAAGTGCAAACCAATGCAAACATTGCTTTTGAAGGCTGGTGTAAGACAAAGCATGAAAGAGTATGATTCTTAAGAGTCCCAGATGGAAAAGCAAGATTAACAAAAAAAAAGCCTGAAAAGATAATTGTAGAAAAGTCAGACTGAAACTTGCAGAAAGACAAGAAGGAATCACCTATACGAGTTCAGGAACTACACAGCGTCCAAAGGAGTTGGAATCCCAATAGACCTAATTGCAGCTGTATAATTCAAATCAACAAAGTTCATGATCACACCAGTGAATTAAATGCATCTAGAGGAAAGCAATTTACTCAAAACGGAACCTCCATAGGGCTTTCAGCTCATATCTCGGCAGAAATATTCCAGAGTAGTGAGGAGTGCAAGGACATAGGCCATATCCTGAATGAGAAAAAGCTGTAATCATGGGTAGCCTAAGCCACATGGCTGAAATTTCTAATAACGGCAGAGCTAGGGAAATTCACAGACCAGCAAAGCTTAAAAGAATTCAGCAGTTCAAAACTTATCCTAAAAGAAATATTGAGAATTCTACCCTGAATAGAAAAGTAGCAAGATAAAATGGAAATAAGAAAAACCATTATTGGAAATGCAAGAAGAGCGTGTGTTACAAACAAGAAAGAAGAAGAAGGCAAGGAGGATATCACAGCCATAAGATGGGAGATGTTAGCAGGAAATCATAGGTGATTTTAAGCACTATTTAAATGATTCACTTATATGGCTCTCTGATTGAAGCAAACGGAGTGATGCCTGGCCTAAATTGTTTGCAAAAACAACCTCAAGAAAAACAAACCAACAATCAAACAAACAAACAGACACCAAAAGGGTTCCGTTGGCTGACATATTCCAAAGAAACCATGAGAATTCCAAACTAAATACTCAAAGTGATATCAAGGATCATTCAGCACGCATCGACCCAGTATCGATGCTTGCATGTACTCAACAGACTTGTATTCAGAACACAGATGCGTTCATTAATATTCATAAATATTGATACAAAAAGGAATTTCGTAACCTATCCCAAATGTCGATTTTGAATAAGATTTGGTCATAGTCCGTGATATAGTCTTACAACTCTTCCAACAGCAAGAATGAATGCCATATTCTACCCTAAGTAGAGAAGAAACGACATAAGCCTATAACAAAGGCAAGTAGCTCTGCAAAACTGTACTAAGAGCAAACGAGACAGACCGTAAAGTGCACATAGGGATTGGTTTCATTTCTCGGAATTTCAGCCCCCATGAAACAACTGGATCCATTTTCTGAGAGCGTGGGTATTTCAGCAGAAAGCAACAGATTTTATGAATTCTGGGTGAATGGATATTACACAAACATGAGTTTCCTTTAGTGGGTTCTCTGTGTACTCTGAGCTGTTCGAAACTTTCAAGACGTGTGAAACCATAAACTGAAAATGGATACACTTCCCCCCATTTGTACTGTATATACAGATCAGAACCAAAGGAAAGAGGGAAGATAAAAGGCCAATGGCACGCTAGTGGATAGAATCACATTTAACTTAGGAACCTCTCGTTTGATGCAGCCCCTCCCCCAAAAATGACAATATTCAGCAACCTTTGGGGATGGCAGTTACCGGTTGGATTCTAAGTGGGATCTTGGTGTGTACCTCGAGGCTTGTTGTGACTGGTGGATCCAAGGTAACTGGGCAGAAATTCTGTGGGTGGGTCTGTGTGATGGTGGGGCTGCCGCCCTTTGTGGAGTTTGGCTTAGGTCTTTTGTTCGGGACGCTGTGTAAGTTTGAGATAAAGATGCTGCCCAAAGACCTAAGTTCACGGGTATGTTTCCAGAAATTGAAAGGGCAGACAGTGGAAGATCTGCCTGTCATCAGCTTACTTGTGAGTCTCCGAGGTACTTTCAGACTTGCCCAGTCCTGTTGATGTCGACTTAATGAGAGACACGAAGAGAAGCTGTCAGAATAGCTGGCTGCACGGATTGAGGAGAGATGCGAACATATTGATGAGAGTTGTTCCGCTACAATGGAGAATACCGGCATGGAGACATCTCTAGAGAATACCAGGCTCGAAAGACATTCATGAGACCTACTGAACCTTTGTGATACTGGCAGAAACATTCAGAGTGTCAACGTGCACTTGAGAAAGTCACTCAATTCTCTGTTCCAAGAACGGCTCCAAGATTCCTGACGTCTAAAAGACAAGAGATGGCAGAGATGATAAAAGCGCTCATGTTCTTGGAAGAGGTCATGAGAATCCACAGGTCCCAAAGGGCTTATACAATCCATTCAGACCAAAATGCACCAAGCCCAGGTAATCCTTTTCCCAGGTTTGGGCCTTGCTATCAAGCACTTGCTCTTCCCTACCCTCCACTCAGGCATCCATTTTAAAGGATCAGAACCTGAGCTGCAATGAAGCCAGTAGGATAAGAGCAAGCCCCTCCTAGAATCAGAGTTCCTCCATCTTCACACTCTGTGAACATCAGTGAAATCCTTAAAGTTCAAATACTCTCACCTAAAATATTTAGGAATTGAATACTTAGCTCACACAAAGAAATGATGACCTTCCCCTAGATTCAGCAAATGCTGGGTTTATGTCTTGTCTGGGGTGAAGGGAGTGTGGTAAGTGAGAGGAATCTTTGACTGAATTTGAATATGTACTAGGCCTCAGTTTTTCAAGACAGTATAGGTAAATCTTATATCAGATAGTGATCTGAAATATAAAAGTCGTGAAAGACTTTAAAGACACAGGTTTGGTGGACCGTCATTTTTCAGCCAAGCCCCGGGTGCACGATATATTGGGGGTGCAGTCTTGGTTGTGTTAAATTGCTTTGCCCAACATGATAGAATGATTAAGTGTTCTCATCACTGATAGAAGAACACCTGCTTTTCAATAGCCTAGCATAGCTGCAGCAGGGTTCTCATAGCTAAAATGCCTGTATGTGCTTTTGGAATCAAGCCTAAATGTATATATTTTGTTTGGATTTTCTTGTACTTTCCTAGAGAGGAATGTTACCCCTTGAAATGCCAACATTGGCCAGTATGTGTCATTGGAATATAGGGCACCACATGCACAACGGAAACCCAGGTTCTCGGTTATTTCATGGTTTCAATAGGTACTTCATGGTTCCTGTTGCTGTTGGAGGCTTCAACACTAAAGAGTTGACATGTCCCCTTCAACATTTTGGACTGCGATTTTACTTTCTATCTGTCTAAATTTATTTAGAGCTGACAAAATGATACTAAATTTGGCAACTCTGACTTCTAGGTAAATTTCGTACGTTTCAAACACTAACTTCATTTTCATATAATTCCCAAAACATGTAAATCAATTCTATTAACCTTCTTAAAAACTGCAACTGTGTTATCAACACAATGTCAAAATTGGAGTCTTCGGACAATCCCTCCAACCATGGCTTTATAGAAAACAGAGCTAAACAAACATCAATTTTCTGTGAATTACATCTGGAAAGTGTTGATTTATCGATGCCCAGTTGGCAGAGAACCAGTGCAACATGCACTCACTCCCTCCCATATACACAGCAATGTAAACTTCCACTCACCCAGCCCTTGGCACAGGACACTTTCCGAAGAGTGGTCTGTTACTTCCAAAGACAGGATGAGGCCTCAGAAAACCTGGAAGCAGGAGAAGGCAAAGTAGGGAATGGAAATCTGTGCAGGATCTGACCTCTGCTGATGGAGCAGCAAAGGTGAAACTCTGTTTTACTTGGACGCACACTCTCAAGCGGACAGCACACATTGGACTGTAGGTTATGCGCTGAGAGTTAGAAGAGTTCACAGCAGAAGCTTGGCTGACATAACTCATAGAAATCAGCACAAAATATCCCCAAAGTGTATTCTGAGACCAAGATCAGATCTGCCAAATTTGAGCTAGCAGAAGCAGCGGAAAATGAGCTATAGAGCTTCAGATAATTTCACACGCTGAGTCTCAGGGATCTGGAGTGCATTGTGGGTTGTGGTGGGTTCTATCAAGAGAGCAAACCGACCTGTTAAGCCAGTAACAATGCAACCACATTGGCGTGTGTGGTTGAGTTTTTCGATATGTGCCATGGCCACATCCACTGCATTTTGCAGGCCCAGGATCAATTTGGCATTTTGCCAATAGATCATGTGTGGGGCTCAACCAGAGAAGCCGTGCATCCGGTCTGAGGGATTCAGAGGCCCTTGGGTTTGAAATTAGTATTAAAAGCTTTAGGATCTGCTACAGTCATAACCTGGACAGGGATTACGGATTGGTTTGAGGAAGAGAATTCGGTACAGCTCTGTGGTTGCTTTCGTGCACCCATGACCCAAGGATGAGGGATCAAGGTAGAGTGGTCAAAGTCCACAACGTGAGAAGTTGAAGCATTTCCTTCACCATTATCTCCCAAATGCAGATGCTACATTTTGGATGGCACTGACATGGTACTGTCCAGAGGACACAAAGATCGGTCTGCGGGATCATTCAAGCAGGCCGTGATGAATGACATCCATACATATGTTTCCACTGGTGTTTCTTTAGACAGAGAAGCTCTGGGAAGAACTGGTAACATTGGGAAATTCCCATGGCAGTAGAAAGCACAAATGCACTCTCAGTTTGCTGTTTTGGAAAGACTATAATATGACTTACAGAAGAATGCCGAGCTGAAAACTTTTAAGCTTCATTTCCAAAAGAGGAATTGTACTCTGCACTTTCAGAATTGTGCGGTAATTGCAATAAAAAGAAGTTTTACTAATTGAAATAATATGGTGTGCTCATCACAACAAAGGCAACACCAGCAATTAGAGTTATACCAGACAACACACACAGGAAAAGGACATGGCATCCATGCCTAGGGAAAATTGTCCTCACAGAAATATCATGGAACTTTGTACACACAATGGTCTAAAATTTTCACTTAACAAAGCCCTATAAATCTATATTAGATACCTGATATTACTTGACCAGTAGAGATAAAGAAGTATAGTAAAAGAAACAGGAAGTACCATTTTCAGTTCCAAAGAGTTTGAAGGCCCAAAAAACAAGCTTTCAAACATCTAGACTGCAAAACGCTACCAGATCAAGTAGTGAAAACTCAGGTGAGGAAAACATGAAGTACAACATTGTCTCAGAATCACAAAAGGCTGTATAACAGGAAAGGGGAGGAGAAACCCTAAAAACGAGACAAAAAATATCAGATAACCCAAGGATGAGACAATACCAAGGCTAATGTCAGTCCAAAGCAGACTTGATAATGCAGACGGACTCGTGAAAACTCTGAAGGTAGGGGAACAGAAATCTCTCGATCAGAAGAAGACATAGAAAAAGAAGTGCAAACCAATGCAAACATTGCTTTTGAAGGCTGGTGTAAGACAAAGCATGAAAGAGTATGATTCGTAAGAGTCCCAGATGGAAAAGCAAGATTAACAAAAAAAAGCCTGAAAACATAATTGTAGAAAAGTCAGACTGAAACTTGCTGAAAGACAAGAAAGAATCATCTATACGATTTCAGGAACTACACAGCGTCCAAAGGAGTTGGAATCCCAATAGACCTAATTGCAGCTGTATAATTCAAATCAACAAAGTTCATGATCACACTAGTGAATTAAAATGCATCTAGAGGAAAGCAATTTACTCAAAACAGAACCTCCTTAGGGCTTTCAGCTCATATCTCGGCAGAAATATTCCAGAGCAGGGAGGAGTGCAAGGAAATAGGCCATATCCTGAATGAGAAAAAGCTGTAATCATGGGTAGCCTAAGCCACATGACTGAAATTTCAAATAACGACAGAGCTAGGGAAATTCACAGACCAGCAAAGCTTAAAAGAATTCAGCAGTTCAAAACTATCCTAAAAGAAATATTGAGAATTCTACCCTGAATAGAAAAGTAGCAAGATAAAATGGAAATAAGAAAAACCATTATTGGAAATGCAAGAAGAGCGTGTGTTACAAAAAAGAAAGAAGAAGGAGGCAAGGAGGACATCACAGCCATAAGATGGGAGAGGTTAGCAGGAAATCATGGGTGATTTTAAGCACTATTTAAGTGATTCACATATATGACACTCTGAAGCAAACGGAGTGATGCCTGGCCTAAAGTGTTTGCAAAACCAACAACAAGCAAACAAACCAACAATCAAACAAACAAACAGACACCAAAAGGGTTCCGTTGGCTGACATATTCCAAAGAAACCATGAGTATTCCAAACAAAATACTCAAAGAGATATCAAGGATCATTCAGCACGCATCGACCCAGTGTCGATGCTTGCATGTACTCAACAGCCTTGTATTCAGAACACAGACGCGTTCATTAATATTCATAAATATTGATTCAAAAGGGAATTTCGTGACCTAACCCAAATGTCGATTTTGAATAAGATTTGGTCATAGTCCGTGATATAGTCTTACAATTCTTCCAACAGCAAGAATGAATGCCATATTCTACCCTAAGTAGAGAAGAGACGGCATAAGCCTATAACAAAGACAAGTAGCTCTGCAAAACTGTACTAAGAGCAAACGAGACAGACCGTAAAGTGCACATAGGGATTGGTTTCATTTCTCGGAATTTCAGCCCCCATGAAACAACTGGATCCATTTTCTGAGAGCGTGGGTATTTCAGCAGAAAGCAACAGACGTATATGAATTCTGGGTGAATGGATATTACACAAACATGAGTTTCCTTTAGTGGGATGTCTGTGTACTGTGAGATGTTAGAAACTTTCAAGACGTGTGAAACCATAAACTGAAAATGGATACACTTCCCCCATTTGTAATGTATATAAAGATCTGAACCAAAGGAAAGAGGGAAGATAAAAGGCCAATGGCACGCTAGTGGATAGAATCACATTTAACTTTGGAACCTCTAGTTTGATGCAGCCCCTCCCCCAAAAATGACAATATTCAGCAACCTTTGGGGATGGCAGTTACCGGTTGGATTCTAAGTGGAATCTTGGTGTGTACCTCGAGGCTTGTTGTGACTGGTGGATCCAAGGTAACTGGGCAGAATTCTGTGGGTGGATCAGTGTGATGGAGGGGCTGCCGCCCTTTGTGGAGATTGGCTTAAGTCTTTTGTTCGGGACACTGTGTAAGTTTGAGATAAAGATGCTGCCCAAAAACCTAAGTTCTCGGGTAAGTTTCCAGAAACTCAAAGGGCAGACAGTGGAAGATCTGCCTGTCATCATCTTACTGGTGAGGCTCCGAGGTACTTTCAGACTTGCCCAGTCCTGTTGATGTCGACTTTATGGGAGACACGAAGAGAAGCTGGCAGAAAAGCTAGCTGCACGAATTGAGGAGAGATGCGAACATATTGATGAGAGTTGTTCCGCTACAATGGAGAATACCGGCATGGAGACATCTCTAGAGAATACCAGGCTTGAAAGTCATTCATGAGACCTACTGAACCTCTGTGATACTGGCAGAAACATTCAGAGTGTCAACGTGCACTTGAGAAAGTCACTCAATTCTCTGTTCCAAGAACGGCTCCAAGATTCCTGACGTCTAAAAGACAAGAGATGGCAGAGATGATAAAAGCGCTCATGTTCTTGGAAGAGGTCATGAGAATCCACAGGTCCCAAAGGGCATATACAATCCATTCAGACCAAAATGCACCAAGCCCAGGTAATCCTTTTCCCAGGTTTGGGCCTTGCTATCAAGCACTTGCTCTTCCCTACCCTCCACTCAGGCATCCATTTTAAAGGATCAGAACCTGAGCTGCAATGAAGCCAGTAGGATAAGAGCAAGCCCCTCCTAGAATCAGAGTTCCTCCATCTTCACACTCTGTGAACAACAGTGAAATCCTTAAAGGTCAAATACTCTCGCCTACAATAGTTAGGAATTGAACACTTAGCTCACACAAAGAAATGATGACCTTCCCCTAGATTCAGCAAATGCTGGGTTTATGTCTTGTCTGGGGTGAAGGGAGGGTGGTAAGTGAGAGGAATCTTTGACTGAACTTGAATATGTACTAGGCCTCAGTTTTTCAAGACATTATAGGTAATTTTATGTCAGATAGTGAACTGAACTGTAAAAGTCGTGAAAGAATTTAAAGACACAGGTTTGGTGGACCGTCTATTTTCAGCCAAGCCCCGGGTGCACGATATATTGGGAGTGCAGTCCTGGTTGTTTTAAATTGCTTTGCCCAACATGATAGGATGATTAAGCGTTCTCATCACTGATAGAAGAACACTTGCTTTTCAATAGCCTAGCATAGCTGCAGCAGGGTTCTCATAGCTAAAATGCCTGTATGTGCTTTTGGAATCAAGCCTAAATGTATATAATTTGTTTGGATATTCTTGTACTTTCCTAGAGAGGAATGTTATCCCTTGAAATGCCAACATTGGCCAGTATGTGTCATTGGGAGTATAGGGCTCCACATGCACAACGGAAACAAAGGTTCTCGGTTATTTCATGGTTTCAATAGGTACTTCATGGTTCCTGTTGCTGTTGGAGGCTTCAACACTAAAGAGTTGACATGTCCCCTTCAACATTTTGGACTGCGATTTTAATTTCTATCTGTCTAAATTTATTTAGTGCTGAAATAATGTTACAAAACTCGACAACTCGGACTTCTAGGTAAATTTAGTACGTTTCAAACACTAACTTCATTTTCATATAAATCCCAAAACATGTAAATCAATTCTATTAACCTTCTTAAAAACTGCAACTGTGTTATCAACACAATGTCAAAATTGGAGTCTTCGGACAATCCCTCCAACCATGGCTTTATAGAAAATAGAGCTAAAGAAACATCAAATTTCTGTGAATTACATCTGGAAAGTGTTGATTTATCGATGCCCAGTTGGCAGAGAACCAGTGCAACATGCACTCACTCCCTCCCATATACACAGCAATGTAAACTTCCACTCACCCAGCCCTTGGCACAGGACACTTTCCGAAGAGTGGTCTGTTAATTCCAAAGACAGGATGAGGCCTCAGAAAACCTGGAAGCAGGAGAAGGCAAAGTAGGGAATGGAAATCTGTGCAGGATCTGACCTCTGCTGATGGAGCAGCAAAGGTGAAACTCTGTTTTACTTGGACGCACACTCTCAAGCGGACAGCACACATTGGACTGTAGGTTATGCGCTGAGAATTAGAAGAGTTCACAGCAGAAGCTTGGCTGTCATAACACATAGAAATCAGCACAAAATATCCCCAAAATATATTCTGAGACCAAGATCAGATCTGCCAAATTTGAGCTAGCAGAGGCAGCGGAAAATGAGCTATAGAGCTTCAGATAATGGCACACGCTGAGTCTCAGGGATCTGGAGTGCATTGTGGGTTGTGGTGTGTTCTATCAAGAGAGCAAACCGACCTGTTAAGCCAGTAACAATGCAACCACATTGGCGTGTGTGGTTGAGTTTTTCGATATGTGCCATGGCCACATCCACTGCATTTTGCAGGCCCAGGATCAATTTGGCATTTTGCCAATAGAGCATGTGTGGGGCTCAACCAGAGAAGCCGTGCATCCGGTCTGAGGGATTCAGAGGCCCTTGGGTTTGAAATTAGTATTAAAAGCTTTAGGATCTGCTACAGTCATAACCTGGACAGGGATTACGGATTGGTTTGAGGAAGAGAATTCGGTACAGCTCTGTGATTGCTTTCGTGCACCCATGACCCAAGGATGAGGGATCAAGGTATAGTGGTCAAAGTCCACAACGTGAGAAGTTGAAGCATTTCCTTCAGCATTATCTCCCAAATGCAGATGCTACATTTTTGATGGCACTGACTTGGTACTGCACAGAGGACACGAAGTTCGTTCTGCGGGATCATTCAAGCAGGCCCTGATGTATGACATCCATACATAAGTTTCCACTGGTGTTTCTGTAGACAGAGAAGCTCTGGGAAGAACTGGTACCATTGGGACATTCCCATGGCAATAGAAAGCACAAGCGCACTCTCAGTTTGCTGTTTTGGAAAGACTCCAATATGACGTACAGCAGAATGCCAAGCTGAAAATATTTAAGCTTCATTTCCAAAAGAGGAATTGTACTCTGCACTTTCAGAATTGTGCGGTAATTGCAATAAAAAGAAGTTTTACTAATTGAAATAATATGGTGTTCTCATCACAACAAAGGCAACACCAGCAATTAGAGATATACCAGACAACACACACAGGAAAAGGACATGGCATCCATGCCTATGGAAAATTGTCCTCACAGAAATATCATGGAACTTTGTACACCCAATGGTCTAAAATTTTCACTTAACAAAGCCCGATAAATCTATATTAGATACCTGATATTACTTGACCAGTAGAGATAAAGAAGTATACTAAAAGAAATAGGAAGTACCATTTTCAGTTCCAAAGAGTTTGAAGGCCCAAAAAATAAGCTTTCATACATCTAGACTGCAAAACGCTACCAGAGCAAGTAGTGAAAACTCAGGTGAGGAAAACATGAAGTACAACAGTGTCTCAGAATCACAAAAGGCAGTATACCAGGAAAGGGGAGGAGAAACCCTAAAAACGAGACAAAAAATATCAGAAAACCCAAGGATGAGACAATACCAGGGCTAATGTCAGTCCAAAGCAGACTTGATAATGCAGACGGACTCGTGAAAACTGTGAAGGCAGGGGAACAGAAATCTCTCGATCAGAAGAAGACATAGGAAAAGAAGTGCAAACCAATGCAAATATTGCTGTTGAAGCCTGGGGTAAGACAAAGCATGAAAGAGTATGATTCGTAAGAGACCCAGATGGAAAAACAAGATTAACAAAAAAAGCGTGAAAAGATAATTGTAGAAAAGTCAGACTGAAACTTGCAGAAAGACAAGAAAGAATCATCTATAAGATTTCTGGAACTACACAGCGTCCAAAGGAGTTGGAATCCCAATAGACCTAATTGCAGCTGTATAATTCAAATCAACAAAGTTCATGATCACACCAGAGATTTAAAATGCATCTAGAGGAAACAATTTAGTCACAACAGAACCACCAGAAGGCTTTCAGCTCATATCTCGGCAGAAATATTGCAGAACAGGAAGGAGTGCAATTACATAGGCCATATCCTGAATGAGAAAAAGCTGTAATCATGGGTAGCCTAAGCCACATGACTGCCATTTCTAATAACGGCAGAGCTAGGGAAATTCACAGACCAGCAAAGCTTAAAAGAATTCAGCAGTTCAAAACTTATCCTAAAAGAAATATTGAGAATTCTACCCTGAATAGAAAAGTAGCAATATGAAATGGAAATAAGAAAAACCATTATTGGAAATGCAAGAAGAGAGTGAGTTACATACAAAAAACAAGAAGAAGGCAAGGAGGACATCACAGCCATAATATGGGAGAGGGTAGCAGGAAATCATAGGTGATTTTAAGCACTATCTTAAATGATTCACATATTTGACTCTCTGATTGAAGCAAACGGAGTGATGCCTGTCCTTATGTGTTTGCAAAACCAACAACAAGCAAACAAACAAACAAACAAACAGACACCAAAAGGGTTCCGTTGGCTGACATGTACCAATGTATCCATGAGTATTCAAAACGAAATACTCAAATTGATGTAAAGTTTCATTCAGCACGCATCGACCCAGTATCGCAGCTTAAATGTACTCAACACACTTGTATTCAGAACACAGACGCTTGCATTAATATTCATAAATATAGATTCAAAAGGGCGTATAGTGACCTAACCCAAATGCCGATTTTGAATAAGATTTGGTCATAGTCCGTGATATAGTCTTACAATTCTTCCAAAAGCAAGAATGAATGCCATAATCTACCCTAAGTAGAGAAGAAACGGCATAAGCCTATAACAAAGGCAACTAGCTCTGCAAAACTGTACTAAGAGCAAACGAGACAGACAGTAAAGTGCCCATAGGGATTGGTTTCTTTTCTCGGAATTTCAGCCGCCATGAAACAAATGGATCCATTTTCTGAGAGCGTGGGTGTTTCAGCAGAAAGAAACAGACGTATATGAATTCTGGGTGAATGGATATTACACAAACATGAGTTTCCTTTAGTGGGGTCTCTGTGTACTGTGAGCTGTTCGAAACTTTCAAGACGTGTGAAACCATAAACTAAAAATGGATACACTTCCCCCCATTTGTACTGTATATAGAGATCTGAACCAAAGGAAAGAGGGAAGATAAAGGCCAATGGCACGATAGTGGATAGAATCACATTTAACTTAGGAACCTCTCGTTTGATGCAGCCCCTCCCCCAACACTGACAATATTCAGTAACCATTGCGGATGTCATTTAACGGTTGGAATATAGAAGGAATCTTGTTGTATACAGCGATGCTTGTTGTGGCTGGTGGATCCAAGGAAACTGGGCAGAATACTGTGCGTGGATCATTGTGATGGAGAGGCTGCCGCCCTTTGTGGAGATTGCCTTAGGTCTTTTGTTCGGGACTCTGTGTAATTTCGAGATAATGCTGCTGCCCAAAGACCTAAGTTCACGGGTAAGATTCCAGAAACTGAAAGGGCAGACAGTGGAAGATCTGCCTGTCTTCAGCTTACTGGTGAGGCTCCGAGGTACTTTCAGACTTGCCCAGTCCTTTTGAAGTCGACTTTATGGGAGACACAAAGAGAAGCTGGCAGAAAAGCTGGCTGCACGGATTGAGGAGAGATGCGAACATATTGATGAGAGTTGTTCCGCTACAATGGAGAATACCGGCATGGAGACATCTCTAGAGAATACCAGGCTCTAAAGACATTCATGAGACCTACTGAACCTTTGTGATACTGGCAGAAACATTCAGAGTGTCAACGTGCACTTGAGAAATCACACAATTCTCTGCTCCAAGAACGGCTCCAAGATTCCTGAAGTCTAAAAACAAGAGATGGCAGAGATGATAAAAGCGCTCATGTTCTTGGAAGAGGTCATGAGAGTCCACAGGTCCCAAGGGGCATTTGCAAACCATTCAGAACAAAATGCACCAAGCCCAGGTAAGCCTTTTCCCAGGGTTTGGAATTACTCTCAAGCACTTGCTCTTCCCTCCCATCCACTCAGGCATCCATTTTAAAGGATCAGAACCTGAGCTGCAATGAAGCCAGTAGGAGAAGAGCAAGCCCCTCCTAGAATCAGAGTTCCTCCATCTTCACACTCTGTGAACAACAGTGAAATCCTTAAAGGTCAAAGACTCTCGCCTAAAATACTTAGGAATTGAATACTTAACTCACACAAAGAAATGATGACCTTCCCCTAGATTCAGCAAATGCTGGGTTTATGTCTTGTCTGGGGTAAAGGGGGTGTGGTAAGTGAGAAGACTCTTTGACTGAAATTCAATATATACTAGGCCTCAGTTTTTCAAGAGAGTATAGGTAAATATAATGTCAGATAGTGACCTGAACTGTAAAAGTCGTGAAAGACATTAAAGACACAGTTTGGTGGAACGTGTTTATCTTCAGTCAAGCCCCGGGTGCACGATATATTAGGGGTGCAGTCTTGGTTGTGTTAATTTGCTGTATATAACATGATCGGATGTTTAAGCGTTCTCATCACTGATAGAAGAACACCTGATTTTCAATAGCCTAACATAGCTGCAGCAGGGTTCTCATAGCTAAAATGCCTGTATGTGCTTTTGGAATCAAGCCTAAATGTATATATTTTGTTTGGTTTTCCTTGTACTTTCCTAGAGAGGAATGTTACACATTGAAATGCCAACATTGACCATTATGTGTCTTTGGGAGTATAGGGCACCACATGCACAAAGGAAAGCCAGGTTCTCGGTTATTTCATGGTTTCAATAGGTACATCATGGTTCATGTTGCTGTTGGAGGCTTCAATAGTAAAGAGTTGACATGTCCCCTTCAATATTTTGGACTGAGATTTTAAATTCTATCTGTCTACATTTTTCTTAGAGCTGACATAATGTTACAATATTGACAAGTCAGACTTTTATGTAAATTTAGTACATTTCAAACACTAATTCCATTTTCATATAAATCCCAAAACATGTAAATCAATTCTATTAACCTTCTTAAAAACTGCAACTGTGTTATCAACACAATGTCAAAATTGGAGTCTTCGGACAATCCCTCCAACCATGGCTTTATAGAAAACAGAGCTAAACAAACATCACATTGCTGTGAATTACATCTGGAAAGTGTTGATTTATCGATGCCCAGTTAGCAGAGAACCAGTGCAACATGCGCTCACTCCCTCCCATATACACAGCAATGTAAACTTCCACTCACCCAGCCCTTGGCACAGGACACTTTCTGAAGAGTGGTCTGTTACTTCCAAAGACAGGATGAGGCCTCAGAAAACCTGGAAGCAGGAGAAGGCAAAGTAGGGAATGGAAATCTGTGCAGGATCTGACCTCTGCAATATGGAGCAGCAAAGATGAAACTCTGTTTTACTTGGACGCACACTCTCGAGCGGACAGCACACATTGGACTGTAGGTTATGCGCTGAGTGTTAGAAGAGTGCACAGCAGAATCTTGGCTGACATAACTCATAGAAATCAGCACAAAATATCCCCAAAATATATTCTGAGACCAAGATCAGATCTGCCAAATTTGAGCTAGCAGAGGCAGCAGAAAATGAGCTATAGAGCTATAGATAATGGCACACGCTGAGTCTCAGGGATCTGGAGTGCATTGTGGGTTGCGGTGGGTTCTATCAAGAGAGCAAACCGACCTGTTAAGCCAGTAACAATGCAACCACATTGGCGTGTGTGGTTGAGTTTTTCGATATGTGCCATGGCCACATCCTCTGCATTTTGCAGGCCCAGGATCAATTTGGCATTTTGCCAATAGAGCACATGAGTTGCTCAACTAGACAAGCCGTGCATATGGTCTGAGGGATTCAGAGGCCCTTGGGTTTGAAATTAGTATTAAAAGCTTTAGGATCTGCTACAGTCATAACCTGGACAGGGATTACGGATTGGTTTGAGGAAGAGAATTCGGTACAGCTCTGTGGTTGCTTTCGTGCACCCATGACCCAAGGATGAGGGATCAAGGTAGAGTGGTCAAAGTCCACAACGTGAGAAGTTGAAGCATTTCCTTCAGCATTATCTCCCAAATGCAGATGCTTCATTTTGGTTGGCACTGACATGTTACTGCCCAGAGGACACAAAGTTCGTTCTGCGGGATCATTCAAGCAGGCCCTGATGTATGACATCCATACATATGTTTCCACTGGTGTTTCTGTAGACAGAGAAGCTCTGGGAAGAACTGGTACCATTGGGACATTCCCATGGCAATAGAAAGCACAAGCGCACTCTCAGTTTGCTGTTTTGGAAAGACTCCAATAAGACGTACAGCAGAATGCCGAGGTGAAAACTTTTAAGCTTCATTTCCAAAAGAGGAATTGTACTCTGCACTTTCAGAATTGTGCGGTAATTGCAATAAAAAGAAGTTTTACTAATTGAAATAATATTGTGTGCTCATCACAACAAAGGCAACACCAGCAATTAGAGATATACCAGACAACACACACAGGAAAAGGACATGGCATCCATGCCTAGGGAATATTGTCCTCACAGAAATATCATGGAACTTTGTACACCCAATGGTCTAAAATTTTCACTTAACAAAGCCCGATAAATCTATATTAGATACCTGATATTACTTGACCAGTAGAGATAAAGAAGTATACTAAAAGAAATAGGAAGTACCATTTTCAGTTCCAAAGAGTTTGAAGGCCCAAAAAATAAGCTTTCATACATCTAGACTGCAAAACGCTACCAGAGCAAGTAGTGAAAACTCAGGTGAGGAAAACATGAAGTACAACAGTGTCTCAGAATCACAAAAGGCAGTATACCAGGAAAGGGGAGGAGAAACCCTAAAAACGAGACAAAAAATATCAGAAAACCCAAGGATGAGACAATACCAGGGCTAATGTCAGTCCAAAGCAGACTTGATAATGCAGACGGACTCGTGAAAACTGTGAAGGCAGGGGAACAGAAATCTCTCGATCAGAAGAAGACATAGGAAAAGAAGTGCAAACCAATGCAAATATTGCTGTTGAAGCCTGGGTTAAGACAAAGCATGAAAGAGTATGATTCGTAAGAGACCCAGATGGAAAAACAAGATTAACAAAAAAAGCGTGAAAAGATAATTGTAGAAAAGTCAGACTGAAACTTGCAGAAAGACAAGAAAGAATCATCTATAAGATTTCTGGAACTACACAGCGTCCAAAGGAGTTGGAATCCCAATAGACCTAATTGCAGCTGTATAATTCAAATCAACAAAGTTCATGATCACACCAGAGATTTAAAATGCATCTAGAGGAAACAATTTAGTCACAACAGAACCACCAGAAGGCTTTCAGCTCATATCTCGGCAGAAATATTGCAGAACAGGAAGGAGTGCAATTACATAGGCCATATCCTGAATGAGAAAAAGCTGTAATCATGGGTAGCCTAAGCCACATGACTGCCATTTCTAATAACGGCAGAGCTAGGGAAATTCACAGACCAGCAAAGCTTAAAAGAATTCAGCAGTTCAAAACTTATCCTAAAAGAAATATTGAGAATTCTACCCTGAATAGAAAAGTAGCAATATGAAATGGAAATAAGAAAAACCATTATTGGAAATGCAAGAAGAGAGTGAGTTACATACAAAAAACAAGAAGAAGGCAAGGAGGACATCACAGCCATAATATGGGAGAGGGTAGCAGGAAATCATAGGTGATTTTAAGCACTATCTTAAATGATTCACATATTTGACTCTCTGATTGAAGCAAACGGAGTGATGCCTGTCCTTATGTGTTTGCAAAACCAACAACAAGCAAACAAACAAACAAACAAACAGACACCAAAAGGGTTCCGTTGGCTGACATGTACCAATGTATCCATGAGTATTCAAAACGAAATACTCAAATTGATGTAAAGTTTCATTCAGCACGCATCGACCCAGTATCGCAGCTTAAATGTACTCAACACACTTGTATTCAGAACACAGACGCTTGCATTAATATTCATAAATATAGATTCAAAAGGGCGTATAGTGACCTAACCCAAATGCCGATTTTGAATAAGATTTGGTCATAGTCCTTGATATAGTCTTACAATTCTTCCAACAGCAAGAATGAATGCCATAATCTACCCTAAGTAGAGAAGAAACGGCATAAGCCTATAACAAAGGCAACTAGCTCTGCAAAACTGTACTAAGAGCAAACGAGACAGACAGTAAAGTGCCCATAGGGATTGGTTTCTTTTCTCGGAATTTCAGCCGCCATGAAACAAATGGATCAATTTTCTGAGAGCGTGGGTGTTTCAGCAGAAAGAAACAGACGTATATGAATTCTGGGTGAATGGATATTACACAAACATGAGTTTCCTTTAGTGGGGTCTCTGTGTACTGTGAGCTGTTCGAAACTTTCAAGACGTGTGAAACCATAAACTAAAAATGGATACACTTCCCCCCATTTGTACTGTATATAGAGATCTGAACCAAAGGAAAGAGGGAAGATAAAGGCCAATGGCACGATAGTGGATAGAATCACATTTAACTTAGGAACCTCTCGTTTGATGCAGCCCCTCCCCCAACACTGACAATATTCAGTAACCATTGCGGATGTCATTTAACGGTTGGAATATAGAAGGAATCTTGTTGTATACAGCGATGCTTGTTGTGGCTGGTGGATCCAAGGAAACTGGGCAGAATACTGTGCGTGGATCATTGTGATGGAGAGGCTGCCGCCCTTTGTGGAGATTGCCTTAGGTCTTTTGTTCGGGACTCTGTGTAATTTCGAGATAATGCTGCTGCCCAAAGACCTAAGTTCACGGGTAAGATTCCAGAAACTGAAAGGGCAGACAGTGGAAGATCTGCCTGTCTTCAGCTTACTGGTGAGGCTCCGAGGTACTTTCAGACTTGCCCAGTCCTTTTGAAGTCGACTTTATGGGAGACACAAAGAGAAGCTGGCAGAAAAGCTGGCTGCACGGATTGAGGAGAGATGCGAACATATTGATGAGAGTTGTTCCGCTACAATGGAGAATACCGGCATGGAGACATCTCTAGAGAATACCAGGCTCTAAAGACATTCATGAGACCTACTGAACCTTTGTGATACTGGCAGAAACATTCAGAGTGTCAACGTGCACTTGAGAAATCACACAATTCTCTGCTCCAAGAACGGCTCCAAGATTCCTGAAGTCTAAAAACAAGAGATGGCAGAGATGATAAAAGCGCTCATGTTCTTGGAAGAGGTCATGAGAGTCCACAGGTCCCAAGGGGCATTTGCAAACAATTCAGAACAAAATGCACCAAGCCCAGGTAAGCCTTTTCCCAGGGTTTGGAATTACTCTCAAGCACTTGCTCTTCCCTCCCATCCACTCAGGCATCCATTTTAAAGGATCAGAACCTGAGCTGCAATGAAGCCAGTAGGAGAAGAGCAAGCCCCTCCTAGAATCAGAGTTCCTCCATCTTCACACTCTGTGAACAACAGTGAAATCCTTAAAGGTCAAAGACTCTCGCCTAAAATACTTAGGAATTGAATACTTAACTCACACAAAGAAATGATGACCTTCCCCTAGATTCAGCAAATGCTGGGTTTATGTCTTGTCTGGGGTAAAGGGGGTGTGGTAAGTGAGAAGACTCTTTGACTGAAATTCAATATATACTAGGCCTCAGTTTTTCAAGAGAGTATAGGTAAATATAATGTCAGATAGTGACCTGAACTGGAAAAGTCGTGAAAGACATTAAAGACACAGTTTGGTGGAACGTGTTTATCTTCAGTCAAGCCCCGGGTGCACGATATATTAGGGGTGCAGTCTTGGTTGTGTTAATTTGCTGTATATAACATGATCGGATGTTTAAGCGTTCTCATCACTGATAGAAGAACACCTGATTTTCAATAGCCTAACATAGCTGCAGCAGGGTTCTCATAGCTAAAATGCCTGTATGTGCTTTTGGAATCAAGCCTAAATGTATATATTTTGTTTGGTTTTCCTTGTACTTTCCTAGAGAGGAATGTTACACATTGAAATGCCAACATTGACCATTATGTGTCTTTGGGAGTATAGGGCACCACATGCACAAAGGAAAGCCAGGTTCTCGGTTATTTCATGGTTTCAATAGGTACATCATGGTTCATGTTGCTGTTGGAGGCTTCAATAGTAAAGAGTTGACATGTCCCCTTCAATATTTTGGACTGAGATTTTAAATTCTATCTGTCTACATTTTTCTTAGAGCTGACATAATGTTACAAAATTGACAAGTCAGACTTTTATGTAAATTTAGTACATTTCAAACACTAATTCCATTTTCATATAAATCCCAAAACATGTAAATCAATTCTATTAACCTTCTTAAAAACTGCAACTGTGTTATCAAAACAATGTCAAAATTGGAGTCTTCGGACAATCCCTCCAACCATGGCTTTATAGAAAACAGAGCTAAACAAACATCACATTGCTGTGAATTACATCTGGAAAGTGTTGATTTATCGATGCCCAGTTAGCAGAGAACCAGTGCAACATGCGCTCACTCCCTCCCATATACACAGCAATGTAAACTTCCACTCACCCAGCCCTTGGCACAGGACACTTTCTGAAGAGTGGTCTGTTACTTCCAAAGACAGGATGAGGCCTCAGAAAACCTGGAAGCAGGAGAAGGCAAAGTAGGGAATGGAAATCTGTGCAGGATCTGACCTCTGCAATATGGAGCAGCAAAGATGAAACTCTGTTTTACTTGGACGCACACTCTCGAGCGGACAGCACACATTGGACTGTAGGTTATGCGCTGAGTGTTAGAAGAGTGCACAGCAGAATCTTGGCTGACATAACTCATAGAAATCAGCACAAAATATCCCCAAAATATATTCTGAGACCAAGATCAGATCTGCCAAATTTGAGCTAGCAGAGGCAGCGGAAAATGAGCTATAGAGCTATAGATAATGGCACACGCTGAGTCTCAGGGATCTGGAGTGCATTGTGGGTTGCGGTGGGTTCTATCAAGAGAGCAAACCGACCTGTTAAGCCAGTAACAATGCAACCACATTGGCGTGTGTGGTTGAGTTTTTCGATATGTGCCATGGCCACATCCTCTGCATTTTGCAGGCCCAGGATCAATTTGGCATTTTGCCAATAGAGCACATGAGTTGCTCAACTAGACAAGCCGTGCATATGGTCTGAGGGATTCAGAGGCCCTTGGGTTTGAAATTAGTATTAAAAGCTTTAGGATCTGCTACAGTCATAACCTGGACAGGGATTACGGATTGGTTTGAGGAAGAGAATTCGGTACAGCTCTGTGGTTGCTTTCGTGCACCCATGACCCAAGGATGAGTGATCAAGGTAGAGTGGTCAAAGTCCACAACGTGAGAAGTTGAAGCATTTCCTTCAGCATTATCTCCCAAATGCAGATGCTTCATTTTGGTTGGCACTGACATGTTACTGCCCAGAGGACACAAAGTTCGTTCTGCGGGATCATTCAAGCAGGCCCTGATGTATGACATCCATACATATGTTTCCACTGGTGTTTCTGTAGACAGAGAAGCTCTGGGAAGAACTGGTACCATTGGGACATTCCCATGGCAATAGAAAGCACAAGCGCACTCTCAGTTTGCTGTTTTGGAAAGACTCCAATAAGACGTACAGCAGAATGCCGAGGTGAAAACTTTTAAGCTTCATTTCCAAAAGAGGAATTGTACTCTGCACTTTCAGAATTGTGCGGTAATTGCAATAAAAAGAAGTTTTACTAATTGAAATAATATTGTGTGCTCATCACAACAAAGGCAACACCAGCAATTAGAGATATACCAGACAACACACACAGGAAAAGGACATGGCATCCATGCCTAGGGAATATTGTCCTCACAGAAATATCATGGAACTTTGTACACCCAATGGTCTAAAATTTTCACTTAACAAAGCCGGATAAATCTATATTAGATACCTGATATTACTTGACCAGTAGAGATAAAGAAGTATACTAAAAGAAATAGGAAGTACCATTTTCAGTTCCAAAGAGTTTGAAGGCCCAAAAAATAAGCTTTCAAACATCTAGACTGCAAAACGCTACCAGAGCAAGTAGTGAAAACTCAGGTGAGGAAAACATGAAGTACAACAGTGTCTCAGAATCACAAAAGGCAGTATACCAGGAAAGGGGAGGAGAAACCCTAAAAACGAGACAAAAAATATCAGAAAACCCAAGGATGAGACAATACCAAGGCTAATGTCAGTCCAAAGCAGACTTGATAATGCAGACGGACTCGTGAAAACTGTGAAGGCAGGGGAACAGAAATCTCTCGATCAGAAGAAGACATAGGAAAAGAAGTGCAAACCAATGCAAATATTGCTGTTGAAGCCTGGGTTAAGACAAAGCATGAAAGAGTATGATTCGTAAGAGACCCAGATGGAAAAACAAGATTAACAAAAAAAGCGTGAAAAGATAATTGTAGAAAAGTCAGACTGAAACTTGCAGAAACACAAGAAAGAATCATCTATAAGATTTCTGGAACTACACAGCGTCCAAAGGAGTTGGAATCCCAATAGACCTAATTGCAGCTGTATAATTCAAATCAACAAAGTTCATGATCACACCAGAGATTTAAAATGCATCTAGAGGAAACAATTTAGTCACAACAGAACCACCAGAAGGCTTTCAGCTCATATCTCGGCAGAAATATTGCAGAACAGGAAGGAGTGCAATTACATAGGCCATATCCTGAATGAGAAAAATGTGTAATCATGGGTAGCCTAAGCCACATGACTGCCATTTCTAATAACGGCAGAGCTAGGGAAATTCACAGACCAGCAAAGCTTAAAAGAATTCAGCAGTTCAAAACTTATCCTAAAAGAAATATTGAGAATTCTATCCTGAATAGAATAGTAGCAATATGAAATGGAAATAAGAAAAACCATTATTGGAAATGCAAGAAGAGAGTGAGTTACATACAAAAAACAAGAAGAAGGCAAGGAGGACATCACAGCCATAATATGGGAGAGGGTAGCAGGAAATCATAGGTGATTTTAAGCACTATCTTAAATGATTCACATATTTGACTCTCTGATTGAAGCAAACGGAGTGATGCCTGTCCTTATGTGTTTGCAAAACCAACAACAAGCAAACAAACAAACAAACAAACAGACACCAAAAGGGTTCCGTTGGCTGACATGTACCAATGTATCCATGAGTATTCAAAACGAAATACTCAAATTGATGTAAAGTTTCATTCAGCACGCATCGACCCAGTATCGCAGCTTAAATGTACTCAACACACTTGTATTCAGAACACAGACGCTTGCATTAATATTCATAAATATAGATTCAAAAGGGCGTATAGTGACCTAACCCAAATGCCGATTTTGAATAAGATTTGGTCATAGTCCGTGATATAGTCTTACAATTCTTCCAACAGCAAGAATGAATGCCATAATCTACCCTAAGTAGAGAAGAAACGGCATAAGCCTATAACAAAGGCAACTAGCTCTGCAAAACTGTACTAAGAGCAAACGAGACAGACAGTAAAGTGCCCATAGGGATTGGTTTCTTTTCTCGGAATTTCAGCCGCCATGAAACAAATGGATCAATTTTCTGAGAGCGTGGGTGTTTCAGCAGAAAGAAACAGACGTATATGAATTCTGGGTGAATGGATATTACACAAACATGAGTTTCCTTTAGTGGGGTCTCTGTGTACTGTGAGCTGTTCGAAACTTTCAAGACGTGTGAAACCATAAACTAAAAATGGATACACTTCCCCCCATTTGTACTGTATATAGAGATCTGAACCAAAGGAAAGAGGGAAGATAAAGGCCAATGGCACGATAGTGGATAGAATCACATTTAACTTAGGAACCTCTCGTTTGATGCAGCCCCTCCCCCAACACTGACAATATTCAGTAACCATTGGGGATGTCATTTAACGGGTGGAATATAGAAGGAAACTTGTTGTATACAGCGATGCTTGTTGTGGCTGGTGGATCCAAGGAAACTGGGCAGAATACTGTGCGTGGATCATTGTGATGGAGAGGCTGCCGCCCTTTGTGGAGATTGCCTTAGGTCTTTTGTTCGGGACTCTGTGTAATTTCGAGATAATGCTGCTGCCCAAAGACCTAAGTTCACGGGTAAGATTCCAGAAACTGAAAGGGCAGACAGTGGAAGATCTGCCTGTCTTCAGCTTACTGGTGAGGCTCCGAGGTACTTTCAGACTTGCCCAGTCCTTTTGAAGTCGACTTTATGGGAGACACAAAGAGAAGCTGGCAGAAAAGCTGGCTGCACGGATTGAGGAGAGATGCGAACATATTGATGAGAGTTGTTCCGCTACAATGGAGAATACCGGCATGGAGACATCTCTAGAGAATACCAGGCTCTAAAGACATTCATGAGACCTACTGAACCTTTGTGATACTGGCAGAAACATTCAGAGTGTCAACGTGCACTTGAGAAATCACACAATTCTCTGCTCCAAGAACGGCTCCAAGATTCCTGAAGTCTAAAAACAAGAGATGGCAGAGATGATAAAAGCGCTCATGTTCTTGGAAGAGGTCATGAGAGTCCACAGGTCCCAAGGGGCATTTGCAAACAATTCAGAACAAAATGCACCAAGCCCAGGTAAGCCTTTTCCCAGGGTTTGGAATTACTCTCAAGCACTTGCTCTTCCCTCCCATCCACTCAGGCATCCATTTTAAAGGATCAGAACCTGAGCTGCAATGAAGCCAGTAGGAGAAGAGCAAGCCCCTCCTAGAATCAGAGTTCCTCCATCTTCACACTCTGTGAACAACAGTGAAATCCTTAAAGGTCAAAGACTCTCGCCTAAAATACTTAGGAATTGAATACTTAGCTCACACAAAGAAATGATGACCTTCCCCTAGATTCAGCAAATGCTGGGTTTATGTCTTGTCTGGAGTAAAGGGGGTGTGGTAAGTGAGAAGACTCTTTGACTGAAATTCAATATATACTAGGCCTCAGTTTTTCAAGAGAGTATAGGTAAATATAATGTCAGATAGTGACCTGAACTGGAAAAGTAGTGAAAGACATTAAAGACACAGTTTGGTGGAACGTGTTTATCTTCAGTCAAGCCCCGGGTGCACGATATATTAGGGGTGCAGTCTTGGTTGTGTTAATTTGCTGTATATAACATGATCGGATGTTTAAGCGTTCTCATCACTGATAGAAGAACACCTGATTTTCAATAGCCTAACATAGCTGCAGCAGGGTTCTCATAGCTAAAATGCCTGTATGTGCTTTTGGAATCAAGCCTAAATGTATATATTTTGTTTGGTTTTCTTTGTACTTTCCTAGAGAGGAATGTTACCCATTGAAATGCCAACATTGACCATTATGTGTCTTTGGGAGTATAGGGCACCACATGCACAAAGGAAAGCCAGGTTCTCGGTTATTTCTTGGTTTCAATAGGTACATCATGGTTCATGTTGCTGTTGGAGGCTTCAACAGTAAAGAGTTGACATGTCCCCTTCAATATTTTGGACTGAGATTTTAAATTCTATCTGTCTACATTTTTCTTAGAGCTGACATAATGTTAGAAAAATTGACAAGTCAGACTTTTATGTAAATTTAGTACATTTCAAACACTAATTCCATTTTCATATAAATCCCAAAACATGTAAATCAATTCTATTAACCTTCTTAAAAACTGCAACTGTGTTATCAACACAATGTCAAAATTGGAGTCTTCGGACAATCCCTCCAAACATGGCTTTATAGAAAACAGAGCTAAACAAACATCACATTGCTGTGAATTACATCTGGAAAGTGTTGATTTATCGATGCCCATTTGGCAGAGAACCAGTGCAACATGCGCTCACTCCCTCCAATATACACAGCAATGTAAACTTCCACTCACCCAGCCCTTGGCACAGGACACTTTCCAAAGAGTGGTCTGTTACTTCCAAAGACAGGATGAGGCCTCAGAAAACCTGGAAGCAGGAGAAGGCAAAGTAGGGAATGGAAATCTGTGCAGGATCTGAACTCTGCTGATGGAGCAGCAAAGGTGAAACTCTGTTTTACTTGGACGCACACTCTCAAGCGGACAGCACACATTGGACTGTAGGTTATGCGCTGAGAATTAGAAGAGTTCACAGCAGAAGCTTGGCTGACATAACTCATAGAAATCAGCACAAAATATCCCCAAAATATATTCTGAGACCAAGATCAGATCTGACAAATTTGAGCTAGCAGAGGCAGCGGAAAATGAGCTATAGAGCTATAGATAATGGCACACGCTGAGTCTCAGGGATCTGGAGTGCATTTTGGGTTGCGGTGGGTTCTATCAAGAGAGCAAACCGACCTGTTAAGCCAGTAAAATTGCAACCACATTGGCGTGTGTGGTTGAGTTTTTTGATATGTGCCATGGCCACATCCTCTGCATTTTGCAGGCCCAGGATCAATTTGGCATTTTGCCAATAGAGCACATGAGTTGCTCAACTAGAGAAGCCGTGCATATGGTCTGAGGGATTCAGAGGCCCTTGGGTTTGAAGTTAGTATTAAAAGCTTTAGGATCTGCTACAGTCATAACCTGGACAGGGATTACGGATTGGTTTGAGGAAGAGAATCCGGTACAGCTCTGTGGTTGCTTTCGTGCACCCATGAACCAAGGATGAGGGATCAAGGTAGAGTGGTCAAAGTCCACAACGTGAGAAGTTGAAGCATTTCCTTCAGCATTATCTCCCAAATGCAGATGCTTCATTTTGGTTGGCACTGACATGTTACTGCCCAGAGGACACAAAGATCGGTCTGCGGGATCATTCAAGCAGGCCCTGATGTATGACATCAATACATATGTTTCCACCGGTGTTTCTGTAGACAGGGAAGCTCTGGGAAGAACTGGTAACATTGGGACATTCCCATGGCAATAGAAACCACAAGCGCACTCTTAGTTTGCTGTATTGGAAAGACTCCAATATGACGTACAGCAGAATGCCGAGCTGAAAACTTTTAAGCTTCATTTCCAAAAGAGGAATTGTACTCTGCACATTCAGAATTGTGTGGTAATTGCAATAAAAAGAAGTTTCACTAATTGAAATAATATGTTGTACTCATCACAACAAAGGCAACACCAGCAATTAGAGATATACCAGACAACACACACAAGTACAGGACATGGCATCAATGCCTAGGGAAAATTGTCCTCACAGAAATATCATGGAACTTTGTACACCCAATGGTCTAAAATTTTCACTTAACAAAGCCCTATGAATCTATATTAGATACCTGATATTACTTGAACAGTAGAGTTAAAGAAGTATAGTAAAAGAAACAGGAAGTACCATTTTCAGTTCCAAAGAGTTTGAAGGCGCAAAAAATGAGCTTTCAAACATCTAGACTGCAAAACGCTACCAGAGCAAGTAGTGAAATCTCAGGTGAGGAAAACATGAAGTACAACAGTGTCTCAGAATCACAAAAGGCAGTATACCAGGAAAGGGGAGGAGAAACCCTAAAAACGAGACAAAAAATATCAGAAAACCCAAGGATGAGACAATACCAGGGCTAATGTCAGTCCAAAGCAGACTTGATAATGCAGACGGACTCGTGAAAACTGTGAAGGCAGGGGAACAGAAATCTCTCGATCAGAAGAAGACATAGATAAAGAAGTGCAAACCAATGCAAACATTGCTTTTGAAGGCTGGTGTAAGACAAAGCATGAAAGAGTATGATTCGTAAGAGTCCGAGATGGAAAAGCAAGATTAACAAAAAAAAGCCTGAAAAGATAATTGTAGAAAAGTCAGACTGAAACTTGCAGAAAGACAAGAAAGAATCATCTATACGATTTCAGGTACTACACAGCGTCCAAAGGAGTTGGAATCTCAATAGACCTAATTGTAGCTGTATAATTCAAATCAAACAAGTTCATGATCACACCAGTGAATTAAAATGCATCTAGAGGAAAGCAATTTACTCAAAACAGAACCTCCATAGGGCTTTCAGCTCATATCTCGTCAGAAATATTCCAGAGCAGGGAGGAGTGCAAGGACATAGGCCATATCCTGAATGAGAAAAAGCTGTAATCATGGGTAGCCTAATCCTCATGACTGAAATTTCTAATAACGGCAGAGCTAGGGAAATTCACAGACCAGCAAAGCTTAAAAGAATTCAGCAGTTCAAAACTTATCCTAAAAGAAATATTGAGAATTCTACCCTGAATAGAAAAGTAGCAAGATAAAATGGAAATAAGAAAATCCATTATTGGAAATGCAAGAAGAGCGTGTGTTACAAACAAGAAAGAAGAAGAAGGCAAATAGGACATCACAGCCATAAGATGGGAGAGGTTAGCAGGAAATCATAGGTGATTTTAAGCACTATTTAAGTGATTCACATATATGACTCTCTGATTGAAGCAAACGGAGTGATGCCTGGCCTAAAGTGTTTGCAAAACCAACAACAAGCAAACAAACCAACAATCAAACAAACAAACAGACACCAAAAGGGTTCCGTTGGCTGACATATTCCAAAGAAACCATGAGTATTCCAAACAAAATACTCAAAGTGATATCAAGGATCATTCAGCACGCATCGACCCAGTATCGATGCTTGCATGTACTCAACAGCCTTGTATTCAGAACACAGACACGTTCATTAATATTCATAAATATTGATTCAAAAGGGAATTTCGTGACCTAACCCAAATGTCGATTTTGAATAAGATTTGGTCATAGTCCGTGATATAGTCTTCCAATTCTTCCAACAGCAAGAATGAATGCCATATTCTACCCTAAGTAGAGAAGAAACGGCATAAGCCTATAACAAAGACAAGTAACTCTGCAAAACTGTACTAAGAGCAAAAGAGACAGACCGTAAAATGCACATAGGGATTGGTTTCATTTCTCGGAAATTCAGCCCCCATTAAACAACTGGATCCATTTTCTGAGAGCGTGGGTATTTCAGCAGAAAGCAACAGACGTATATGAATTCTGGGTGAATGGATATTACACAAACATGACTTTCCTTTAGTGGGTTCTCTGTGTACTGTGAGCTGTTCGAAAATTTCAAGACGTGTGAAACCATAAACTGAAAATTGAGACACTTCCCCCCATTTGTAATGTATATAAAGATCTGAACCAAAGGAAAGAGGGAAGATAAAAGGCCAATGGCACGCTAGTGGATAGAATCACATTTAACTTAGGAACCTCTCGTTTGATGCAGCCCCTCCCCCAAAAATGACAATATTCAGCAACCTTTGGGGATGGCAGTTACCGGTTGGATTCTAAGTGGAATCTTGTTGTGTACCTCGAGGCTTGTTGTGACTGGTGGATCCAAGGTAACTGGGCAGAATTCTGTGGGTGGATCAGTGTGATGGAAGGGCTGCCGCCCTTTGTGGAGATTGGCTTAGGTCTTTTGTTCGGGACGCTGTGTAAGTTTGAGATAAAGATGCTGCCCAAAGACCTAAGTTCACGGGTAAGTTTCCAGAACCTGAAAGGGCAGACAGTGGAAGATCTGCCTGTCATCAGCTTACTGGTGAGGCTCCGAGGTACTTTCAGACTTGCCCAGTCCTTTTGAAGTCGACTTTATGGGAGACACAAAGAGAAGCTGGCAGAAAAGCTGGCTGCACGGATTGAGGAGATATCCGAACATATTGATGAGAGTTGTTCCGCTACAATGGAGAATACCGGCATGGAGACATCTCTAGAGAATACCAGGCTCGAAAGACATTCATGAGACCTACTGAACCTCTGTGATACTGGCAGAAACATTCAGAGTGTCAACGTGCACTTGAGAAAATCACTCAAATCTCTGTTCCAAGAACGGCTCCAAGATTCCTGACGTCTAAAAGACAAGAGATGGAAGAGATGATAAAAGCGCTCATGTTCTTGGAAGAGGTCATGAGAATCCACAGGTCCCAAAGGGCTTATACAATCCATTCAGACCAAAATGCACCAAGCCCAGGTAATCCTTTTCCCAGGTTTGGGCCTTGCTATCAAGCACTTGCTCTTCCCTCCCCTCCACTCAGGCATCCATTTTAAAGGATCAGAACCTGAGCTGCAATGAAGCCATTAGGAGAAGATCAAGCCCCTCCTAGAATCAGAGTTCCTCCATCTTCACACTCTGTGAACAACAGTGAAATCCTTAAAGGTCAAATACTCTCGCCTAAAAGATTTAGGAATTGAATACTTCGCTCACACAAAGAAATGATGACCTTCCCCTAGATTCAGCAAATGCTGGGTTTATGTCTTGTCTGGGGTGAAGGGAGTGTGGTAAGTGAGAGGAATCTTTGACTGAACTTGAATATGTACTAGGCCTCAGTTTTTCAAGACAGTATAGGTAAATCTTATGTCAGATAGTGACCTGAACTGTAAAAGTCGTGAAAGACTTTAAGACACAGGTTTGGTGGACCGTCTTTTTTTCAGCCAAGCCCCGGGTGCACGATATATTGGGTGTTCAGTCTTGTTTGTGTTAAATTGCTTTGCCCAACATGATCGGATGATTAAGCGTTCTCATCACTGATAGAAGAACACCTGCTTTTCAATAGCCTAGCATAGCTGCAGCAGGGTTCTCATAGCTAAAATGCCTGTATGTGCTTTTGGAATCAAGCCTAAATGTATATATTTTGTTTGGATTTTTTTGTACTTTCCTAGAGAGGAATGTTACCCATTGAAATGCCAACATTGGCCATTATGTTTCTTTGGGAGTATAGGGCACCACATGCACAAAGGAAAGCCAGGTTCTCGGTTATTTCATGGTTTCAATAGGTACTTCATGGTTCATGTTGCTGTTGGAGGCTTCAACACTAAAGTGTTGACATGTCCACTTCAATATTTTGGACTGTGATTTTAAATTCTATCTGCATACATTTTTCTTAGAGCTGACATAATGTTACAAAAATTGACAAGTCTGACTTTTATGTAAATTTAGTACATTTCACACACTAATTCCATTTTCATATAAATCCCAAAACATGTAAATCAATTCTACTAAACTTCTTAAAAATGCAAATGTGTTATCAACACAATGTCAAATTTGGAGTCTTTGGACAATCCCTCCAAACATGGCTTTATAGAAAACAGCTAAACAAACATCACATTGCTGTGAATTACATGTGGAAAGTGTTGATTTATCGATTCCCAGTTTGCAGAAAACCAGTGCAACATGCGCTCACTCCCTCCCATGTACACAGCAATGTAAACTTCCACTCAACCAGCCCTTGGCACAGAACACTTTCTGAAGAGTGTTCTGTTACTTCCAAAGAAAGGATGAGTCCTCAGAAAACCTGGAAACAGGGGAAGGCATAGTAGAAATGGAAATCCGTGCAGAATCTGACCTCTGCAATATGGAGCAGCAAAGATGAAACTCTGTTTTACTTGGACGCACACTCTCGAGCGGACAGCACACATGGGACTGTAGGTAATGCGCTGAGTGTTAGAAGAGTGCACAGCAGAATCTTGGCTGACATAACTCATAGAAATCAGCACAAAATATCCCCACAATTGATTCTGAGACCAAGATCAGATCTGCCAAATTTAAGCAAGCAGAGGCAGCAGAAAATGAGGTATAGAGCTATAGATAATGGCACACGTGGAGTCTCAGTGATCTGGAGTGCGTTGTGGGTTGTGGTGGGTTATATCAAGAGAGCAAACCGACCTGTTACCCCAGTAAGAAAGCAACCACATTGGCGTGTGTGGTTGAGTTTTTCGATATGTGCCATGGCCACATCCACTGCATCTTGCAGGCCCAGGATCACTTTGGCATTTTGCCAATAGAGCACATGAGTTGCTCAACTAGAGAAGCCGTGCATCTGATCTGAGAGATTCATTGGCCCTTGGGTTTGAAATCTTTATTAAAAGATTTAGGATCTGCTACAGTCATAACCTGGACAGGGATTATGTATTGGTTTGAGGAAGAGAATTCTGTAAAGCTCTGTGGTTGCATTCGTGCCCCCATGACCCAAGGATGAGGGATTAAGGAAGAGTGGTCAAAGTCCACAACGTGAGAAGATGAAGCATTTCCTTCAGCATTATCTCCTAAATGCAGATGCTACATTTTGGATGGCACTGACATGTTACTGCCCAGAGGACACAAAGATCGGTCTGCGGGATCATTCCAGCAGGCCCTGATGTATGACATCCATACATATGTTTCCACTGGTGTTTCTGTAGACAGAGAAGATGTGGGAAGAACTGGCAACATTGGGACATTCCCATGGCAATAGAAAGCACGAGCGCACTCTCAGTTTGCTGTTTTGGAAAGACTCCAAAATGACGTACAGCAGAATGCCGAGCTGAAAACATTTAAGCTTCATTTCCAGAAGAGGAAGTGTACTCTGCACTTTCAGAATTGTGAGGTAAGTGCAATAAAACGATTTTTTAATAATGGAAATAATATGGTGTGTTCATCACAACAAAGGCAACACCAGCAATTAGAGATATACCAGACAACACACACAGAAACAGGACATGGCATCAATGCCTAGGGAAAATTGTCCTCACAGAAATATCATGGAACTTTGTACACACAATGGTCTAAAATTTTCACTTAACAAAGCCCTATAAATCTATATTAGATACTTGATATTACTTGAACAGTAGAGATAAAGAAGTATAGTAAAAGAAACAGGAAGTACCATTTTCAGTTCCAAAGAGTTTGAAGGCGCAAAAAATGAGCTTTCAAACATCTAGACTGCAAAATGCTACCAGCGCAACTACTGAAAACTCAGGTGAGGAAAACATGAAGTACAACAGTGTCTCAGAATCACAAAATGCATTATACAAGGAAAGGGGAAGAGAAACTCTAAAAACGAGCCAAATAATATCAGAAAACCCAAGGATGAGACAATACAATGGCTAAAATCATTCCAAAGTATACTTGATATAGCAGACGGACTCATGAAAGACTGTGAAGACAGGGGAACATTACACCCTCGATCAGAAGATGTCATAGAAAAAGAAGTGGAAACCAATGCAAACATTGCTGTTGAAGCCTGGGGTAAGACAAAGCATGAAAGAGTATGATTGGTAAGAGTCCCAGATGGAAAAGAAAGATTAACAAAAAAAGTCTGAAAAGAATATTGCAGAAAAGTCATACTGAAACTTGCTGAAAGACAAGAAAGAATCATCTATACGATTTCAGGAACTACACAGCGTCCAAAGGAGGTGGAATCCCAATAGAACTACTTGCAGCTGTATAATTCAAATCAACAAAGTTCATGATCACCCCAGTGATTTAAAATGCATCTAGAGGAAACAAATTTAGTCACAACTGTACCTCCAGAGGGCTTTCAGCTCATATCTCGGCAGAAATATTGCAGAACAGGGAGGAGTGCAAGGACATAGGCCATATCCTGAATGAGAAAAAGCTGTAATCATGGGTAGCCTATGCCACATGTCTGCCATTTCTAATAACGGCAGAGCTAGGGAAATTCAAAGACCAGCAAAGCTTAAAAGAATTCAGCAGTTCAAAACGTATCCTAAAAGAAAGATTGAGAATTCTTCCCTGAATAGAAAAGTAGCAAGATGAAATGGAAATAAGAAAAACCATTATTGGAAATGCACGAACAGAGGGAGTTACAAACAAGAAACAAGAAGAAGGCAAGGAGGACATTAAAGCCATAAGAAGGGAGAGGGTAGCAGGAAATCATAGGTGATTTTAAGCACTATCTTAATGATTCACATATATGACTCTCTGATTGAAGCAAACGGAGTGATGCCTGGCCTAAAGTGTTTGCAAAACCAACAACAAGCAAACAAACCAACAATCAAACAAACAAACAGACACCAAATGGGTTCCGTTGGCTGACATATACCAAAGATCCATGAGTATTCAAAACAAAATAGTCAAATTGATGTCAAGGATCATTCAGCAAGCATCGACCCAGTATCGCAGCTTAAATGTACTCAACACACTTGTATTCAGAACACAGACGCGTGCATTAATATTCATAAATATTGATTCAAAAGAGCATATCGTGACCTAAACTAAATGCCGATTTTGAATAAGATTTGGTCATAGTCCGTGATATAGTCTTACAATTCTTCCAACAGCAAGAATGAATGCCATATTCTATCCTAAGTAGAGAAGAAACGGCAGAAGCCTATAACAAATTCAAGTAGCTCTGCAAAACTGTACTAAGAGCAAACGAGTCAGACAGTAAAGTGCACATTGGGATTCGTTTCATTTCTCGGAATTTCAGCCCCATGAAAAAAATGGATCCAATTTCTGAGAGCGTGGGTGTTTCAGCAGAAAGCAACAGACGGATATGTATTCTGGGTGAATGGATATTACACAAACATGAGTTTCCTTTAGTGGGTTCTCTGTGTAATGTGAGCTATTCGTAAGTTTCAAGACGTGTTAATCCATAAACTGAAAATTGATACACTTCCCCCCATTTGTACTGTATATACAGATCTGAACCAAAGGAAAGAGGGAAGATAAAAGGACAATGGCACGCTAGTGGATAGAATCAAATTTAACTTAGGAACCTCTCGTTTGATGCAGGCCTTTCCCCAAAACTGAAAATATTCAGCAACCAATGGAGATAGCAGTTACCGGTTGGAATCTAGGTGGAATATTGGTGTATACCGCGAGGCTTGTTGTGGCTGGTGGATCCAAGGTAACTGGGCAGAATTCTGTGGGTGGATCAGAGTGATGGAGGGGCTGCCGCCCTTTGTGGAGATTGGCTTAGGTCTTTTGCCCGGGACGCTGTGTAAGTTCGAGATAAAGCTGCTGCCCAAAGTCCAAAGTTCACGGGTAAGTTTCCAGAACCTGAGAGGGCAGGCAGTGGAAGATTTGCCTGTCATCAGCTTACTTGTGAAGCTCCGAGGTACTTAAAGACTTGCCCAGTCTTGTTGAAGTCGACTTTATGGCAGACACGAAGAGAAGCTGGCAGAAAAGCTGGCTGCACAGAATAAGGAGAGATGCGAACATATTGATGAGAGTTGTTCTGCTACAATGGAGAATTCCGGCATGGAGACATCTCTAGAGAATACCAGGCTCGAAAGACATTCATGAGACCTACTGAACCTCTGTGATACTGGCAGAAACATTCGGAGTGTCAACGTGAACTTGAGAAATTCACTCAATTCCCTGCTCCAAGAACGGCTCCAAGATTCCTGACGTCTTAAAAACAAGAGATGGCAGAGATGATAAAAGCGCTCATGTTCTTGGAAGAGGTCTTGAGAATCCACAGGTCCCAAGGGGCATTTACAAAGCATTCAGACCGAAATGCACCAAGCCCAGTTAAGCCTTTTCCCAGGTTTGGGCCTTCAAGCACATGCTCTTCCCTCCCCTACACTCAGGCATCCATTTCAAAGGATCAGAACCTGAGCTGCAATGAAGCCAGTAGGAGAAGAGCAAGCCCCTCCTAGAATCAGAGTTCCTCCATCTTCACACTCTGTGAACAACAGTGAACTCCTTAAAGGTCAAATACTCTCGCCTAAAATAGGTAGGAATTGAATACTTAGCTCACACTAAGAAATAATGACCTTCCCCTAGATTCAGCAAATGCTGGGTTTATGTCTTTTCTTAGGTGAAGGGAGTGTGGTAAGTTAGAGGAATCTTTGACTGAACTTGAATATGTACTAGGCCTCAATTTTTCAAGACACTATATATAGGTAAATATTATGTCAGATAGTGACCTGAAGTGTAAAATTCGTGAAAGACTTTAAAGACACAGGTTTGGTGGACCGTCTTTCTCTTCAGTCAAGAAACGGGTGCACAATATATTGGGTGTGCAGTGTTGGTTGTGTTAAATTGCTTTACCCAAAATTATAGGATGATTAAGCGTTCTCATCACTGACAGAAGAACACCTGATTTTCAATAGCCTAGCATAGCTGCAGCAGGGTTCTCATAGCTAAAATGCCTGTATGTGCTTTTGGAATCAAGCCTAAATGTATATATTTTGTTTGGTTTTTCTTGTACTTTCATAGAGAATAATGTTACCTATTGAAATGCCAACATTGGACAGTATGAGTCTTTGGGAGTACAGGGCAACAAATGCACAACGGAAACCAAGGTTCTCGGTTATTTCATGGTTTTAATAGGTACTTAATGGTTCCTGTTGCTGTTGGAGTCTTTAACAGTAAAGAGTTGTCATATCCCCTTCAACATTTTGGACTGCAATTTTACTTTCTATCTGTCCACATATTTCTTAGAGCTGACATAATGTTACAAAATTCGACAACTCTGACTTCTAGGTAAATTTAGTACGTTTCAAACACTAAATTCATTTTCATATAAATACCAAAACATGTAAATCAATCCTATTAATATTCTTAAAAACTGCAACTGTGTTATAAACACAATGTCAAAATTGGAGTCTTCGGACATTCCCACCAACCATGGCTTTATATAAAACAGAGCTAAACAAATATCACATTGCTATGAATTACATCTGGAAAATGTTGATTTATCAATGCCCAGTTGGCAGAGGACCAGTTCAACCTGCGCTCACTCCCTCCCATGTACACAGCAATGTAAACTTCCACTCACCCAGCCCTTGGCACAGGACACTTTACGAAGAGTGGTCTGTTACTTCCAAAGACAGGATGAGGCCACAGAAAACCTGGAAGCAGGAGAAGGCAAATTAGAGAATGGAAATCTGTGCAGGATCTGACCTCTGCTGATGGAGCAGCAAAGGTGAAACTCTGTTTACTTGGACGCACACTCTCAAGCGGACAGCACACATGGGACTCTAGGTAATGCGCTGAGTGTTTGAAGAGTGCTCAGCAGTTGCTTGGCTTACATAACTCATAGAAATCAGCAGAAAATATCCCCACAATGGATTCTGAGACCAAGATCCAATCTGAAAAATTTGAGCTAGCAGAGGCAGCGGAAATTGAGCTATAGATAATGGCACATGCTGAGTCTCAGGGATCTGGAGTGCGTTGTGTGTTGTGGTGGGTTATATCAAGAGAGCAAACCGACCTGTTACCCCAGTAAGAAACAACCACATTTGCGTGTGATGTTGAGTGTTTCGATATGTGCCATGGCCACATCCACTGCATTTTGCAGGCCCAGGATCAATTTGGCATTTTGCCAATAGAGCACGTGTGGGTCTCAACTAGAGTAGCCGTGCATCTGGTCTGATGGATTCAGTGGCCCTTGTGTTTGAAATCTTTATTAAAGATTTATGATCTGCTACAGTTATAACCTGGACAGAGATTATGGATTGGTTTGAGGAAGAGAATTCGGTACATCTCTGTGGTTGCATTCGTGACCCCATGACGCAAGTATGAGGGATCAAGGAAGAGTGGTCAAAGTCCACAACGTGAGAAGTTGAAGCATTTCCTTCAGCATTATCTCCCAAATGCAGATGCTACATTTTGGATGGCACTGACATGGTACTGCCCAGAGGACAGAAAGATGGGTCTGTGGGATCATTCCAGCAGGCCCTGATGTATGACATCCATACATATGTTTCCACTGGTGTTTCTGTAGACAGAGAAGCTCTGGGAATAAGTCGCAACATTGGGACATTCCCATGGCAACACAAAGCACAAGCGCACTCTCAGTTTGCTGTTTTGGAAAGACTCCAATATGACGTACAGCAGAATGCCGAGCTGAAAATCTTTAAGCTTCATTTCCAAAAGAGGAAGTGTACTCTGCACTTTCAGAATTGTGAGGTAAGTGCAATAAAATGAAGTTTAACTAATTGAAATAATATGGTGTGTTCATCACAACAAAGGCAACACCAGCAATTAGAGATATACCAGACAACACACACAGGAACAGGACATGGCATCAATGCCTAGGGAAAATTGTCCTCACAGTAATATCATGGAACTTTGTACACCCAATGGTCTAAAATTTTCACTTAACAAAGACCTAAAAATCTATATTAGATACCTGATATTACTTGACCGGTAGAGATAAAGAAGTATAGTAAAAGAAACAGGAAGTACCATTTTCAGTTCCAAAGAGTTTGAAGGCCCAAAAAATAAGCTTTCAAACATCTAGACTGCAAAACGCTACCAGCGCAAGTTGTGAAATCTCAGGTGAGGAAAACATGAAGTACAACAGTGTCTCAGAATCACAAAAGGCAGTATACCAGGAAAGGGGAAGAGAAACTCCAAAAACGAGCCAAATAACATCAGAAAACCCAAGGATGAGACAATACCCCTGCTAAAGTCAGTCCAAAGCATACTTGACAATGCAGACGGACTCGTGAAAGTCTGTGAAGACAGTGGAACAGAAATCCCTTGATCAGATGAAGACATAGATAAAGAAGTGCAAACAAATGCAAACATTGATGTTGAAGCCTGGGATAAGACAAAGAACGAAAGTGTATGATTCGTAAGAGTCCCAGATGGAAAAGCAAGATTAACAAAAAAAAGCCTGAAAAGATAATTGTAGAAAAGTCAGACTAAAACTTGCTGAAATACAAGAAAGAATCATCTATACGATTTCAGGAACTACACAGCGTCCAAAGGAGTTGGAATCCCAATAGACCTACTTGCAGCTGTATAATTCAAATCAACAAAGTTCATGATCACCCAAGTGATTTAAAATGCATCTAGAGGAAAGCAATTTAGTCACAACAGAACCTCCATAGGGCTTTCAGCTCATATCTCGGCAGAAATATTGCAGAACAGGTAGGAGTGCAAGGACATAGGCCATATCCTGAATGAGAAAAAGCTGTAATCATGGGTAGCCTATGCCAAATGACTGCCATTTCTAATAACGGCAGAGCTAGGGAAATTCACAGACCAGCAAAGCTTAAAAGAATTCAGCAGTTCAAAACTTATCCTAAAAGAAATATTGAGAATTCTACCCTGAATAGAAAAGTAGCAAGATGAAATGGAAATAAGAAAACCATTATTGGAAATGCAAGAAGAGCGTGAGTTACAAACAAGAAACAAGAAGAAGGCAAGGAGGACATCAAAGCCATATGATGGGAGAGTGTAGCAGGAAATCATAGGTGATTTTAAGCACTATTTAACTGATTCACATATATGACTCTCTGATTGAAGAAAACGGAGTGATGCCTGGCCTAATGTGTTTGCAAAACCAACAACAAGCAAACAAACCAACAATCAAACAAACAAACAGACACCAAAAGGGTTCGGTTGGCTGACATATACCAAAGAAACCATATGTATTCAAAACAAAATACTCAAATTGATGTCAAGGATCATTCAGCACGCATCGACCCAGTATCGCAGCTTAAATGTACTCAACACACTTGTATTCAGAACACAGATGCGTGCATTAATATTCATAAATATTGATTCAAAAGAGCATATCGTGACCTAACCCAAATGCCGATTTTGAATAAGATTTGGTCATAGTCCGTGATATAGTCTTACAATTCTTCCAACAGCAAGAATGAATGCAATATTCTACCCTAAGTAGAGAAGAAACGGCATAAGCCTATAAGAAAGACAAGTAGCTCTGCAAAACTGTACTGAGAGCAAACGAGACAGACAGTAAAGTGCACATTGGGTTTGGTTTCAATTCTCGGAATTTCATCCCCCATTAAAAATATGGATCCATTTACTGAGAGCGTGGGTGTTTAAGCAGAAATCAACAGACGGATATGCATTCTGGGTGAATGGATATTACACAAACATGAGTTTCCTTTAGTGGTGTCTCTGTGTACTGTGAGCTGTTCGAAAGTTTCAAGATGTGTGAAACCATAAACTAAAAATAGACACACTTCCCTCCGTTTGTACTGTATATAGAGATATGTACCAAAGGAAAGAGGGAAGATAAAAGGACAATGGCACGCTAGTGGATAGAATCACATTTAACTTAGGAACCTCTCGTTTGATGCAGCCACTCCCCCAACACTGACAATATTCAGTAACCAATGGGGATGGCAGTTACCGTGTGAATTCTAGGAGGAATGTTGTTGTATACAACGAGGCTTGTTTTGGCTGGTGGATCCATGGTAACTGGGCAGAATTCTGTGGGTGGATCAGTGTGATGGAGGGGCTGCCGCCCTTTGTGGAGATTGGCTTAGGTCTTTTGTTCGGGACTCTGTGTAATTTCGAGAATATGATGCTGCCCAAAGACCTAAGTTCACGGGTAAGTTTCCAAACCTGAAAGGGCAGACAGTGGAAGATCTGCCTGTCATCAGCTTACTGGTGAGGCTTCGAGGTACTTTCAGACATGCCCAGTCCTGTTGAAGTCGACTTTATGGGAGACACGAAGAGAAGCAGGCAGAAAAGCTGGCTGCATGGATTGAGGAGAGATGCGAAAATATTGATGAGAGTTGTTCTGCTACAATGGAGAATAACGGCAAGGAGACATCTCTAGAGAATACCAGGCTCGAAAGTCATTCATGAAACCTACTGAACCTCTGTGATACTGGCAGAAACATTTGGAGTGTCAACGTGAACTTGACAAAGTCACTCAATTCTCTGCCCCAAGAATGGCTCCAAGATTACTGACATATAAAACGCATGAGTTGGGAGAGATGATAATAGTGCTCATGTTCTTGGAAGAGTTCATGAGAATCCACAGGTCCCAAGGGGCATTTACAAACCATTCAGACCAAAATGCACCAAGCCCAGGTAAGCCTTTTCCCAGGTATGGGCCTTGCTATCAAGCACTTGCTCTTCCCTCCCCTCCACTCAGGCATCCATTTTAAAGGATCAGAACCTGAGCTGCAATGAAGCCAGTAGGAGAAGAGCAAGCCCCTCCTAGAATCAGAGTTCCTCCATCTTCACACTCTGTGAACAACAGTGAAATCCTTAAAGGTCAAATACTCTCGCCTAAAATAGTTAGGAATTGAATACTTAGCTCACACAAAGAAATGATGACCTTCCCCTAGATTCAGCAAATGCTGGGTTTATGTTTTGTCTAGGGTGAAGTGAATGTGGTAAGTGAGAGGAATCTTTGACTGATCTTGAATATATACTAGGCCTCAGTTTTTCAATAGATTATGTATAGGTAAATATTATGTCAGATAGTGACCTGAACTGTAAAAGTCGTGAAAGACTTTAAAGACACATGTTTGGTGGACCGTCTTTCTCTTCAGTCAAGCCCCGGGTGCACGATTTATTGGGGGTGCAGAATTGGTTGTGTTAAATTGCTTTACCCAACATGATCGGATGATTAAGCGTTCTCATCTCTGATAGAAGAACACCTGATTTTCAATAGCCTAGCATAGCTGCAGCAGGGTTCTCATAGCTAAAATGCCTGTATGTGCTTTTGGAATCAAGCCTAAATGTATATATTTTGTTTGGTTTTTCTTGTACTTTCCTAGAGAGGAATGTTACCCCTTGAAAGGCCAACATTGGCCAGTATGTGTCATTGGAAGTATAGGGCACCACATGCACAACGGAACCCCAGGTTCTCGGTTATTTCATGGTTTCAATAGGTATTTCATGGTTCCTGCTGGTGTTGGAGGCTTCAACAGTATAGAGTTGACATGTCCCCTTCAACATTTTAGACAGCGATTTTAATTTCTATCTGTCTACGTTTTTCTTAGAGCTCACATAATGTTACAAAAATTGACAAGTCTGACTTCTAGGTAAATTTAGTACGTTTCAAATACTAACTTCATTTTCATATAAATCCCAATACATGTAAATCAATTCTATTAACCTTCTTAAAAACTGCAACTGTGTTATCAACACAATGTCAAAATTGGAGTCTTCGGACAATCCCTCCAACCATGGCTTTATAGAAAACAGAGCTAAACAAACATCACATTTCTGTGAATTACATCTGGAAAGTGTTGATTTATCGATGCCCAGTTGGCAGAGAACCAGTGCAAAGTGCGCTCACTCCCTCCCATGTACACCGCAATGTAAACTTCCACTCACCCAGCCCTTGGCACAGGACACTTTCCGAAGAGTGGTCTGTTTCTTCCAAAGACAGGATGAGGCCTCAAGAAACCTGGAAGCAGGAGAAGGCAAAGTAGAGAATGGTAATCTTTGCAGGATCTGACCTCTGCTAATAGAGCAGCAAAGGTGAAACTCTGTTTTACTTGGACGCACACTCTCAAGCGGACAGCACACATGGGACTGTAGGTTATGCGCTGAGTGTTAGAAGAGTGCACAGCAGATGCTTGGCTGACATAACTCATAGAAATCAGCACAAAATATCCCCACAATTGATTCTGAGACCAAGATCCGATCTGCCAAATTTGAGCTAGCAGAGGCAGTGGAAAATGAGGTATAGAGCTACAGATAATGGCGCACGCTCAGTCTCAGGGATCTGGAGTGTGTTGTGGGTTGTGGTGTGTTATATCAAGAGAGCAAACCGACCTGTTACCCCAGTAAGAAAACAACCACATTGGCGTGTGAGGTTGAATTTTTCGATATGTGCCATGGCCAAATCCACTGCATCTTGCAGGCCCAGGATCAATTTGGCATTTTGCCAATAGAGCACGTGTGGGTCTCAACTAGAGAAGCCGTGCATCTGGTCTGAGGGATTCAGTGGCCCTTGGGTTTGAAATCAATATTAAAAGCTTTAGGATCTGCTACAGTCATAACCTGGACAGGGATTACGGATTGGTTTGAGGAAGAGAATTCGGTACAGCTCTGTGGTTGCATTCGTGCACCCATGACGCAAGTATGAGGGATCAAGGAAGAGTGGTCAAAGTCCACAACGTGAGAAGTTGAAGCATTTCCTTCAGCATTATCTCCCAAATGCAGATGCTACATTTTGGATGGCACTGACATGGTACTGCCCAGAGGACACAAAGATCGGTCTGCGGGATCATTCCAGCAGGCCCTGATGTATGACATCAATACATATGTTTCCACTGGTGTTTCTGTAGACAGAGAAGCTCTGGGAAGAACTGGTAACATTGGGACATTTCCATGGCAATTGAAAGCACAAGCGCACTCTCAGTTTGCTGTTTTGGAAAGACTCCAATATGACGTACAGCAGAATGCCGAGCTGAAAACCTTTAAGCTTCATTTCCAAAAGAGGAAGTGTAATCTGCACTTTCAGAATTGTGAGGTAAGTGCAATAAAATGAAGTTTTACTAATTGAAATAATATGGTGTGCTCATCACAACAAAGGCAACACCAGCAATTAGAGATATACCAGACAACACACACAGGAACAGGACATGGCATCAATGCCTAGGGAAAATTGTCCTCACAGAAATATCATGGAATTTTGTACCCCCAATGGTCTAAAATTTTCGCTTAACAAAGCCCTATAAATCTTTATTATATACCTGATATTACTTGACCAGTAGAGATAAAGAAGTATAGTAAAAGAGACAGGAAGTACGATTTTCAGTTCCAAAGGGTTGAAGGCCCAAAAAATAAGCTTTAAAACATCTAGACTGCAAAACGCTACCAGAGCAAGTATTGAAAACTGAGGTGAGGAAAACATGAAGTACAACAGTGTCTCAGAATCACAAAAGGCAGTACACCAGGAAAGGGGAAGAGAATCTCTAAAAACGAGCCAAACAATATCAGAAAACCCAAGGATGAGACAATACCAGGGCTAAAGTCAGTCCAAAGCAGACTTGATAATGCAGACGGACTCGTGAAAGACTGTGAAGACAGGGGAACAGAAATCCCTCAATCAGAAGAAGACATAGAAAAAGAAGTGCAAACCAATGCAAACATTGCTGTTGAAGCCTGGGGTAAGACAAATCATGAAAGAGTATGATTGGTAAGAGTCCCAGATGGAAAAGCTAGATTAACAAAAAAAGCCTGAAAAGATAATTGTAGAAAAGTCAGACTGAAACTTGCTGAAAGACAAGAAATAATGAGGTATATGAAATCAGAAAGTACACATACCAAAGGAGTTGGAAACCCAGTACATCTACATTCAGCAGTATTATTCAAATCAACAAAGTTCATGATCAACCCAGTGATTTTAAATGCACCTAGAAGAAGATAACTTAGTCACAACAGAACCTCCAGATGGGTTTCATCTTATATGTCTAGAGGAATATTACAGGATAGGAAGGAGTGACAGGATAGACCAAATCCTGAATAAGAAAAAGCTGCAATCTATGGTAATCTATGCTACAAGAGTGCCATTCCTATTAAAGGGAGAGCTAGATAATTTCTCAGACCGGCAAACCTTAGAAGAATTCTGCAGTTAGGAACTTATCCTTAAAGGAAGATTGAGAATTCCACCCTGAATCTAAAAGTAGCAAGTAGAAATATAAATAAGAAAACAATTATTGGAAATGCTAGAAGAGCAATGAGTTGCAAAGAATAAACAAGAAGGCAATGAGGAAATCAAAATCCTGAAGATGGGAGTGGGGAACAGGAAATCAGGTGATTTTCAGCACTATACTAAGTAAATCAGCTTACATGACTCTCTGAAGCAAACGGAGAGATGCATGGCGTAATGTGTTTGCAAAACAGACAACAAGCAAACAAACAATCAAACAAATAAACACAAAAATTGTACAGTTGGCTGACATCTATCCAAATGAAACATGATAATTCAAAATAAATTACTCAAAGTGATGTCAAGGATCATTCAGCCTGCATTGACCCAGTATCGAGGCTTGCATGTAATCTACACACATGTATTCAGAAAACAGATGCATGAATTAATTTTCATAAATATTGATTCATAAGAGCATATCGTGACCTAACCCAAATGCCGATTTTGAATAAGATGGAGTCACAGTCCGTGATATAGTATTACATGACTTCCAACAGGATCAATGAATGGCATATTCAACCCTACGTAGAGAATAAATGGCATACACCTATAACAAAGATAAGTAGCTCTGCAAAACTGTACTAAGAGCAAAAGAGACAGACAGGAAACTGCACATTGGGATTGGTTTCACTTCTAGGAATCTCAGCCCCCATGAAAAAAATGGATCCATGTTCTGAGAGTGTGTGTATTTCAGCAGAAAAGCAACAGACGGATATGCATTGTGGGTGAATGGATATTACACAAACAAAAGATTCTTATAGTGGGTCTTTGTGTAATGTTAACTATTAGAAAGATTAAAGACGTGTGAAACCATAAACTTAACATGGACAGAATTCCCTCCATTTGTACTGTGTATACAGATCTGTACAAAAGGATAGAGGGAAGAAAAAACGGATCATGGGACACTAATGGAGAGAATCACATTTACCTTTGGAACCTCTCGTCTGATGCAGCCCCTCCCCCAACACTTACAATATGCAGCAACCATTGGGGATGGTAGTTACCGGTTGGATTCCAGGTGGAATCTTGGTGTGTTCCACCAGGATTGTTGTGGCTGGTGGATCCAAGGTAACTGGGTAGAATTCTGTGGGTGGATCAGTGTCATGGAGGCGGTACCGCCCTCTATGGAGCTTGGCTTAAGTCTCTTTTTCAGGAATCTGTGTAAGTTCGAGATACTCGTGCTGCGCAATGGCCTGAGTTCACGGGTCAGTTTCCAGAAACTGAAAGGGCATACAGTGGAAGATCTGCCTGTCATCAGCTTACAGGTGAGGCTCCGAGGTACTTTCAGACTTGCCCTGTCCTTTAGAATTTGACTTTATAGGAGACATGAAGGAAGCTGGCAGAGAAGCTGGCTGCATGGATTGGGGTGAGATGCAAACACATTGATGAGAGTTGTTCTGCTACAATGGAGAATACTGGCATGGAGACTTCTGTTGAGAATACCAGGCTCGAAAGGCATTCATGAGACATATTGAACCTCGCTGATACTGGCAGAAACATATGGAGTGTCAACGTGCACTTGAGAAAGTCACTCAATTCTCTGCTCCAAGAACGGGTCCAAGATTACTGACGTCTAAAAGAGAAGAGATGGCAGAGATGATAAAAGTGCTCATGTTCTTGGAAGAGGTCGTGAGAATCCACACGTCCCAAGGGGCATTTATACACCACTCAGATGACCAAGCACAAGGCACAGGTAAGCCTTTTCCCAGGGTTGGCCCTTGGTATCAATCACTTGCTCTTCCCTCCCCTCCCCTCATGTATCCATTTCAAAGAATCAGCACTTGAGTTGCAATGAAGCCAGTAGGAGCTGAGCAAGCCCCTCCTAGTATCAGAGTTCCTCCTCCTTCACATTCTGTGCACAACAGTGAACTCCTCCTTTGTCAACTACTCTCGTCTAAAATAGATTGGTATTGAATTCTTCGCTCACAACTTGAAATGATGATCTTCCCCTAGATTCAGCAAATGCTGGGCTTATGTCTACTTTGGTGTGAAGGGAGTTTTGTAAGTGAGTGAATTTTTTGCCTGAATTTGGATGTTTATTTATCCTAATTATTTCAAAACAGTATTTGTAACTATTATAATTCAGTTTTGAAATGAAGTGTAATTGTTGGGATAGATATGTAGTGACACTTTTTTTGTGGACCATCTTTTCCCTTTTGTCAAGTCCCAGGAGCAGGATATAATGTGATTGCTGTATTTTTTGGGTTAAATTGCTTTTCTCAACATAATTAGTCGATTAAACATTCTCATCTTTGATAGACGAGCACATGATTCTCAATAGCCTAGCAAAGCTGCGGCAGTGTTCTCATATCTGTAATATCTCTAAGTGCTATTGAAACCAAGCCTATGTAAAAATACATTGTTTGGGTTTCTTTGTGGTTTCCTAAATAATAATTTTTCCCGTTGAATCGCCAACATTGACCAGTATGTGTCATTATTAGGAAAGGGCACCACATGCACAATGGAAACCTATGGTTGTGGTTGTTAATGGTTCTAAGAATTATTTCATTGTTTCTGTTAGCGCTGGAGGCACGAAGAGAAAACTGTTGACCTGCCTCCTTCTTGACTTTTGGCTGCTAATTTATATTTTCTGTGCATTTTTCTTATTTGGAAATTTCAAGCTGGTACCTAAATTTGGCAACACTGTCTTATAGTTAGATTTAGTATGTTTCTAAAACTGTCTTTATTTTGATACATTTCCCATGTATGTAATTCAATTCTGTTTATTATTTGAAAGTCTGCAACTGAGGTATGAACACATTGTCAGACCTGGAGTTTTCGGACACATCCTCCCACAATTGATATACAGAAAAATAGCTAAACAAGAATCAAGTGTCTGTGAGTTATGACTAAATTGTGTTAATTTATCCATGCCAAACTGTCAGAGTACCAGTGCAAACTTCGCTCACTCTCTCCCATGTATACAGCAAGATAAACATACACTCTCCCAGCCCTTGGCTCAGGAACCCTGCTGAAAAATGCCCAAACATCTCTTACTTCAAAAGTCAGAAAATTCTCACATAACCTGGAAAGAGTAGAAGGCAAATTAGAGAATGGAAATCAGTGCAGGACCTGACCTTTGGTGAGGGAGCAGTAAAGAGGAAACTGTGTTTTACTGGAATGCACACTCTAAAATGGACAGGTCATTTGAGATGGAAGACAATGTGCTGAGGGTTAAAAGAGTGCATAGTGGACGTTTGGTTGACATATCTGAAAGCAATAATCACAAAATTTCTCTGCAATTCATTCCCAGACCAATACTCCACCTGTTAATTTTGAGCTAGGAGTGCCTGTGGAATCTGTGTGTTAGGGCTGTGGCTGATGTCACAAATTTATTCCCAGGGGTTTGGAGATTGTTTTGGGCTGTGGTTGGTACTATCTAGAGAACAGATCTGCCTGGGTCCTCTCTTAATATTAAATCTGCTGGCATATGTGTTGTGAATTAGCTTAGTAACCCAGGGCCTTAGTCACAGTCTTTCCACATCCACGGTATAATTGCTCATTTTCTCCATAAAGGAGAAATGGGTCTCATTCAGAGCCATCTTCATCTAGTTTCTAGAATCCAGGGCAATTTATTGTTGAAATCAGATTCTATAGCCCAAGGATCTGCAACTTTCATAGGCAGGATTGAAATTTCTTATTGTCCAAAGCAGAGGTTTTTGAAATGCCTCATGCTTGCCTTTGAGTTCCAATGCCTTATTGCAAGAGTTCTTGGAGCAGAGATCTGCAGAACAATAGGTGAATTTGAAGCCTTTCCATCAGCCTTGACTACCACATGCTAATGCAACAATAGTTGTGGTGCTGACCCAGTACTACACTAAGGACCCAACTGTGGCACTGCATGCTTCAACAGGTTCTAATGTGTGACATCATTAGATTTGTTTCCACTTTTGTTTTTGTTTGCAGAGAACCTGAGGGAACCCATTATAAAATTTTGACTTTTCCGTGGCAATAGTATGGACGAATGCACTTTCATGAGAGGGTATTGGAACCATTCCCTATCCACATATCCAGGCGGCAGCCCAGAAACCATTTGGAAGCCTCTATTCCAGCAAAAATTACTAGTCCCAGCACTGTCAGAGCTATAAGCATTTAACCAAAATGACACTCTGCTAACTTTACTAGAATAGGTTGTATTCACTACAACAAAAACCACACTAGCAATCATAGATATAACAGGCAACAGACACAGAAGGAATGCATGGCATCATTACATACCAAAAACAATCCTCACAGCATTAATACTAAATGTGCACAGAAATGATTTCACTTACAAAAGCTGTTCAAGTCTATAATAGATAACTGATAATCCTTAACCCATAGTGATAGAGAGATATAATAAAGTTAAAAGAACCATTCCAAATTTTCAAACGACAGGAGTCTCCTGAAAGAACATCCAATGTAATAGACCACCAAAATTTACTAGAACATGACTTGAAAAGGGAGGACATAAAAACACTGAAGGAAATCTTGAGTCTATGAATACAAATGCAGGCTAGTATAAATGGAAAGAGAAACACTTTAGATGAGCCAAATAGAATCAGAAAACTCAACGGTGAGAAGAGCTAAGCTAAAGACAGTCCAAATCGGACTAGATAATGCAGAGGAACAAATAAGTGACTTCGAAAGCAGGATAACCGCAATCACTCAGTCAGAACACGACATAGAAAAGCAAGTGAAAACCAATGTAAGCAATGCAACTGAAACCTGGGGTAAGAGAAAACATAACAGTCTATGACTCATAGGGATCCCACATGGAAAAGAAGAAAGACAAATGGTTTGAAAAGATATTTGAAGAAATCAGACTGAAATTTTCTTAAACCAAAGATAGAACCAGCAATCTCAACACAGGAAGCACAGAGGGTCCAAGCATAATGAACCCCAGTAGGCCTACAACAATATATATTCTAATTTAAATGGCCAAAGTTGATAATAAAGAAATGATTCTAAATGCACCAAAATAGAAACAAGTGCATTGCAAGAGAACTTTCTAATGTCTTCAGCTGATTTCTCAATAGATAGATTGGTAATTTTTTCTTCCCTCTTTCATTTTGTGTTGATCTCTATTCCAAGAACTGATGAAAGGCAGATTCCTTCAGTCTAAACAAGATGAGTTGGCAGAGATTCTAAAAGTGTTTAAGTTCTTGGAAGAGGTCATCAGAATCAACACATCTCAAGGGGCTTTTTCAGACAAAAAAAGAGACCTTGCACCAAGCCCTGTTTATACTTTTCCCAGGAGTGGGCCAATATATTAAGACTTGCTGTTCCTTCACACTAAACCAGCCATGCAGGTATACCCTCAGTCTGCTACTGCAGTTGAATTAGAGCCAGGTCCAATTTTACCAACACTGTAGGGAGAACCTGAGCCTGCTACTGCAAGAGACACAGCACTGTGTCCCATTTCACCAATCTTTCAAGGAGACCCTGAGCATATTCCTGCAGGAGACTCAGAGCCAAATCACATTTCACCAGCTGTGTAGGAAGACCCTCAAGCCTTCACTTGCAATGGATCCAGGAATGTGTCCAATTCCACTAGCCTTGTAGGGAGACCTTGAGCCTATTCCTGCAGGAGAACCAGATCTCTGTCATATTCCACCATCCCTCCAGGAAGATGCAGGGCCTCCTCCTGCAGGAGACTCAGGAATGGGTCCAATTTCACCAGTCCTGCAGGGAGTCTCTGAGCCAATTCCTGCAGGAGACCCAGGACTGAGTCCCATTCCATCAACCATGCACTAAGGCCTTGAAGTGGGTCCAATTCCACTAGCCTTGCTGGGTGACCCACAAGCCTGATCCTGCAGGAAAATTAGAGATATGTCATATTCCAGAAGCCCTGCAGGAAGACTGAAAACCTGCTCCTGCAGGGGACCCAGGAATAGGTCCAAATCCACCAGCCTTGCTGGGAGAGCACAAACCTGATCCTGCAGGTGATACAGAGCAAGGTACAATTCCAACAGCCCTGCAGGGATATCCTGAGGCCACTTCAGCAGGAAACACATGACTGGGTCACATTCCAATACCCCAGAAGGGAGACTGTAAGCCTGCTACTCCAGGAAACCCAGGACTTCGTCCCATTCCACCAAACCTGCAGTCAAACACTGAGACTGCATCTGCAGAAAACACAGATCGGGTCACATAACACCAGCCCTGTAGTGAGACTACAAACCTAATCCTGGGGGAGACCAAGCCCTTCACAGAGAACATGAGCCAGCTCCTGCAGAAGAACAAGAGTTGTGTGACATTCTACCAGCTCTGCAGGTAATCCCTAGGCTTGCTCCTGCAGGAGACAGACATCCCAGTCCAATTCCATCAGCCTTTCCAGGGAGAACCCCAGCTTCCTCCTGTAGAAGAGCCAGAACTAGATCTCATTCCACCAACCCTGCACAGAAACAGTGAGCTTGCTCCTGCAGGATACCCACAGCCAAGTCATATTCCACAAACCCTGCAGGGAGACACTGAGCCTGCAATTGCAAGATACCGAGGACTGGGACGAATTCCACCAGCTCTGCAGGGAATCCCTCACCTGCTCCCATAGGAGACTAAGAGCCATCAGTTCTGGTGGGGTCCCTAAGCCTGCATCTGCAAAAAATACTACAGAGTGGAATCACATTCCACCAGCCCTGCAAAGAGAACATAACCTGCTGCTGCAGGAGACACAGGACTAGGTCCCATTCCACCAACCTTGCAGGGATACCCTGAGCCTTGGACCAAGGAATGGGACAAATTCTGCTAACCTTCTAGGGAGACCATGAGCCTCTCCTGCAAGAGAACCAGAGATGGGTCATATTACAGTATTCTTCCAGGAAGACCCAAGGCCTGTTCCTGCAGGAAATGCAAGAACAGGCCCAATTCCTCCAGCCTGAAGGTAGAGTCCAAATCTGTTCTGGCAGGTGACCCAGAGATGGGTCCCATTCCATCAGCACTGCAGGGAGACTCTGAGCCTACTTCTACAGGAGACCCAGGAATGGGTCCCATTAAACCAACCCTGAAGGGAGACACAGAACCTACACTTGCAGGAACCACAGAGCCAGGTCACATTCCATCAGCCCTGTAGTGACCCCTGAGCTGGGTCCAATTACACTATCCTTGCAAGGAGACCCTGTGCCTATTCCTGAAGCAGAACAAGTGATGTGGTCATGTTCCAACAGCCCTGCAGGAAGACCTGGAGCCTGCTTCTGCAGAAGACCCAGGACAGGGTCTGATTCCACCACCCCAGCAGGGAGAAATCTAGCCTGCTCCTGCAAGTGACCAAGGTCTGAGTCATATTCCACTAGCCCTGTAGGAAGAACATAAGACTGCTGTTACAGGAAACTCAGAGCCATGTGCCATTCCAGCAACACTGCAAGGAGAGTCTGAGCCTGCCCCTGAAGGAAACAGAAACCCAGTCACATTCCACAAGCCCTGCAGGGATACCTGAGCCTGCACATGCAGGAGACCCAGGCCTGGGGCCAATTCTACCAGCCCTGTGGAAAGACCCTGAATCAGCTCTGGCAGGAGACTAAGAGCCATGTCACATTCCACCAGCCCTACAGGTAATTTATCAGCCTGCTACTGCAGAAGACCAAGAGCCAGGTCATATTCCATGAGCAATGCAGGGAAACTTAGAACCTACACCTTCAAAAGACCCAAGAATTGGACCAATTCCAATGGCACTGCAGGGAGACCATGAGCCGTGTCCAATTCCACTAGCCCTGCAGGAAGGCCCCGAGCCTACTCCTGCAGGAGAACCTGAGATTGGTCATATTGCAACAGCTCTAAAATGACCCAGAGCCTGCTCCTCCAGGAGACCCAGGACTATGTCCCATCCACCAGCCCTGCAGGGAAACCCTGAGACTGTTCCTTCAGGAGAACCACAACTGGCTCACATTTCACCAGCAATGCAGGGAGACTTAGAGCCTGCACCTTCAAGACACCCAAGAATTGGACCAATTCCAACAGCACTGCAGGGAGACCATTAGCCAGGTCCAATTCCACTAGCCCTGCATAGAGACCCCGAGCATGCTCCTGTAGGAGAGCCAGCACTGGGTCTAATTCCACAAGGCTTGCAGGGAGAAACTCTGCATGTTTCTGCAGGAGACCAACAGCTGAGTCACATTTCACCAGCCCTGAAAGAAGAACCCAATCCTGCACCTGCAAGGGACATAGGACTGGAACAAAATTGACTAGCCCTGTAGAGGGACCCTGAGCCTGCTTCTGCAAGAGAATCAGAGATGGGTCATATTCCATCAACCCAGCAGGGACAGTCTGAGCCTGCTCCTGCAGGTGATACAGAGTAGGGTGAAATTGCAAAACCTTGCAGGGACACCATGAATCTGCTGCTGCAGGAGAAAAAGGATGGGGTCTCATTCCACAAGCCTTACAAGGAGACCCTGAGCCTGGTCTTGCATGAGATCCTGAGCTGGATCTGCATGAGACACAGGACTGGGTGCCATTCTACCAACCCTGCAGGGGAACCCGAACCTGCACTTGCAAAAAACAGAACCATGTCACATCCCACCAGCTCTGCAGGGAGACTGTAAGACTAGCCCTACAGGAGACCTAGAGACAGGTTACTTTACCAGTCCTGCAGGGAGACCCTGAGCCTGATCTTGTAGCTCCTCCTGCACCTACACACACACTTCTATGAGACCCAGAGCCAATTCAGGCATCACCACCCCTACGGGCTGAAATGCCTCTGCAAACACCAACACTGTCATCTAATTCTCAGAATCAACCCACTCCCAGACCCAAACTTTACTTCCCTTCTCCTGGCATCATTTTTGTTTGTTTTTTTCTGTAATTTCCTTGTTTTCTTTCATGTCATTTAGAGTATCTTCTATTTTTATGTTTTAAGTTTACAATAATAAAATTTAGATGTTTTTCCATTTTAAATTGTGCAATTCAGGAGCATTAAGTGCATTCACAATGCTGTGTAACCATCATCACTGTCTAGTTTCAGACTTTCTTTCCTCATAATAAAACCCTGTATCCAAAGCACACATTCTCTTTTCTCCCTCCCCTAGCCCCTGAAAAGCCCTAATCCTATTTCTTTCTGTGTGTCTTTCCCTACCCTGGATGTTCCCTATCAGTGAAATCATACAAAAGGTGGCTGTTTGTGTCTGCTCTCATATTTTAACAAGGGACTGGTGTTTTTTTTTTTTTTTTTTTACTTGAAGTAGCATTTTGGTTATTTGAATGGGAAACCCAGGTGGATTAAACATGAGATGTACAAAATGAAAATTTTTAGTAACTATGTGCATAATCTCGAGATAGGCACTGCTATTCTATGTGTGAAACCAGAGCCAGAAGTGAGATGCTTAGCTCTTCCTGTGGCAAAACATAACCTACAAAATAAAAAATAATAATATTCAAAAGCCATGAAAGACAAACCACAACCTGGAAAAATCATTTTTCATAACCTAAAGTCAGAGAAAGGTTTCACATCCCTGTGGTCCAAAAACTTCTTGAAACACTGTGTTCTAAACAGAAACAGAACAAACACATGCAATTCCAACAAGAGGCAATGCAGGTGGCCAGTGTATATTAGAGGTGCTTGACCTCTCAAGTGAGGATGCACACAGATGTACACACTTTGGAGACAGCATTGGTCACCATCACACTGGCAGGACTTTAGCCTGGTGACAACCAGCTCTAGTGACAACATGAGGAGGCAGAGGCCACAGTAGATCCCCTGGAGGGAAGAGTGAGCAGGCACTCCTCTCTGGGAGAACAGTATGCAGGATGAATTACAGTTCCACAAGTTCACCCCTTTCCGAGTAGTGCTGATGCTTAGTGTTGATCATACTAAAATTCTTGCACAATTTTTCAAAGACGTCTTTTCAAGGATGTTCATCACAGTTCTTGTTTAACTAGTAGGAGATTGGAAGCAACACTAATGTTCATGGAGAGGGGGTGGGATTCATCAGTTCTGGTTCACATGGAGGAATGATTGTTGTGCAGCTGGAAAAATGAGTGCTAGGTCTTTACTTGATGTCAAGGAAGCCCTCAGTTTGGATGCTTGTTAATCCATCATCTACATCCCAGATGCCATCTATGACCACATATGTGTCAAATCATCATAGATGTAAATGAATCTTGTGGTGTGTGAGAGACAGAGGCAGAGAGAATAAGAGAGATAGAGACTGAGAGATGTTCACCAAGCCATTCATGACGGTCACTTCTGGGGGTGGGATTTGCAAATCTCTGCACTTTTACTTTAGGCAACATTTCAAGTGTTCATAATGTATCTATATTGCTTTACTAATTCTAAGGTATTTAAAGCATATGTTACTTGAGATTCATTCATATTGAATCCACAGCCTAAAGTTTATTATTTTTATTTTAAAGTATTTGTTACAAGTACAATCAGCATTTATGAGAGTAAAATGATAAATTCTAAAGAATTAAGAATCAGATAAAGAACAAAACATTTTTGGTGACTCAGACACAGGCCAGCTAGTTGGCAGCAAATGGCAGGGTGGGACAGGTTTCTCTAGAAGGTTGTGTATGTTCTGAATCAGCATCCAATAGAGGCAAGGAAAAATTACAAGACATGTACGCTGGAAACTACAACACCTTGTTGAGAGTAATTAAAAAAGACCTAGCCCTATTTTAAAATTTGAAGGAGCCAAAGTGACAGAGTAGACAGACTCACAGCTTGACCTCTCCCACAAATACACAAAGAATTACATCTACAAAAACATTGAATTGCACAGAAGCCTCCTGAACTCTTGGAGAGAGTCTCTCATTTTGAAATACAGGAAGATTCTCACAAAATATGGTAAAGAATAAAAAGAAGAAAGACAAATTCAGTGCAGGACTGATCCTGCAGGGAAAATGTAGCATAGGAAGAAAGGCACCCTCACACTGGGACACAACCTCTCTAGCTGGGAGATCAGCTAGGAAAGAAGCAGAGCTTCCAAGGTTTGGAGGAGACAGTGGCAACTGCATGGCAGGCAGAACTGGGGAACTGACACAGAAGGTCCCTATGATGACTAGCACTAGACATGAACTAGCAGGGATGAGCCAGGACTGGCTACTGGAGTCAGTGAAGAGCCCAGGCAGAGGGCTGGGTCACACTGCAGAGAGGAAGCATCAGGAAACTAGAGGGCAGTGTGAGCTCTGGCTGTGTGTGTGTGTGTGTGTGGAAAAGAACAGACTGAAACTCTCATAAAAAAGCACCAATGTTGGTATAATGGGGGAGGAATGATGCACGGCTGTGCCAAAGTCACTTTCTCCACTTGGCTCCATTGTTGGTGTGTTCTCATGAGAAGAGAAATGGGGCTTGGTCATAGCCAACACTGCTGCACAAAGGCAGAGCTGAATGTTGAATCCATATCCTGTGCCATTGCAACTTCACAGGTGGGGCTGAGATTTGTTTACAGCCCCAGGCAGAGAGGGTGGATTTGCTCTCTCTGGTCACTTTGTGGATCCACACCTCTGGGACTTACAGGCAGTGAGTGCAGTTCTGACTCAAGAAGGGTGGCCAGTGAGAGTATTTACAACAGGGTGGTGTATGGTTCCATATGTGGATGCGGGATTGGGGTTTGAGCTGAACCTGTAGTGGACCACAAATGCATGTGTGTGACTACACACTTGCTAAGGCAGGTCCAAGGGACTGACACTGCTGGATCTGCACTGATGTTTCCTGGGGCTCAGAACCTGAGGGGCACCAGAGTAGGTGGCTGACATTCCCATAGCTAAGGCAGGGATAAAGCCAACATCAACAAATAGTACTTTGTAAGTCTGCATAACAAGTGACAGACAACACCACAGAGGGAACTCCCAAGTGGACATCTGCCTATTTTTCTTCACAAATGAAGTGCTCCCACACTGCCTACTACACACCACAGCTCAGAAACGGGTCTAGAAGAAATACATAGAGCCAGAGAAATATAAGTAAATAAAGAAGCCGAGGAACCACTTTCAATTAAAAGAACAAGAGAAATCCCCTGAAAGAACAATCAGTAAAATAGACTGATAGTCTACTAGACTTCAAAAAGGGAATGAACAACACACTGAAAGAACTAAAAGAGACTATCAATAGAGACAGAAAACTTTGAAAAGAAAATTTAAACTATAAAGAAGAGCTAGTTAAAAATAGAAAATTCAACTACAGGCAATCAAAAGCAGACTAGATAATGCAGAGGAATGAATAAATGACTTAGGAGACAAGATAAAAGAAATAACCCAATACAGCAGACAGAAAAGCCAATAAAAACCAATTAAAGCAAGATAATATAAAGTGCGCCAGCCTATGCATAATAGTGGGTCCCAGAAGGAGAAGAAAGAGAAAAGGGGATTGAAAAAATAGTTAAAGAAATCATGACTGAAAACTTTCCAAACCTTAAGAAGGAAAGAATTATCCAAGTACAGGAGGCACAGAGGGTCCCAAACAAGAAGAAACCAAACAGACCTACACCAAGACATATTATAATTGAAATGGTTAAAGTTAAAGATAAAGAAAATATTCTAAAGGCAGTGAGAGAAAAACAAAATGTTAGTTACAAGGGAGCCCAATAAGCATTCAGCAGATTTCTCTACATAAAAACTTCTGGCCAGAAGGGAGTGGCAAGATATATTCAAAGTCCTGAATGAGAAAAGGCTGCAAACTAGGATATTCTATCTAGAAAGACTCTCATTTAGAACAGAAAGAGAGAAAAAGAATTTCACAGACAAGCAAAACTAAAAGAATTCAGCAGTACTAAATCTATGCTAAAAAAATTTGAAAGTTCTAATCTAAATAAAACATAAACAGGAAGCTATAGAAGTTAGGAAACCATAATTGGAAATGCAATAAATACAGTGAATTGCAAGGGAAAACATGAAGATATAAATAAGTCAGTAAGTCAATAAAGAAAGCAAGAAAGAAAGAGAGAATAGCAAAATCATAAAAGGTGAAAGAGGAGAGCAAGAGAATATAGATTTTGTTCCCTTTCTTTTTTTTTTCTTCTTCTTTCTTTTTGTCTTCTTTCTTTTTAGGATGCACTTGAGCCTACATGACTATCAACTAAAACCAAACAGATGAAGTTAGGGGTTACCATACTTGAAAGACAAGATAACCACAAATCAGAAGTATATAAAGAGTCATAAAACCCAAAAAGAATCCAAGCTTATAGAAAAGAAATTTATCATATGACAAAAATAAAAAAAATATTAAAAGAAAGAAACAAATAAGAAATACCAAATCAACTGGAAAACAAATTTCAAAATGGCAATAAAACCACATCTATAAAATAACTACTATAAATGTCAATGGACTAAGTGTTCCAATCAAAAGAAAAAGTGAAGGAGGAGGAAATATGGTGGAGTAAAAAAGATGCTCAGAGCTCACCCTCTCCCACAAATTCACCAAGAGTGACATCCACAGACACACCCACCACCCAGAACACCTGCTGAACTTTGACAGAATATTGCCTTCTTCAAAAGATAAAATTTTCCACAAATCTGGTAGGAGAAAAGGAGAAAAAGGAAAATAGTTCAGGACCATTCCAATGAGGAGGGAGCTGCAAAGGAGTAATAGCATTAATACACTGGGTCTACCCAACTCCAATGGCGAGTTCAGCAAGATGGAGAGGGAACATCTGCGGCTCGGATCTGTACAGAATAGCCTTTGACTGACAGAACTATGTTAATTGGGCACAAAGAGTCCCAATGATCCCCAGCCCTAGACGTGAACCAGCAGAGGTGGGATGGGACAGGCTGTCTGAGTCGAGCAGAGGATTCGGGCTGACTGTACAGAGGAAACCTTGGGGGACTGCAATGTTCTGTGTGCCATGGCTGGGAGAGTATACAGATTAGAACAGCCTGGGTCCCCCATAAAATCCAAAAAAAAAAAAAAAAAGGCAAAGCAACACTGCTGGTGTGCCCTGGGGGGAAGGGGATCCGTAGCCTTTGTGTCCACAGACCCACAGTGCCATTATTGGAGACTTCTTGGGAGAAGAGAGTCAAGTCTCAGCCATAGCCGCCATATTTTCTGGTCCATGGTTCCCAGGTGAAGGAGGGGTCAAAAGCCGAAACCCTACCTAGGGGCTCCACAACCTCATAGGTGGGACTGAGATTTGTTTACAGTCTCAAGCAGAGGGGACCATTACACAGCGATGCCTCTCTGAATTGGCTTTTCTAAGACAAATGGACAAGAAGCAGTGTTCTGGAACAGAGCAGGGGTGACGGCTAGTGCAGCTGTTTTCTCTGAGTCCACCTATGAAGCGTGGACCTAATGCGGCAGGGGAGCTACCTGCCAACTACTTTGCACAAGTGTGGTGCTGGGACCAGGCATCTGGTGGGGGTGCAGACCACCCACAAACTGATGCTGGGACACAGACCAGGAGCACGACTGGAGGGCCTCTGGAACCAGCAAGTGGAGTTTTCACAGCAGGATATGGGCAGGAGTGTGACAACCACAGGAAAAAAAGGAGCTCCTGCTCAATAGCCAGGGCAGACTGAGGCCACCAGAACACCAGCCACAGCACCAACAAAGGGGATAACAGGCAAAAGGCATGGAAGGAAGACTTGGCAACCACCCATAATTAAAAACAACCTTATGACAAAATTATTAAGACTGCATATTCTTGGAGAAAGGCCAAGATAGTGGAGTAGAAGGATACTTGTATCTTATCCTCTCCAATAAATACACCAAGACTGACATTCACAGACACACCCATCAACTCAGAACATCTGCTGAACTTTGATAAAACATTGCCATCTTCAAAAGACGAAATGTGCCACCAATCTGGTAGGAGAAACGGAAAAAAGAAGGAAGAAAATGCAAAATGGCTTGGGGTTGGTCCTTTGAAGAGGGAGCAGCAAAGGAGGGATAGTGCTGGTTGACTGGGTCTCCCCCTTTCCAACGGAGAGGTCAGCAGGATGGACAGGGAACCTCTGAGGCTCAGATGTGTACAGAACCGCCCTTGACTGACAGAATTAAGTAATATGGGCACAAAGTGTGTCAACAACCCCCAAACCTAGAAGTGAATCAGGGATGGGAAGGGACAGGCTGCTGGATCCAGGCAGACTCTGGTTGACTGTACAGAGGTAACCCTGGGGGACTACAGTGTGCTGTGGACAACTGCTTGGATTGTATACAGATCAGAACAGCCTGGGCCCCCCATAAAATAAGAAAAAAAAAATAAAGCAAATCAACATTGCTGGCTTGCCTGAGGGAAGGGGAGTTTTGTCCTTTGTCTCTGCTGACCCACAGCAACATAACTGGTGATTTCTCAGAAGAAGAGAAATGAGGCTCAGCCACAGCCATCATACCCACCCAGGCAGAGGCAGGGTTGAAACCTGAATATGTACCTGGCAGTTCTGCAGCCTCATAGGTGGGACTGAGACTTGTTTACATCCCCAGACATATAGGAAGGTTCTGTCCTGGTGCGTCTATGAACTCGCACCTCTAAGACAAATGAACAAGGAGCAGAGTTCTGGCAAAGAGCAGGGACTAGGGCTGGTGTGGCCATTTGCCTCAAGCCCACCTACAGAGTGTGGAACAGATGTGGAGTTGGGAGTAGCACTGAACAGGGGAGCAACCAACCCAACTACTGTGCAGGACTGCTGCACCTGGACACGGCATTGGGAAGGGGCACAGCCTGCCCACCTACCATGCAGGAGAGCAGCACCAAGATGCAGCATTGGGAGGAGATGTGACATGTCTACCTACAGGCACTGGGAGCAGCACAGACCAAGGGTGTGACCAGAGGGTCTCTGGAACCAATGAGCTGAGTTCATGAAACAAGGCAGGGGCAGGAGCTGTGACAACCACAAAACAAATAGGAGTCCCCATTCAATAACCAGGGTAGGCTCTGGTTAACAGGTTAACGGCCACATCCGTAACCAAAGGGATAACAGACAAAAGGCACAGAAGTAAGACTTGGCAACCTCACTTATTTAAGAAAGACCTCTTGATAAAATTATTAAGGGCACACAATCTCCACGGGAACATCCTCTCTTCTTTTTCTGTTCTATTTTCTTTTACTTTTTAAATGTTACTTCTTAAATAATTTTTATATTTCTATTTTTAATCCCTTTTAAAATTTTCTTTTAAAATACTTATATTATTATCTTTCAATTTGTCCAATTTCATTTTTATCTTTGTTTTGTTCTTCTGTTATGATTATACTCTGTTCTCAAATATTTTTCTTCCTTTAATGTTTTAAAAATTCATCCCAAATCAATTGTTATCTTGTTTCAATATGTTCTTCTGTTATTGATTATACTGCTTTTAAAACTAATTTCTTTGTGCTTAGTTTTATTTCTGCATCCACTTTATATAAATAAATAAACTCCTAAAGGACGACAGTAGATAACTGATACTCCATAAGCCATAGTGCCAGAGAGATATAAGCAAGATGAAGAAGCAGAATCACCTCTCTCAATTAAAAGAACAAGATAAATCCCCTGAAAGAACAATCAATGAAATAGACATTGATAGTCTACTAGATGATTTCAAGAAAGGAGTGATCAAAGTACTGAAGAAACTAAAAGAGATTGTCTATAGAGACAGAGAATATGTCAAAAAACGAAATTGAAACTCTAAAGAGGAGCCAGTGAAAATTGGAAAACTCATTTGCTGAGATGAGAGTTGAGCTAAAGGCTGTAAAATGTAGGCTAGATAATTGAGAGGAATGAATATGTGACTTAGAAGACAGGACAACATAACAGCTCAGAGAAAACAAATAAAAACCAATGAAAGCAATATAAGGGACCTATGGAATAACATAAAGCATGCCAACCTACTCATAATGGGGGTCCCAGAAGGAGAAGAAAGAACAAAGGGGATTGAAAAGGTATTTGAAGAAATCATGACTGGAAACTTCCTAAACCTAAAGAAGGAATCAGATATCCAAGTACAGGAAGCACAGAGCGTCCCAAACAAGGAGGTCCCAAACACACCCACACCAAGACATATTACAATTAGGATGACCAGGTTTGAGAATAGGAAATGATTCTAAAGGCAGAAAGAGAAAAACAAAGAATGAGATACAAGGGAACCCCCATAAGATTTTCAGCTGATTTCTCTACACAAACAGTACAGGCCAGAAGGGAGGGGCAAGGAATATTCAAAGTCTTGAATGAAAAAATGATGCAGCCTACGATACTTTATCCAGCAAGGCTATCCTTTAGAATAGAAGGAGAGATAAAGAACTTCACAGACAAGCAAAAACTAAAAGAATTTAGCAACACTAAACCTATGCTAAAGGAAATATTGAAAGACCTACTCTAAACAGAAAAGAAGCAGGATGCTACAAAAAGGAGAAAACCATGATTGGAAAGGTGATTGCTACAATGAATTACAACAGAATAAACATGAAATCATAAAAGAGGACAACTAAATCATTAAGGGTGGGGGAGGCGAACAAGAAAATATACAGGTTTCTCTCTCTCTCTCTCTCTCTCTCTCTTTTGTTCTTGGTAGGATGAGTTTGAGCTTATATTACTATCTGTTTAAAACAAACAGATATAGTAATGGGTTAATATATGTACAAAGTAGGGTAACCACAAGCCAAAAATTTACAATAGAGTCACAAAACTAAGAAGACACCAAGATAATAAAAAGGAAAATTATCAAACCACAAAAAGAAAATGAAAGGAACAAAGAGGAAATACAAAATCAACTGCAAAACAAAGTTCAAAATATAATAAACACATATGTATCAATATTTATTATAAATGTCAATGGACTAAATGCTTTAATCAACGGATATAGAGTGCAGAGTGGATAATAAAGCAAGTATCTACAATACACTGTATACAAGAGACCCACTTTAGGGAGAAGGACACACATAGATTGAATGTGAGAGGATTGAAAAAGTTATTCCACAAAAATGGAAGTGACAAGAAAGCAGGAATATCAACAGTGATTTCAAATAAAATAGACTTTAAAACAAAGATTATAAAGAAAGATTAAGAAGGACATTTTATAATGATTAAAGGAGTCATAGATGAAGATATTACACTCATTAACATATATGAACCCAACATAGGAGCACCTAAATACATAACAGATAAAAAGGGAAAATTTGATCGGAATACAGTCATGGTAGAAGACTTTAACTATCCATTAACATCACTGGACAGATCTTCCATACATAAAATTAATAAGACAACATAGAAATTAAATGATAAAATAGAACAATTTGTCTTGGTTAATATTTTCAGAACATTATATTTCCCTAAAATAGAATATACATTCTTCCCAAGTGCACGAACCACATTTTCTAGGATAGATCATATACTTTGGCACAAAAGAAGCATTAACAATTTGAAGAAGATAGAAAATATTTGAAGCAACTTTTTCTGAACAGAATACCATAAAACTAGAAATTAACTACAGAAAAATAAAGGAGAAATAAATGACAGCATGAAGATTAAACAACATACTACTTTAAAAAAAAAAAAGGGTGGATGATGAAATCAAGAAGAAATAAAAAAACACAGTGAGACAAATGATGATGAAAACACAACCACACAGAACCTATGGGACCCAGAAAAGGCAGTGCTTAGAGGGAAGTTTATAGCGAGAGAATAAGGTCTACCTGAAAAAAGAGGAACAACTGCAATAAACAATCAAACTTACCACCTAAAAGAATTAGAAAAAGAAGAGCAAAAAATAACAAAAGTAAGCAGAAGGAAGGAAATAATAAAGATCAGGGAGGAAATAAATAAAGTAGAGATATTAGAAACATTTGAAAAAATCAAGCCAAGAGATGGTTTCTTGAAAGGGTAAACACAATTGACAAAATTATGCTCTATGCTGGAAATTGACAAAACAATGCAAACTGACTATAACTCAATAAAATAAAAATTAAAAAATAAATATATTAACAAAAGAAAAAAGAAAAGGTAGTTTCTACTCACCAGACTGGAGGAGGGGACTGCACCCCATGCAGGGTCACACACCATGGGAAAGCCTGGGGTCAGGATTGGAGGAGCAGGGTGCTGTGGACAGGATCTGTCACAGGGTTTCTGCAGGAGGGGAGGGTGAGGCATGTGAGCAGGCTGAGGACTGGCCATTTGAGTAAGTTCATGGGCTCTAGGGTGGAGGGGCTCCCCCAAGTGTCTGGACTTGACTCTGGGTGAGTTGGGCAGGTGGACAGTGGCTCAGTGTGAGTCCAAGTCCAGTGGAGGAGGTAGTACGTTAGATCTAGAAGGACTCCTTCTGGGGTGGGAGGGCCCACAAGGGAGGCAGGAGGCCAAGTCCAGGTGACTGAGAACAGGGTGTGTCCTGCATAGGCCTGCAGGGCAGACGAAAGCATCCAGTCTACAGAAGGTGGAAACACGGTCCATACAAGGGCTCAGCTCAGATGTCACCCCCTCAGAGGAGCCTTCCCTGCCTGCACAGTCTACAGGGACAGCCTTCTCCACGCACATCTCCCCAGCAGACAACTTCTCCATTTCCTGCATAGCATTCAGGACACGGGCCCCTGCTCCACGCCCAGCCATGGTTCCTCTGCCCTGATGAAAAGCCCTCACAGGAGCCATCAAGCCCTGCAAGACCTGGGCCCCACCTCTCTCTCTCTTCTGCCACCACTGTCTCCACCTGGCCCTCTTCTCCTCCACTCCTGCACTCCTGATTTCCCCCAGCCCTGTGTGCTCTCCAGAGCACGTGTCCCTCCTAACATGCTGTGTTTGCTCACTGTGTCTCATCCACTGCATGCCTCCCACCCAGGTCAGTATCCAGTGCACAGTAGGGCTCAGTAAGTAGAGAATGAATGACTCTTACCATCACTACTGGGAAGACTTTTGTCTGTGGCCTACAGTGATCACACACCCGTCACACATTCGCTGACGTCCTACTGTGTGTTGGGCGGGTTCCAGATACCGGGCATAGCAGGTAGTGAAGCAGGCAGGTCTCCATTCTCATGCAGCAGACAGCCTGGTGGGGGACACAGAGAAAATTAAGTAAAATATGCACAGTGTCCGGAGGTGATATGTTCCATGGAGAAAAATAAGGTCAGGGAGGACATTTGAGCAGATTCCTGGAGGTGTTTAAGAAGCAGGCAGAGAGAGATCCTGGCTGAAAGAGCAGCCAGCGCAAAGGCCCTGAGGCCACAGTGGGATGCGCGTGGAGGGTCTTAGTTATCCGTGTGAGTTCTTAGTCCTGCCGTGAGTATGTATGTTGCTTTTATTTGTAAACCTTGATTTCACCTTTATAGCAAATTAACCTGCATCATCAATCTGCATAATTTAACCAATTCTGTTTCAGGTGTTGTGGGCACAATGGCGGGCTAGTTACTTGGGTTGGTAAAGAATTACCAGCATCTGAGAAGGGTTTAGGAAAGTTTAATAGGGACACTGCTATAGGCAACATCAGGCCACACAGGCAAGAGGTGCCTACACGAGGGCCAAGGTTGAGTTTGTGGGGTCTGTTATTGGGGGGGGTGCTGTGCACACAAGGAGGAGGGGGCTGCATGATCAATTCATGCACAGGTACCTGGTTGGTTGTGAGATCTGACAGGGGCTTCTCTGAACAACAGGCTTTACCACTTTAATAAGGGCAGGATGTGAGGCCTCTCTTCCTAGGGCAATGAGTTTTCATAGGGTAAACACACAGCAAGAGAAGATGTTTTATAGCTTGTGGAAATGCAGGTGTGCAAAGGGTCCTGCAGTGGGGAGTGGGAGGTAAACTGCCACTGGGCTCTAGGCACACAGAGAGCCCAGGGGTGAGGGTGTATGACTCTAAAGAGTGCCAGCTGGCTTCACACCAGGGACTTTATGTGGAAACAGGAGACTCTAGGTTGTCAGCACGTGTCTACTCAGTGAGCTCCCTAAGTCTAGCTCTGTCAGGCACCATGTGAAATGAACATGAAGTTCCCCACCCTGAGGACCCCAATGAATGAACATCTTGACATCCTCAAGCCCCTTACCTTGCACCACCGCCCCACCTCATCTGGGTCTCAGGCTCTGACCCTGACATCAGTGGCACCTTTGTTCCCTATATCCAGCTCCTCTGGACGTCTCTGTGATGAGCTGTTCCATGTCAGCAAGCACCAAACTGAGCTCTGATTTTACCCCATGAATGCTTCCTCCCTGTGAAGCCCCTTGTGAAGGAGCCACCACTAGCAGGATCCTTCAGCCCTGAGTCTCTGCCTTCCCCACCCCTCCGATTTCCCCCAGCCCATGATCCCCTCTGGAGGTCCCTATTATCCTCTCCCTCCCACTTCAGTCTTGGGCTGCGCACCAAATCCCTCTTCACAATCTCCCACAAGACAGGTCCAGGTCCACTTGGGGACACTGAGGTGACACAGGCGGGTGTTGCTGGGAATGAAGAGCAGGATCCTGGAGCAGAGGAGAGGCAAGGGCTCCCAATCCACCAGAACACAGGCTAAAGTGGGGCAAGACACCCATAAAGGGTGAGGCAGGCATCAAACTGCAGCCCCGCCCTCTGTTCCCCCAGGGTGCCCTGTGTTTCCTGCTTTGGCCTGGGGGACTTCCCCCCTCACTCTCTGTTAGAGGGGTGCCCATTCATTCATTCACACCCTCATTCACCATGTATATGTGTCCTGTTTAGTGCCAGGCCTCAGCTGGATGACAGCTCATCCTTGGGGACACAGCTCAGATCTCACCTCCTCCATGAAGCACTTCTGGATTCCCACCCCTCCTGAAGTTCCTCTGGCCTCAGTTGGGACCACTAGGGCTGAGACCACACTCTGATTACCTCCCAAGTCTGTGATCTCTGTGAAAGCCCTGGGCTCAATGTGGAAAGAGACTCAGAAAAATGGGGCCAAAAGGGGCTAAGAAAAATGTTACTAGTTCTCTATTACAGAGAAGGGCACTGAGCAGAGAGAGGGCAGTGTCCAACCAAAGCCACAGAGGAGGGTCTCAGTGAGCCCTCCCATTGCCCTGTTACTAGTTCTCTGTTACAAATGAGGACACTGAGCCACAGAGAGGGAGCAGAGCCCTGCTATAGCCTTGGACCCACAGCCTGTGTCCTTTATGACTAGCTCCATGCTGCCAGCAGGGGTATGGGCCTGGAATGGAGGTTGAAAGCAGCCTGACCCCCAGGACCCCTTCATACACAAAGTCAGTCTCAGGAAACACCCCTCAAGACCTACTCTACACCCCTGGGATTGGGGCCTGATTGCTGTTCCTGGAAGCTGGCTGGGCTTCCCTGTGAATTGGCCCAGGAGATGCTTGGGACAGACACAGGGCCCCTGAGGCTCCCTGTCCCCAGATGAGCAGCTCTGGTCCCCTTCACTGTCCCTGGCAGAGGCCTGATGACATAAGTTGTTGGCCGGGTAGCCAGACGTGGAGATGAGGAAATGGGAGCAACTTGCAGGTACATGCAGAGGTCCCGGTATTCACTCATCATTGATTCAGGCCTTGCAGTGTGGCTGGCCTGGGCCCAGGCCTGGGTGTCCAGTAGTGAATACAGTCAACCCCTTGAGCCTTCTGGGAAAGCAGTGCTCAGAGAAACGGGCCCTCTGTGCCCCCATCCTGCTCCCCATGAACAATCACACTGAGATGAGGCTGCAGCCATGGGTCCCAGTGGAGGGTGAAGGGAGGAAGGAAACCCAGAGTGGGCACTGACCATGAGCCTGGACACTGGAACCAGATGGCCTGGGCTCTGTAATCTGGGGTGGTCACCTCCCCTGTTCTCTCTGTGCCTCAGTTACTTCTTCTGCAGAAATGGGTGATAACGCCTGTCCCTGCCCCACAGATTTTCATGAGGAGTCAGTGATCTTCTCTTATGCGTGTAGGACAGTGCCTGACTATGGGTCAGGATCCTGCTCACCTCACAATAGTCTGTCCCACTTTAAAGATGAGAAAGCCAAGGCTAAGGGGGTTATGAGACCAGCCTGGGCTAGCCCCCTTCTCATGCTCTGCTGTCCAGGTCTCCTGCTTTTACATCATCCCTCTGCCCCCATATCCACCCAGCAAAGTAGGTGCTGAGAATCTGAGCAAATCAGAGTATGAATGGAGGCACACCCTCTCCCCAACTTGGGCTCTTGGGGCGGTGGGCAGGATGGGGATATCGGGCTTCCCCACACTGTCCAGGAGGCCCAGCATGTCCGTCACCTCATTTCCACTCAACACGGAGTAGGTGTGTGTCCAAGGGCCAGAGGGCGATGGAGTAACCCAGGGTGGGTGGATGCTAGGTAGGTTTGGGAGGCACAGAGTGGCCCCTGGAAGACAGTGTCCAGGCAGCCAAGGTGTAGGGAATGAGGGTGCCCAGAAGGGGCAGAGGACAGAGTCCAGCCTGGACACCACCACCTGCTGGACCCTGATCTGGGGTGAGAACAGGGACAAGCCAGGGCCCTGATAGGACTCCTCATCCAGCAAAGAGGTGAGGAAAAGTTAAGGAGACAATGGAGGCTGACCCCACCGTGCTCCCTGTGTGAGGGCGCTGCTTCCAGGATCCTGGAGTTTCCTTAGACGTTTGTGAAGTGGCTGCTGTTTCCAGCCCCATGTGGGCAGAAGGACTGAGGCAGGGAGGACAGAGCGACTCAGGACAGAGCTAGGATTCATCCAATAGTGTGTGCTGGGCCTCTCGCTGAGAGCAGCCTCTGGGCATCATGGACTCAGGAAGTGTCTTGTCCTCCCTCTTAAGGCTCCTGGAATGTTAGGCAGGAAATGTCCCAGTGCCCATACCTGGGCCTCTCTGGGTGATGCTGACATGTGGGATCATGATGGTCCTGGGAAAGGAGAGAGAATGTAGGCTGGGCGTCAGGTCTGCATCAGACCCTAATGATGCCCCTAATGTTGTGTGACCTGGAAACTCCCTGACCTCTCTGTGCCTGGCTTTCCATCTCTGACTCAGAGGACTGCTGTTCTTGGCACACAGTAGGACCTCAATCAGAGGAAAAAGCCAGGCCTTCCCCAGGAACCTCTCCTCTTACATGCCCAAAGCTAAGCCCATGTGCCACACATCACCAGAGCTGATACTTGACAAACAGGGCAAGTGAAATCCAGCAACCACTCCCTCCTGCCTGAGGCCCTTCCCTCCTCAGTGACAGTGGCTCAGAGCAGGTCTCTGCATCCCAGAAGTCTGAACTGAGCCTTGTGACCTGGAGGAGTCCCTGTACCACACAACTTTGTTTCCAGGTCCTTCCAACAAGACACAAGAGCACCTGGTCAGTCTCTTAGCTTCAAGGTCCTCCCTTTGCAAATTCCCCCATCACATCCGGGCTAGAAGATGTGAGTTCCAGGGCACATGACCATCCAAATGATGACTTCAGGGAAACATCCCTGCCCACACTGCACTCTTCAGAGCCCACCTTCTAAAAGAAGGGGTAGTGACCCACGGTTGTGCAGTTTTATCACAACACAGCCCTCACCCCCCACCATTGGAAACATGTGAGAAACAGAGATTCCCAAGTGCCTGGACCCCTGTCATCCAGAAAGCAGAGGTTAGGGTAACAGACAGAAGGGGAGAAAGTACTTTCATACTATATATCTGATAAGGGGTTAACACCCAAAACATATAAATAACTCTTACAATTCAACAGCAAAAAAACAAGCAATCTGATTTAAAAAGTGGGCAGAGGAACTGAATAGACATTTTTCCAAAGAAGACACACAGATGTCTAACAGGTACATGAAAAGGTGCTCAACATCACTCACCATCAGGGAAATGCAAATCAAAACCACAATGAGATATCCCCTCCCACCTGTCAGGGTGGATGTCATCAAAATACAAGAGATAACAAGTGATGGTGGTGGTGTGAAGAAAAGGAAACTTCTGCAATGTTGGTGGGAATGTAAATTGGTGCCATCACTCTGGAAAAGAGTAAGAAGACTCCCCCAAAATTTAAAATTAGAACTTCCATATGATCCAGCAAGTCCACTGCTGGGAATATATCCAAAGGAAATGAAATCACTATGTCAATGAGACAACTGCACCCTCACGTTCACTGTATCTTTATTTACAATAACCAAGATATGTAAACAACCTAAGTGTCCATCAACAGATGAATGGATACAGAAAACGTGACGCATATATATGTATATATAATGGAATCTTATTCAGACATTAAAAAAATGAAATCCTGCCATTTGTGACAACTTGGATGGACCTTCAGGGTATTATGCTAAGTGAAATAAATAAGACAGAGAAAGACAAATACCTATGATCTCATTTATATGTGGAATCTACAAAATAAACCGAAACCCATAGAAACAGAGATCAGGTTGGTGGTTGCCAGAGGTGAGTCAGGGGGTGATTGAAATTCGGGAAGATAATCAAAATGTACAAACTTCCAGTTAGAAGATAAACAAGTCCTGGGGACATAATGTACTGCAAGGTGACTGTAGTTAACAACACTGCGCTGTGCATTTGATAGTTGTTAAGAGAGTACCTCTTAAAATTTCAGATCACAAGGAAAATAGTGTGTGACTATGGGTGATGACAGACGTCAAGTAAACTTAATGCAGTGATCATTTCACAATATGCACATGTAACAAGTCATTATGCTGCACACATAAAGCCAACAAAGTTATGTGACAACTGTATCTCAGGAATACTTATCCCAGGAAGTGGGGGTGCGAGCCTGGATTACCTACTGCAGGAGCTGCCTTTGTCCTCCAACAGCAGAGGGTGGTAGTTGTGACAGGGACTGTAGGTCCCTCAAAGCCTAGAATGTTTACTGTCTGGACCTTCACAGGGAGAGTGTGCAGACCCTGCCCTGGAAGACGGTGGTCATGGCAGCAACAACGGCCTGCCTGTGTGCAGGCTCAGCCCAGACAGCTCCTGTGCTCTGCTGTCACCGCATTTACTTCCCTCCACACCCTCAGAGGGAGAGGCTTCAATGTTCCGATTTTACACATGAGAAAACTGAGGCTCATTTGCTTTGAATTATTGACCAAGTGTTGGGGGAAGCTTTGAACCACAGTGTTCTGATTTCAAAGCCACATCTCAGTCCTGATTTTTAGAAGGTTGAGGTCCAGGCAGTGGGGACCCTCCACCTTCCTCAATTGTAGTCTTACTCCAGGGCTGCCATCCCCGAGGCGTCTGGGTGAACACATTTAATCCGCTTACTCTGCACCAGCTGAGCCCTTGGCTGCCAGTCTGTTGTCGCTGCCTGACACCAGCTGAGTTTTACAAGTGAACCATCACCCCCTGCCAGCCCACCTGCCCTGCTATGTGGGGCAGACCCCTCCTAGCCTGATCATTCTAAACCCTTAGCTCACACATTTGCACAACTGCATCGAAAGGGCCCTACTCCCTGTGTGGAGGTATCGACAAGGGGAAGGGAGGGGAGTTTTGGGTGGCCCCTTACTCTGAAGGTGACACATGACAGGGACATGTTCATGTACATAATGGCACTCAATTTGAAGCTAAGAACATGGTCACAGCGAGGGGTAAAAGCTGAGAGGCTACAAGGCTGCTGAGAAAGGGGCTTGACTATTGAATTGTAAATGTGTAATTTAATTTAAAAATTAGCCCCCTGGGTGATAAGAATTTGCCCCTAAGGCCAGAATTGGCCACCTGACCCCTGGGAACCCCTCAATTCCAGGATGTAATCATCTGAGCATGGAGGGGGCTTAAATTGGGGTGCTGTCCTCTCAGACATGGTGCACCTGCCCACGTATGCACCAATGAACTGCAGTTCTCACACATCAAGGCACCTCTCATGCCCTGCCAAGGAGGTCCAGGTCATAAGGAAGGGATGACAGACTGTGAGGTCACACGTGTGCCCCTGCAGGGGTGAATGTTTTATAGGGCAGAGCCACCCCCACTCTCACCTCCAGGAGGGGTGCTGGAGGGAGCAGGACTCCTGAGCCCCTAGGCTTAGCAAGCATCCTGGCTGAGGGTGGGGAGGCTGTCCACTCTGAAGTCATAGGTCAGATGGTAGATTGGGGTCCCACCCCCACAGCTCACCAGTGAGACCGTCTAGTCTGTTTTCTCTGTAAACTGGAACCCAGTCACCCTTACCCTCAGAAGTGGGGGCAGCCTGTGTAAATTACAACACAAAGCCCTGGGCTGTTTCAGGTGCCCGGGGGTGTCCAGCCCCCCTAGGCCGGGCAGGTGGGAGAGGAGATGTATGAGTTAGCAGGTGTGAGAGCAGAGTTGAGACTTGGCTGATTGCATGCACTCTAATATCCAGGAACTGCGAGCTACCACTAGCAAGTCTGTTCACTGAGGCCATGTGTACTCTCCCTTGTCATTTACAATCCCCCGTTTGAACAGAGGCCTCTGGAGTCTATTAGCCACATTGTTGCCTGTCACCACACTGTTGCAGTTCCAGGGTCTCCAATTATCCAGCTTGAAGGAATAGTCAAACTTTTTCTTAAAACCAGTGACAGAAAACCAAAGTGGCTTAAAGAAGCAAACAGGGCAGGAGAGAATGACTTACCTAACTGAGACATCCACAGGGAGATAGCTTCAGGCAGGGCTGTACCTGGTGCTCAGTGACATCACCAGAAGTCATCCTTCCCCACCTCTGGGCTCTGCCACTGGTGTCATCTTCACATGGCTCTGCCTTTATGAGAGCAAGATAGTCACCAACTGCCACAGGCTGACATCATCACCCCTCAACTCCCAACTGAAATAGAACTTCTCTGCTCCCAGGATTCCAGTAACTAGGCCTGACCTCCGTGGAGCCTGATTGGGCTGGTGCCCAGCCCTGAGCCAATCACAGTGGCCAGGGAGGATGGAAAATGCTGATTGGCCAGATCAAGGCCATGTGACCATCCTCTCCAGGAAACCTGTGAGCTGTTCACCTGTTTTCAGGTTGGGAGACTGTGATGTCTCCCAGAGGATCCTGCTACTAGTACAACCTGCAGGTGGCACAATGAGCTGAAATGAGCCTGTCTGCTTGGTGACAAGTGACAGGTCACTTAGTGATTCCCTGCTCCAGGGAGGGAGGCATGTCCAAACAGTATTGGTGCTTCAGAGCCAGAATGAAGTAGAAAAGCCTCCCAGTCTCCCAAAAGGTGGGAAAGTGAGCAGTGACACTGGAAAGGCATTCCTCTCTGTGGCCCTTGGCTTTCTCCTTGTTACAGTGGAGAGTGCAGTGTTGCCCCTGACAGCCCACTTCCCTGCTGGGAGGCCTTTGCAACAGGTGGAGAGTGCTTGGAAAAGCCCACTTATTCTGAGGAACTGTTATTGCTCCTGGTGGCATTATTATTTTCATGTCACTTGTGAGGTGGGCCCTGAGGGGTCCCTGATCTGGGGGCACAGACACCCACAGAAAGTTGGCCCAGTATTGCTGTTCATTCAACAATGACTTACTGAGAACCTACTGTGTGTCAGATTCCCAGGGTAGAGCAGTGGTGTTGACAGCACAAGCCCCTGCCTCACCTCATCTCTGCATCCCAGGTGGGGTCACCAGAATGGGGGTTCAGGAAGCAGAGGACATGGCCGAAGCCTTGTGGGAACCTGTGGGTTTTTCTCTGTGCTGAGGGCACTAGCAGCACACCGATTGTGGGACTCAGTACCAGCAGGACCTAGCATTGATGGGTAAAGGAGAGAGGCATTTCTACAAGCCCATACTCACTAACCCCAGGCTCTGGAGGGCAGCTCCAGTCTGCTCAAACTCAGGGGGCATCTTCCACCATCCTGATCACCCTCTGGTATTACTCCCCGCTCAGATACACTTTTCCCTGTGGCAGCTAAACTCAGAATATGTGTTTGTTTCTCTCCCATGTGGTTAAGTGGACTTCAGACACATGATAGTGATGGAGTGGCTAAGCCTCTGGGCAGATTGCTGGGTGACCCGCGGAAATTGCTGAACATGGTGAGCTCCCTTCTGCCAACCAATGGGCCAGGCCCCACCACTGTTCTGTCTGTTCTACCTCACTTAATCTGCACAGACACTCTGTGCAGGACATCCTGTTATCCCCCATCTCTGATGACCTTGGGTGGACAAAGCTTGGGTTTGAGAAAGTTGCCCAGGTCACATTGTTGACAAGTGGGGAGCTGGGGATTTGCAACCTGGTCCCAGGAGTCTGGATCATGGAAAGGCCTGGGTGGGGCAGCTTGTTGCCAAGAGAAGTCCTGCCCAAGCCTCTCCCATGAGAGCCCACCCAACAGCACATCTAGCAGAGTCAGCATTTCCTGGACCAGATGGACAGAACCTCAAAACTTCTTTGCAAACAGATTGTTTCCATGTTCTTTTGCAAACACAGAAAGGCCACAGGCCAGGGAAGGATAAGGCCAAGAGTGTTTTCATTGGGGAGAGTGAAGGAAAAGTGTGAAGACACACAGCACTCCCAGCAGCCTTCTCGGCAGAGCCTGCCACTGGGTGAGCAGCTACCATGACTACCTATCATAACACTGTGAGGTTCATGCCTGTACAAGCCTGCCTGTGAGAAGAGCAAAGTGAAGCTCAGAGAGGTGTGGGGACACTCCAAAGACAAACAGATAAGGTGGGATCATCACCACCATGCTGTGCTGGGACAGGCAGTCACCTGTCACACTGCTCATGCATGGCCTGCTGGGAGTAGTGAAGGCCTGATAGGAGCACAGGAACACTGTGGTGAAGGTGATGTTTCTACCTAGGACAGCTGGTACCGGGGTCTCTAGCTGATTCTTCATTGTGCCTGCTTTGAGTGTCAGAATGTTGCAGCCTCATGTAGGGGAAGGGCTGTCTCCTTTCCACACCGGTGCACAAGGAAGAGCATGCACACACTGGCATCAACATAGACCACCGGCAGGATCAGGATCTGGAGCTCAGAGCAGAAACTGCCAACACCAGGAACTGGTGCAAGAGGAGGACCTGAGTGCCCCCTGAAACATTTCTAATTTTAAACACATACTTAATTAGGGGGAAGTGATAAACAGTTGATCCCTTCAAAATATTCTGTTTTCCAAGGAACAATAGCACCTCAGCATTGTAAGAGGATTAACTCAGTCGTTAATAACCATCACTATAGGTATGAGAAAACAGTGTTAGGAGTTACAGAAGGGTCTCAAGATCATGCAGGTCAGAACTGAGAACCGTCCAAAGCATGTGCTGCATGATAGCCTCTCTAAGCTACCTGAGGCTTGGTCTGCTCCTGACACAGGGCAGATGGTTCTGAGAAAACCACACTCCTCAGGGGACCCCAGGGAGTTGACAGAGTTGAGTTTGGGTTCCTGATCATCTTCTAAGTCTGGAATTTTGAGATTCTTCTGCACCTGTCCTTCCTCCAGAACAGAATCTGATTCAGGCGGGATTCCAAAGACTGAGGCATGTGCCAGGCAAGAGAGCAGGCATGGCTGGATGAGCGCATCGCCAGTGCCATCAACAAAGAGGCCAGGGCACTGAGATTTCCAGTGATTTAGCATCCTGGCTGGGAGGGGTCATGTGTTCTATGGTGAGTTCTGAGCATACTGCACCGCCCTCGAGGACCTGCAGGGGGCGCGCGAAGCCAGCGTGTCTTAGGTGGCGGTGCGCATGCGCAGTCCGCGTCAGCAGCCAGCATCTTCCCTGGGGGCGGAGCTTGTTTTCCTCAGGACTGAGCGGGCGGCGCCATGGAGGCTCCAGGACAGCGCTGCCTGCGTGTCCGCGGGAGGAGGACGCTCCCCGCCCGCTGTCTGAAGTTACGCCGGTTTCCCACTGCCTGCGCCCGCTTCCTGCCGGGGTGTGTTTGGAACTGACCGAGCTGGGGCCCCGGCCGGCTGGGCAGGAGGGGACGGGTGCGCTGGCGGGCACGCTTCGACTATTCTCCTCGCCCGCCGGGAGCGGGTGAGTGTCCGCGTCCATCCGGGCCGCTGGAGTGTCCGTGCCCCTGGTCCTCACTGCCCGGGTCCCCGCTCCCCCGTGTGATCAGGGGTGTGTACACTAAGGGTCAGGAGCGGGGATGCGGGTGTGAGTGTCCGCGCCCCTGGTTCTCACCGCCCGGGTCCCCCTTCCCCCATGTGATTGGAGGTGTGTACACCGCGCGGGTCAGGAGCGGGGACGCAGGTGTAATGGGAAAGGGGCTGAGAAAGTACTGAAAGAGTTAAAGAGAAGTGTGTAAAATCACATTATGTTAATTTTTATATTTTAAGTGTGTCAAAGTCAGAGTTTATCATGCTTTTACTTTCTTGTCTTTAAAGGCATGCAATCATTTATTTTATACTTAAAATATGCTTCTCAGCTTATCTCGTTTTCAAGTCAAAATACTGCCATGGTTGACATTTTCTCATAATATAGTGACAATCTTCAACATGTGTGAATATAAACTCATCGAAAAAATCTTGCACCATTCCATGGTGAGTAGTCTTGTTAAAAATAATATCCGGGCAATTACTAAATTATTACAAAAATATAAATTTTTTGAATCACTTTTAGAAGTTCCACACACAGTGGTATTTTTAAAACACCAACCACTGCATAGTGCTTAAGACCATTTAAGATGAAATATATTCAAACCTAAAACTTTAGAATACTCAAAAGGCAGGATAATGGCTGTTATTTATTGCAAATATATTTTTTCTTCGTAAGTGCAAAATACGAAGGTATTCAGCTAAATTTTGTATATCTTTATTCAAAAGGTGAAATTAGAATGTAATCTCATTTTTTATTTTAAGGCTATATTTCCCATAAAAATTGGTATTTTTATCTGTAGGATCTTAATTGTCCATTCATTTGTTTTTTCTTTTGGTTTATTTTCTTTAACAGAGAGTGCATTTTTGTGTCTTGTTAAGAGTTTTTAATTCTCGTAACTTATTCCAAGAGACTTTCTCACACTGATAGTAAATAAGGGGAGAGGCCTTATAGTAACTGTGCATCTTTTCATGTAGTCAGGATTTTTTTTTTTTTTGGATGACTTTTTTTTTACAACTTCCACTTGGTTCACAATATTCCCATTATGACAACTCAATAAAAAATTGTAATCTATTTACACCAAGATACTTATGTCAGCACAGTGCTTTTGCTGATATGATTTTACATTAGATTATAATATTTTATTTGATTTACATATATACTAATACATATTTTACATATGTACACACATATATGAATACCTCCTAAATGCCATTAATTTGCATGGGGTGGTAGCTGGTAACATGTGATCTTTCTGACCATTGGCCATTCTTATGTGTGTCTAACGTACTTCTTAGAACAGATACTAGAACATCACACCTCTCATTATACAGTATTTTAAAGGTTATATTTTATTTTACTTATTTTTAAACATTTTTTATTGAGTAATAGTCATTTTACAATGTTATGACAAATTCCAGTGTAGAGCACAATTTTTCAGTTATACATGAACGTACATACATTCATTGTCACTATTTTTTTTTTGCTGTGAGTTACCACAAGATCTTGCATATATTTAAGATTCCACACATGAGTGATCTCATATGGTATTCCTCATTCTCTTTCTGTTCTGCTCCACCTAGAATAACATTCTCCAGGAGCATCCATGTCTCTGCAAATGGCGTTATGTTGTCAGTTTTTGTGGCTGAATAGTATCCCATCATATAAATATCCCACATCTTTATCCAGTCATCTGTTGATGGACATTTTATGCTGTTTCCATGTCTTAGCTGTTGTAAATAGTGTAGAGAAATCAGCTGAAAACCTTATGGGGGTTCCCTTGTAACTCACTCTTTGTTTTTCTCTCGCTTCCTTTAGGATCATTTCTTTATCCTTGACTCTGGCTATCTTGATTAGGATATGCCTTGGTGTGGGTACGTTTGGGTTCTTCCTGTTTGGGACCCTCTGAGCCTCCTGTGCTTGGATATGATTCCTTCTTTAGGTTTGGGAAGTTTTCAGTCATGAGTCCTTCCCATACCTTTTCAATCCCCTTTGTTCTTTTTCCCCTTCTGGAACTCCTATTATGCATAGATTGGCACACTTTATATTACCCCATACGTCCCGTATATTGTTTTCATTGTTTTTTATTTGTTTTTCTCTCAGCTGTTCTGATTGTGTGCTTCCTGTTGTCCTGTCTTCTAGATCACATATTTGTTCTTCTGTATTTTCTAGTCTGCTTTGCACAGCCTTTAGGTCAGCTCTCATCTCAGACAATGAGTTTACTAATTCTACTTGGTTCTTCTTTATAGTTTCTATTTCATTTTTGACATATTTTATATCCCTAAACACTATTTTTTTTTAGTTCCTTCAGTACTTTGATCACTCTTTTTTGAAACCTTGACCTAGTAGGCCATCAATGTCTTTTTCCTTGATCATGCTTTCAGGGGATTTCTCTTGATCTTTTAATTGGGAGTGGTTTCTCTGCTTCTTCACATTGCTCATATCTCTCTGGCACCGTGGCTTAAGGTGTATCAGTTACCTACTTAACCTGGAGATGGTGTGCCCTTAATGATTTGATCGAGAGGTCTTTGTGTCTTCGCCCTGCTTCGCGAACTCAGCTTGCTGTTTCATAGGCCTTCTGTTGGCGCCCTCATCTGTGCTGCTCTCAGTGGCTGTTGGCTAGCAGATTGTGCCCCCTCCTAACACTAGGTCAGGAGCTGAGCTCTTACCCAGTGGGCGGGCAGGTCACTCCCCCTCCTGATGCCACAGTCAGATGCTGTGCTCAGGCGGAGGCAGGTGGGCAGATCACACCCCATCCCAGCACCGTGGTCAGGTGCTGTGCCCTCTCCTGGTGCTGGTCACTCCGCTGCTCTGTGCAGCTGCCTGCTCTGCCTCGGGTGGGCGGTCTGTAGGTGGGCTCGGGGAAGACCGCGGAACAGCCCCGCCTACGCTCTGTGCCAAATCTGAGCTCCTTGTTTCTCTTGGCAGCACAAGTTCTCTGAGGTGTCAGGGTAGAAAGATCCTCCCTGCCTCAGGCTATAAACAAGTCTCAGTCCTGCCTAGGAGGTTGTGGAGCCCCCACGTGCAGATTCAGGCTTCAGCTACGCCCCCGCCCGGGCACTATGCACAGGAGGAGATGGTAGCTGTGGCTGAGCCCTGCCTCTCTTCTTGCGGGATGTGCCAGTAATGGCACAGGTCTGAGGAGACAAAGGCTAAAGCACCCCTCCCCCCAGGGCACATGCCTGTTTACAGTTTTGTTTACCTTCTGAGTTAAAATTTACCTGACAATGAGATGTATAAATTAGGCTTTTGAGGTTCATCCTTGTATCAGTAGTTGATTTATTGTTGAATAGTATTCCATTATTTGAACATACTATCATTTGTTTTATCCATCCTCCTACTAATAAATACTTAGGCTTTGGATATCTTTTTTTGCAAGCAAACATTTTTTTTAAAAAATGCAAATATAATATACATGCTTAAATGTGAACACATCTTAAGTATGCAGCTCAGTGATTTTTCACAAAGTAAACACATCTATGTAACCTTCATCCAGTCAAGAAACAGAACATTGCTGTTCCACTTTGGGTTTCTTCCCAGATACTACGGCACCCCTTTGATGGACTCACCATCCTAAATTCAGCCACCATGGATTGGCTTTTTTGCTTTTGAAATTTTTGGTCCCATACTTTCCACTCAAAATTATGTAAGATTCATCAACTAGTGTTTTCTGTAAACTAGTATATTTATTTTTATTGCTTTAAAGTATACAACTTGTATGCATGTGCCACCACTTATGGTCATGTATTGTTGAAAAGTGTTTGGGTCATTTTCTATTTGGGGGTATAACAAATAGTGATTATGAGAATTTTCTGGATGTCCTTTGGTGCTCAGATGTAGAAGTTTCTGAAGGGTACACACATGGGTTACCCTTGGTAATAGGGTGTGTGTGTGTGTGTGTGTGTACACATATACACACACACATATACATATATAACTTTCATTCAAAAAGCCTATTTCCAAAGTATTTGTAAGAATTTATATTCTCCCTGGCCATGTGTAAGAGTCCCCATTGCTTGTTGCCCTCACCAATGCTTCGTATCACTTAACAACTAACTATTCTAGTGGATGTCTAATGGTGTTCCAAGTGTGGGTTTAGTACGTATTTCCATTATTACTAAGAGGTCAGCCCCTTTTCATAGCTTATGTGGATTTTTTTGTGTGTGTGAGAAGCACCTGTTCAATTTTTTTGCACATTTTAATATTAAGGTTCTGCCTTTTTCTCCACTGGTTTTTGTTCTTTATATGCCCTAGATACAAGTCTTTTGTTGGATATAGGTATAGCAAATATATTTTCCCACCGTGTGGCTTAGCTTTTCACTTTCTTAATGGTATCTCTTGATAAAAGTAATTCTTAATTTTACTGAAGTCCAACTTAAAACTCTTCTTTTATGTTTAGTGCTGTGTCCTGTTTAAGAACTCTTTGCCACTTCAAAGTCATTAAAATATCTCCTACACTATTTTCTAGATGCTTTATTTTGGTGGGGGATTAGGTTATTTATTTTAATGGAGGTACTGGGAGTTGAACCCAAGACCTTATGCATGCTAAGCACACATTCCACCTGAGCTTTACCCTCCCCCAGATGCTTTGCTTTATGTTTCAAATTTATTAGATTTATAATCTATCTAAAATTACTGTTCATGTATGGTACAGGGTTTAATTCAATACTGTTCCATTGGTCTATATGTCTAACTTTAGGTAGTTATCACATAGACTTAATATTGTTTTATAATAAGTCCTTTAACATTGTTCTTTAATATCATCTTGGCTATTGGCCCTTCACCCTTCTCTATGTATTTAGAATCAGCTTGTCAAGTTCTACAAAAAAACAGTAACAACAATTAACTTTTGGGGATTTTGATGTGCACATATAAATCTTTGAATCAGTTGAAGGGGAACTGACATCTTTAAAATGTTGAGCCCTCCAATCCATAAATTTGGATTATCTCCCCTATACTTATTTTTATCACTGCTGTAACAAATTATCACAAATTTTGCAGCTTAAAGCAACACAAACTTATTGTTTTATGGTTCTGTAGGTCGTCAGGAACAGGTATCACTTGGCTAAAAATCAAGATGTCAGCAGCACTATGCCCTTCTCTAGGTCAAAGGAAGAATGTATTTCCTTGTCTTTTTCAGCTTCTAGAGTTCACCCACACTTCTTTACCCATGGCCCTTCCTCTATCTTCAAAGCTAACAGCTTTACAGCTTTCTAATCCCTCTTCCAAAGTCATATCTTTCTGACCACAGCTGGGAAAGATTTTCAATTTTTAAGGACTCCTGTTGTTAGACTAGGCCCATGTAGATAATCCAGGCTAATCTCCCTGTCTCAGAGTCCTTAACCTGATACATCTGCAAAATCCCCTTTGCCATGTAAAATAACATATTCACAGATTTCAGGATTAGAGCATGGATATAGGTAGGGGTCAGTGTGGTGCACTATTCTGTTTATCAAACTGTTTAACATTTGACACCTTCTGACTAACGTACAAGATAGAAGACCCTGATCATGTTTAGAATGCTTCCTCTGCAAAATATTGGGCACTGAGTTTATTTGAAAGGACTGAAAATAATATTACCACAGGAATGGTTTCCTAATTCTACTGACATTTACTTACTTTATACTTAAATACCCAAGATGGTCAGCCAGGAGTGGGATCTTGGCAAATAAAATAAAAGTATAATTCAAGCTTTTATCACTGAATTTACTAGCGAATTCTATTTTAGAAACAGACAGAAAATAAAACAATTTAGAGTAAGTCTGCTTACTTATATAAAGTGAACATAAAGTTTTAAAAGCATGTCTGAATATGGGATAAAGTGAGCATCATAAAATGTAATGTTAATATTTAGTACCTGCAAATCAAACTCCCAATTTATAAACAAGTTCATACTGTATAGCACAGGGAACTATATCCAATACTGTTTTGTAGTAACTTATGGTGAAAAAGAGTATGAAAATGAATATATGTATGTTCATGTATGAATGAAGCATTGTGCTGTACACCAGAAATTGACACAACAGTGTAAACTGACTACATATATATATATATATTTGAAAGGACTATATATACCAAGAAAAAAATTAGATTGATAACCAACAAAAAAATCTGTCAGTAATATAATGCTAGAGACACTGAGACACAAAAGAAAATCTCAGGCATACATCTGTTTATAGAGTCATAGAAAAAATAGTGCCTATGCAAGTCCCTGATAAGCATGAGAAAATAGGAAAGGCAATATAAAAGTTCAAAATGCTTTGCTATGTAAGAGCTGCAAGATGACTCAGACACAAACTTAAGTGGTCAAAATGTTTATATAATTAATGATAACTTAAAGTAATTGAGGACATCATTTTAAATGATATTAAAATAGCTGCACCATTTTCATATTACTAAGCAAGTCATTTCTGTTTACAGTAGGTTTATATTATTTTTATATGTATTTATGTTTTATAAAGACATCAACTTAGATCCTGGCTGATAACTGACAGTAGAGCAACTGATTGATTTAAATGGGTATCATAGGCTTATCAGATTTCATATGCTTTAAATATACATTAGTTATTAGCTGTCAGGAAGAGTTCAATTTTCATTTATTCTAACATAGCTGTGTCACAGGCAGGTTACTCTGTATTTACAATGGAGGATCATGATAGATATAAAGATATCAAGTCTTATTGATCTTCATAGGGGTGCTTTTATAAGAAAAGGAGAATAAAATAAGAAAAATCTAAAATACTACTTTTTTATAGTGTTCTAACAGTTTTATCTTTATTTTTATTTTTTTACTGAGTTATAGTCCGTTTACAATGTTGTGTCAATTTCTGGTGTACAGCACAATTTTTCAGTCCTTTATGAATATACGTACATTTGTTTTCATATTTTTTCACCATGAGCTACTACAAAATCTTGAATATATTTCCCTGTGCTATACAGTATAAACTTGTTTATCTATTCTATATATACTGTCAGTATTTACAAATCTTGAACTTCAAGTCTGTCCCTACTCACACCCTGTAAAATACTATTAAATCAACATATATTTATGAAGAACTATGAAAAATGGGAAACTATAAGTTGTTTCTTTAAATTGGAGCAAAGAGAACTACTTTAACTGGGAAAATAGTTAAAATCTGGCAAGTTTTATGATTTCATGTTCACCCCTGACAGCTTTTCTTTCCTCCTTTCTCCTTCAATCTTTTTTGGGCCTTCTAAAGAATTAAATTAAAAAAAGAAAAAAAAGAAAGGAAAAAAAAGAAAATTAAGAAACAGCTTTGCATCTAAAATAACCTCCTAACTGGAAAGATTGTATACTTTGTGAAAAATTTACAGCTGCCAACTTATGATCTATGTCTCTGTCCACACTGCGTTACTTGTTAGGAAGGGTCTTAAAAAAAAAAAAAAAAGTAAAGGAAAATAGCAAATTATAATGGCTTTAACATTTTAAATTCTTTTCTATGTGTCTACAATCTGCTCTATCATGAGATATTAAGATAAACATTATCAGCTATACTCTACTTTCCTATCATGCACATTGTGACTCTGAGAAGCACGCACACTCTAACTTACCATCTGCAGGTGGTGTACAGGTTAATGCAGTTCTTTTGACAATATATGGTTTTGTAGTCTAGTTGTCTAACTACTACATAATGGAAAAGATGTAGAACTACTGGTACCACTGCCCTCGGTCTCTGTCATTTACCTTAAACATACCTGGAAAAGTAGATTCAAAAACTCATTGGCAAGAACATTTTTCACACTCCAGATATGATATTCCTCTAGAGTTAAGATGGCCATTCTGAAAGAGAAACAATATTTAAGAATATCTTAAATCTTCATCTTATATTATTTGAATAAAATCTGTTTTATTAAACTTGCAATGGTCATTTGTCTGAAAGAAAACTAATGATTTAACGTAGATGCTATGTGTTCATCTGAAAGTAGGCCAGCAAGAATAAGTTCAAAAGTAACCAAACTCTGAAGTAGTCACAACGTGGGCAATTTATCACCAAAAATCTTCTTCCTCCAGTAAGACCTGGGAAATAACTCACAGTATCTTCTGGTTCAAGGTGAAGTTTACTAACAGAACCCACAAAAGGTTCTGGTTAGAGAAAAAGGACTATTTACTAACTTTGAAAGCATCTTTCCAAACTCTCTGGATTATGCCTTTGACCCTAACAATTTTCTAAGATCTTCTTTAAAACATCTGGCAATATTATTAGACTTCTTAAGAGATTTAAAAAAACTAAATATATATAATAAATTAGTATCTATATTAACATTTCCTCAAAATAAAATTTAACATTACTTTCACAAGTTGAATAAAGCAGTATTTTTTTTTTTTGGTGTCAAAGTGTACCAAAAATTACATTTATATACAGTAGACAATATTTCTTGGCAGGCAAAAATATAACCAAATGCTTCTTACTTCATGTTTTGAACAATCACCTTAACAATCCTAGATGAATAATAATGTTCTTAGCTTTTATTACTTAATTATATTTTTATTATCTAATGATTTATTATTTAATGATATTTAATATTTATTATTAATGATATTCATGTATTCATTCAATATATAATGCCATTTATTATAAGAAAAGATTTTAAAGCACTATGATGGTAATTATTGGCTTTCATGATGCAACTTCCATAAAAGTATATTAATACCAATGTAATGGTACAAAATAATGGGTAATATTGTCACAGTCTAGTCACCAGTGAATATGGGTAATAGGTTTGGTTGAAAGGTCCAAATTCTATTCTAAATTTTTACCATTTCATTATTATGATTACACGGAGATGGAGTAGCTAAATGATCTTTTTTTTAATGTTCAAAAGTACAGCCATAAGAAGAAACACGGTCTTACATAAAAATAGACAGCGATGATAACCTCCATACTTATCAAACACCCAGAAAAAAGGCAATGGAAATTGTATCTCTACATAAGGTATTTCCTAACAGAAACTTTCCTATGTTTCTGTTTTCATATATACCAAATAGAAATGGCTACCTTAGTTTTGGGCAGAAAAGTAAATGAAGACATTTATCTGAATTGCCAAACAAAGATCAAGCCCTGAAAAATTCATTTCTATTATTTATTTCTGTTGAGTGTCAGTTAATAAGACTATGATGATTTCTTCTGGATTTATGATTGAAAAAAAAAGTTACTTATTTTTCTAAGCCTGTATAAGACCACTATGGTCTACATCCTACCATCTGCTACTTGGTACATGTCAACATTTGAATAGAAAGGGTCAAATTAACTCATATGTGTCTCACATATATGGATTATCTTCAGTTTCACAGGGATATATAGACATTAAGGCAAACCTATTATAATATCTTTAATAAATGTTGTGAAACTAAAAAAAATTCAAGGCTTTGTTCTTTGTAAAGTACATGCTTGTTTCTGCTATTATACACTTATTCTGGCTGCTGTTAAAAAACTTAGAACAGACCGTCACCAATATGATTGAAAAAAAAAATTTTAAAACTATATACACCACCCAGATTGAAATAAAAAATAATTTCCATCATCCCAGATATCCTATGGTCCTTCCCAGTTAAATCACCCATCTCCAAAATCACTATTGTAACACTTATTAACATGAGTTGTCTCTGTTCTAGAACTTCATATAAATTGAATTGTACAATGTGTTCTTTTATTCTGTGGCTTCTTTTGCTCAATATAAGCTTTGTCTTACCATAATGTATTAAAATGGGAGAAGTAAAGATTATAAACTACAGATGGCAAGGGCTGTCTCTACTTAATTTTTATAAAATGCCTAGCTTATAAAATATAATATTTTTATGTGAATAACACTTAATGGAGTTGTTTAAAGGTGGAATGGGCTTTCCTTAGGGACAACTTGGAGGAATTGTAACCACAGGTCCAAATAAGCATTTAGCAGGGATGATGTAGAAGAGATTCAAGTATGTATATGTAAGGTATGTGTAACAATTCAGAATATAATGTATTTTTAGAAAAGAATAAATTAGTCTCTGCTAGACTCACCTTTGTGGTGTCATGTGCATTCTATGTATCTTCTACAATGTTGGATACATCCACATGTAATTCCTTTAAAAACAGAAACCCAAATCAGTAGTTAGGATAGAGAGGGTATCATTTTTATTAGCCAGTAGCTGAAGTATAAAGTATTTTCGGTCAACTTTTTTTTTCTTTTTTTAATTACAGAAATAGATTGCTTGTTTGCCTTAAAAATTTATGACAATTTTCCAGTGGTTTCATTTTTTTAATATAATACATTCAGTTTATTAAATTTTCTAAGGCAAATTCTCTTCCCAATTTTGCATCTTTGGCTATGAATATTTTGAGTAGCATAATATAGAACCTAGAAGTAGTAAGAAATCTTTTTCTCAACCTCTTTTAAAAAATTCTTCACTCTATATTCCTGTTGGAAGTTTACATTCAAGAAGATGTATACAATCAGACTTTACCAGGGTATCATCGGTGCAGTTGTCCTTCCAGACCTCTAAATGTGCAACCACGTGTCTCTCAGTTCAACCCTAGAGAGAACTCCATCACCGTCAAAATCAAATACCTTGAAGCAAACAAAAGAAAAGAAACTCTTATGGAGGGAAATTACTTTCATATTCTGAAGTATAATACATTTTATTACAAGCTGCCCTAGTAAAATTACTTAGTTCCTCAAACAATTACATTCTGGATTAAGTTCTTATTTGGAGGAGATTGTGTCATTAAAGTCCTTTGAACTTGTAGGAATTCCTGTACACTTCACAAGTCTGTCTCCTTATATCATTAGCCAGCTAAGAGAACTCTATCCTTCACCTAAATCTAAAGTTAAATTTCTTGCAAACTGAAAAAGAAGGGCCAAGTTACTATACAATATCTCACAGATTTTGAGAAGGTAATTCAAGCTTTTAAATTAATTTCTAATATTTAAAACTGATCACTTCAGAGTTGATTCTTACAATGTTGAAAATATTCCATCTACATTAAGAATCAACAAAAAGCTGGTACAGTCAGCCCCCTGTATCCATTGGTTCTGCATTCACAGGTATAAACAGTAGATCAAAAATTATATATATATATATATATATATATAAATTTTCCCAGAAAGTTCTCAAAAGCAAAACTTGAATTTGCTATTCACTGACAACTATTTACATATCATTTACATTGTATTTACAAATAATTACATTGTATTAGGTATTACAAGTAACCTAGAGATGATTGAAAGTATACAGGAGGATGTGCATAGGTTATATGCAAATACTATGCCATTTTACATAAGGACTTGAGCATCCATGGATTTGGTATCTGAGGGGGTCTCAGAACCAATCCTCAGCAGATAATGACAGATGACTGTATAAAGATTTTGCCTCTCCAGTGTAATTAATGTGCACCCAATATTTTTGCCTAAGAACAATCTCAAATCTTCAATGAAGTTTATATACAACAAGCTAAAAATCCGAAATATCAGCACTTTGCTAATTAACATCAATATAAGCAAAATTGCTAGTTAGTCTAGTTGGTTAACTTCCACTAGTCCACTGGCAAAAAATAAATTAAAAAAAAATTTAAGACAATAATTAACCTCAATTGAGAAACAAAGACTTCAGCCTCTTTAATACCAGAACTTTAATGTGAACAAATAATCTATCACAAAGCCAGGTTAGAGTAATGGTATACTATCAGGGAAGATAAAAGAAATCTAAATTTTTAAGATTAAATAATTATCTACTTCACACACCCGTGTGTGTAATAATTATGTATTAATTATGCTATTAAATTAACTGAGTACATCACAGTACAACATTACTAAAGAATATTGAACTAATAAGTATCATACACAAAATACGCAGTATTTGTTAAGCTGTATTTTAGAAATATGCAGAGATAATAACCCTAGTGAATATATAAGAATTAGGTTCCAATTAAATGTAAACTGCTGCATTTTCCTAACCAAATATGGTTAAAATTTATTAATGTAATATGCTTATAAATTACACTATAATATTTTAGCTAGGTTTAAAAGATAAATTTAGTATTTAATAAAATTGTTTTATCATAAATTTAATTTTGCTAATATCAATATACACAGTGCTAGAAAATAAGTTGGAATTCAAGTTAAGCAAGACAAATTTTCTATATAGACTACCAGAAAATATATTCTATATGCTTAACATTTTCAAATACATCATGAATGATGTAGTTCATTTATCATGAATTGTACATTCATCTGGAAAATCAACCATTATTAATAACAAAGATCTTAAATTACTCCACAGTAAAAAAGAATAGATGATTGAACCATTACACTGACCTCAGTAAAACCTCAGGAAGAGATTGCTATTTGCCAAAGGGATGAAAATTCAAGCCTTAATCAGATGATTTTTTACATGAATGGATGCTAATTTTTTTCTCTGTATAGCTTCCAAATTTTGTGATGTTTAACACACTTACATTTCTGTCTTTCAGCTAGAGGTCCTCTGCAACAAGCTGATAACCCACAGGATATCTCCTTAAAATCTATGTGGCTGTCATGATTTTCACCAAAAGCATTAAATAAACCTGTAAAATAGGAACACAGAATAAATCACAGCCAACAAACTTCCTGTTTATAATGACATGCTTATGAAAGGAGGCATGACTCGCATAAACTGACTTAGTTTTTAAAAGTTATCAGTAGTTTCCACTGTCTTAGGAAGTTTTTTTTTTTTCCCCCCTGGAATAATTATAACCAAAATTTAACTTCCTAGAAGAAAATACTATCATTTAGTGTTTGGTTTTGTCTGCCTACCTGTCTCTATCTTATATTAATTCCAAAAGTCAAAAGTGATTGTAGAATGTAAAAAATAAAAATATATTTTAAAAATTTAACTGGAAAAAAGTCAGAGACCACAATTATCCTAATTCGGAAAGACTAAGAAGAAAAAAGAAAAAAGAAGAAGAAAAGTTGAACTCTATCAAAGATATACTGTGTTGTTATTAACAAGCTTCATACAACTCCTTCATGAAGCAAAGAAAACTAACACACTATATTATAAGAGAAAGAAATTCTGTACTGCCGTCTTCATTGTACCACTTAATCTGTATAAATAAATATATTAAATTTCAGAAATAAAGGGCAATTTATAATCTAATCTTGTGGTTTTTAAACTTTTCATAAAAAATAAATGGAATCATTTTGTTTTCAAATGAAATGATTTCTCAATCTCTAATTCTAAAAAGGTAAAAACATAACTGCACTGCTGAAGTGGAAGCCCTGTCTGTTCTAGCTCCCCTAACAAATATTACTAAAACACACTAGAAACCTGAAGAATACAGACTGTCTATTTCAAGAATCTAATTCTGTGCCCTCAAAGAGCAGAAAATTGAAGCTAAGAAGTAGTTAAATGACTTGCTAAAAGTAAGAAATTTTTTTAAAAAGGTCTGAATCAGAAGCAGAACCCAAGCTTTCAGATTTCAAATACAGTTTTTGTGATTATCAGCCACAACTACTCCTTGTAAACCTCATTTAATATATATATATAGTAGTGAAAAGTTTAGAGCTAAGTGGGGACCTTAGAGATGGTCTAGTCCAGTGGTTTCTTAATTTTTTAAGGGTGGGGGAAGGATACAGCAGTGGAACCTTCTTCTATATAAAAGAAATACAATAGACACTACTCAGCTGAGGAAGAGGTGAGGTCACGTGTGGAAGCTAGAGCTTTGCCTATTTAGTGTCCACCACCCTGACCTTGCACCAGATGCTGAGGCACCACACTGGAGCACAGTTTCATAATGATTGTCTTGGTCAAACTGATTTTATATATGAGAATATTCAGGTGCAGAAAGGTAAACCGACTTACACAAGGCTCCAAAGGTGGAAAAAGGCTCACGTGTTTACCAAAGAACATTTGTAGAAAATAGAAGGATTCCCACCTTCACTCAGAGATGGACAAATTGGTGGTGAAGCCAATGGGCCAAATGTCTCTAAATCAAATCATCCAGTTCGGGATTGAGCCCTCAGCAACCAACAGCATTTCTCCAGATGAATGATGTCTGATTCCTCCACTGACAATCAAATCAAAAAAGATTATAAAATCTCACTCTTCTCTTCTGGACAATTAATTAGTTCATCCTGATAATGTAACTTCTAAAGATACATTTTAATTTCCCAGTTAAACTGTTAAAAAACTACCTAAAACAAAAACTCTGAAAGACAAATATATTGTATCTAATACAAGTGGCATGCAAATTAAATTCAAATTAACATAAAAGAGGCTTTAAAATTGGAAAAAAAATTTGCAATTTCCCATTAAGCAGGCTGTTTAATTCCAACATGTAAAATAATAAACTAAGATATTTATTTTTTGCTTCCCACACTTTTATCTGTATTCACTTTGGTGATTTTAATCTCTATTTTGGATTTGAAAATTCTTCATCATAGTCTCTCCTGGCTACACAGGTAACACACTAATAGCAGAATCTATGTTTGATTTATCCTGTCATTATGGTAACCACTTACACATTTAATACTTATTAAATAAATGTACAAAGGGGATAGACCTAAGCTTCTCCTTCTTGGCCCTAAAATTCTTACTACCCCTCCTATAAAGGCAGGAGCCTCCTCTGTAGGACACAGTGTAAATGTATCTCCTGAGAAGGATTCCCCAACAAGGGCTGTCTTTACAGCGTGCTTTTAGATAAGATGTTTTTATGGGACATTTCAATAAAAGGATCAAGGACCTAAGCTTCCCAGTATGGTGGGAGTTGTGATGGGCATGGGAGGATGCTCACTTGGGAGGATGAGATGTTAAAGACACTAACAGTGAAAAGGACAGGGCAAGATGAAGGGCGATTGGGAAACAGGACCACAGAGATGTGACATCTACTTCCCACTGTCATCTAAGTGATACCTACTTGAAAGAAACATTTCTACAGTTAAATTCTATAATAGGGGGTTATTTAAATGAAGCACACATATTCTCAATGAGTAGATCACCTAATTTTTAGAGATTTAGAGTGCATTAGCATTTTCAGAGTACTTTTTACATCAATAACTAGTATTTATTCCTGTGTGTTAAATAAGTATGTGGAATTATTTCCATTTTGCTTTTAGACTTACTACAGCTTAACCTATTCACTGCACTGACACAGAGTAATTTTTCTAATGAATAAAAATGATAATGTACAAACTTGTTAAAGATTCTTTAATTTCTCCATCACCAGATATATGAACATTTAGGCCTATGTGTCAGGCCCCGTTTCTTACCAGCTTTTTCACCAACACCTTACATTTAGGTTATATTGCATTACCCAGATGTCAGGAAATGTTCTTTCACACATCCATGTCTTTATTAGGTCTTGTGTCCTCTGAGGAGAAACCTTCTCCCCACTTTCACATCCTTCCATTTTACAGCCTAACCACTAATCTTTCTGTGAACACCTTCTAATGCTTTCCAACCTCACCAGCTACCCCAGGGTCTTAGCTTCTCTCTTCCGCAACTCTCCTCCACTGTATATAGTATTCAATATTCAAGTGAAGTATAAGTCCTCATTTACAGGTCTGTGGCCTCTCTAGATTACAAAGTATTTGGATTCAGTAACCTTGTCCTTTTATCACTGTTGCTGCTAGAATTCATTTCATAGGACCTGATACATAGTAACCACACAGTAAATACTTGCTGAATGAATGAATGAATGAATAGCCAAGGCAATCTTCACAGCCAAGGCTTCCCCATCCCAGCTCAGTATTCTTTCTGTTACATCAAAGAGACTCTGCCCCATGAAACAATAGACCCTGCACATTTTAACAAATGTATACAATTATTAGGAACTATTATTAGAACAGAGAGTAGCACTACTGTTCTCATAGTTATGTCACATAAGAAGTGTATTAAAGCTCGTTCTGATTTGTTATTTATACAAATCAGCTATGTCTGTCACCAGTTTAAATATTAGTAATTTAGAAAACAAAAGTTATTGACTTATCTACTTATCAGAAAACATTATGACAGATCTATTTACATACCTCTTTTGTCAGTTTATATACCAACTGGAAAAGAAGAGGTGTACAGTCAACTCTGAGGGTATAATTGCCTGCAAAATAAATAAGAGAGTATTTTAACACCTCCAAATGGACTTCAAACCTGTATTTAATTCTAACTTTATTTTCTAATTCTAAACAAGATATAACAGATTTCAAATTGAAGGCATCATTCCTGGAGAATTAAAAATAGGGTGGACCCTACAGATTATCATATTCAGTGAAGTATGTCAGACAGAGAAAGGCAAATATCAAATTATATCACTTATATGTGGAATGTAAACAAACAAAAAAATGATACAAATGAACTTATTTACAAACCAGAAATAGATTCACGACATAGAAAAGAAACTATGGTTACCCAAGGAGAAAGGGGGAAGGGAAGAGAGATGTTAGGAGTTCAGGATTAACAGATATACACTATTATATATGAAACAGATAAACAACAAGGACCTACTGTATAGCACAGGGAATTATATTCAGTATCTTATTATAACCTATAATGGAAAAGAATCTAAAAATATATATGTATATGTATATGTATAACTGTGTAACTTTGCTGTACACCTGAAACTAATATTATAAATCAAATGTACTTCAGTAAAAACAAATAAATAAGATTTTAGAATAGATAGATAGGTATGTAGATAAATAGACAGACAGACAAACAGTTTGGCTAAAACTAAAACACAAGGTGGAAATAACTCTGCAGGAGCCAGAGAGGCTGCAGCACACACTCGGGATAGGAGACTGCAGAGGCGGACTCTGCTGGTAAGGCCGCAGCTCCTGCAGTAACAGTAAGGGCCATTGCTCATTACAGCAGCAGTACCTAGGGGTCCTTGGCAAAGGAAGTGGTAAGGCCATAATTTTCATGTTTTTATTCATTCATTCAATTCAATATCAAGACTTTAGACTAGAGCATGTCAGTAACTAACATGTGTCCTGTGACACTTACCTAGAAATAACCATAATATGATGAAAGCCTACAGATGAACATGCCACATGTCAGGGTCAAAAGGAAGTCTGTAGTGGGTGCTTATTTCAGAGTTGGTCCAATACATACAGGAACTATTTCTGTATGAAATATTTTACTCCAACTTTTAAAAATAGCTCCACAGGAAGAATGTCAAAAGTACTAAAGGTTTAAGTAGTAATCCAAGATAGGCAAATGGTAAATATTCTAAAGAAATTAGGATCAATAGCTTAGTTATGAATCATATTGATTCATTTGAATCATAATAATGTTCTCTCTGGTAAAATGGAGAAATGGACGTATTATTGAGGCATCTCATAGAAAGAGGATAATCCTAGTTTATGAGTTGGAGTTGATAGACTTAAATACTGGTATACTATTTAATGACAATCTGAAATAAAATTTACCTTCTGTGTATGAGTCTGCATTGATATATGCAACTTCTCTCTCCTGGAGTGTTTTCACATTCTCCTGTAGTTGAAGCAAAGCAGTCACTTAACTCACAGCATTTACAATTGTGGAAATACAAGCAAAACAAACAAATTAATTCAGTAAAAGAGTGGTTTGCAGGTACCATTATAAATCAAACGCCTATGCCTTTGACCATAATTTTAAGAAAATGCTATTAACTGCTTGATAATATTAATGCAATTAAAACAAGAAAGAAAAATATTAGTGATGCTGTAGCCACTTTTCATAGCAACAGCACGGAGACCCAGAGGAAAACTGCCCCTGATCCCCTGCACCATAATATGAAGGGGGAAGGCTCGGAGATGCTCAGCCTCACCCTGGATCTACTGGAAGAGAACTGCTCAAAGTAAGGCCTGGAAATGTGTACTTTTAAAAGGTGTCCCTGGCAATCCTTACAGACATTAAAGTATGAAATCCCTTGACGTTGGGGATCCAAGTAACTTTACCATATTAAAAGTGAGGAAGTTGGAAATTTGATTTATCAAGAATTTTTTGAAAGAGAAGATATTGATGAAAAAGAAAAAGAAAGGAGGGGAGGATAGAGAAAAAACTAGAGGGAGAGAAGAGTGGCTATTAGGACAAAGACAAGACATTTCTCTCTCACACATACATGCACACACGCACACACATTCTAGAAAAATACAGCAGAAGAAGACTAATGCCATCACACACATGGGAATATGCAGAGAGAACTCTCTTCTTCTCTCTGTTTCTCTCTCTCTCTCTCTCTAGCTTGCTACCTTATAAGAGCAGTTACAGTAAAAACATTTAAAGCTGTGAGTGGTCATCCCACAAATGAGAATTCTCACCTCTGCACTTGGCCACATGGGATAGATGACAGCTGATTCTGCTGCAGAGTTTCCATTATGACAAAGCTACAGTAGAAATAAAAAAGATTCCTTAACTATATGTAAAGGTAAATGTGCTGCTGAATATGATCAAGAAGCTAGTAGAAAATGGGAAACAATATTCAAATTGTCTTTTAACTCACATGAATTTAAATTAATGTAAGGCATATTATCTTGTATCTTGGATTTATTTTATCTGTATTCTAAGCTGCTTAAATTATAGAAAGACACATGTATTTCTATATACATGTATTCACAAGAAATTACATATTTCTAAAAGTAAATGACCTTAATGAATAAGATCTGATTCATGTAAATAAGTGTATTATGAAATGCATGTTCATAACACCAACATAATAATAAGACTTTGCAATATACATGGAATCAAATGTGATACAAGTAACTGTGATTTTATTCCCATACTTATTTGATTCATATTATTATTTTAAAGTATGCAGAAATGAGTCAGAAGGAAAGCATTTTAAAAACCAGATACAATGATAAGAAAGATATGGCATTCTTCAAATCAATTCTATACAATTTGGACTGATAAATGATGAACAAAACAGAGGATAGTCACAGGAAAGTGCTTTTTGGTGCACCTGCCTTTAAAAAAAACACACAAGCCTACCATGAACATGTAAGAACTTAGAGTTACTGGACAGAGAGCCTAAGGGAAGAAGATGAAAGAAGGGGGCCTATGAAAGACACTTTAAAATAAAGCATTAAGAGCCAGTGACAAATGAAAATTAATCATAATTGAATTAAAAATAAATCCTTGAAATTTTAGAGTAATTCAATTTACAAAATCATTGTATTATACTTCCCAATCAGGCACTTTTGTAAATGGTAAAATATACCTATGGTTACAATTTAGTACGGAATCCATAAAGGAGAGACTATAATCAGAGTATAGTCATCTTAAAAGAGCATGTTGTTTTCCTAGATAGAAGAAATCCAAGGAAACTGTAAAAACTTGAAAATTAATGCCAAGGATCTATATCAGATTTTCAATAAGCTAATTCACTTGTCAGAAGCAGCTTCCTAGGTTTGACTATTTTCTGAGCTTACAGATTTTACTTACTTATCACAAAACAAATACAAATAGAAACTAAAATATTTTAAAAATAATGAAAAACTTGGTTTGTACTTAGTAATTAAGAGGTTGTTCTGTTTTACCAAACTGATGTAAAAGCAAAAGCAAACTCTATTTCTTAAATTTTCTTGAGTATTTATCCAAATTAAAACAATATCAGGTAATGGAACACATCTGTGATTACCCTGAGATACATGTTGACCAAGAAGATACGTTTTCTGTCTTAGTTACCTCAGCCCATTTGTGGAACCCAGAAGTCCAAATTTTTCTGCATCCCAGCTGGCAAAAATGGTAGTTCTTCTCGGTCTCCAGCCTGTAATCATTGTTAACATACATGGTTAGGTACATCTGCCTAAAAACAAAGGAAAATTCACTCAAGTCACTTTCTGTCATCACTTGCCAAGGAAACATTATTTACCTCTACTAATCAGTTTTCCAAAACTCTGGACAACTTCTTATAAATCAGCAGTTCCACTGGTTAGGTCAGTACCTCCAAATACCCAGAAGTCCTGATGATCTCCCAGAATAACACACCTGTTTGGAAAGGAAGGCATTCAAAAGAATGACAACTTAGAATGTATTATAAAGAGCAGTAATTTATGTTTTTAAATTAAACTTCCTCCTGCTTGAGTTTCCACCATAGAAAACCATCAAGGTAGTGTCTCCTTTTAGAATTTACCTTTTTTCCCCACATTTAATTATATCACATCAACCAGGAAAAAAATATTAAGAGTTCATTAAAATTTATCTTCTCTTACTCCTGTAATCTTTGTAAAAACAAAATGTTTTAAGACATTTTAAAAAATTCACCAACTCAACAATTTTCACAGATCCTCAGGTAGTTCTGATTACATCGTAAGTGCTTGTGATTTTCTTGATGTTATGAACATGCATTTTAACCTTCCTAGAATTTCACAAAGGGAATAAATTACTTCACATAGAGCATTATGTCTAACAGGTTCCTTCCAATGTTTTATTCTAAGTCTCAGAAGTACAGAAAACTGTTTAATAGGATGATAAATTCCCATATGCCCACCATCTAAATTCAATCATTGTTAATACTGTTGAACTATTTGCAAGCGAGTTGCGCAAATCATGACAGTTCTCTCCTATGTATTTAAGAATGCACCTTACGGTGAGATTAAAAAAAAAAATCAGTATTTTATATTTTTCGCCCTCATAGCTCTATTGTTGGTATTTATTTAAACTTCAAAATCATTATTCAACGTGAAAAAGAATCTTGTTCTTAGCAATTTAAAAAAAAAAGTTGTGTATTTGTCCATTTAGAGCTCAAATCAATTAAAGGATATAAGCCCCAGATGCTTTTTTTGATATTTTGACCAGGGAAAATTTCTGTTTCTGACTTTTCTCTTAAACTGTTACTGAAGCTACATACTCTGTTTTCCTTGTGTCTGTATGTGTCTGTTTATAAATCACATTTTTCATTGTGTACCTCTAGAGGGTATTAATACATGAGATAATAAAGTCTATGTTAAAGGAACTCAGTTCTAATTGAGTTAAATAAACACTTTTTAAAAAATTCTTATAAAATAAAACTGAACTTCTAATATCTTAAGAGTTTTGAAATTTTAAAACAAGCTTCTTACAGAACTTATAAAATACTTGCAGAATCCAAATTCACATTGCTAAGGCAAATCATTAACCAACAAGGCTCATTTAACCATTTTAGTTTAATAAAAACAGCTATCTCCTCTCTGATTCATCAGTGTGAAGTTTCCCTTTCCCTCTACATTTCAAGCCAGTCAAACTAAAGTTCTGATCATGCCATGCTGTTCCCCAACCCTGCACAAGCTGTCCTCTGCAGCTGGCATTTACTGCCTGTCTTGATTCTGTGGAAATCTTAGTTTGTGTAAAATTAAGCTCAATGAGCACAAGGTCCATGGTCATGCCTCCTTAACACCAGTGCTGTCCGGGGTTAGTAACAGTAACGATTATGCTGGTAAGTGCACGGGGCCATGTAGCAGTTAAGCGTTCACCACTGTGACCATCTAACCCACCCCCACAGAAGTGACGAGTGAACTTCGCTCCTTCCCCTCTTCTCTCCTACTCCTTCCCTTAAGTTAACGTAGGGTTTTGCATGCATAGCGTTTTGACAGTTATCTGAAACACTGTTTTAAACCCTCAGTTGAAAAGGGAAGACAAAATGTTACACCTGGCCCGGAGAGGGGTGGGGAGTGGCCCAGAGGAAGCCGAACGGGACGCGCGGCCTCGGATCACAACACAGCCCCGTTCCTTCCCGAGTTTCGCAGCCGGGAAAGCAGAGGCCTGGGGCCCGGACCGCCTCGGGGCCTTCGGGGGAGGCCGAGGGAGGGACGGAGACCCGCGCAGGGCTGGGGAGGGACCCGCAGGGACTCACCGTCTGTGCAGCGGCTCCTGACTCACGGTGGACGGGCGGCGGTGGCGGTTGAGGCTGCGGTGCCGGCTGAGGCGGCGGCGGCGGTACCGGCTGAGGGGGCTGAGGCGGCGGCGGTACAGGCTGAGGCGGCGGCGGCTGCGGTGCCTGCTGAGGGGGTTGAAGCGGCGGCGGTACCGGCTAAGGCGGCGGCGGCGGCTGTACCGGCTGAGGCGGCGGCGGCTGCGGTGCGGGCTGAGGGGGTTGAAGCGGCGGCGGTACCGGCTGAGGCGGCGGCAGCGGGGGTTGAGGCTGCGGTGCCGGCTGAGGGGGCTGAAGCGGCGGCGGCGGCGGTTGAGGCTGCGGTGCCGGCTGAGGGGGCTGAAGCGGCGGCGGTACCGGCTGAGGCGGCGGTGGCTGCGGTACCGGCTGAGGGGGCTGAAGCGGGGGCGGCTGCGGTGCCGGCTGAGGCGACGGCGGCTGCGGTGCCGGCTGAGGGGGCTGAGGCGGCAGCGGTACCGGCTGAGGGGGCTGAGGCGGCGGCGGTACCGGGTGAGGCGGCGGCGGCTGCGGTGCTGGCTGAGGGGGCTGAGGCGGCGGCCACTGGAAGGACTTGAGGGACTCGAAGGCCTTCGCCAGCTTTTCCAGGGTCGCCATGGCGGCCTCCCGCCCCGCGGGGACAGCCCACGGAGTCGCCAGGCCTACTGGCGGCTCCGGTCAGCAGCGGTGGCAGTTAACGGGGCTCGAGGCCGCCAGCAGGTGCGGATCCCAAGCGCGCGGCCATCTTGGAGCCGTCCCGACAGCCCCCGCGGCCCTGCGTCCTGCCACGCTCCGCCGGTGGGGCGGGGCCGGGCCGCGGGATTGACAGCCTGAGGCAGCGGCCTCCGCCAATGGCTGCCGCGCCAGCCCCTTGGGCCCAAAGAGCCGCCACGGCTGCTGGAGTCACTTCTTCACGGCGAGGGGCGAGGGCTACTGCAGGGAGATCGGGAGGGCGGTTCGGGGGCGGGGTTGCGTGGCACGGCGAGGAGGGTGGGGAGGGCGGGGTGACTTGTGATTGAGGGTCTCTCTCGGCGAGGGGCGTCCCCGGACGACGCCTAGCGGGTGGCGGGGAGGCGGGGCAGTGTGCTGGGAGCCCGAGACCCCCGCGGGGCTCTAGCCCACCCCGCGGCGCGGGCGGAGGGCCGGCTCGCCGGACAGCCTGCTGTAATATGCTGACTGTTATATATTTGGCCTTACCCTTGTTAGTTGCCTCAAATCACTCCTTGTTCACCTTCATGATCATTACCATAGATATACGTCTTACAATCCTCGTACTTACTATGTTCCCTCATGCTACAGGGCCATACACATGCTATTCTCACTCTCAGGAATAATCTTTTACACATCAATGCCCTACTCCCCTCAAGAGATTTGCCTGTCTAATTCCAATCACTCTCAGTGCTCAGCTAATTTGTGAATTCATAAAGCCCATTACATTAACACAATTTCTTAACACCATGTAATTCTCCTTTATCAAATTATTAATGTATGCTTTATAATAACATAAAAACTCTTCCATGCATGAAGGTAGATATTAAACAATTAAGTTCACAGTATAAAGTTGTAAGTACATATACTGTATATTATGAAAAATGTTAAGGAATAACATACTATAGTTAAATGCATTCATAATTTTTCATAGAAATATGGGAATATTTATTCCAAGTAGGATCATCTCTATATGTGTTTGTGTATATATGTATATATCTCTCATCCTTCATTCACATTAAAAGTTCTGATAAAATATTGCCAACAATTAACTTTTATACCCCAAATTACCAATAAAGGAATAGGAAAGAAGGGAGAAAAGAAGAAAGGAAAGAAGGATAGAGGAAGGAAGCAAAGAAGGAAATTGAGGGGTTTTAGAACTCTTGAGATTGAGACATATTAGATAAAGACTCAGATGTGTACATTTATATATGATAATTATTTTCCTGAAATTATATAAAAACACATAAAGAAAACTGAAAGCTAAATATAAAATTATTTACAACCCAAATTTGAGGTTAATTTATATCTTCATTTGATATGCATTTTTTAAAATTTAATATTACACTGTTCCATTGCTATAACATAATCAAATTCAAAAACAGAAAACTATATATGATATATACATCCTCTCACCATTTATAACATCTCTGAAAGCATTTTTGTAGTAGAATATTTTACGTTTAAATTTTTTATCATTAGAAAGGCTTAGAATGTTTTCACACTACTAGATTTAATTTACTTCATCGTATAATTTTTTTCCAATACATGAGAAATAATATCTTATATGGTTTTGATTCATTCTTTAAGCAGCTTGTTAATATTGTGTAATAAGTGAATTCATGGAATACTGTTATAGAGTTAGACATTTTTTGTTTGAAGATGTCATCTTTTGTAGTATAATAATAAGGCCATTATTGTAGGAATGTGAAGGAGTCAGACATTGCTTTTAGTAAAAACATCACTCTAAAGGGCATATTGGCAATAGCAGCATGTGGTTAAGATCATGTCAATTTTTTGTAAATCTTTAACAAATTCTGAATTCACTCTGGTTGCTTACAAATTTATAAAACACAATTACTTACAGGAAGAACAAGGCTATAGTCACTGCATGACAAAGGAATGCTGCTTAATAAATAAGTGAGGAGAAGAATTAAGTTTAATTCAAGGAAAGCAGCATTCTTAAAATATTTTGAATTGATTTGAGAAACAGGGATTTTATGATTATTTATTTAGTAGAGTTTATATAGACATTTATGTGTGTGTGTGTATCCTTCATCTCTGTATCAATTCAAATAAGATTTTGCCAAAAAAATAAACTTTAGAGCAAAAAATACCAATCAAAAAGAAAGAAAAGAAGAGGGAAGGAAAGCAGGAAGGCAACTTAACATCAAAAAATTTCATCATTATTTAGAGTAAAGATCTATATCAACTAAACATGTGTATTGTGACCTCCACATTCCACTAAAACTTATGCCATTTACCTATAAATATAAGCTTTTATTTGCTTCTACAATAAATAATACATAAATTTAATGAAACTGCAGCTCAAAAGAAGGAAATAATATTAGAAATTCAGTCATCCAGTGCAGTTGCTAAAATATGGGTATGACCTGACTCTTAGCAATCAGAGAACAACCAAGAAAATGTGCCAAACTGTTGGATACCCAGATCTGTTCCCAGGGCAGGGAATAGGCATAGCAACATAAGTAAAAGAATATACCATGTTTAAAGCTTAATTATAATGCAAAATAGATATTTATCTATATCTATTTCAAAATGTTAAATTTAAAAGTGGACTAGAAAAAAATATAAACAAAATTACTTCTCTAGAGGAAACAAAGAATAGCCTTGTCTTCTTCTATTAAAGACTGACTAGCCACAATATATTATGGAAATAGCTATAAAGCTTTGAGGAAAATATTATAATTCTATAATTGTGTTACCACTAAGGTTGTTATGTTTGTAGTTAAGCCAAAGTAATACTAAGACATTCAAAGAATCAGAAGGAATGGTAACTATATATTTATCCTAAAAAAATAATAGTAAGTACTAAGAAAAGGATACATTTTTTAAAATGTAAGAAGTAAGACAAGATTATATAAATGCTATGTTAAAGGGTATTGAATCTACAGGTAGACAAAGTGAGGATCACGTCTATTTTGAAAATATTTCAAAATAAATGCCAATAAATAAAAATAATTCTTAAAATGATATTTCAGTCTAACTTGTTTGATTTTGTAAATGCATGTTACTTTATATCAATTTGCATTATTGATTATTATATGGTTAATAACACAGATACATTTAAAAGAAAATGTATAAAAAAGTTGAGATAGCAAAAATAACTTTCTTTTCTAATATTTACAAATAAAAGATTTAACAGTGAATTTTTATCAATCATAAGTCTATATTTTCAAGTAAAATATAAAATTATAATGGAGAAAAAAGTGATCAAAAATAATTCAAATAAAAATGTTAAGGAGAATAATCATTTATACCATTTGCCATCTACTTCTGCTTGGTACTGTAACCAATCACGAGCCACTGTAGCCGCTGACCTCCAACACTCCCTGAAAGTTCAAGGTGGAGATTAGGAATGGGGCACTTTGTGCTGTGGGAAAACTGACAAAATAGTGATTCAGATAGATGTTTTCAGGAGAAAATTTTATGAGCCCCAATTCTTGCATCTCCTTATATCTAGAAGAGCACTAAATTCATTAACAGTGATGTCTGCTCCTCATAACTGGCAAAAGAACTCAATGTGTGTTTGACTGCACATACTCCCCTTCACTAAAATTACATATATAATACTGAGTTTCCCCCTGCCTCTTCAGAAAAGTTCCTCAGAGCCATCTGAGGTGCTGTCTCCTAGATTATAGTCCTCATTTAGCCCCAAATAAAACTTAACCCACAACTCTTATGTTATATAATTTTATTTCAGTAAACAGCATGTATATTAAAATTGTTCAAAACATTGATGTCACAATTGATGAAAAGATACCTCTGCCTATATAATTTCGAATTGAAATAAAAAAAAAAAAAACTGGGCCACCGTGATAATGAATCTGTGTAAGGAGAGACATTTTCATCATGATGAATGGAAGATAAATCACTCTAAGCTTAAAACTATGCATCTGGACAAATTAGCAGTTGTGAGAATAATAAACAAATACACTTCTAGAAATAAAAAGGATGCCAAAAAATTTACACCCAGACAACTTCACAGAGAGAATTGCTGGAGGATGTACTTCAGCCCAGTCTGCTTGATGATCCACGAACTGGTCCAACACAGAGGGGAAGGAGAGGCCATAGAAAGAAGCAGAGCACTGCATTTTAGTGGGTGGCAGGTCTTATCAGCAAGATAACTTACTTATGAGACTTGTCTTGAGCAGCCACAAGAGTCTCCTAGCAACCCCACCAGAATCTTAAAAGTTTATATAGAAGCCTTAAAATACTGTCCGGATAGTCTTGGCAACAAGCACATTACTGTCACAAGGCTAAGTACTTGGTAGGGCTTCTTCAGAGAAGGCAAGTGAAACACATTCCAGCAGTCATGTCCTCTTGATGATCCCTTCAAGACTGATCCATATCAGGTATAAGTAGTGGGGAAAAAGAAGAAAAGGAAAACAGAGTTAATGACTTCTTGGATATGTAAAACATTTTAAAATTTCTGTGCAAAATTTATGATTACAATATTGAGTATATTTTTAATGATTCCGTTCTGGAAGTATCTATATCAAAGATTAAATTTAGTTAATTATGGGCTTGTGAGTAATATTTTTTCTGTCTCTAAATTTCATAACCTATATTATTCACTAAAGATTTTTGAGAATTTAATTACAAAGTTAAAGTCGTTTCAAATGCATAAATAAAGAGATATTAGAATGGTTATTTTAATAGAAAAATGCCAGTGTGAAGCATTAAAAACAATGTAACAGCATCAGTAAAGCTGAGTAATTATATTTCTTATGGTTTTCACAAATAAAAATTTACTTTGTTATTAATTATATTTAAAGTCTTTTAAAACCATAAGGGATTCTCAATATAGAATGTCTAATGTTCATAGAGCAAAATTGTGTGCATAATTTGATTCTAGGACAAAAACATTCATATATATAACATACACACACATAACTAATACCCAGGAAATACATGCAAAAAAATGTTTAATTATTTGCTACATTACAGTAAGATTTGATTATATTTTTTTATTTGCATTTCTAAATTATGAAACATTTGATACATACAGGTTATGATTATAAAATATATATCCATTAATCTACCACCCAAACTGAGAAATAAAACATGACATTTCCAATATATTTACCCTTGCTCTTTTATGTTGCTTAAATCTAAAACTGATATAACTACTTTTTATAGTAATAGGTATTTCTTTCTGGTGTTTCTTTTTCCATATTTTATTTTCAATAATTTTTGTAGCATGTTTAAGTGTTCCTCTTGCAAATATCATAGAGATTCCCCCCAAATATCTGAGAATCTATGAATTTTAATGTCTTTTAATAGGAAAATTGACTCAATTTAGGCTTATCCATATGTATTATTGACTAATTTATTTATGACTGTCTATTTTGTTTTCCACATAAAACTTTGTTCATTTATTTTCATTTTTTTGTGTGACTTTCTTTTGTTTTTCCTTCAGATGTGTTTTTCAGGCATTAAACCCCTCATTCTTTATATCACTGAAGATAACTTCATTTATTTAATACTTGTATAATATTTTGGCTATTTCTAGAATATAAAATTCAGGATGACTTTTCTACAAAACATAAATTTCAAGAAGCTGTCTTCTTTAATCCAGTTTTGCCAATATTATATAAAAAACAACCTGTTTGTTGTTTTTTCCTGATAGTTATTATTCTGTAGTTAAATTTTTTCTAATTATATATTTTTATGTATTTTCTACTTTATATCAAGAAACTAGTCATTTTAACTGGTTTTTATATTATAGGTACATTATGGTATTTTGCTCAATCTTTGGAAATTTGGTTCTGTTATTTAAAGGATTATCTAGTCCATATTTTGACTTTGTTCACTTTTCTTTTTGATAAAGCACCAAAGGCATGATCAACGAAAGGAATAATTTCAAAGCTGAACTTTTAAAAAAATTACAATTTGTTTTCTTTGCAAAAGACATTGTCAAAAGGATGATAAGACATGCCACAGATTGGGAGGATGTATTTGCAAAAAATATATCTGATAAAAGACTATTAGCCAAAATATACAAAGAATTCTAAAAAGCTCAACAATAGAACATTAAACAACCTGATTTAAAAAATGAGCAATTTACCTGAGCAGACACCTCACCAAAGAAGATAACAGATAGCAAGCAAACATATGAAAATATGTTCAGCATTATATGTCATTAGGAAACTACAAATTAAAACAAGAAGTTACTACTACATACCTATTAGACTAACCAAATCTAGAACACTGACAACACCAAACATCCTGCCAAGATGTAGAACAACAGGAACTCTTATTTATTGCTGATGGAAATACAAAATGATTAAAACAGTTTGGAAGATAGTTTGGCAGTTTCTTACAAAACTAAATGTGCTCTTACCATAAAATCCTTCAAGTCAACTCTTTGCAGTTTACATAAAGGAGCTGAAAACTATGTCCACATGAAAACCTACACAAGGATATTTACATCAGGTTTGTTTGTAATTATCAAAACATGGAAGCAACAAAAATATCATTCAGTAGGAGAATGGATAAACCATAGTACAATCAGACAATGGATTATTATTCAGTGCTGAAAAGAAATGAGCTATTAAGCCATAGAAAGATAATATAGATCCTTAAATGTATAATGATAAGTGAAAGAAGCCAATCTACAAAGGCTATGTATTATATGGTTCCAACCTCATGATATTCTGGAAAAAACAATACTATGGAGATAATAAAAAGATGAAAAATTGCTAAGTGTTATGAGAAAGGGAAGATTGATTAGGTAAAGCACAGAGGATTTTTAGGGCAGTGAAACAATTGTGTGTGGTACTGTAATAGTGGATAAATACCATTGTACACTTGTCCAGACATATAGAGTATTCAACACCAAGAGTGAGTCCAAAGGTAATTATGAGTGATTATAATGTGCCAGTGTAGATAAATATATATTTATATATGCTGCTGGGTCCTATAGATCCCAGGACATGGGCTTCCTCTGGGAAGAATGATTGTGGCATCAGGGTCTTGGTCCTCTCATATATGTAGATATAGGGTAGACTGATAAAAAAGAATGTCGGGATATTGAGAAACTCAAAATTAAAGTGAGAGGATTTACAGTAATAAAAACAAACAAATCCCTTGAAACTTTGTAGATTAATTAGACAAAAAAGTTATAGAGAAGATTTTCTTATAGAGTTTCCAACTTTTGTCTAACAATTTGTACACCTCACAGAATATATATTTTTAAAGGTACATATAAAATTGACAAAAAGTAACTATGTAGTAAGTCAGAAAGGAAGTGTCCACAAATTTCATAAGGCTAAAGTTGTACTATTTTCACAAAAATAACTAAGATAAAATTTAAACAACAAAAGTGGATAATTGTCTGGCTAACTGAAATTTATGAACCTTCTTTTTGAAATTAACTAAAGCATGTACTTTATTATTAAAGCCCCTAATGTGCTTTTATTTTTATCCTATTTACCTCTCTTTCTTCACTATGGAGGTATCCTGAGATTTTAAAATGCATTCTCCTGCTTTTCTTTATAATTTCTTGAACACACATATATATCAATAAAATGATATCATTTAGTTTAAGTTGCCATTTATATTTATTAAATGTTATATTTTTGTTCAATTTCCCCTGAAACATTCACTTTACTACAATTTTTATATTTAGAATTATTAGTTTTTATAAAACTGAAATTTTTAGAATGCAACTTAGAAATTACTCCATTAATCCATTTTCCAAAAAGTGGATATTTGAGTTATTTACAATGTTTGATTACTATAAGCAATGATGTTATGAACATACTTGTATATTTATCTTGGTGAACACAGAACACATGCAGAAGGTTGAAGGTAACTTAGGAAAAATATTGCTGGAGTTCGTGTGTGTACACCTTTAATTTATAAGGATATTATAATTTTCTGAAGTTAATGTAATAGAGGAGAACAAATCTGACTCTATATTAGATCTGTTCCTTTAGTTTTGACCACTGTGTCCTGTTTCCTAGGCTTAGTCTTGCTAGCTCTGCACTCACATAAAGATAAGAAGCTGCAGAATAGAGAATAACACTTGTTTGTTGGAGGTTTACAGGGACACCATGAACTGACCCACATGGACAGCTGCAAGAACAAAGAATTTCTACAGCAAGAAGTTTGCAACAACCAACCATACACCCTCCCTTGTTTTTGTTGTTTGTTTTTTGTTTTTTGTTTTTGTTTTTGTTTTGTATAAAAGAAGCCTGTATTGTGACTGGATCTGGATGGTTCTCCAAGACATTAGTCGGCCATCCTCTCGGTCTGCCAGCTTTCCAAATAAAGTCGCTATTCCTTGCCCCAACACCACATCTCTTGTACTTAAAGTTTAAAGTTTAAACTTAAAGTTTCACATTTGTGTGTTTTTCTATCTTTTCTGCTAAGTGTTACTGGCTAATATTTATGGCTGGAATTTACACTCACCTAAATTTCTTCAAGAATAACTTGACTATTATTGGCTGTGTCTTTTTCCATATAAATTTTAGAGTAAGTTTGTTGAGTACCATTTAAACCTCTGCCAGAATTTAATCATAGAGATTAAATCTGAATCACTTTGGTAAGATTTTATATGGTTAAGATATTGGCTTTCCATATTCATGAAGAAGCTATATTTATCCAGTTACTTTTGTATCTTTAATGCATTTCCACACAGTCATAATTTTTTTTTTTTCGGATGGCATGCAAGACTTTTATTTGGTGAATTTCTTTTCTTCATATTTTTCTATGGTTAAAATTGTATCTGTTTATTGCATTTCTAACATTTTGTTTCTAGGCATAGAAATACACCTGATACTTAGTCTCTGAAAACTACTCTTTTTATACCTATCTTTTTGGTTTTTTTTAACATAAACAGTTTAGATTATTTCATTCAGATTCTAGTAAATAATACACTTGATTCTGTTTCTTACTAAGGTCTTAAGTACCTCCCTTACAATGATGAATGGAAAAGGTCATAGAGGTTATTGTTAACTTGTTTCTAATTTGAAGTTAATGTTTTTACCTTTTTTGTATTCATCACAATAGTTTACTTTGTTGTTTTTTTTTTTTTTTTTAGGTATTCTTTGTCAGAATAAATAAGTTCTTTCATTTCTTGTTTTCTAAGAGCTTTTTATTAGGACCAGTATTGGACTTTAATCACGTATTTTCTCTGCATCTTCTGAAATGATCAATTGCTTTTCCCCTTGTAGTTTTGTAATCTATTAATGTGCCATACTACATTAATTTATTGTATACAGGCAAATTAATTTGCATTGTTGGAATAATCCCATTTATTTTTACAGGTCAATTTTGCCTACAGATTTATATTTTTCTATTGTATTTACCTATTTTTGTTCTGTTATTTTGTGTGATAGTAAATATGAGACAGTTTACACTTTAAGAGTTAAATATGCAATGCTGAATCTCGCTTTTTTCATAAGGCGTACATGAGCTCAAACTATTTAAATTTTGAGTTGTGAACAAGTCACATTTAGTCAACCTGAGGTGAAAGAGTCACGGTGAAAAAAACGCCCACTATAAAAGTATGTAGAGTGAATGCTAGGGCCTTGCTTCACCTAATCCACACAACTGGATATTTACATTTGCTTTTCTCACAGGAGGGTACGTCCTTCTTTCAATTTTATATTTATATATAACGTCCTGAAAGAAGCATTTTCTTGTCAGAGATTTTACAGTTACTAATAATTTAATCTAGTTTTTAAAAGGTCCATGTCAAAGTGTACCAAATAACTGCTTCCAGAGATTTGAGGTGTGACTATAATCACTGAAAATACAGTTAATTTATGCCAGATGACTTTCTATTATTAATGTACATATGTACATGAAAAGGTTGTTTTAGTAAATTTAGTAACTTATACAAGGACTAACAATACAAAGGTCCCTAAACATTTAACTTTTCATTAGTAATATATTTATGTGTGATCATTGTTTGAGTCACATAATACTATTTATTGCTCATACATGGTATACCAACATCATGAAAGACATAGCTCTAAGGACTAGAGGTGTATAATATAAAATAAGAGTGTGCTTTATTTTAAGGAGTTAACAATTGCATATTAATGGCTTTAAGTCTAGCACATATTTCTTTCTCTTAGTGGCCTTGAATTTTTATATTTATGTTGCCTATTTGTCATTTTTTGAGCCAACTCAGATGAAACACAAACACAACTTTAAAAAATTACCTAAACACGCTGACACAACTTTTTTTTTAAATCAAGAAGCAACTCCATCACTGTCTTCCATGTTTATGTAAACTGGTTAACTACACAGGGAGCTTACAGGGCCTTCCGAGGAGAATAATTTGCGTATACTTTGATGATCACTTAAGAAATTGTCATGGATACATTTCGCAGAATAGAATCATTCATATTATTACATTTACACCATTGATGTTTTCACTGTTTCTGCCTTTGTTGCTTGGATCTTAAATTATAGTTAAATAATGATGAAGCCTCTGTTTCCTTAAAACAGAGAACACATATTTATACTCTTGTAAATATTTTTAAATACAAGATCTAAAAAGAAAAACAGATCTGTTATTGCAATCACTATAAACCACAGATTCATTTGTTTCTGTCAGCTATGGGTCTGCAACAAAACATCCCAGAGCTTAGAGGCTTATAAAGCTAAGTATTCTTATGCAATGACTAATTGTTCATCTGGGGTTCTACCTCAAACTGCTGACCCACTGGGCTAGCTCTGCTGAGAACTCTGATGCCCTCACTTAGGTTTAGTTCCAGGACATGGGTTCAGTTCAGGTCTAATCTAAAGTGCCTTTGAATTGTTTGAGGCCAATCAGTCTACTCAGCATGTCCTCATGGTAGAGGTAGAGTACAAGACAGAAAGCCCAGTGCATAAGCACATTTCAAGCCTTGGCTTGCATCACATCATATCTGCTGATAGCCTACGGGCCAAAGCAAGTTACAAGTTCAAGCCCAAAAGTAGGAGAAGATAAATACTCCTCATGCGGAAATAGAATGCCAAAGGATATTCTAATACACACCATAACCTTCTCTGAATTCCACTCAAAAGTTCCCCACTGAAAATTAGAAGTTTAAGTTAATTATAATGGTTAGTAATTTAAGAAAAGATCCTTTTGAGAAAAAGGTCTCTATATTAACACTTTCTATATCACTAACATTTAACACAGTGCTGGTCACGTATTAGGCAATCTCTAAATGTTTACTGGCTAGCTGACTGGGTGACCTGGTGTAAGACATCAATATAATAATGTCCAACTAAAAGAAAGTTACATTACTGTACCAAGAACTGGATTGTCTTGCCCACACAGTTTTTAAAAAATATGCATATAAAATATAATATACACTATAATTCACTCAATTCACTATATGAAACACAACAATGAAGGTAATATTCCCACTGGATATTCCCCATTGACATTCTCTAATGTATTAACTCTCCTGGAAGGAGTTGCATTAATTATTAGATATTTAATTAGATTTTTCACTAATGGTGTAAACACAATATGAAAATTCACTTTGATTTGCATTGTCATTTAGAATTACTAATCAACTGAGAGGTATGAACAATCATGGCAGGAGACTGAAACTTCAGCATTGAGGGGTTTTTAAAATATGCTTGGCATCATTAGATGAACATATAGTCTCAATTACAGAATGTGAAATTCCATTAAATTATCCCATATGAGCCAATGCCCAGAGGACCATTTCTGATCAGGGTAGAATAACTCATTTTTGAGGACCTTAGGATGGAAAATTTCATATTTTAATGAAAAGTCACATCATGAATACTCTATTCCTTCACTGTAAAAGGCAGGAACTGTTATTCCCCTTCACTAAGAATAACAGTAGCTTGAAAAAATAAACAGATTTTGGATTTAAAAACTAGAAAAACTCTGTAATTTTTACTTATTTTGCCAGTGTTTTTCTTTAGAATTATTAATAGTAAAAATCACAAAGTCACTTGGGATCTATGTCCCACCCCTTGTTTTTAGTATTGGCTAAACGAGCTAACCCTGCCAATAACACATACCTTTGCCCACAACAGGCATGTGTGTGTCTGCCCCCACATGCACAACACAATGTATCCACACATCCTCCTTACTACTATTTATTGTAGTATAAAATCTCCTAAGTTTAGGACCAAAGTCATTGTTTTGAACTCTATGTCTCTGATGAAAACAGAGAAATGAATTCTTCACTGCCTCTCCTATGAAACAGTCATTGTCAAATACTTGCACTGCTCTGTAACTACTGACTACATGTCTTTCACTATCTTAATAAGACCACATACTCCCAACATCAGGCACTGTGGTTTGAACCTCAGTCTATATACCATGTACATAACAAGGCCTAGCCCAGATTTGTTAAAATCTGTTTTCTGCAATAGGGCCATAGGTTTGATTGGGATAGTATCTTGCAAGGTCTCCTTTGATTTTTGTTTAAAATGAATTTCTAATTCCTCAGTTGTTTTAGTTATGATTAGGTTTGCAAATCCAAATGAATTTGGAACAAACCATAATCAACATTTGTATGACTGAATCATAGAAATATGTGCACAATTGGTAAAATATATACCAATTGGTGGTTGGTTTAAGTAGTCAGTTGTATTACAAAAAGCAATAATAAAATAAAGCAGGCACAGGAAAAATTCAGTAACTTATACAAAAAGTTTATTTATGATCTATATAATTTTTCTTACTTTTTCTGGGTAATTTTCTTTTTTTATCTATCAAATGATAGGATTAAGAAAGATAATTTTGAAAGTTCTCTTCATTTCCAAGAAAAATATAGTAGAACTTTAAAAATCTATACATTAATGGCATTTGCATTTATTTATACACAGTTCCTATGTGTTTCTGGCCAGAAGTAGAAATTACCAGCTTAAATGTGTTTTGGTCTCCACTGTTCATTAGCTAAAATTGAAGTAAATAAGTATTAAAAATCATAACTATTAAAAACTCAAAGCACTGAATTTCCTTCCAACTAATTTTATCAGAGCAGCAGTTACATAAAATTCAAATCTATATTTATAATTTTCTTGGTAGTACAAGAACTTCAGAATTCCATGTAATAGAATTTGTAAGCTATCCACCTCTTTGTCTGTATGTGTCATGAACATTAAATTATTAATGTATTATCTTATAAGTCACAAGTAAGGATTTAGTTAACAGATGATTATTGAATTTTTTATGTAAATTGTGCATACTGCACTGTAAAAATTTGAAATCTACAATCATAGACTATAGAACAAGCAGATATACACAAGACAACTTAAGCCCACACTGTTTCAAGAGGCTTCTATTTTTAAAATGTATGAAATATTTATTTTCACAGATTGATGTGTTTAGGCAAATCATTTTAAAATATGTTGTCACAATTACTTTGAAACAACAATAATTTTTATCATTATTGTAATTTTCAGTGTATATTCACATGTGATTCCAACAACTATGACACTGAGTTGCTGAAGCAAAATCAAACATTTTAGAAATAAAGAAATTAAAGGACAGGAAAATTAATTGACTTGCAGCAATTTTTTTATACTGTCATCTTGGCTAAGCTAGAAGAGTTTACAAGAATCCCCTATCCTATATGATAGTTTGTTAACTGGCCCAAATAAGAAATTCTTTTTACAAATTTTGGAAGGGGAAAATAAAGCAGCTCATCTGAAATCTGTTAATTTAGAGGTACGAGTAACAAAGAGATACATGTGGATTCTAGCTAGTTCTTGCTGTCTTTGGCTCCACATCCACATCATCTTCCCAAATGAAAATCTTGCTGACCAAGAGCCACTGAGACCCAACAGATATGTGGAGACAGCAGCTTTCCATAATCTTTTGCACCAGGTCTCCTTTGCAGACCCACTTGGGCAGCCCAAACTGCTTTACTTCAAAGGGTTGGTTATTGTCTTTTCCATGAGCCTCCAATTCTCCCTTTTAGAAATTTATGACCCCAGCAATACACACAATTTGGGGAAGTGCTATCACATATCTAACCCCTTTTCACATAATACTCATATTTGTTTTCATTTTCAGATTGAATCTGACTGAGACAAAACTTCGATGAGATCACACTGCTATTAAACGTCAGTATTGAAAATCAAATATTTCATACTATTTCTCAATCTTGAAAGAAAGAGTATTTCCAAAAAAAAAAAAAAAGAGGAGTTGTTAAGATATGTATTTACTAAAAAAAGAAGTTGGGAGCAAGGAATAAGAGGTTTCAAGAGAGATAGAAGTGAGAAAAAAGGAGATAATCTAGCAGGAGAGAATGATTCATGCTTAAGAATGTTTTCATGGTAGCCAATGCTAACTACCAGGTGGCTGGTTATATCAGGAAATACTGGTATAATTGATAACATGGAAAATTTTCAAAGCTTCATGCCCTTAACTTTCATTGAAGATGAAAATGTCCTGATTTTGTATATAGGCTAAATGTCCTCATATATGTGTGTGTGTGGATTTAATCCAAATTTCAGTGGATTAAACAACAAAGATTTAGAATTTACTCTAGCAAAGTCTGTATCCAGATAAGAAGCAAGATGAACTGTCCCACAACCAGCAACTCAGTGATTCAGAATACAAGGAAAGTACCACCATCTTGAAGCAACATCATATGGAGCTTACTGCCTCCTGATGGGCATCTCAGAAAAAGAGGCACCTGCAGAGCCATTGTGGTTTTTCCATGTTTTGTGCCAAAACTTATACATGTAAATTTGACTCATGGCCATTGGACAAAGCTAATCACATGACCTTAATGATCTTCAAGTGGATAAATAATGTAGTCTTGCTGGTGCACAGAAAGGATACTGATGAACACTGATAATATTCTTTCCATAAAGCTTAATATTTGAAATAATTGACTTTGGCATAGGGCTTTATGATATTGGTCATATTAGTTAAATTATCTTTTCCTCAATTTTCTCATTAATAAAATGGAAGGCAGTAATATTCCCCTATTAGAACAATTAGGGAATCAAATGCAGGCATATAACACTCAATAATATAAGACATTATCAAAATCATCATTATCATCATCATCATTCTCTATATCTCTAGTCTTTGACAACATGTATCACTGAGGCGGATAGATTTTGACAAAAAAAATAAAATATTAGAGCTGGAAAGAATTTTAGAAGTTACCTACTCTGATCCTGTCCTTTCATTTATGAGAAAAGAGATGTCCATCAGTTAAGTGACCTACCTGGGCCCAAATCTCCTTAACAGCAAAATTGGAAACAGATGTCTAAGTCCAGTGTCCTTTGTTCTCAAGATAGGGAAATTAGAACTTTCTATCAAGCATAGACTGAAGATATCCAACTCTTTCGTATACTGCTAAACCTGTTCCATGTTACCTTTGTACATTTTACTCCATCAATTAATTGACATTTTGTAATTAATTAAAATCTTCCCAAAGGTGTCAGCTTAATGATTTTATAAGCATGGCAGAAATATGTTGATATATTAAAGCCCTTATTGCCTGAGCAAATGCATTTTCCAATTTCTAAGATCTAGTCACCCAAGGAAATTTTGCTTACTGTGCTAAAAATTAGGGATTTTCATGGCGGGAAATGAACAAGAAAAAATTAAAAAGTTAAACTGTTAATAGGTCAGTTTACTTAAAATATTTAATTATTGAAAGAAAGTAGTATTTGACTTATACAGATACAAATGATTTTTTATTCTCCCATTTCCACCAAAAAAGAAAAAAGATGCTATTAGAATTGTATGGTTCAATAAAACCTTACAGAACACAAAATCAAGAATATAACTAAGATTCTTGCCATTATGAACTTTCTTTGGGGAAGAAATTTGTACCATCTGGAAATATATGAATAAGACAGAAAAGGCCAGGTGACAAAAACACATTAAATTGCTTAATAAATGGATAAAACTTAAAATGTTAAATGCCAAAATGTCAAAATTCCACTTCAAGTATAGAAATGCTATTTTGAAAGACTTTCCAAAGCATTTTACCACTTTTTCTATGAAATCAAAAATTTCTTTTTAATCAATCACTTACAGATGCATAAGAACCTCATTCAGACTCACAAAAAGACCAACCAAGAAATATGTTTGCTATATCCATGGCATGTTGCTGACACAATTGAGAAAAAAATAGAGAGTGATGACTCTGTGTGTGTGTATGTGTGTGTGTGTGTATGTGTATGCATGTTTTTGGGGAGGGGCAGGATGTATGAAGGTGAAGTAGACAGGGAAAAAAGAGGCTTTGTTTATGGTGTTTTAAACTTAACAGATAATAAAAACACTGATGTAAATTTATTTAAATCTGCAATGTTTCATCATTACAAAAAATGGAAATCAAAATGCATTAAGGTTAAAGAAACCTAGATGCTAAAAATAGAAAGATGTGTTGCATAAATGAACTGCATCTAAAAACTGTTATTCTCATTAATGTGTATTAAGAATCACAATTTCTAAATGACGGCCATTCTGACTGGTGTGAGGTGATACCTCATTGTAGTTTTGATTTGCATTTCTCTGATAATTAGTGATATTGAGCATTTTTTCATGTGCATATTGATCATTTGTATGTCTTCCTTCGAGAATTGCTTGTCTAGGTATTCTGCCCATTTTTGGATTGGGTTGTTAATTTTTTTCTTATTGAGTCATATGAGCTGCTTATATATCCTGGAGATCAAGCCTTTGTCGGTTTCACTTGCAAAAATTTTCTCCCATTCCATAGGTTTTCTTCTTGTTTTATTTTTGGTTTCCTTTGCTGTGCAGAAGCTTGTAAGTTTCATTAGGTCCCATTTGTTTATTCTTGCTTTTATTTCTTCTAGGAGAAAATTTTTTAAATGTATGTCAGATAATGTTTTGCCTATGTTTTCCTCTAGGAGGTTTATTGTATCTTGTCTTATGTTTAAGTCTTTAATCCATTTTGAGTTGATTTTCGTATATGGTGTAAGGGAGTGTTCTAGCTTCATTGTTTTACATGCTGCTGTCCAGTTTTCCCAACACCACTTGCTGAAGAGACTGTCGTTATTCAAATGTATATTCTTGCTTCCTTTGTCAAAGATGAGTTGACCAAAAGTTTGTGGGTTCATTTCTGGGCTCTCTATTCTGTTCCATTGGTCTATATGTCTGTTTTGGTACCAATACCATGTGTCTTGATGACTGTAGCTCTATAGTATTGTCTGAAGTCTGGGAGAGTTATTCCTCCAGCCTCTTTCTTTCTCTTCAGTAATGCTTTAAACAAAAACAAACAAACAAACAAAAACAAAGCATAAGTAAAGGACAGAAATAGACTCACAGACAGAGAATACAGACTTGTGGTTACCAGGGGGGTGGAGGGTGGGAAGGGATAGACTGGGATTTCAAAATTGTAGAATAGACAACACTGTATAGCACAGGGAAATATACACAAAATGTTATGATAACTCACAGAGAAAAAAATGTGACAATGAGTGTGTATATGTCCATGAATAACTGAAAAATTGTGCTGAACACTGGTAAAAATAAAAAATAAATAAATAAAAAAAAAGAATCACAATTTCAATTTATTTGTCAATTATTCCTGAGTTAAATGAAAAATAAAATTAAAAGTCACAATACACTGTATTATATCTTACAGAACAGAATGGGTCTTTAAACAGAACAGCAATGAGTTGGGGGAAGTACACAAGGCAGAAGTCAGAAAGGCTAGTTAGGAAAGTACTGAAGTTGACCAGGAGAGAATGTAAAGGGTTATAAAAAGGTGGATTTATTCAAGAATTATTAAGGAGATAGAATTGATGGGCTTATGTACTATTTAAAAGTAGGACATGAAGTCGGCAAATATAGATTGACCTTCATTCAAGATTCTTCCTGGAGTAACTGAGTCAAAGGAGTGACTTACAGCAATAGAGAGTGGGGAAGAGATAAGAAGATATGGAAATGCACCAAGTGTACTGAATTCAGTTTTAGATATGTTGGGTAGTCTGTGCCTGATTTTAGAAGACATATGCAATTTTGGTATATAAATGAGTACTAGTTTAAACCACAGATTTTGATATTATTCCAAAACTGTATATAAAGGACGATCCTTAAGAAGGCCAGCGTTTTAGGCATTATAGGGGATGATAAATCCAAATTTTTTAGAGACATAATAAAGATGAAAGAGCCTGACAAGAATACTGGATTTGATAAAGAAAAGAAAAGGCTATGTATTAACCGATGAGGCCTGTATAATACCACAAACTAGATGGCTTAAGCAGCGATTTATTGATTAGGATGCTAAAAGTCTGAGATCTAGGTGTTAGTGGGGCTGATTCCTTCTAGGGTTTCTCCCCTAGTTTCTGGTGCTTTTCTGACAGTCCTTAGCATTCCTTGGTGTGAAGAAGCATTGCCCTGATCTCTACCTTCATCTTCACGTGGCATTCTCCCTGTGTCCATGTTTATCCATGTTCTAATATTCCCTTTTCTCAGGGACTCCGTTCGTATTAGGTTACAGACCCACACTAGCCCACCATGATTTCATCTTCACTAATCACACCTTCAGCAGCTCTATTCCATATAAGGTCACATTCTGAGGCAGCCAAGTTTCAGACTTCAGCATACAAATTATACAGGGACACAGTTCATTCTATAACAAAATTGTAGCTCAGTGGTAGAGTGCATGCTTAGTATACACAGGATCCTGGGTTCAATCCCCAATATCTTCATTTAAATAAACAAACAAACAAACAAATAATAAATAGATAGATAGATAGATAGATAGATAGATAGATAGATAGATAGATACCTCCCCATCAAAACAAAATTTAAAAAATATGACCACAAGGAAAGTCATTTTTACTAACCAGTTTCAATTGGTAGTAGAGGCTGATGTTGAAAATTATTTACTTAGTTTAAAAGATAAACTAGAGACAATAAATTTAAACTCATTTAAAAAGGCACTTGGATTTGAAGTGAAGGTCAAATATAAAGACACAATTAGAAGAGGGAGTTTGATCTTGAATTAAATATGAGAAAAAATAGATGTTCAATTTTTTATTTAATTTGGCCTACCTGAAATTTCTTTTGAGAAAGTATCCTGTGGAGATAGATCTGGGCTGCCTGGATCTATTTCTGGAAGTAACATGGTCTAGCAGAACAAGTAACAGATTTGGAGTCACTAGATTCACTGTGTGGTTCTGAATCTGAAATCTAAAATGTGCAACTTTGAACATGTTTACTGACCTCTCGGACTCACTTCTCTTCAATTGTAGATAATAGCATTCCTGCACCAGAATTTTATGAAAATTAAATATTATTATGTTGTCTAAATGCACTTTTTATCAAAATATTATATGTGTATACTAGTTTTTATATTGTCAGCATCATTTTATTCTGTCTTATGTTCCCTCATATTAAAATTATTTGTGGTAGCTATAAAGCTTTTATAAACATTTAGAAAATGCAGAATTTGACTTCCTCTGATTGCCAGAGCATAGGAAGGATTGTTAGAAACATAACCATATTTCCAAAATACTACATATTTTTGTCTTAAAATACGAAAGGAATGTATTACTATAAAAATGTGTTGTATTGTGGCAATGGCAGAAACAAATCTTAAGAGAACTTTATGAACATCACTCAAGACACAGAATGTGCAAACCAAATGGCAGCAAAAACAGAAACATTTTTGAATTTAATAAAATAGTACAATTGCATTCTGGTGGATGGACATCAACCCAAAGGAAATATTAATAGCTATTTTACTCACATTTATAATTCAATAAAATGTAATTTTATATCCTTTTTAATATCAGAAAACACTAATAAGATGGATTGATTAAATTAGATTTGAGTAATGAGAATATGTCATAGAGAAAATGGGAAACCACGTTGTTTCAATCACAAAAGCCCTCATTGTTTGCTTCCCCAAGCTAAAAGCAGATAGTGGCCTTTAAAGATTGATATGAAAATTTTGAAATTGTGAATTTTCTCATGTTAAAGTGTTCTATTTTTTCTACACAGGGAATTAAAATGTGTTAAATTTGTATTCTATTTACCTGTAACATCAGGGTTTCTGACAGACTATAACACTGCATAATTTGTCCAAAAATTTAATTGAATTAAACTAAATATCTAAGGAGATATATTATATATATCTATAATACTATTATATATATAATACTAAAAAGTAGCTTATTTTGGGGGGGGTACACATTGTAAGAGGAGTAGTAATCTATCGTGTCATATTCCAGAGCATTCTGTGCTCACCATCCCCTCCAGCCATCCACAGGTTGTGTGATTGCCCTGATCACCTACTCCAATTACCCCGCAAGCATGCTGCATGAAAGAAGCATGACCTCAGTGTTTCACATACAAAAGGGAAACTTAAATCGTCTTAGTGCTGTGCTTAGACATTTACACTGAATCTGTCATTCTAGCCAGTGGCAGAATTCTCCACTTGAGTATGCTATGGAGTTTCCTATTGAAACACTTATCTTCACCCAGCATCTTCATGATATGTATATGTTAGTGATCAAAATGCTCAAGTACACTTCTGCAAGAAAGTACATGTAATGAGGAACACATAAGAAAAGGAAGTACCCTCAAATCATTTGTCCTATTGATTGAGTATATTTACACCTTGCCTCTTTCCCAAAACAAGTGGAAAAATTTCTTCTTCTACTTTCCCTTTGAATGCAAATTACTAAGGATTTATCTCCTGGAAAATGGGAAGAATGTATTACTCACCTCTACAGTAAAGTGTATAGTATAATACACTATAGTATAATATGTAGCATATATGTTGTAGCATGTATAACATAACATATTCTATATGTGGCATGTGTATGTGTGGTAAAGTTGTTCATGCTGGTTGTTGAAATACTTGTCAACTTCTCATTGTACTATGAGTGTCTGGGGGTCTGTAACACATCACAATTTGATCTATATTTTGTTCTCTTCTAAAGGAATTATCAGGACTAACACAGATCTTGATATGCATTAAGTCCGACCAACATTTACTCAATGAATAGCATCATCCAAATATATTTAAAATGAAATACAGCTACCTGTCCCATGCTCTAAGAACAAACTTAAAAGAACCAAAAATAATTATAACAATCACAAAACATCCTGAAGGCCTTCAGTGTCGAGGACTGAGCAGTGTCTAAAGTTTCTTTAGAACACACTTCAACTCTTTCACAATAGATCAATTTTGCTTTTGGCATCTGAGAAATATTTTCTCCTCTGAATGAGCAGCTGACTTACTGAGAGCAAGTGACGTTAGAGCAGAGGAAGGCAGGACACAAATGCTTACTCTTGATTCTGAAACTCACTTTTCTTTTCTGTGAGACAAGGGTTGAGAGTCATAAAACTACAGGTTTATAAGAGGATTTACACTGATTCTTTATTAAAGGAGATGTGGGCCAGACTGCCAGTTATCTATCATTCAATGTCCACTGCTCCTTTCCTGGGTAGAAATGATACTTGTACTTATCTGGGAACATTTCCCAGCATGAATTGTAGCTAGATTTAGTGACTAAATTGTAGTCAGTCACATATAAAAGTAAGTGTCACTTGTTCTTTGAGTACAATTTTAAAGGGTTTCAATGCCCTTCTTCATCCTTCTTCTTTTCAGCTGCCCCAGATACATATGCACTGGCTTGAGGACCAGCATATTGAAGGAACTTGAAAATGGAAGACCACCTCCACCCTACTGCCCTCTTCAACAGAAAAGCAACGGGACTGGTTCCTGACATTGTGCCCTGTGGAGCTGTCATTACAGCTTAATCACTCCACTCACCAGAGAACTCAACATATCACATAACACATCTTAAGACTATTTAGGATGATGGCACACATTCCAAGCCAACTTTATGATTTCCTTTTTGGTGATCTCCTCCTGTTGAAAAGTAAAATGTCCTCCCAAAGTTGTTTTCTGACGTTGGTTAATTTAAGTGTCCACTATCAGATTGCCATTCTCCCCTCTCTTTTCTCATGTTCTCCTCTGAATGGATATCCATCCCTTTGTCATCATTTTGTCTAGTTTTCTGATATCCTAACCATTCTCTTAATTTCCAGTTCCACCTCCTGTATATAAGGAACATTATTCTGGAAGACACTTCCCTGAAACCTGAGTTTCAACAGAAACTTGGGGGCAAGGGTTCTGCCCATACAGTGAGAACAAGCAATTATAACCTTAAGAGAGTATGGGAATTCTGATGTCACTACTCCGTGATTCTTTATTTTCAGTCAATAAATAACATGTACCTCTGATGATGGCTGTATGGTCAGGCAACTCAAGATGGCTTCTCTCTATACATCTCCTGCTTGACTGGTGCCTGCTTCACCTACACACAACTCATAAGACTGATCTTCTTTCATATTCACCCCAGGCCCCAGCTAATGACTGTTCTAGATTTAGATCAGAACTCACCACTATGCTTATCCAAGGGGTGGTGAGAGGCATGACCCTGTGCTGATTACCCTCATAACCAATGAGCCAACCTGACATCAACTCCCCTATGACTGGTAACCTCTTCTTCCCCAACAGGAGCAAAGACTGCCAACATGTCCTGCCCTCCAGCTCCCACACATGGCAGGATGTTGCTCCAGGACTTTGCTTCAGATGTGTAAGATCACCCTAATCATTAAACTATTGATTATCTCTGTTGCTGACTCTGGGCTCTTTCTCAGGTCTTGAAGCTGGGCAAGTACAGGGCTTGTAGACCTGCAGGGTGCAGTCCAGTGCTGACATAGCTAATTAATACCCTCACATAAAACACTTTGTTTATATAAACATAATGTAACTAGTAGCCAAATTGGGTTCAAAAGAATGGAAATACATGGAGATCAGAAGCAACCTTAGCTCTAGGGTCCTCAGAAAGCCCAGATTCAGTGGGATATCATGGTACAGCACAAGGCTTGTGGGGAGAAATGAATAGCAGGCACAGCTTTGCCCATCTCTTATCTAATTCTCAATAGTTCCTTCTGCTATTGGACCAACCTGGGATGTGTCTATGTCCATTCAAATAATATCCCTTTCTGAAACTCTTATGAAAATTTCAGTGCACATCATGTTAATTATGATGTTTCACTCATGATGCCACTTAAACTTATCATCATCTTGCATTGTTTCAAAATATTGAATGTATGTAATTACTCTAATTATTTATGTTGCCTTATTTTAGTTGTGATGGTTATATATTTTTCCAGGTTTATTTTCTTCTCTTGTAAAACTGTCTGCTCAAGCAAAGTAGATCTACCCAATGTTTCACAATGATACCCTGTACATTTTGCCTTCCCAAAATGTTACTTTAAATATTCTATTTGAAGAGTTTTCTCTCTCTTCTCACTCTGTGTGAATAGTGTTCATCCTTCAAAAACCAGTCAATGCCAGTGACTTCAAAAGGGTCATTCCTCTCACAAAAGTGTATCTGACCTTGTGAGTATGCTTTTTCTCAGAAAAAAGAATCATGAATTTGCATAATTTGTTTGGCAGTTTCTATATGCAGGTATATCTTATTTTATTGTGCTTCACTTAACTGTACTTTGCAGATATTGAGTTTTTTCTTTACAAATTGAAAGTTTGTGGCAACCTGGTCTCTGGCAAGTCTATCACTGCCATTTTTCCACATTGTATCTCTCTGTCACACTTTGGTAATTTTCCCAGTATTTCAAACTTTTTCATTATTATTATATTTGTTATGGTGACCTGTGAACTTTGATGTTACTATTGTAATTCTTTCAGAGTGCCATGAACCCCACTCACATGAGATGAAAACCAGATTCACAGATGCTGTGTGTGTTCTGACTGCTCCATTGACTTGACTGTTCCCCCATCTCTCTTTCTTTCCTTGGGCCCCACTATTCCCTGAGACACAATAATATTTAAATTAGATGAGTTGATAACCCTACAATGGCCTCTAAGTGTTCAAGTGAAAGAGGAATCAATCAATATTTTGCTATCAATTATTATTTATTGTTATTTTAAGAAATTGCCAGACATCTCAACTTTCAGCAACTGCTAGCCTGATCTGTCAGCATCGAGGCAAGACCCTTCACAAGTAAAAAAATTATGACTCACTGAAGGCTCAGATGATGGCTAACAGTTTTTAAAGTATTTTTAATTCAGGTATGTGTATTGCTTTTTTAGATATAATAGTATTGCAAGCTAAATAGACTACAATGTAGTATAACATAAATTTTATATGCACTTGGAAACCAAAAACATTATGTGGTTCATTTTACTGTGATATGTGCTTTATTGTAGTTGTCTGGAATTGATCATGCAATATCTTTGAGATATGCCTGTATACCTCCTTCTATCATGTATCTAATTATGTCCCTATGAATCTACTTTCATATCTACACATATATAACTTAGTTTGTAAATGCTAAGAAAGTTAATACAATTTGAGGTACCACTTCACACCTACCAGGATGGCTATCATTAAAAAAAAAAAAAAAAAGACAGGCAATAACAGAAAAGAATGTGAAGAAATTGGAAAATTCATACATTTCTTGGAGTCGGGGGAGATGTAAAATGGTGAAGCCAATTTGTAAGGCAGCTAGTTCTTCAAAAAGTTAAAGAAAGAATTATCATATGATCCAGCAACTCCACTGCAATGCCCAAGAAAATTTTAAAAATACATTCAAAAATTTGTACACAAATATTCACAGCATCAGTATTCATGATAGCCCCAAAATGGAAACAAGCCAAAGACTATCAACAAGTAATTGTGTAAATAAAATATGGTACATCCATAGAATACAATATTATTTGGCCATAAAAAGAATGTAGTTCTGATTATGCTAAGTGAAAGGAGTCATACACAAAAAGCCACATATTGGATACAATTTATATGAAATGTTTAGAATAAGTAGGAAGATAGAGACAGAAAGTAGGTCAGTGATGGTCAGGGGCAATAACCAACTGATATATGGTTGAATAGAGGACTGACTAAATTATAAATAATAAGATAAAGGGGTACTTTGAAACAATCCAATCCAATTCTCCTCTTTTTGTTTATTATTTTTGTTGGCCTTCTTTTTTTTTTAATTTTTTAGTTTCTTTCTTTCTTTCTTTCTTTCTTTTTTCTTCCTTCCTTCCTTTCTTTCTTTCTTTCTTTCTTTCTTTCTTTCTTTCTTTCTTTCTTTCTTTCTTTCTTTCTTTCTTTCTATCTTTCAATTGAAGTAAAGTCAGTTTACAAAGTTGTGTCAATTTCTGGTGCACAGCATAATGTTTCTGTCATATATGTATTCATACATATATTTGTTTTCATATTATTCTTCATTTTAGGTTACTACAAAATACTGAACATACTTCCCTGTGCTATACAGAAGAAACTTGTTGCTTATATATTATATATATAATAGTACATATATCTACAAACTCCTAATTTATTCATTCCCACCTCCTTTCACCCTAGTAACCATAAGTTTTTTTCTATGTCTGTGAGTCTATTTCTGCTTTGTAAAGAAGTTCATTTGTGTCTTTATTTTTAATTTGTTTTAGATTCCACATATGAGTGATATCATATATAATTTTCTTTTTCTTTCTGGCTTACTTCACTTAGAATGATAACCTCCAGGTCCATCCATATTGCTGCAAATGACATTCTTTATTCTTTTTATGGCTGAGTAGCATTCCATTGTATAAATATTCCACAGTTTCTTTATCCAGCCATCTGTCAATGGACACTTAGGCTGCTTCCATATCTTGGCTATTGTATATAGTGCTGCTATGAATATTGGGGTGCATGTATCTTTTTGAATTAGAGTTATCTCCAGATATATGCCCAGGAGTGGGATTGCTGAATCATATTGTAAGCTTATTTTTAGTTTCTTTTAAGGAATCTCCATATTGTTTTCCATAATAGCTGTACCAAACTATATTCTCACCAGCAGTGTGTGAAGGCTCCCTTTTCTCCACACTCTCTCTTCCGTTTATCATTCATGGACTTTTTAATGATTGCTTTTGGTAGTGTGGCCATTTTAACAATATTAATTTCTCCAATCCAAGACCATGGGATATCTTTCTATTTCTCTGAGTTATCTTTAATTTCCTTAATTAATGTTTTGTAGTCCTCCTGATACAAATCTTTCTCCTCCTTGGTCAGATTTATTCCTAAGAATTTTTTTTAATTGGATGAGATTTTAAAAGAGATTGTTTCTTTATTTTCCTTTTCTGATATTTCATTGTTAGTGTGAAGAAATGCAACTGAATTGTCAATATTAATCTTGTATCCTGCTATCTTGCCAAATTTTTTTATCAGATTTATTAGTTTTTGTGTGGAGCTTTTAAGGTTTTCTATATATAGTATCATGTAATCCACATTTAGTGACAATTTTACTTCTTCTCTTTGAATTTAGATTCCTTTTATTTCTTTTTCTTGTCTGATTGCTGTGGCCAGGACTTCCACTACTCTGTTGAATAGAAGTGATGAGAACGGGCATCTTTGTCTTGTTCCAGATTTTAGAGGGAAGGTTTTCACCTTTTCGCTGTTGAGTATTATGCTGGCTGTGGGTTTGTTATAAATAGCTTTCATTATGTTGAGATATGTTCTTTCTATGCCCACTTAGGTAAGAATTTTTATCATAAATGAGTTTTGAATTTTATCAAATGCTTTGTCTGCATCTTTTGAGATGATCATGTGATTTTTGTCCTTTCTTTTGTTGATGTGGTGTATCACATTGTTTGATTTGTGTATATTGAACCATCCCTGGGATGAATCCAAATTGATCATTGTGTATGATCTTTTTTATGTGTTGTTGGAGTGAGCGATTTTTGCATCTATGTTTATCAATGATATTGGCCTATAATTTTCTTTTTTGGTAGTATATTTACCTGGTTTTGATATTGGGGTGATGGTGACTTTGTAGAATGAGTTTGGTAGTATTTCCTCCTCTTCAATCTTTTGGAAGAGTTTGAGAAGGATCAATATGTGTTCTTCTCTGTGTTTGGTAGAATTGCCCAGTGAAACCAAATGTAAATTTTCTTTGCATTCGTCGTAGGATGTGTTAAAGCCTATATGACTACCATTCTAAAGCAAATAGATATACTAATGGGCTAACATAATTAAAAAACAGGGTAACCACAAATCAAAAGCAGGGTACACAGACCCACGGTTGATGCCAAACCCATCCCCAATGTGCACCAAATCTCCACTCATTTGTCTTAGAGGCACAGGTCCACAAATTCACCAGGAGAGCAAATCAACCACCTCTGCCTGGGACTAGAATGACAGTCTTGCCTGTGATGTTGCAGGGCCCCTGAGTAACGGTTCATGTTTCAGCCCCTCCTCTGCCCAGGAGACAAGCACCAGCAGTTGTACCCCTCCAGAGCAAGCTGAGAAGATGACTGTGACTGAACCCCACCTCTCTTCTCACAAGAATGCTCACCAACATTGGTGCAGAGCAATACCTTGTGCACTAGTGGAGATGGCAGCTATGAAGGTTGCAATTCACCCCTCATCCCACATGCAATGGTGCTTTCTATGGAGGGACCCAGATTGATTTGCAGTCTCTTCTAGCCACAGCCCGCACCACACTCCACGCTCCTGAGGCTGCCTGTGTGCAGTCAACCCCAGTCCCCTCCCCAGGCTCATCCATGGAAGCCTGAGTTCCAGCAGCTCAGCCCAGCCTGTCCCCACTGGCATGCATCTTATGCTAGGGTTCACAGTGACTCTCACTGCTGGTTTCTCTTAGTTCTTTCTGCTAAGCTGCTGTTGCTGCCTCCTCTAAACCTCTGAAGCTCCTGTTCTGTCCCTGTGGATCTCTTTGCTGGATAGGGAGCTTCCCAGAGTGAGGGCACTTTTCTTTCTATGCTGCTCTCTCTCTGTGAAGCATATCATGCACCAATTTCCTTTTTCTTTCTTTTTTTCCTCTACCTGGTTTTGTGGGGCTTTCCTTGTATTTCCAAAGTAAGAGAAATTATGTCAAATTTCAGGAGTTATTCTGTGTGAATTGTTCTGTATTTCTATATAATTTTTGGTGTGTTCATGGGATAGGGTGAGCTATGTGCCCTTCTACTCTGTCATCTTGGCAATCCATTTTCTGGTCTTCTAACTGCCATACATTTTCTTAACAAATAACACCAACTGTAAGTGCATAGCAGTTATATGACTGTCCACTGCTGTGCTTCTGTAAAGAGTCATAAAGAATGTGAATGGATCTACACTTAAAAGTGCAAGTATTCAATCTTTGATCTCAATTTTTCAAAGGCATTCCTTGCAGTTGCAGTCAGTGCTTGGCTGTGTGGCTGAATTGCATGATTTCAGTCAGTGAGTTTATTGATGTTGAACAGCAGGAACTTGTAAATACAGACAGTGGAAATTGCCAGTTAACTGATGAACCCTTGCATGGGTAAGCAGTTGAAAGTCTTCTGCAGTCAGCCTTGCAGAGCAATCCCTGGTAAATTGGTAGAATTTCTTAACTTTTTTCTCCCAGTTTTCTGCCCTGAAGAAGTCAAATACAATTCCTTGGTTTGACCCATTTTAATTATTCACAAGAAGTACGATGCACAAAATTTTGCAAATGATGACTCAAGATTAATATAAAATAAAGAGAAACAAAATATGAGGTCAAGCTATGGCCAAAGGTGCTATTTTAAATACCAACATCTAAAATTTAATATGGAAATATCCTATCTTTTGTTTCTAAAGTTATTAAATGGAAATAATTCACCTTATCCCACAGGAAAACCACATAGCATTCAGATATGAAGACACGAATATATCTGAGTCCTTTTTAAGACTCAAATAAGCTGAATCATCTATAGAAGCAAGTACTGATATTGCCAAGTACTGCATTTCTTTTCATTAAAGGCTTTTTAAAATTTGCTCATGACAGGTAGCTGAAGTATATTTTAAGTTAGTGTGTTATTTTTTCTTTCTACTTTGTTGGTAGAGATTTCATATCCTTTCACTCATATCAATTTTTATTTAACATGCAAAAGCATTGCAGGGAAATGAACAAACTGCATAAAAGATGGTTATTTACTGAGATGGCCAAACTCCCTTAGCCAAGCACTTCCCTTTAGCATAGTTTAATTTAGTATAGTTTAATTTTGTACTGAGAAACAAAGCTGACCTTATGCTTGTGTTTCGGAATTTGCATTTACACAAGTTTAGTAAAACAGTATTATTCTATTTGTATTATATTATCACAACCTTTCAAAAGTGTATCTCAAAAAGGTAACTATTTTTATTATTAAGAGATGTCCCAACAAGATGTCATAAAAAATGACATCTAGAACAGACTGTGAAATAAATGTTTTAAGGAACAATTAGGCCCTTTGTCCCATTCAATTCCTTGCTGATTAATTTTAACTACCATTAATTGAATTTATCTTCAGCATGCTGAGTAAAAAAATCTTAAAATCAAATGTTTTGTATAGAAAATATTTTTTCTATTTCTCCTGTTACAATGGTGAAATAAAGAGACATTACATCCTGAGTTTTTGCTGGTGATTATCAGTTATAGGAAAGTACATAAATGATAAAAATAAATAGTAGTAAATATTTGTTTAATCAGTCTATGTTTAAGTAAACTGTGTTGTCCATATGTAATAAAAAGTCAATAGTTTAAAATCCTGTTTCTTCCTTCATTATTTATGTGTTCACAGAAAGTTTATTTAATCTTCCTAAACCTTGATGTTTTCACCTTGGAAAAAAAAAAGCTAAACTAAATTCTGGGGATAATAGAACCAGTGTTGGAGAATTAAGGAAATAATTTATTTTAGGGCCTGACATGTAACAGTTTGACTACAAATCCTTCCTTCCTTCCTTCCCTCCTTTTTCTCTTTCACTCCCTCTCATCTTCCTCTCTCCATCTCTTCCCTACTTTCTTCTTATTCTGTCCTGATTTTAATAATCAGATTTGCTAGCTAGCAGGACCATTTTACTACCTTTGTATATCTAGTCATCCACAATTATAGCCATCTTATTCTACATTATATTAGTGTGATAAGCACACATATAGATTACTTTTATCAAATATGTAACTTATTATAGTTTTGATTTTAAGTTGATTAGCTATTTAATTCAGATTGTTCATCATTTCTTAGAAGTCACGGATTATTCATTCCAACAATTAAATGAGATACGTAACCAATGGAATTTTTTCAACAGAATAGTGAAATTGAATTTTAGCAGTGACATGCAATAGTTTTGTGGATATTTATTGATAGAATTTTGTAAGATCTCTTCTGTAATGTATACAGTGTGTACATTTTTTCCACCTGTCAAAGAACTCCAGGCTTTGAAATGTGAGGTTCTAATGGATCATGTGTTAAACTGCATTGGTTGCTTGATCCTTATAAAAGCATGTTTAGTCATTGCTAGTTTTGGTAGTGGTTTAACAAAAGAATCTGACAAATTTAATTGTTATAGTTAACAAATAATTGATAGATTACATGTTATCACATAACATAGAATGAATAATTCAATGCAAAAAATTCAACATGACTACTTCTACTCTATTGAAGTGTTCATATTGACAACTACCTTCTCCTTACACAATAGTTGCATTTAGTTAAATGTCTTGAAAACATTATTTGGAAAACTCAAGGTTCTTGGGTGCCAGAACCTTTAATGTGCAATTCATTTTCACAATTTATGATTCTAAGAGAATTTCTCCAAGTCAAGATGAGGGAATCTGTTAATCAAAATTGGCAGAGAGGTACAGAAAGGACTGCTTCCAGGTAGTTTTCTTTTTTCAAAGACACACAGGCATTGTGTGAACAAGACACTTCTGTTGTTTTTGTTTTTGAGTTAAGATTTTATTGCTGAATTCTGATCAAAATAATTTATACATTCTAAACTTGCACTGAATGAAGGGAAAATCTGCTCAAGATGGATTGGTTAGATGGAACTTTGTACATCATGGCCACCACTCAGCATCTTCTAATATCTTTCTCTCCTTTTATTCACTGAATTTCAGTTGCACTGGACTCTGGTGTACTGAAGACTGTGACTTTTACCCATCTCAGAACTTAAATGTGATGATATTCTATCAGAAAAACATGAATTTGAATTCTTGGGCATGTCTATTTCCTTCTCTTCACTCAGCTCTCATGTTGATTTACTTCTTTAAGGACAAAACTGGGCTGCATATTCTATACAAGAATCTGCTACCCAGATTGTTTCCTTACAGAGCATTTGTCTCTTTCTTAGTACTTAAAATCTCATTATTTTGTATTCATGTCTGCCTTTATTATATAATATTCATTTCCCCACTCTAATTTAAAAACCACGAAGATAGTAATCATCTCATCATTATGTACCAAACATGTAGAACAAAGCCAAGCACATAAGAACACCATAAATATTTGTTTAAAAGATGAATGTATAGATTGAGAAAGAATCAAGGGAAACAGCATAATCAGAAGGATAAAGGATGCTATAATGCAAGCTTTGTGGAGGCAAGCATATTTTGTTTTAATCATCATATCCCTTTGTCTAAGGACATTCTGATGTGTTATATGTATTCAATATTTGTTGAATAAATGTAAGAATTTAGAAAGTAATGCTTAAAGCAGTTTTGAATGACAACATCAATGTCAGGATATAGATTCAAGAAAAATAAAATTAAATTCTTCCACATACATGAGACACTTCAGTTTTTACAAAATTTCTGCTAACTATATTCACTGCCTTATCAATCAGTAAATAAAAGGGGTAGCAGCAGTTTTTTGGGTAACTGTATAAGATAATGTAATCAAGATAATGAAGAAGCAGAAATAACTTAAAATCAAGGAACACAATAATAAACAGTCTAATTATCAAAACGACTTTCATGGAGAAGAAAAAGTAACAAAAAGCACTCATTTTAAATTTTGATCTGTAAGTAACAAAGGCAAAAAGAAGAATTTCAAAAAAATTAAGTATACATTTAATGGTATAAAACTTCTATCAAAATTGGTTTTCTGTCACTTCATACAATAGTTATCCAACTGCAAAACTGTACAATAACAGCTTTCACATTTATTTCTTCTTAAAGTCAATGCATTAGGCTAATTTCTCCTATCCCATTTCTGTTTCTTTTCCTTCTCTCCAGGAGACAATGGAAAAGACTCCTAAATAACTACAGCATTTGGCCAGTTCACAATGGAGGGAAAAATGAACAGCGTAAGGAGCTAAAAATCATCTATAGTTTGAGTTTTAACTTTCAGATGATAAACAACCCTCAATCTATTTTAGATTCTATTTTAGAAAGAATGAGAGGAGTAAATATGATATAACTAAATGTCCATCCAAATAAATTTCAGAAATACACGTAAATAGATTTTTTAAAAAGTTAACATATAAGCATAATTTAAATTACAACTTAAGCAAGGCTTAAATTTAATCCTAATTAAGCTACACATATCTTTGTATAATGTTCAGTGTGGGGATCTCATTAAATAAGTGTTTTCTTCTAAGTCTTCTCAAAAAGCAAGGGCATTATATTGCTTTTCATATGCTTAATGATATCTGTTTTGTAGTGTACTCTGATAGACACTAAAAAAATTCCTTTTATGGGCACCAAGATCCCTGACATCACAAGGAAATGATTCATTTACAACTTGGGTAACAGATGAGTTTTTTAAGCAGTGATTTGGGGCTATTGTTAATAACAAGGTACATGAAAGCTTCTTCATAAAACTAAAATTGTATAATAAAAATAAATAATACCATTTAGTAAATGGTAAATGTATTATGTAAATTTTTTCATGGAATCCCACACTGGGGACCTGGGCCTATTATTTCCCTTTGAATAACAGATTCTTCCCTAAATCGTTTGAAATCTGTTCCCTGTAAATTTTAAATAGGATAACATTATTTTGTTATAATAGAGTAGTTTAAATTTAAGCACAACCATTCTGTTTCAATTATAGAAGTGTCACTGGGATTTAATTACACAATTTGAAAGACTGAGAGCAAAAACTACCTGCGTGCTCCTGATCTGGGAAGGAAGGCCTGGCTCCTCTAGACCAGGATTTCTGGACTTTGGCATTATTGCCATTTTGGACGGGATTGTGCTTGTGTGTGTATCTGTGGTAGGGGGGGAGTGAGGAGGGATGCTGACTTGTACATTTTATGACATTTAGCAGCATCTTAGATGAGATTGCAATAGCATTGCACTCCTAGAATGACAATCAAAAATCTTTGCAGATCTTACCAAATGTCCCAGGGAAGAATTACTCCAGGTGGAGACCTACTGCTTAAAAAAATAAATAAACACATAAAAAACTCTGAGCAACCCACCTAGCCACTTAAAAGCAAAATCCTTCAGCCTCTCTTCCTTGGAAACCTGGTGGAAACAGTGCCGCAGCTGTCACCCATTCCCTACGAAAATCACTGCCTTTGTCTGAAGTAGTAAAGCTGAGATACTGCACTCAAGAACTCACTACCAAGCAGTGAGCAATCTCCTCTCTACAAACATCATGGACTCAACTCAGGAGCCCTTTATCCTTTACCCTCTTCCTCCACCCTCTAAGGTAGATGGAGGTAGTAACCAGATGTGCTTTATTCAATCTATGGTTTCTGCCAATAGCCACATTAGAGAAATGAAGCTGCTCTTGTTGGTTCAAAAACGGACCCCATACATAGAGTGCAAAGAGAGACTGAAGAAAGAGGCAAACCACTCCAGACTGGTATGTGGCAGGTTTAATAAGCATGGGAAGTTACATATGAGGTTTGTCTTGGGTGGCTGTGAGACAAATAGACTTCTGAACCTGCCCACCAGAATCTTAAAAGTTTATTTGGAGGCCTTTACTGGATTCAGTCACATGTACTTTCCAGATGGTCTCCATCATACATTGCTCTCTGAAGGCTGTGTCCTTGAAAACAGCTCCAGCTGTGGGAAAGGTGGTCAGAAGGTACATGGAAAGGGCAGGGGAGGGGTTGAGGAGCTCTGATTGGTGGGTCCAGCTCATGAGTCAGCTGAAGTCACATCCTCTCATTGATGACCTCCAATAGCTCTTTGTTTCATTTTTGAAGCTCAAAGATCAATCTTTACCTAAGCCTTTATTAAGGACCTGTATGTGTTAATAAGCCAGGCCTGTTGACATTTTATATCTATTTAAAAGACCATGGTGATGTGTCCTTCCATGGACTGTGATCACATGTAACCATAGGTCCACAGTTTCTGCTCTGGAGAAAATAATAAATAGAAACAGTGCAGAATCCCAACTTTAGATGAGCAGCTGCCTTCAGATGTGGCTGACAGAGGACAAGGTCAATAAGCAGGCTAGTCCACTCTCATCCATCCTCTTAAGAAAGAAGCAACCGCAGCTCAGGATCTCTAGAATTTCTAGACAGGTGAAGAAAGCCACATTCTGTCAGGGGGCATGAATAGTGAACTTAATATCTAGATATCACTTGATATTTAATTTGTCAGGGAAAATTTATTGAAATAATTTTGCCCAATTCTTGTTGGTCAGTGTTGTATCAGTTATTTTGTGTTGAATGAAAGAAACACCTGGAAACTTAACAACTTAAAAAGATAACCATTACTTCTGTCAGGTTCTCTAGGTCAAAGCAAGTCATAGACAAGCCCAGATTCACAGAACTGAGATGCAGGTTCCATCTCTTGAATAGGAGGTTCTATAAAATATGTTAGTCATTTGTTTTGTAATTTTTCTTAGATGTTCTGAATTTCATTAATTTTGCAGTTAAAACAATTAAATGAGGTGTTTTTCAAAGTAAGAAAATATCCTTAATTTTGGCAGGAGCTATGAAATTTATAATATAGATTTGCACAATGTTTATAAATGATTCTATTTGAAGAGCAGGCATAGACAATTGTATTTTATAAAGTGCCAAGCCCAGGAAAAAGTTACTGCTTCTAGGAAAATTGACTGCAAGCCTTTTTTCTACTTATTTCTTTTTCTTCCTTTGTTCTTTCCACTCAAATTCTTGATACTTGGATGTCCTCAGGTGGTAGAACAGAAGTAGTATTTTTTTAAATAACATTGAATAAATATTTTACTATATCCTCTTACACAGTTTCCTGTAATATTAATCTATAGGTTTATTTACTTTTATTGGAAATTATGATTCCTTTAATGTGCCCAGGATCTTTTAAAGAGTATTTTTGGTTCATATTCAGATAACAGATGCTCTGAGGCTATGTAAACTACCTAACTTTCTCTCTGCCATGACAACAATTATAAGCACTTTGCTTACGGCTTATTTCCATAGATTTTAATATATAAAAATTCTAAATTATATCATTTTATATTTGGTGTCTGTGTATTTGCAAACATACTATTCACATGGAGATTTTGCTTATAAGCTTAAAAATGACAAAAATATTTGTATAAAATTATAGATTTAGGAGTCGTATAAAGTTTGCTATTCTATGATCATATATATATTACATATTTTTCTCTTAAAAAGATAAGATATATTCACAAATGTACTATAAGACTGTAGATCTAAGAATAAAGGCTTATGCCACAAAGAAACAAAGCACAGTATGAAAAAGGACATGAAGAAGGGACATAAGAAATTTTGAAGCCATTAAGTAAGAAAGGACAATAGAAAAGAGGATGAGGAGGAGAATGATATAGAGTAGTTTAAAAAAATTACAAAAAAGCAATGTATATGTTTTCTTTCCTCTTTTTCATAATTTTATGTGCTTTTACTGTTTTCAGAGTAAGCCACACAGTAAAAGAAACCCACATTCTACTGCTGAATACTCAAGCATGCTTTGAAAGAAGCCATGGTTTAAACTGTGTGGGACAGCAGAATAATTCGGTGGACCTGAGCTCAGATCTAGTCCTACCCCGACATTTGCCATCTGAAATGAGCTAGGGAAGCCTCCCTGAAACTCATTTTCTTCAACAGGCAATTGAACATGATAATAGTTCCCTGTTAGTGTCAATGTAAATTTTGAATTTTTTTTTAACACAATCTTTTTTTGAGGTGAGTGGGGGCCAAGGTAATTTGGTCTGTTTGTTTGTTTGTATAATGGAGGTCCGGGATTGAACGTAGGACCTCGTGCATGCTAGGCATGCACTCTACCACTGAACTCTAACCTCCTCCTCAAATCTGAATTCTTGAAAAATTAAAATATGTGCAGAAAAGTGTAATAGTCCAATAAATGGTAGATAATTTACAAATATACACCAATATATTTTTGAGGAACCACTTTCTATTCTGTTTCTGTTATACAAGAAATTTTTATATTTGTAGTAATTAAAATATATGCAGATACTTGAGAAGTCAACCTCTCAACTTTTGCTCAACCTTTAAGTAAACACGTCTAGACTGTTTAAAACTTCAGGGATGTCAAAAAATTTCAGTTGCATCTTGCTGATATTTATGTTTTTTGACAAAATCAAGGGTTTAAAAAATGTTAGTGTAAAGTTGATTCACCAATACTTAAATACTTAAAAAGTGCTTTTTTCCTCTTGTTCATCTGGACTGGAACTCAAAGCTTTCACAATTCAGTTCTCACATTGATTCCTTTGGACATCTTTCAGTACATGGTGTCCTATCTCTGTGTCTAGACAACTTTTTCATAAGACAAAAGATGTTGGAGTAGTGTGTGTGTGTGTGTAAATTTTTTAAGAAATTATCTAATAGATAATATCACTGCCTTAGAGAAAATGCTCCACTGAAGATCAATTGAAATTAGAAGAATACCTAAGACTTTTTCATGGCCAAATTGAGCCCATATTATTCCTTCACATCCACCCCATAAAACTTGTCATGGTTTTCTTCAATCCCACTAACATTTTCTCATCTTTTCCTCTCTTTCTCTCTCTCTCTCCCTCTTCCTTCCTTCCCTTTCTTCTTCAATTCTTTGGAAACTTCAAGCCACTATCCTCTTTGGAAATTAAGCCTGACATTCTCTTCTCCCAATATCCTGTTGTGGCTGAGTGTCCATTTGTCACACCCCAGCTTGAAATGTAACTCCCTAAGAGAAGACATTCAGAACACTAGCTCTAAAATAGCCATGAAAACATCCTCACTCTATACCTCTGCCGCCTTATTTCTTCTTTACTTTTTTATGTTTTGCATTCTGAAATTACTTTACTTATTTTTTTTCATTTAGAATGTCTCTCTCCCAGTTAGAATATAAGTTCTTGGAATGCAAAAATTCCACAGCCCTTTAGTATAGAGAAAATATGTGATGAATACATAGTATATATATTTGAATGACTAACCTTTTGAATCAATAGATGTATGAATATGTTAATAAGGGCTGGAGAGGGGACAGGGAGACACACATTGACTTACTCCATTCATAATTATTTCCTAAAGAATGGGTGAGTGGTTTATCTCCTGGAACACATGTAAGTCAGTGTTACACTCCTATGTGTGTGTGGGGAGGAAGTTTATTATGACATCACTGAGTGGCTCACTTGAATCTCCTTTTATCCTGAAAATGTTTAGATATATCTGCTGTGCTACACACAGAAAAAGTGATAGAGAAAATTGCCCACCACTTGGTTTATTCCCTTCCAAGTCCATTATATTTTTCAATTTAAATATGAGAGATAATGAATACACTGGGTGCATTCCAGATGTGTTTTTAAGGCAGTCAACTGTAAATGTGATATGACCTGAGGTTGAAAAAAGAAAACTGTGTGCAGAGGCATCAGTGAATTTCAGTGCCATCACTGAGCAGAAGTAGCAAGAAGGATTTTGAAAGCAGGGAATGCAGCTTGTTCCTAGGGGCATTCTAAGTTTTAGGCAGTTTCTGCTTTTTTTCTCTTCCAAAAATATTAAATGATCTTACCAATGTTATTCATCTTTCTTACAGTAATTTTATTTTACGTATTTACCATGGCTGATTCTACTAGAACCTGAGTTAACCTATCACAAGGAAATCATTCTGAACAGAGACACAGTATATTATCACAAGGTATGGGTAAAAGCAGTTTCTGAAAAAAACTATCTATCTTACTCAGGAAACAACTTAAAGGAAAATTGGATTAATTCTCTTCAGGAAGCAGAAAGTGTTTGTTTATTTAGTTATCTGCTTAGACATCAGGCATATAATCAAATTATAGATAGATATGCACGTATATGTATATAAAGTCCTGCTCTTCTTTTCTTCAAATTTCCTAGACTTTCTATGAAGTCTTTTCTATTAGCTTCATTACATTCAACCTTTTATTCATTTATCTATAAGTAAAGTTGTATTATAAAATTACCAAATGCCAGGCACTAATCTATAGTAGTGAATTCACAGGTCCCTAGCCTCACAGAGTTTACACTGTATTGGAAATTAGCTGGCATTTAAGAGCACTCCTGATACTCCAGCAGTCTTAGTTCTTTGGTGGGCATTATGTTAATATCATTTCTCATTCAAAGGACAAGGAGATGAAGTCTCAGAGCATGCAAATCACTTCTTCAAGATCATCAAACTAGTAAGCATTAAATATGAGATTTAACCCCATCCAGTTTGCCCATGCCCACAAGTCCAGCTGCCATGCTATTTCACCTTTTTAACACATATTCTTCTAATACGTATTATCTATGCTATTCACATGTTTCCTTGAGTTTTTAAGTAAATTTAATATTTTAATGGTGAAAATAGAAAACAACACAGAAATTTGGAAAATGGAGAAAATATTCATATTGACACCATGTTATAACTATTGTTCTCTAAATATTCTCATGTTTCAACCTGTTAACACTTGGAATCATAGTTCATGAGCAATTTCACCTCCTGTCTTTTCCATTTTATTATAATGTTTCTATTATGTTACATGCAAATCACATACATTTTGTTATAATGTTTCCACAATGCTACACAGAGTTCATAATCATTATTTTTAGAGGCCACTTAAATGTCTATTGAGTTGATATAGCATAATATAATTAATACTCTCATTGGTAGCTATTTTACTTCACTGGAGGGAAGAACCTCATGAATTTATCACATAAAAAATGTCTTTAGAATTTCAATTCAACTTAAATTGAACATGTGCAATTGTTTGACAACTTTATGGTAGCTAGCTTTCCAGGTACTGATATGTCTCCAAAAATGCACTTCAACAAATATTTCTTGTAGCCTAACATTCACCACTCCCTGTGATAGGTCTTAAGGATGTTTAATTGGTGGGAAACAGTCTCTAAACTGAAGAAGCTTCTAAATCAGTCACAGGTGACAGAAATCCAAAACAGTATGAGCTAGAACATATAAAAATGCAGCAAGTCTAGTAATGTGGTGTTGATGAAAATGGATGTGATAGCAAGGGCTTTGGAAAAGGTGATATTTACACAGAAATCTGAAAGGGTGGTAGAAATTGGTTGCTTAGGATGAGCCTGCTCATGCTACTATAACAAGATACCACAGACTGGGTGGCTTAAACAACAGGCACACTTATTTCCATACCATTCTGGAGGCTCACAGTCTGATATCTAGTTGCCAACAGGTTGGTCTCTGGGAGACCTCTCTTTCTGCCTTGTAGATGATGATCTGCTCTCTGTGTCTTCATATGTCCCCTTTTTAGTATGTACATGGAGAGAGAACCGGTATCTTTTCCTCTTTTAATAAAGACAGAAATCCTGTGGGATTAGGGTCCTACCCTAATGACTTAATTTAACTAATTACCTCATAAGTGTCCTATGTATGGCCACAATCACATTGGGGATTAGGACATCATATGACATAATATGAATTTTAGAAAGACACAATTCAGTCCACAACAGATAAGCAGAAGGGTGGAGATGAGAAATGAGTTAAATCCTGAGGAAGGGAAGGGATAGATGGATAGATAGGTAGGTAAATTTCATCAATAATACATTTAGAAAATTGTTTTAAAAACTTATGATGGGGAGAGAAGAAACTAGTAAAATAACTGCATACTATCTTAGAGGAGATTAAATTGAAATTTCCAGCAAAATTAACAATCACAGTTTGAACAGGTCACTTAAAACAAGACAGGAAATCAATTATTTAATAGCATTTTTAGTTTATAGATTTGCTTCTAGTTAGGGTCAAGTATGAATAATTAACTTCCTTGATTACAAAATAATTCTGAATAATCTGCCCATATTTTTAAAGATAATATGAAAACTATAATCATAAAATGTGAGAGAAAAAAATATATAGAGAGATGAAAGTGTGTTGTTAACAAGAAATAAGTACCTCCAACAGAGGTCTCTAAAGAAACTAAACTAGACTTTGTCAGGGCAGGAGACAGGAATAAGATTATAGGCTCAGATTCTTCTTTTGACCAATATTTGGACAAACTTGATCAGATTGATAAAGATGAAAAGATGACACCTGCCTTAAACTTATTATCTAATAATAATGTACAAATATTTTCAAAGGCTGTCTGTATTTCAATATATGAAATCTCTCTCTGTATTATGGGAGTTAGAGTTCAAAAAATCTTCCTTTGTGGACTCACAATATATGTTAATATGACAGCTAAATTTTTTACATATTTTTAGAAAATGAAAATGATTTATTAAATACAATTTTAATAATTTGATTTATAAAAGAGCTGGAGGTGGCAACCCACAATTAATTAATCTATTGTGAATTATGAAAATATTAATCAGCTTGATGTAAACATCTGTGGTTCACAGAAATGGCCTGGAATTATTTATCAGTGTAATTTCTCCTTTCTGCCTCACCTAACTCCACTTAATGACTGGGACTCTCATGTCTATGTCATTACATAGGGAATAGAATATGTGCCAAAACATACAGCTCAGGGTTTAAAAGTTAAATTGCATGAATATTTATCAATACACTGTCTAGTATACAAAGATTCTAAAATACCTCAATGATTGAGATTTAGCATTCAACTTGACAGAGTGAGAAAATGTTCGCTTTAAATTTAAAACAAAATAACTACCATTTCTTAATCTGTTAGACTGTACTAACAGCTTAACCTCCCCTATTTAATTTAACTGTTCAAAACAATTTTATTTAAAAAATACTGAAGATTGCATGGAAATGCAAACTGATGGTAAGTTATAAAGCCAGAATTTGAAATCAAGTATATCTGATTCAAGATGCCATGCTCATTTTTCTCATCTGCAAAATTGAAAAAATATATACCATGTCCTCCTTAACTCACATTATATTGAGGTTCAAATGTAAGAGTGAGAATATTGTAAATTGTGACATCAAAATAGTTGTACAATTATTTATTCAGCTATGGGTGATGGTGGCTAGTACAAGCTAATAACAACTTAAAACACATATATATGTGTATAGTTGAGTTAGAATGAAGTTCTTCAGTGGATTAACAGGAATTACTGAAAACTAGTTTTCTGGTTGTTAAGTTCATCAAGTCATTGAAGAAGAAATGTTTGAAAAGTCCTTTAAATCACATAAAGAAGGTAGATGTTTGATCCAATTCCAAATCAATATCCCTTCCTCCTTTAAAAATATATGTCTATTTCCCAGCTCACCTTACAAATTTTTTCCAAACCTTTCAAATCTCTATGGCATTCTTCTCTGGTGTTTCTATATAAAGCTTCCTGAATGTCTGTTTTATATTGTTCTAGTACTTATCCAAATATTCATTTTTAATTAACATTTCCTATCTGTATTTCCTAAGGCTGTTATGTAACTGTGTCTATGATACCAGAGAGATTACGGACTTTGCTTCAGTAAGTCACAAAACCCTTCAACTAATTATCCTGCAATTATTAATGCACAATGAAGAAGTAAGTTCTTAATATTTGCTTGCAGTTGACAAGTATTATGACAATGCAATTTTCTGAAAAGTTTACCAGCTCACTGGGAGTGTTTAACAACCTGGGGCCTGACATAATGGACCATATTGCATTCATATCTAACATCATGAGGCCCACTATAATATAAATGATGAAACTAAGCAAATAGCTAAACTGATAGAGACTTTATGCATGGATAAATGTCTTTGAAAAATGTTTATTGGTGTATTTGTACCTCCAGTATGTCTGAAAAACGTAGGTAATAATGTACCTTCTGGAACAGCACTGAATATATATATGTATATGTGTGTATATAAATATATATATGTATATGTGTATATATATATATGTGTGTATGTATATATATATATATATATATATATATATATATATATGTGTGTGTGTGTGTGTATGTGAATACATTTATTTAGTTTCACATCCACACACCCACAAGCAAACATACAAAATATCCATTATATATATTTGTAAACTTATATAGAGGACTTCCTTTTTTATGTGTGAACTATGCACGTGGTATCTTATATTTAAAACACATTTTGCGTATAAGAAAGACTGCATTACATATATCCATATGTAGAAGCCTAAGCGATTGTTGACCTTTTTTTTAAATAGGACTATTACTCCATGATCTCTTATTTCTAAATCCAGAACTCTCTTCCCTACTGTCCTATGAAGGGGAAAGTGCAGTGTGTGTTGGAGAGCAGAAGTCGATGAGAGGCCTTTGTAAATCAAAGAATGAAAACTCATCATTTTGTCCTTAGATATGTGACATACAGTTTAACCACATTCATCAAAGGAAAAACATTCAGGAAAAACTTTAAGTCCCCTAGTTCCATTTGTTAAAGGTGATATAAGTTGATCTTTTTTATTGCTTTATGCTTTTTTTTTTTTGAAATATGAATTTTCCTCATGGAAGAAGTTTGCCCTGCCTTGGAAAACAGCTTGCCATCAAACATGTTCACAAGATATTTACAAGCTTGATGCATTAAAGGGAAGAATTTTTGTATACAAGTCTTCGCAAATTTTCTTGGATGAAATGCAAGAAGGGTTTGATTTGTATGAGATTCTACTTGATGGCAAACAGGGCAGAGCTATCACATGGTTCCCAGGAGGCTTACACCCAACAGCATGAAAACTTGGAAGTCTGCCTGTATTACCTTATGTGATGACTGCAGAGCTCAATCGCATTTAAGATTTAATATCATTGGCAAGATGCCTCCAGCAGCCACTGAATAATATGGAGTAAAAATGTCTTAATCTCCAAAAGATTGCTACCTTGTGAAGTAAATTACTCTAGTTACATTAACAAGTTAACTAGGTACAAGGTGAGAATATAAAATCTTAGAACTAAACTCTGGTTCATATATATTCAAAAGGTAGCAGAATAAAAGCAATGTATAGACTAAGAAGGAGCAGGGAGAAATTTGTAATGTTTGGACACCAAAGATGTCTGAAATTTATGAGAAAGAAGTATCAACCTAGTTTAAAAAGCTGGGTCTCCTTTGGCTCTAATACTAAGCTTGTCATTTATAAGAAGTGTGATCTTGGACAAGTAACTTAAATTCTTATTATCTGTTTTCTTGATTGTAAAATTGTATTAATAGTGAAACCTAGCTCATGGAATTATCGGGGAGGCTTTAAAGGATAAAATACTTTAAATTATTAGAACATCTAGACTTTTATACTATAGTTTTATGTTATTATCATTATCAAAGTCATTAAAATTAGGAATTAAAAGTGATCATTTTCTTTACTTTTCTATGTGTAACTTCTATTGTTACCACGATTTCTTTATTTCTTAATGCCTACATTCAGTTCAAGCCCTAAAGAGAAAAGACTGAAATTTTTCTATTATTTTAAAGGGTTAATAATACATTCTTTAGAATGGAACAAAGTCTCTTATCCTTTATCTTAAAATGACCCACTAAAATAGTAACCTGTGAGTTACAGAGAATTTGGTAAATCTAAAAACTCACAGTGCTATTTATTTTAATAACATTAAATGAAGATGAATGCAAAGATTCTTTAATCTGGAAATAAAGATGAGAGATGCATCAGTACATATTTGGTGATTGAAGCCAAAAAATTAGTAATTTTGGACATTAGGAAACTTAAATCCTAGGATATTATTTAAGAACGTACAACTGCTAGACTGGCACTAAAACACAACCACTGGTGTGGAGGCTACCAATTGTAAAGCTAGTATTCATAAACACTAAGGACTTCTCTCACAATACTTTGATATTTTTTCCCCAAAGTGTGACCAAGGATAGAGCATTTATCGAGACTTAATTGTGATAAGTATCAGGATTATGTGTTTGTCTGAAATCCATCAGTGAAACATAATGAAATAATCTATAACCACTGATTTAATATTTCCCCTGTTATTTGATTGTAAATATGGGGAGTGGAGAATAAAGTTTAATAAAATTTCAATCACATACATGCAATAGCATTCAATCTCTATATCCCAAACAAGTGGTTCAAAACAGAATGTCATATATCAAATCACTGATATGCTCATCCAGGACAATGACATTAGCATTTGTCATCTTGTCACTCGTAAAATCCGTGAAGACCTCAAGAGGCAGATATATCCATTTTCCTGCCCCCAAAGGCCTGTCTCAGATAGGTTGATTTAAATTCTCATGTATTTAGAATCAATTGGAGTCTTTTCAATAAAACTAAAATTATATAGCAGTTTTAGAAAGAATTTTGCTACCAGAGGAAACACAGCAGTAATGAGAGAGAGAAAAAAAAATAAAATATAACCCTTGCATTTACTTGGCATTAGTTTTTGCTATTTAGATTCTGCTTTCAAAGGATGTCCGTGATAATTATTTTTCTTTATTTTCCTTCAGATTGGCTCTTCATTTGACAATGACTGTGTAAGCTCTATGTTTTGAATATGCACCTGATTGACAACAGCAAAAGAGGAAGAAATGGTCACTTAACTTGAAACTCCACAGGAAATCAGGACACTCATATAAAGATGATTTTAAGAGCTGAATATATGTTATTCTGTTTGAAAATCATTGTACTGAGAGAATTTTAATAATAATATTTTAATTACTGTGCGATGAGAAGGAAGTCTGCATTTATGGTATTTGTACAATATTCACTTTGATTTCATGTCTTTAAAAATATATTTTCTACAGTAACATATTTGGTTCATTGACAGTCATTTATACTACTCATTAGATGATAATACATGAATGAAATTGTAGTTAAATGCATAAAATATCACTACATGAAGCAAAAATTCTAAAACAAATGTATTAAAGCTGTCTGCCATTCTGTCTGATACTCCAGTTGATCTCTGATATTTAGGTTACCATTACAACATGAAATTTGTGTACTACTTAGCATTTAAGAATTTATTTTAATTTTTATCCTTATTTGATTTTTTAATATATTAAATGATAATTTCTCACATATTTGTTATATATCAAAATAATAAAACATTTGAGCACCTTAAAATGTTCTAATAAGTTATTATAAATGTTATTTTAAGAAATTATATAGTTACTGTTTATGAAGTTACAATAAATTATATAATTAATAAAAATATATAGGTATATTGTTTTCTGACAAATTATTAAAATACTATAATAAAGGACACAAAAAATTATAGCAAATGCTTTGCCCTTATGGAATACTTCTTTATTCCTAATAATACAAATAATTCTAAGAATTAACAGCAGCCCTGATATTTAATAATTTAGTCCATACACACACATGCAGACACACATACACTCACACACTAACACAAAAAATCTTATACTGGCCAATGTTAAGGGCTTCTTCTTAAGAAGACAGTGCCATATCTAACACTTGTTTTGTTGTTTTGGTGGTTGAAACTCTCCCAGTAGGGACTTTGCTTTATTCGTAACCCTCTTTTCCCAAAATGCCATCAAAAGGAAGTGATTGATTCAACTGTGGCTAAAGAGCTTATGAGTGGTTTGTTCACAACTTATTTCTAAATGTTTTTTTCATTTTGTGAAGGTCAATGGAAGTCAGCAGTTATGATACTTAAAAATCTAAAAAGCATTAAGTGCACCACCACATAGTAGGTCCAGAAATGTTCCCATGCGTGTTTATCAGCTTTACTTATACAAAAACCTACAGCAAAACTCCAAAAAAGGACTCCATATATTCACCTCCTGCTCCTGGGAAGGCGGTGGGGATATTCAGCCTGAGAGGACAATCATATTAAAATAAAAGGTAAAGAAATGGAGCACAACCTTATACAAGGCCAAAAATAATATAGACCTTGTTTAGAACTATTACCTATTAAAGGACGTGTGAAAAGCAAGAACAACTACAAATAAACAAACACCCTTTGATCCCAACAGCCTGTCTTTCCTTCCCACTTCTCTGTTAAAAACCACAAATAAACTTAATAAGGATATCAGTGTTTTCAGATGACACCTTAAACTCAGGAAATGACCAATATTCAGCCCAATTGGCTTAGTTTGTCAGGGATTGTCTTCAAAGAGAACATAAGAGAAAATACTTGGTGTTTCAGGGAACATTATTTCTTCCTGATGAAAAGGGAGAGTTGTAAGAAAGATCTCCTCTACACACTCCTTCCTTGCTGCTTTCAGATGTTGTTAACTGAGGATGTGATACTGAAACCCCAGCACCATCTGATGAATAGAGGAGTAGCCCAAATACTCAGCAGAATGCTTGAAAAGGATTCCATCATTCCATCACTGGAGCACCCTTTGTGAGATTCTCTTTTTCTAGAATCTCTATTAAAGGAAAGCATACAAGTGCCTACAGTAAAAGCCAAAATTATTCAGATTTTCTGCAACTTGAAGACAACACATCCTCACAGAATCAGATGCCCACTTGGAAATCAGATTCAGGATTACACATATTTGTTGATTTTCTCCATTCTCTTATTCCACCAGGAATCAGTTTTGGTTAATTTGTGAAACCAGAAAGAATTTGGAGCCATAGGAAATATACAAATTATGATGGCTATAGTATCTGCTTGCCCTCATTTTGTCCACTTGTAATTTTATCTGGTACCCTTCTTTTCTCTATTTCACTTAATTTTACTGCTTCATTTTCATGTGCTTTAACCTATCAAATGACATCAATTCATATTACCATATTTGGTTGGGCAAGATAAGAAATTATTACCCATGCTAATCCAAATAGCATAACATTCAACTATCAGTGAGCACACATGTATAGCATATAATTTTGTGCCTTATGTTTATCTTTGCAATTATGCTCTGTTTACCATGATATTAAAATTACTTTGATGCCTTCTACTGGTGCCAATTGAGGACAGAAAGAGGAAAAAGATAGAAAACATTCAGGAAAAAGTCAGAGCATACCACAAAAGTGCAACAAATTAGAAAGCTAGAAGGTTAATAGTAACTACTTAATCCAGTTCCATTAATAAGAAACCTAAGATGAGAGACACAAAGCAGTATCAATCCCTTGTGGTGGTATTGTCAAGAAATGAATCCGGGTTCCTATTTACTGACATGGTCCTCTCTTAATTGCATTACATGGCATGCTTTCAAATGGAGCATCTTGGATGTCACATGATTTGCCCTGTTGATAAGCCAAGGCAAGGTAGCCTTACCTATGTAAAATATTAAATGAAGGATGGATGCAGAAATGAGCTAACAAAAGAATGAGGCTAAAAGAACAATTTAATTTAATTCAAAACAGTACAGATAGATTTTCTTTTTAATCCTCTCTTCTCCCAATTCCCTGTTTGAATATTTCTTCTGGGCATTATCTTATTTAATTATAATTATTTGTTGATGTCTTCTTGCATCTGTATGTATATTTTTTAACTCTGGTTTTTCTATTCATGTATAGGCCAGGCATTTTTTCTAGGATCTAGGAAGATTGTGTAAATAAACTGACAAATTGCCCCTTCTCATGTATCTTTCACTCTAATGTGAGAAATAAATAATAACAAATAAATATATAACCTAACATTGGGTATTTTCCATGTGCCAGGCACTGTTTTAAGCCCCTTAGATAAAGTAACATTATCACTATCAAGGCTCTAATATTAGCCTCATTTTTAGGGTTATGGAAACCAGAGCACAGAGTGGTAAGGTAAAATTGCTCAAGGTCACATAACTACTAAGAAGTAAAACCCAGAAAATATGGCTCCAAAAAGTCTGTACTCCTAACCACTATGCTATGACAGTTCTCCATGGAAGAAGAGTTCTGAAAACAAATTAGAGTGTAACTTGTTAAGAGAAAATAGAATTAATGTGTGAAAGGTGATAGAGTTTTTATTTAAGGAAGTAGATGCATGCACCCCAATGTTCATAGCAGCAATATATACAACAGCCAAGACATGGAAGCAACCTAAATGTCCATTGATAGATGACTGGATAAAGAAGTTGTGGTATATTTATACAATTGAATGCTACTCAGTGATTAAAAAAAAAAAAGAATAAAATAATACCATTTGCAGCAACATGGATGGATCTGGAGATTGTCATTCTAAGTAAAGTAAGCCAGAAAGAGAAAGAAAAATACCATATGATATTACTCATATGAGGGATCTAAAAAAAAAAGAAAAGAAAAGAAAAAGGAAAAAGAGGGCACTAATGGACTCATCTACAAAACAGAAACAGATTCTCAGACATAGTAAACAAACTTATGATTACTGGGGGAAATGGGTTAGGAAGGGATAAATTTGGAAGTCTGAGATTTGCAAATGTTAACAATTATATATAAAAATAGATTAAAAACATATTTCTTTTATATAGCACAAGGAAGTATATTCAATATTTTGCAATAACTTTTAATGGAAAAGTATATGAAAATGAATATAAGTATGTATATATGCATGACTGGGACATGATGCTGTACACCAGAAACTGATACATTGTAACTGACTGTATTTCAATTAAAAAATGAAATAAAATAAAAAAAAATAGCAGAGCCTCAATGAGAAGATAAGGGAGTTAGCCAAGTAACTAGATGAGAAAAACTTCAAATGGGTCTGCAAAGGTAAAGCCTTACTGTGGGATGTGCTTCCTGTGTTCAGGGCATAATCAAGAAAACACCTTGGATGATCTGCAGATGGTGGATGGGTCAACAGAGTGAGAAATGACCAGATCATGTCAGACTTTTGATTGCAGTTTGTTTTTTTATGAGTAATGAAAATATTTTGAGGAACTCTGAGCAACTAAGTAGCACATTCAGATGAAAAGGATTAGTTAGCCTGGGAAATAGCATATAGGCACTAAAAGTGAAAGAAGAATCAATAAATATTTGAGCTTTAACAGCAGAGGTGGTGAAAGGCGGTCAGTTTTTTTTTTTTTTTTTTTTTTTTAACATTTGTATCACAATTTCCTGGACACTGGATATGAGGGGAGGAAATAGCCTAGAGTTAATTCTGACTTCAAGATTTTTGACCTTAGCCCACAGGTAAATGACAGTGCCAGGTACTGTAGTTGGGAAGCCTAGGAGAGAAGCAGATTTGAGGGTAGGGTAAACATGCAATTTGTGAATCTGTAACTTTGAGACATCTGTTTTTCCTACATTGCTTTGTGTGGTAGCCTCTGGTACATAGCAGAGACCAAATTTTACATTTCATTTAATCTACTGAAGTTAAACTTAAATTTAAAGCTGCTACTCAACTCACTGAAAAATTTTCCTTGTATTTGGATCAGTTTAGGTTGTGACTGTACTTTCTGAGCTGCAAATTTTATAAAATCCAATTACAGATCAAGTAATTGTTGAAAATCTAGTATCTGAATTGGGATATCTTTTAAGTGTAAAATACATGCTAGTTTTCAAAAATTTGAGTTGAGTACCCCATAAAATATATTGTCTTCCATTAATTGGAGATATTGAGATTGGAGATACACATTTTGAAAGTATCAGTAAAAACACAGTGTTGCAGCTTTGGAACTTAATCATTTGATTAAAGAGTGTGGTTAGCAAGGAGTAACATCTTCCCATGGGTTGACAATGTGATCATGGTGAGCACCTGGCTTCTTCAGAGGAGGTCTGGTTTGCTTATTTGTGTTCAGGAGTTGGAGGATGGGTGGGGAAGGAAGAGAGAGGAAGGAGAGCTTTTATCCTCTTTGTTTTCATACAATCTTAGAAAAATAGCTAGATGCTTAGATTTCAGTCCTATTCACTCACCACTTTCAGTACATCTAGACCAATTTTGGCAAGATAAAACTAACCCTCAAATCATTTAGCTAATTTTAAAAAATTTTCCCAGAAAATTAGTGATTAATTAAGATTAGGATTTAAATACATTTCAATGTATAATTCAGCAATGATGCCATTATCCTCAGGGTGACCAGATGCCCAGGTTTTCACAAGTCTGCTCTAGTTAGAAGCATCTTGTTTGTTTTAATTATCAACAGTGCTCCTTTTCACCCTAAACTGTTTCCTGATTCAGATGATATATTATATATTCACCCAAATTATTCTACTGTTTTTCTTTAGTCTGATGAATCAAGGGGTTTTTTTTGTTAGTTTATTTCATCTGGTTTTCTGTTTTTGCCTTTATTTTGTTTTTTGGTTTTGTGCTTTACTTTGTTTAATTTCATATTTTTATTTTATATTTCCTAATACCTGTCTTATTGTTTTCTGTTCATCTCCACCACATTACTTTATATCAGATCAGCATCAATTCTTACTTGGATTATGCAATCAGACTCTTAACTAGTGTTCCTGCCTCCTCATCTCATTACTCTAATCCTATCAACACTGCAGGACTGATCTTTCTAAACTACTATAAAGGAAGTAAATGTGAAGGATTCAGAATGGCAGAAAAGGAAGAGATTGACAAAAGAAAGACAGAATTGGAGGTGAGACCAGCCTCACAATGTGCTGACATTTAAATTTGACCTTGATAAAGAGACAGATATTTCCCCATGGGGGTAAAAAATGAAAAGAAAAGGCAGAGACTCTGATAAAGAAGAAAAGAAGGTAAAACCAGGAGAAGGTTGTAGACCTCCCTGACATAGGACTGTTCAGTTTATGCTTTCCTGCTACAAAGCTCTTAAACATTTTTTTAATCTCTTCTCAGAAAACATTTTTTGCAGAATAATGTTTATTTTTTACATAAAGGCATACTGAATGCACTGTAAAATGTGATAATTCAACAATATGATTCCAAACAAAAACACACCCAAAAATGAAAAGAGGTTTCTAGTGACAAATTGTCTAGCTTGTACAATGTCACATGGGGCATCTTTGAGTCACCTGCCATGTTTTGATGGACCCCAAGCAATTTACATTCCTCTACCTCTGCCAATCAAGACAAGTAAAAATGTAGCATTTTCTGCAACTCCTCTATCTGTTTTGCATATGCAATATTTCCAAATATTTTAAAATTCTCTCTAATATAGACTTTATCTTTTCCTAAGCAAATTTTCTGTGTTGTAACAGTATTTAAGGACTGCTTGTTTGTTTGCCAGAATAAATGGCACACTAAAAGACTGGAAACATAAACAAAGAATAATGTAACTTTCTAAGAATGATCCCTTTGCTGCTTTTATCTACCAACCACAAGTCATTTATTCTTTTTTTAGTGAGGCCAGCACACATTCAGTAGAATACATGTTATGGAAATAATTTTCTAATTAATAATTTGGTGTTTTAAATAATTACTTTTAGGACCAGAGATTCTTAGCATGTTAAAATGCTAAATGTAGCCAGTTCTTCCAAAAATACACACCTGGCTCATGGCATCATTGAGGTCACTTTCACTAGGGCATGATTGTAATGAGGTAGGCATAGTAATTGGGAATTGGGAAATCAGAACAAGAATCTTAATTATGCTAAGAATATCCCCAGAATAGGGACTTTCTTTTATTTACTGCTGTGTTCTAGCATCTAGATCAAAGCCTGAATTTTATTAGCACTAAATAAACACTGATGAATGAACTCAAGGATACCAAGCACAGCAGTTCTTCAGTTTTCTCATCTGATGTTAAAGGGTCATATCAAAGAATACTGACGTTTCTGTTGCATCCTATATTCTATAGTTTAGCTAACAAAACAGTGTTAAATGTTATTTTTGTTGCCTATTATTTTCCCTATATCATTCTTCCTTCCTTCCTTCCTTTCCTTTCCTTCCTTTTCTTCTCTTTGATTATTTCTCTTTTTTCCTCTCCATCTTTGTCTTTTTTCTTTTTTTTTTCTTTCTTATTAACACCTTAAAGATAGTAGCACTGAATCTTTTCAAGTTTAAATAGCATGAGTGATCTTTGCTTAGAAGCAGATGATATGCAGTGGTCCAGAAAAAAGGAAACAAGGAGCCCTTCTCTGCCTTTCAGAGAATGCACAGAACATAGGAAACACTTCTTTTCACATAGAAAAGGAAAAGCTGTCAGCCCTGAGACACAGGGAGTTGCTGAGATACAGGTAGAAATGACTGATTATTAACTCAATTTTTGGCCTATCTCTCCTCCCTGGAGAACAGGGGATGAGGCTGAAAGTTCCAAACTTCTGATAATGGCTTGGTCTTTCTGGTGACCAGCTCTGATGCTGAAGGTATCCAAAATCCCACCAAGAATTTACTCATTAGAACAAAAGATATTCTCATCATCCAGGAAGTTACAAGAGATTTAGAAGCTCTGTGTCAGAAATTGGCAGCAAAGACCAAATATATATCCTATGTTTCACATATATTCATATATTCAAGATAAGGAAATATATTTAATAATTAAAATAATATGCCTTAAATGAGCATTTTACCTATATTGTAATATCAATTGCCATAATCACTCATTTGAAAAGTACTATTTTAATCCTTAGTTTTACAGATAAGGAAACTAAAGCATAAAGGCTTTAAGTTACTTGATTATATCTAGAACATACCTGAGCCAGAATTCCAATCCACGCAGTTTACTCTAGAGTTTACTATTTTAAACATTTGTACATTTATGTAGTGATAGCTGCAATTGTTTGGGTAAAATAATTATGAAATATTTTAAATAAGATTCTTTAGATAAGTGGCTTTTCATGGTTCTACTGCACATCATTATATAGTGATATCTGAGTTTACCATATTGAATGGAAACTAATAATATTGTTTTTTAAAATCATAAGTAGAAGGTTTGCCGGAAGTGTTAATAATTTCCTGAAAGTGATATAACACTTGAGTAAAGAAATTGTTTTGATCTATGTGATATATTTATTACTTTACAAGAAAGAACAATTCTGAGAATATCAGAGAGTGACTATTTAACTTGGATATACCACAAAAACATAAGTGAGTTTGTAGATTGAAACAAATTTATCTCTGGGAGACTCATTAAAATAATTTGTTATCTTTTCCTCTTAAGGAATTATATGAATAGCAATAATTACATATCCTATAGTACTACCATCAATGACAGTTCTTTTTTTCTATAAAGTAATTTAAGATAAAACAGCTGATCAAAATGTTCATATTAATGCAAAATATTTTTAATGTATTAATGTCCATATGCATAAAATAGAAACGCTCACATGGTATCATGTAAAGGGTAAAACATATTGAAATCGGATGTGTTTTCCCCCCCACAAGATTAGTCTCCTACATTTCTAATGAAATCATCAAGACATATAAAATAAGTAAAATTTTCTATCAGCAAAATAGATTAAAATTTACTCACAGATTTGACATTTGAAAAATTATTCCCAGACAAAAAGAAGTAAAGCCAGCTTCAAAAATTTGCCAACCAAAAAATCTGTAAAGCAGAATTGAACACATAGGGATCAAAGAATGACCACATTCATGGCCTCCAGTATCACACTACATGAGAAAGCTTATTATTCTTTTTCAGATTTATTAAGAAAATTCTCACTTCTGTAGGAATCCCTGCTGGGTGCAGAAAAAAATTCATCCATTCAGGACACAAATCTCATTGAAATTCTTAGTCTAGCCCAGTCTTTCATATGCTTATTTGGCTGTGCAAGGCACTATGGGATAATTTTCATGAGTTTTTGATAATGCAGGCCACTGGGCTATAAATCCCAGCTTGTGGACTTTGTTCTAGATACATTCAATGACTTTGTCTTCAGAAAAACAAATTTTTACAGCAGGATGAATTTACCCACCTTGGCTACATCAGTATACAGCAACTTCCTTCCTGTTCATCAGCCATTAGCCTCATCTGAGGGCTGGAAAAATCAAACGCCCTCAGGATGGCAGAGAAGAAAGATGAGAAGAACTGGGTATTTGTTGATGTCACTGCATGTCAACAAATACAGTTTCATGATGTCCTGCCTCTAAATGTCTTGTATTCAAATAATATACATACAGTTAAATGCAAATTGTTTTGGAGTCTTCTGTTATTTGAAATCTAACAATATGTACCGGCCTGTTGTGCTTGATACTCTAGAAATTTTCCTGATGGACTTTATTGCCTTACAACATTGTTTCTGGGATGTAGAAGGTTTGTATCTAACACTTGAATTTTATAAACTATGGCCTAAGGCTTAAAATCTGTACCTTAATGTATTCTAACTTTTATTTTCAAACAGCAAAATTTGCAGTACTGAGATATGCTCCTCTAATTTTTGTACCTTCTTTATTTATTAAATACTTAGTGAAAGGAGCAAAACAAGCTGAGTTAGTGATTTTCATGTTACACGTTGCAACATCAAGTAAAATATTCACTTGCAGCTTAGACTAATCATGAAAAAAAATCCAAGTTTCCTTGGATAAAATATAATTCTTGCCATTCAGTGGTCAGAGATAAATTTATTATGGTTATTTATGTTGTTATGTTTTATTTTATCTAAACAATCTTTCAATCCCCCAAATGTGAGGTTTTTTGCTTGTATTTTTTCTGCAATCTGACACCTATAGGTGAGAGAGAAAAGCCCTACACTCATTTCTTTCTTTATACACATTCTCTGAAAGCATTCTCAAATATATATCATGTCTCTAAAGAAAAGCAAAGTACATCCTCTGAAATTATCCTGGTTCCCTCACCAGACACATCTTCAGCATCGTGTTGATGGGCCTTTTCAGATTGTCAGCGTCAGTGATTTTATGCTTGCACTGTAGGGAAAACTGAATATGTAGTTAGATGATGCAACCAACCTATATACTTTAGCTTGACCATGATAATTTCAGTTAGACTTCATCAAACTATACGCACTTGGTTTTGTTCGTCTAAAGCTAAAGAATAACAAAGAAATACAATATTGAATATCTTTGTAGGACAATTTTTTTTTCAGGAAAATATATGTGCTTCTTCTTCTTCTTTTGCCTTTTACAGCAGAGCCTCTAAATACTCCACAAACAATATAAACAAATGAAACCAATGGATTTGTCAATATCTGAAATGTTGTCATAAGGAGAAGCCAAGAACTTAGATATATTGGGAAAGTCTTTAAAAACATGAGGAAAACAGATTAAACGGAGACACACATCTTGAATAATCCTTTATAATAAGAGAAAAAAAAAAGAAAAAAAAAGACTCTAGAGGGAATGCATGGAACTATTGTGTATTCATTTTAAAGGTTCTATTTGTTGGTTCTGTACTTAAGACTCACTCCCTAGAATTCTAACTAGAGCACTCAGTTTTTCTTTTGTGAAATGGCATTCCCATTCCACTCTCTCCTTGAGTTCAATGGGAATGATTAATCTTAAGCTCCATGAAGGACTCCTATTCTCCTAGCCACAGAATTCAGTTCTGAGATGACCACAAGACCTAATCCAGGTCATGTGACATTGAGAACACTTAGCTAAGGCAGTAAGGAAAGGAGCTTTGTCTAACTCCTTGAGAACAACAGAATATTGGACTGGTTGGAGTAGCATAAGGATTTTAGGAACTCCTTTATATATTTTACTCATCAGATGAGCTGTCCTAATGGTGAAAGTGACTCACAGAGGAAAAAAGTGCCCAAAACATCACAGAATACACAGAAATAAAGCAAAATTTCTGAGGATGTGTGAATGTGGAAATTAACATTCAAAAGAATCCAGGGCTCTTTTTAAGGTTTTCTGCTCTGTGATCTAAACACTTACCTTTTTATTTAAATGAGTATATATACATTTATTTACATATACTTCATATATTGAATATATTATGTATATAGTTATATTTAACTATAAAACTCTTAAATTTTTCAAAGACCAAGTTCAAAATTGAGACTACCAATAAGCCTTAGAAGTAAGTGAAACAATACTGAATTCAGATTTCTAATCACTTAATAATGAAGAAATAACATTGCAATATCATTTATTCTAAAAATTGTACATAGTATAGTATACATATATTTTTATTTATTTTAAATTTTGTTTATATATATATAAACAATCAAATATTTCAAGAAGGCAATTTTGCTGAGCATTTAATATGTCTCAAACATTGTTCTAAATATTTTCATATATTAAATCATGTAATCTTTAAAACAACACCATGAATTATATTTCTTTTTTATCTTGATATTATAGGAAAACACATCCAAGATATTGGGCATCAGCATCTAGGAAATTAACATTTATTTATTATATAAATAATAGGTTGATTGTGAAAAGAGATTGTAGGAGGTAAAGTATAAAACTAGTGTATCACAGGTTAAGATTTAAGTTTTACCCATTAGGTTAGAATAGCTCTATTTTTGTTTTTCCTCTCACTATTGCAGACTTGTAGTACAAGAATTAAGTACATATTTCCCCATTCTACTTTCTACATGCTTTCAATATCCCCAGTTCCCCCAACAGAGATATTCTAATGCTTTGGGCATGAATAATTGAATATATGTGTCTACACACATATGTTGGATATATATGTATCCTTTTAAGTATAATGCATTTTTCTTGCATATCTTCATTGTTTACATGCATAAATGTGATTGAGAAATGATAATACAATGACATTTTATTTTTCTTCTTGTTTGTGCTCAACTTCATGTTTTAAGATCCATCAAAATGCTCTGAGGGCCTCTAGTTTATACATATTTGTTTTGCTACCTATTATGGCATCATATGTATTACACATATCCTACATTTACATTGTTATTTTTAGTAATCAGTAACAAGGATGGTTCCAATTGTTTGCTTCCACATAGAATGCTGTAATAAACGTCTTGAAAATATACACTAAAGGACATATCATGTACAGAGGCCCCTCTTTCCTTTGCTTATCAGTGAGCTTTGTCCTCTTCACATTTGGTCTCTACTCTTTTTTATTATGTTGATATAAACTTGTATAGTGTAGATGTGAAATATTTTTTAGATACTAATTTTGCAAATACCTTCATTTCTCTATTATCTCAGCTTATTTTTCAGTTGTGCCTTTGATTGAACAACAATATTAAATTTGCCAAAACTGAACCAGAATTTTTAATTTTTGGCCTTGTATATGTGCTTTCAAATGCTTTATTAAAATCCCTTACTGAACACAATGGTGAATATAGTTTCCTTGGTTTTATTCTATTACCTTTACAATTTTACTATTCCCATATAGTTCTTTGTGTATATTGATATGTAGAGATCCAAAGTTATAATCTTTCTCCATGATTCAGTTTTTCAAATACCTTCCGTTAAACAAGCTGCACTTTGTCCAATTTTTGTGATACTTTTATCACAGAATAGATTCATTCATATGTGTCTTATTTCTATTTTAAAAATTTCCAATTTATTCCAAGAAGCTGATTTGTTTACTGTGATGTTTATACTACATTGTTTTGTTTCTTTAAAATATGACATCTTCTCAGGTAGGAAAAGTCTTCCAGGTCATTTTTTTTTTTAAATGATTGAACTATCATTAAATAGATGCTCTTGTGTATGTATGTTGAGTATTTACTAAAAATAATTTGTCAGGAATTATAATTTAAACTTCATGGAAGTTATGATGTTTTGGGTAGTGATAGTGGGTGACCTGGTCTTATTGTCAATCTTAAGAAAATATGGAATGAGCAAATGCAAATTACAATATATAAAATAGATGAGCAATAAGGATTTACTGTATAACATGGGGAATTTTACCTAATGTCTTGTAATAACATATACTGGAATACAATCTGCAAAAATACTGAATCACTATGCTGCATACCTGAAACTAATACCAAAAAAACCCATATAAAATTTTCTAGTACATTTAACTTTTACAGAAAGTTATATATCATTTACATACTTAAAATAGCTACCCTCTGTTCATTGCATTAATAGGATAATATACTTTAAGTACTTTCATGTATCTATTTAAATATAAACAAATATAAACACTTGCTGAAGTTGGTGTCCCAATAGGGTAGAATAGATTTGGACTACCACATAGAGCCTTATTCCTACAGATATCTTTTATTATTATTTGGCATGGCAGCCCCCTGTAAACCCAAATTCAACAGCTGCTTTTTATTTGATAAGAGTCAGCATGTAGAGTGGAAATTTTTACCCCAGGACACGTGTTAAAAACCATCAGCCATAATTGTTTAGTACCACAACTGCTTGAGCCAATAACAACACCTGGAGCAAATGGGAAGATGACCAAAAGACTTAAAAGGAAAAATTGGAAAATAGGACCTCCATAGGGGGGTTTAAATAGCTCTGATATATTCCTGAGAATGTGGAAGGTCATGTATAGGGCAGTTTTTAAGCCCAGGAGGAACTAAGAAGGTCTTAATATCTCACTTCTGGCTGTTATTGAAACTTCAAAGTGAGAGATGAAGCATAGTGTAAACTGAAGGAGCATTAAAGATGTGTCTAACATGCACATAAAACCCCTCAGCAATATCCAGGAGACTTATTGGAACATCACATTTAAGTAAAATGTGTGCACTTATTAGGTGACTGCTAAGCTAATAAAAGAGGTAGTTCTGGTGACAAGTGATATAGAACACAGACTTTACAGATTTGTTCAGGAAATATACCAAAAAAAAAAAAAAAGCAGTAAGAACAAAAATCTTATTTCCACAATTGCCGCATTATATTACTTTAAATGTTCAGTTTTCAAAAAAAAAAAAAAAACAAATTTATGAGACATGCAAAGAATCACAGAACTATGCTACACAATAGGGAAAAAAGAGTAAAGAAACTGTCCCTGAGAAAACTTAGATGTGGGATAAACTTTACAAAGACTTTATATCAACTTCTACAAATATCTCCCAAGAATCAAATTAAATCATGTTTAATGAACTAAAGGAAAACATGAGAGTTATGCCTTGCTAAATATAAAAATGTTTCCATATACTTACAGATGACATGTGAGTGGATACAGAAATTACAAAGTATTTCACACACACTCAATCACAATTAGAAGTAACAAATGAGTTTAGCAAGATTGTTGGATAACAAATCAGTATAAAATATTAGTTGTAATTCTATACAATAGCAGTGGACATATTTCATACATTTATGATCTTGCATATAAAAGAATAAAATGTTTAAAATCTATTTATCAAAAGAACTATAAAACTTGTACACTGAAAACTGTAAAAACTCTTTTAAAGAAATTAAGATAAACTTACATAAGTGGAAAGGAATCTTGTATTCATACATTGGCAAACAATATTCTGGGGGGATCAGTAGTTCCCAGACTGATTTAGATTCAGTGAATTCCCTATTGAAATTCTACCTAAATTTTTCACAGAAATTGATAAGCTGACTGTAAAATTTATATGGAAATTCAAGGGTCCAGGATACCACAAAAATGGAAAAGAAAAACAAAGGTAGAAGACTCACATTTCCCAATTTCAAAACTTTCTATATATTACATTATTCAAGATGGTGTGGCACTGTCAGAAGGATAGAGATCAAGTTAACATAACCCATCTCTTGATAAACAATGTTGGACGGATTACAATTCAAATGATATTAAAAGAAAAACATAGTTACTAACAACTTGTGAGCCATGAAAGTATAGTGCAGAATCAAATATATTGAACAAAATACAAAACACTTAAAGGAGGGTATTAATTCTGAAAATGATCTGTTCCATAATTTGGAAAATGTTTGGGAAATTGTTTTGAATTCTCAGAAGAATGTTATTGATTAAGTGACATGGGGAACAATTTGAAAAGGTTTCCCTGAATTCACAGGACAAGATGAAAATTAACAGAAAAAATATGCAAGTATCTATAGAAGCTGCAAACTGGTGATTCTAAAATGCAGATTACTGGTGATTACTGATAGAACAGAACAAAAAGGGAAGAAGTGGTAGCCAAAATTGTAGTGTGGATATGTTTTCTAGACAAATAAAAATGTTTAAAAATCATTGCATGAGCAATGAAATGCTCCCTATGTTACATGTAATATAATTCTTAAGACACCTACATGTAAACACAGAGGAGAGTGGAAGGGAATTCATCCCATAAAATATATAACAGAAAAGTCAAAGATAAAGGTTAGCTTCATACTAAAAATAGCAAATAAACAAACTCATATTCCTCACATTTTCTTTTGAAACACAAAATAATAGAAGAAAAAATAAACTCACAGCATCATCCAAGGTTTAATATTGAAAATAAAAGCTCATGATCAGATATTCCTTTTCAAGATAAAATCCACTTAAATTAAACAGGACTCAAGAAGAATTTAAACCTGTTTACTTTGCCTAAAAAATAAATAAATAAATAAATAAATAAAGATCTATTTTAACCAATTGATAGAAAAAGGAAAATTAATACTGTTAAATAGAAAGATTGATTAAAATATCGAACAATGAACAAGGCTTAATGATAATTCAGAGATGATATAAATAATTGTTAACTTTATTACAACTGTAATAGCAAATTATAATTAATAAGATAATATCTATAGCATATTGGACCTTTAAAACTAAAACTGATTGTGATTATTATGTATTTATTTCTTACATGGTTGTAACAAACACATACACCCCCTTTTTTTGGTTATCTATTCTTCTACTTTGTGGAAATTTCTACCAAAATGTGTCATTTACCATTCCCAAAATTAGGCACATTGAGGTTGTTTCAAACATGTTCTCAAATTCTCACAAGATATATGAGTCTTTGGAATATGGACTGGTTTATTGACTCATTTCTAATGAATATAATGTGTCAGAAGTTACATTGTATAACTTGTGACTCTAAGAAAAAGGAAATGCAACTTCCTTCCACCTGGATCTCTTGTTCTGGAACTTTTGAGCTGACACATTAAAAGCCTGATTACCCTAAGCTTCATACTGATGTCAGGTGATGAGACCACATAGAGTAAGGAAGAGATGCCATAGGATTCCTGTCTATTCTGCCCCTAAGCTGTCCAACTCCCTCTAAATTCAACCTGCAGACATATGAGTGAGAGAGACTTCAGTTTACTTCAGACCCCTGCCTCTGAGATGCCCTGGCAGATGTCAAGTGAAGCAGACATGGCTTCCCCTCCATTCCCTGTCTGAAACACTGACCCACAGAACCAACAAGCAAAATGAATTTTCACAACAAAAGTTTTGATAATTTGTCAAGAAGCAGTCACTGCAAAACACAGAGACCAACATTTCAGTTAGAATGTATCTTCAACAGATTGCAATTGGTTTAAGGATGATTATGTGGTTTAAGTTAAGCAAGACAGAATTGGGATTGCTTGCTTGCCTGATTGCTTGATTAATTTGATTTATCTTGATTGATTCTTTTTTCTGGGTGGTAGAAGTAGACATATGTGGAGTTTTCAATGTGGAATTTGGAAAGGAGGATATCTCTGCATGTGAGGTCCTGAAAAATAAGTTCTTTGTTAAACTGGAACTCTGAGCAGCATTCATAATGATGAAGAGAGGGTGTCTCAGAAAGAAGTCAGAAATGAATGCAGAAAATGATACAGGTTGCTAGTTACATATTTGAAGCCTGGAATCCATTCTCACCTGAAATAAGCATTTTTCCCCTCGGTTGGCCTGCTCCCGATTCTCAGGAGTGTACTCTCTTTTAGTACCTTTTTACTTTACTAATAAAAACCTTGCTTATATCACACTTTCTGTCTCTCATTAATTTTTTTTCAGTTCACTAAGAACCATGATAATTCTTATTTCCCTTATCACAGTATCTATCCTTCTCAGTGTATGGACTGATAAGTAATTTTTTATGGCTTAAACTAGTTTGAATCAATGTCACTTTTAAACAAACGGTTACTGAATAATGCAATAGTAAAACATGTTTTATTGTCCTCTTACAAATCTGATTCTCACAGATTTCTTCCAAACAGTATTCACTTTCTATCAGTGTTGTCCCTCAGTAATTCTCCAAAGGGGCATAATACCCTCTGAGAGCTGCCCTACATCAAAGAAAATAAAAAAGTCAGTTTATTTGGTTATAATACAAATTTGGGAACACTTTTTTCTAAGGAAGTTGCTTTTTAAAAAATTTGGATTTGTTACAATTGTGATTTATTACAAGTCAATAAAACCCCAGACAATGTCAAAACTTTGAGCAATTGACAATGGATATTTGAAAATAGATAATTGAAAAGAGATATTTGACAGTATCTAATTTCCATACTCATAAAGGAAGACAAGAAGGGTTGCAGATGATCTTTCTCATCTATTGATATTATGCTGTCTATCATATCCTAATAACATATCTGATGTATATAGTTTCAGATGCATTTAAAGCTATTTTTAGGACATTCAAAAATTAATTGTTGTAAGATTATTAAAGGAATAAACTCAAAATATTTTCTTCTTTAAAATATTAAAATACTGTTTGAGAATTAATATTTTAAGAGACTAGTTATATTCTCCATTTCAAACTTGGGGATTGTAAATAAATAGAAACAAGTATGAAACTCAGTTTTAGAAAAAAATATGGATAACCATACATTTTGTTCTACTATTTTCTTTTCTTTCTTGTTTTAAACCTGAATCTGCCAATCATGTTTTTCCATAGGACATATATTCTTCTGATTTTATTCCTTTCAAAATCTAATTTTTCCCTTAGGGAAAAATTTTTATATTTTAAAAAAGGATCTGGAATTTCTCAACAGAGTCAAGGAACCATGTTTTATGAGTCAAGGGTACAAATGGTGTCTTTTTCCCTGCACCGCTCCCACCCAATAAATCTGCATGAAACACTGATGCATGGCAAATTCCAGAAAAAAAAAATATAGTGTCAAGAGGAATAAACCATAACAACAAGAGTGATACAAGATTCACTTTTCTGATTGTGTGCACATTCTCCATTTCCCCATTGTATTGTCATTAAGTTCTCACACTATGTAACAGTGCAGAGTGGCCAGAAGTTGGTGAACTATCCTTTCCATCAGAAAGCATACATGCATAAACAAACAAACAAACAAACAAAAAAGTACAATTGTAAAACACAAACCCCAAAAAATAAGGAAAGAGAAGAGGAGTAGAGGGGAGGGGAAGATCATAAGAGAGAATGCTGTCAAAAACCCACTAGCATAAATATTTAACACACAGGAAACAGAAGCAATGTAGCAGGTGTGACCCAGAAAGAGAGCAATTGACTTAAGATACAGGAGAAATTAAGCCTTGGAAGGATAACACAGAAAGAAGATTTTCCTGTCACAGATTTGACAGGATTGTTTAATACATGTTAATTCCTGTTTTATTCTTACAACTGTATCCTACACAGCAAAGAGTGAGAGACCAAGGTAACCCTCCTCCTCAAAGTCAGAGAAGCATTGTGTCCTGGGAATTGTGGCTATTCTGGACTTAAAAGGACAATGGTGAGAAACTAATTTGAATATTCAAATTTTAGAATTAGAGTATTCCAAAATGTGTAAACGCAAAAAGAGTATAACTGAAAGACAGCTGCATGGCCCCAAATGATGATTTTCATAGAGTATTTTCCTAAGCTCTGGCTCTATTACTACATGCTGCATTTGTTGCTGTGCACCATCTCTGGGTCTTGCCCAGAGCCTGCTGAGCTAAAGAGAGATAAGCTGTCAGATGTTGAAGTAGTTGATCAAGACAAAAGGCCAGATGAATGTAACAGTCAAGCCTTCTATCACTTGTTGAGATGACACATTTAGAGGTTAAACAGGAGAAAGTGCCAGCACCCATGGTGGTTCACTTTCCCCCAGGATATTGCCCAAGACAATGGTCAGGTGGATCAATGAAAATATTTGTCTTACTTTCCAGGGAGCCCTCAAACCAAATGCTCCTGTCATGTTGGATCTGAGGTCTGTGGGGAGCCAAAGGGTAAGGGCTAGGATAGCACAGAGAAAAATATTTTCAAGGGTCCCTGATAAGGTTATCAGGGCAGAGGTGCCTGAGAGCCTCCTCTGCAGTGAGACACTGATGATGAAGCCTCCAAGAGGAGGGCCTGGGCCAGGAAATGAGGTAAGCATAAAGACATGCATGACTAGGGTCCCTGGGTTCTGAGACTGCAATTCATTGGCTGGGCACTGTGTCTGGGTGGGCTGAGCAGCTTTCCCCTGTGAATTTCCTCAAGTAAATCCTTTGCAATTGCCTAAGGTTGGACTTAAATTAGACATAGGCCTTTGACCTGGAGCCTGACAAACTCAATTCTGTCTATGTGAATGATAGTAGTGATAGGACATTAGCCAACTAGTTTGGATGCTTTCAAAAAGAGCAGAGACCTAAGATTGATGTGCTGAATAGATCATGTCAGGGAGGGAGTCTGTGTGTAGGGGAGAGCATTGTCTAACTTACCAGCCAGTGAAAGTCCCCAAGGGTCAAATGTAAAAATGCCAGTGAGGAGGAAACAGCTCCCTATTGAGTAACTTGGCTGAATAGAATAAATATTTCTCACCACATAAGGAAGAGGTGTTAATATACAAGTGGTTTGATTTAAGGAAATTAAAGCAACATACTATTTCTTAACCGGAAAGATATTCAGCAAAAATATACCCATTATACAACTATAAAAATATACCTGTGAGGATTGTATTCAGCAGAATATTACAACCTCATGTTCACCACAAACACAGGACTTTTTTTTTTTTTAATTATTTAACAACATGCCAAGTGATAGATTTTACAAAGGGGACCTAATTTATGTTATCCCAGAAGAGACTTAATGTCTCAAGTATATGTAGGAGATATTCTGAAAAGTGTATCCCAGGTGACAAATATGTGGACCACAAGATACCAAGGATCCTGGGCTGCTGGAGGGTCTGAATGAGGCCTCCCTGGGCCAAGTCTGATGGCAGGAGATAAAATTGGAGAGGCAATAAGATATTATTTTCTGATATAAAATTTAAAACTCTCAAAATAAAAAACACTCATGACATTTTTTTTATTGTACCATATGTCTCCCCCCTTATAACTGTTAACCAAAGATATGAAATATTTTTTAGTGATATGTACTAATGATTTCCTAGAAAGGCATTATAATATATTCAGTCTAGAAACCCATTAGAATTGCTCTTTTAAGATTTATAGTCATGTCTTTTTACTGTATGATTTTTCATGATTTTAGAAATGTGTCTAAATTTTCCAAATTGTGAAAATAGCTTGATTTCCAGTTATTCTTTTCCTTCCTATTTTTCTCTGAATGTGAAGCTATCATCTGAACAATGAAGCTGTCTGATCCCTCACAGCCAAAATGAAAGAGACCCTAAGAAAAGTAGTCTTTCCCTGAGAAAGCAAGAATATGCAGCTTCACTTATAAGGGAACCCAGAACATCTTAAATTTACCAACCTCACAAAGAATACAGGGATGTGATATTGGAATGAATGGCTAGAAGTAATTATAAAACTTTCATCCTTACAACCCTAACAGGTTTACTCCCATTTAGAAATCTCCAGTGCATGAGAAATCAAATATGTCAATTTATGAACTTTTAATTCCTTATCATTAAGAGAATATGCTTCACATTTCATTGTAATTTTCTAAGTTCTTTCTGAAACTGCATTTCATGTTCTCCTTACACCTATCTGTGAGATAAAGTGAGCAAATGTTTTAATTCCAATTTTGTACATATGGAAATCAAAACAGAGAGAAAGGAAATAATTTTCTCCAATTTCTTGAAACCAGTCAGTGACCAAATTGGGTTTCAAATCTAAGTCTTCATTTTTCAAACACTTAATGGCCTAAATAAATAATTGGATCTGAAGGGCTGTAAAGTTAACCCAAGCAACAATATATTTTCTCTAAGAAGCTTAATATTCATGGGAAAATTATTGCACACATGTGGGTAGATAATATCATCCAATGTAGCTCAAAGAAGCAGAAAGGATAGGTCAAAAGAAAAAACATTTAGAGATGATAAATAATCATCATCCAAGAATACTGTAAGTATCTTCTTAGCTATATAAGCAAACATACAATTGGAGAGTTGAAATTATTTAAGATTAGAAGTAGAATAAGAATCAGATGGCTTTTTTCAGGTCCTCAACATCAATTATATCTTTTCCTTTGTGATTAGTTAAAAGGAAATTATTTCTTCCCATTCAACTTCTGAAAGGAGAGTTAGGCAGTCTTTGCCTGTGACTCATATTATCTGGTAAAGATGAGGTGCTCAATAAACATTTCTCAAAAATATAGTTTTACAGAATGTTTTTAGTGCTCTTCATTTTTAAAATTCTTGTTTATTCTTGTCTCCAAAACAGCAGACAGTTTAAAAGTAATAAAAAAAAAAAAAAAGAGTCATTGTTTTGGAATATGATGTATGTTTTAGCTGTGGTGTGTGCAATTAGCAGAGCAACGCTCCCCATTCTCTCTTGACTCATGAATCACAGCTGAGCCCAACACATGGCATCACCAAGTGACACACATACAAATCTTCATAAACTATAGTAATACATTTCTCAAATAAATTATATTTATTGGCTATTCGTCAAGTCACAGGTTCTTTCCCTGAGTTTTCACAATGATTCAGGACTTGGGACAGTTTGGTTTTGGCAGCTGTTCTCATAATTGCCTGATTGTCAGTCATTAAATTTGCCCTGTTTTTTTAATAACCTATGGGTTCACACACACTTGGTGTAACAATGATTAAGCCTACACTTATTCAGTTATCACTTTTTTATTGTAAAATATTTCTAAATAATTTTGAAAAGAAATTCACTTAACTCTTGCAACATCTGTTAATGAGGGAATCAGATCACCAGTATTGTCTTTTTTGTTTTATTTTTGTTTGCTTGTTTTTGTTTTGACAATGACCAGCACCAAGAGGTTGCTGGCTTTATTTTATTTTTTTAAATTAAAGTGTAGTTGATTTACAATTTTGTGTTAATTTCAGCTGTACAGCATAGTGATTTAGTATATATATATTATTTTTCAGACTCCTTCCCATTATTGGTTATTACAAGAGATTGAATATAGTTCCCTGTGCTATACCTTGTGCGTCTGTTGATCCCAGACTCCTAATTTATCCCTCCACTGCCTTTTCCCCTTTTGTAACCATAGTTTGTTTTCTATGTCTGTAAGTCTGGTTTAGTTTTGTAAATATGTCCATTTGTATCATTTTTAGATTCAGCATGTAAGTAATATGATATTTGATTTTCTCTGACTTCAGATAATATGATAATCTCTAGATCCAAAAATAATTAATAAAAACCATTCTTAGTTTCTAATCAATTCTCTCATTTGGTGGACTCAACACTTGTAGATTTTAACTTTAAACTTTTAACTCTTCCCAAGGAACCCTACAAGTTCATAGTATGTAATATTTTGTATCTTAGTTATAGTGAAATTTAGATTCACAATTTCTCTTGCTGGGATGAAGAAAAATGTTTTTGAACTATAATAAATTCACATGACCATCTCATATAAGAATATCAGTGCTTTTTCTGGTTCTTAATTCCCTGTCAATGCATAAAACTCGAGAGGAGTGCTATGAATAATATTTCCTAAGGAACAAAAAACATGGTTTTTAAATTTTAAAACATTGAGTGAGAGAGAAACTTCTGCCAGAAGTGAAATGTTTTGCTATGTAGATATTTTCCCATGACATATCAAAATATAGTGACTTAAAATCACATCTACCTGTTATATTTTTGCAAGGTTTTGACTCAGTTTGGAGGTCTTGCTAATCTGAATTGAGTTGGACTGACATTGCTGAAGGTTCTTTCTCCTGTATAATAAACTTATGAGTCAGTAGTGAACTGACCAGACTTGGCTGGCTTCAGCTGGGGTGACTTAACCCAGCTTGATGGGGTCTCTTAGCTGCCAGGAAGCTAGTCTCAGCTCATTCTCAGGTTGATGGTGAGGATTCAAGAGAGAGTAGTTTATGTCATGAACAGGACAATCAAAAGTGCACTCTTCTATCTTCAATTAATATTCAGCTTATATCACAATTGTTAACATTGCTTTGACCAGAGCTTGCAACGTAGAAAAGTCCATTGTCAAAGGGAAAAGCAGAAAATTACAAAGTAAATGACAGGATTTAGAAAAGAATTAATGAGACCATGAATGAAATTAGCCTACCACAAAAGGTGATTCACTTGTTAATAACACTGTTGAAGACCTGTCTTCTAAGACAGGGACTGATTCTCCATTGAAGGGTGAAGACAGTAGTAATAATAATTAATAATTAATAATAATAATAATAATAATAATAATAATTAGAACAGATATAGCAAAGCAGAAACAGACTCACAGATACAGAGAATGGACTGTTGGTTGTCAGGAGAGAGGGGTGTGGGGTGGGGCAAAGCTATTATAGAGGATTATGGAATACAAGCTACTATGCATAAAACAAGATACAAAAAGACCTAATGGATAGCACAAGGAAAATAGTCACTATTTTATAATAGCTTTGTATGCAGTATAATCTATAAAAATATAAAATTTCCATGCTGTACACCAGAACTAATAGATTGTAAGTCAAAAATACTTTAGTTTAAAATAAAAGAAGTTAGTGAATGAAATGAGGGTCATTTGGTTTTTTACTATAAAATAATTACCATACAATAATTACTAGCTTCCTGATGGCATTTATAATGACTATAACTTTCAGCTAGAGGCAAACTGGGAACCTCTAAGAAGTCAAAGAAAACACACATTTTGCATGATTGACAAGTCTTTCCTTCCAAAATACACTCATACTTCAATTTAAAAAAAAAAAATCTTTATTAAGAGCCTGGAAATACAGTTATGTTCAATTCAGAGTCCTTGCAGTTGAATTGACAATTGAAATATAAAGAAATCCATGTGCCAATAGAGCTAAATACATGAATTCTATGGAGTGCTACATAATCAAAAACTAAACTTTGCCACATATATGGTTTACTCTAAAAGTCTTTATTGAAATACATAAATGATAAGACAAGTGCATAAAACTTAACTTTAAAACTTGATGAGATTTCACAAATTGAAAACACTGACATAACCAGCTCTGGGATGCTTTTGAATGTTTTCTCTGTGTTGTCTCTTTCTTTCCCCTAATTATTGGCAAATACTTAGAATAGCAAGTGCGTGTAGTGAAAAATTTGTGGCTCAAACTAGACCAGATAGCTGACCATGTTTTTTTTTTTCCAGATGCATTTTTCTTGAGAGACATTAAAATGTAATATACTTGTTATCAGTGCATTGCCTCTCTGCTGCAAACCACCCTTAAATGACTGCTCTGAAATAATATATTTGGACCCTGTAGATGTTTCTCCTGTGGCAGATGGCATGCTTTGTTAGTAGAGAGTACCAGAGAGACACTAGAGTAAGAAAGGGGTTTCTCTTCCAAGTCTGCTGTGTTTTCCTAGGCAGGCTCCTGCACCATGTCAACTTCCAAGCTCAGCAGAGGGCATAGCTCCTCCAGTCCCTTGACTCCAGAAGTACCTGACTTATAAGCAGCTCAGGATATTCCTGGGGGGTAGATTTCTCCACCAACTCCACAGTGGCTTCTTAGTGGGGATTTTCCAGCAGGGTACCTCCTATTAAAAATTTCTTCCTGTACTCCCTGGGAGGCTTGTGGCCTCGGTGAACTTCTCCACTCTCTCATGAGCCATAGATATACCCACCCTCTAAAAAGAGGTCTGGGTGTTCTCCACACTTCAGGAAATGAGTCTCTCCCTGTGGTTCATGATCTCATCTCTAGGAGATCTGGTTGTTATTTCATCTGTTATTTCTAGATTTTCTATAGGACCCTTTACATTCTAGTAGATGTTTCCCTGTTATAGTTAATACTTTTAATTAAAATGTCCACATTCAAGGTACCACATGGTTCCTGCCTCTGGATTAGTGCTTGACTGATGTGCTTGCTTTCTTCACGGTCCCAGAGCTCTTCTGATTCAAGACATGATTCACAGTAGTAAAGTTGGGTGCATTTTGCATAGTATTATATGTCAGTTGAATCTATGAAATTTAAAATATCTGTCAATGAATATTAAGCTCAACTTAGTAGAATATTAAAATCAACCTGAGATATTGGAAAGGTAATTATTGAAATTACATTGAAAGAAAGAAGCAAATGTTATTGAAAAGCAAATCAAAAGGGAGTGGGAAGGAATAAATTGGGAGTTTGAGATTTGCTGACACTACTATGTATAAGATAGATAAACAACAAGCTTATACTGTTTAGCACAGGGAACAATGTTCAGTATTTTTCAGTGACCTGTAATAAAGAATATGAAAAGGGATATATGTATGTATATGTCTGATTGAAATATTATGCTGTACACCAGAAATTGATACATTGTAAACTGACTATACTTACATTAAAAAAAAACATCAGAAATGTATATTATTTGAGTACAAATACCGAGACATATTTTGTTTTATCATTTGAATATATAATAGCATCAGAATATAATTTTAAATTGTCTTTATTAGTTATTTATATATGTTCATACAGTTAATTAATTGATTCATTGATTTGTACACTATATATGACTGGGTGATCCAACTTCTAGCCAGGAAAATCATACTTTACACAGGATAACTGACCTTGTTACCTCCCTTCTCTGATTTCTCTTAACCCCTTTGGCGGATCATTCACTCCTCTAAATTATACATCAATTTTTTAGGCACGTTGATAACTTTATTCTGGTTCCACCTGGTCTCAAACACCTGGGAGACACCCCATTTCCTAAAGATGATCATGTAATTTTCTCTGACAGAGTTTAATGCTTCCCTTCATCTTTGGCCTTTAGCAGTATGAATTTATTTCTAGGTTGCTTTTTAATTCATTATTTGTTGAAAATTCTTGACCATTCATTTTGCAATTTTTTTCCCTCATTCTTTTACTTTCTTTTTCCTTCTGGGACTTCAATTAAATATATTTCAGACTGATTGGCCTACATCTCTTGGATACTCTGTTCTTTTAAATTTAAATTATTAAAATTTTCCAAGAATTTCCTCTTTTGTTTTCATTTGAGTAATGTCTGTTGACCTATATTCAAGTACACCAAGGCTTTCCTTGAATGTGTCAGGCCTACTGATGAGCCTGTCAAAGACATTCTTCATTCCCTTTGCTGGGCATGTGTTTAAATTTATTCCTAGCCTGCTCTTTGACATTATCTTATTGTTTCAATTTCTCTGCTGAAATGACCCATCTATTCATGAATGTCTTCATGTCTTTTCACTGGAGCGTGTGATGTATTAATCATAGTGATTTTATATTCCCTGTCTGATTTTCACTTCTATTATTTGTTTTATCTTTCAACAGTGGATTCTTTTTTCTTTCCATTTCATAGGTCTCATAACTTTTAGTTGAAATCTACATATTCCATGTAGGGGGTCAGAAGCCTAAGTAAATAATGTTTATGGCTGGAAATAGGCACGCCTCTTTTCCTGCTAGGCTTTCATTGAGGAACTGAGCTGTGTTTCTGTTTTGCTGGTAGTTTCAATTACCTGCCATGCATGGCCAACCTCAGGTTCCTTCAGTGTCACCTTGTGGTTAGGGCGGGAGCTAGACTGATAGACAATCTGAGTTTTATTCTGGAATGTGCTTGGTCCACCTTCAGTTGTAGAAGTTCCCTGTGACCCTGCATCTTGGTCCCTGTGTGCTCTTATCCCTCTGCTGGGGGTTGGTCTGCTGTTGCTTGTTTCTTGGTCCTGGTTACTCCAGGTGGTGAGAAACAAAGAGGCTTTCCACATTTTCCTCATTTAGCATCAGTCTTATGTAGCTCACTTGTCTCTGAGTCATTGGAGCCAAGTTTCCTTGGTGATCCTGCCCTGCCCTCCATGGTAAAAAGAAATCTTTAATTTTCTGAAACTAGGAGGATGTCTGCCTGTCTCCATTAACCAAACTCTGAGTTTTCAACCCCCTGAAATTGACAGGATTTACTGTCCTTTATTTTCAGCATCTTAAGACATTATTCCACTGGGGAAAGCATCCAGGTAAGAATTGTTTTCTCCCTCAGCAGTGCCATCCCAGGGCAACAGGAACACACCAACTGTGGGAGGCTTTCTCCACTCTTTCCTGCCCCCAGGCTTTTTCACAAGCAAACAGTGAGGTCCATGGAGAAGGGGCTGCAACCATCTGTGATCCCAGGACTCCATACTCTCACAACTGGGAGTGCTCAGCTTTGAGCAGTTCATTAAGGAGTTAGTTGATACTTTTGTATCTGTTTGCATCCCCACCTTGTCTCCTTCTGTTACCCTAAAAGGGGGAAGGAAAAGGCCCCAGTTCTTGACTTACTCAAAAGATAAGAATTCACATGGGAGATGAAAGCATTGTGCAGTGAAAGATTTTATTAGGAAAGGTGAAGTACCCCTCCAAGAACAGGAGGCAGGCTGATCCAAGTGCACACAGCAATGGTCTTTGCTCCTTCCTCTTGTACCCTCACTTAGAGGTGGTCTTTTGATTGATTGATGGCTCTTGCCCCTGGAGTGCTCAGTCATGTTTGTCCCCTTTTGTGAATGCCCTTATCCATGATGAACACAGAAAAACCCATGGAGGGGCCAGAACCTCAATGCTAATTATATTACAATGAGCACTGTGTCATGTCCGGTTAGGTCCTTGTCACTACCATGAAGTTCCAGCCTTTTAGTTCTAACTGGTTTCTTGCTGGCACTCACTTAGAAGAAGTAAAGCCCCTTTATGCTGGAGGCAGGCATGCCACCATCATCCAGACCATCCTCTCTCTCCTCCACCTGTCTGCCTGGTGCCCCCACTTATCTAACTACCTAACACATTCAGTGCTCTGGGACAGGTGACGGATTGCCAGTGTCTTGTCTGTCTGGAGGCTCATGCCAGCGTTCCTCAAATTTTACCCTGATTGTAACCATTCAAAGTCAGCACTCTGATGGGTTCAGCAGCAGTGTGATTTTGCAGATTTCCCAGCTTCTTCTTATGGTTTGATAAGTATGACACTCTTCCCATGTGTCTATCCTTAGATGGAACCAGGTCTCTGTAATACATGTGATTAAATCACTAATTATTCATGGTTACCAAGATTCCAGGTATTTTTAGTTATTATGTTATTAATATTTCATGATGAAACCAAAATAAAGATGTGTTCTTCTTTGAAATATGCCAAAATATAGCTTAAAATCTAATGTTTTATTTTTATTCCATTAAATTGAAAAATACAGTTCCTGTCTATTTAAAGCAATAAGAAAGAGATGTGGGATTTTCTATGTATACTTAGGGGAACCTATGTACTTTGAAATATGTGACAATTTTTATTGAATTTTTTATACGTATTGCACACATGAGGGTATCTATAAGCTACATATGACTTAAAGTAAAATAATACTCTGATAACTGTAGAATTAATAATCATTTAAAAATATACAATGGCAAAGACACTTGAAGCCCTTGGAGGCTCCTCCCCACTAAATTCTCCTTTTTCTCTAGAGGTAACTCCTACCATGAGTCCTATGTTAACCAGTTCTTTGCTAGTCTTTGTATTTTTACTGCAAATGTATGTATCTGTAAAACATGCCATTTATTTTTACCTGTTTGGAATTTTACATAAATTGAGCTATACCTCATACATGTATGACAGAGTCTGGAGTTCCATCTGTGTTAATATCTATGTCTATAAGTGTGGACTTTCAGAACAGGGACTCAAGAGCCGGAAGGCCTTGTTTTGAATATTATATCATTAACTTAACAGCCTTCATATAGAAGTTCCTTAATTTTCCTCTCCTGTTTCTTTGTGTGTAAAGCATATTGTCATATTAATTAAACAAATTAATGCAGTCGATTCATTTAGCTAACTAATACAGCTCAAGGCTATATGACCCTTTAACTTTTAAAGCCACTTCATTTTGAAGCGGCTCTATTTAAGAAATAGAAGACAAATTATAAATAACTATCAGTCACAAAATAAAATATTAATTACAATAAGAAAAAAATCACAATTATAAATATATTTCTAAATGTAACAAAAATAACTGACCATATAAACACATTCTAGGACTGTTTCCAGGTCCCTGGAAAGGTTTGTACAAATGAGGTGCTCGGAAACAAATTCCATCAGCTTCATGGCAAGTCTGACTCCGCATATGTAAAACACTGAATAATAGTTCTGTAAAAGTGACTGATATTTTTATGTATTTTTATTATGCATGTTAATAGAAATTTTTTACAGTATTGTTTCCTTAAGTGAAATAAAATTAATCTAACTAATTAAATGTACCATCAAATAATAGTCACATAGAATTTTCATACTTTTGGTTTTAGTTTTCTTTTGTTGTTGTTCTCAAAGTTTATTGTTGCAGGGATTAAAAAGAAATTGAAACTAATGCTGTTATTCACTCGTGCAGTTAAATACCTTCAGGCACATATGAGACACGGAGTGAAAATTTGAAGCTTATCTTTCTGCAGTCAGGGGTTGGGGACGAGGGAGGGAAGCACGCTCCAGCTCCGGGGGAGGGGGCTGTTTGCGAGTGTATGCGGTGCGCGGTCCAGACCCGGGGATGCCCGCGGGCAACGGGGTTCCCGAGGGGCGATCACGTCTCCCAGGTGCCCCCCTGGGGCTCTAGATCCCACGCGCTTGGCACGACCAGCAGCGCGCCAGCCCCTCCCGCTCCAATTCGGACTCCCGGGTGGGCGGCAGAGGACGCACATCTGTCCCGCTGGAGACCTTTTCTCTCTCTGACTTGGACACCAAGCTGGGCCCAGTCAGCCCAAAGCCCCAGCTTCGGGAGCCCGGGTTTGACACCGGATACTCGCCAGCCCTGCACTGAGGCCAGCGTGCCAGGACCTGAGCCCCCAACCTGCCTGGAGAGGTTCTACCCGGGGCCAGGGCCGGCCACGTGGGCAGTCCCCTCTTCCACACCAGGCCTTGATGCTGGATGTCCCCGCTCCGCGTGTCCCGCCGCCCCTGCCCAGGTCCGAATCCCGGCTGGGCCACTTTCTGGGCGTCACAGCCACGTTAGGGACAGGGGTGCACATCGCTGAACGGTGGCGCCCGCGCCGGGCTTACGTTGGAGCGGGAGCGGCGGAGCGGTCTCGGGCGCAGCCACGCCGCCTGTGCCCGCGGCGCGAGACGCTCCGGTCTCGTACAGGAGTTACTTTCTCTCTCGGTCCCAACCCTCCCCGCACCCCTCCCGGCCTGGCCCCAGCTTCGCGCGGCCCCTCCCCTCCCCTTACCGCCTCCTCGCCCTGCTCTCCGGCTGCCCTCCCGCCGCCCCCACCCCCTGTCCTCCCTCCCCTCTCTCCAGCGGCCTTCCCCGATGGCCTGCGAGAAAACCAGCCCCCACCTCCGCCGGTAGCTGGCGCCCCACGGCGGCCAGCCCAGGCGCAAAGGGCAGGGGTCCGGCTCCCAGTCACTCAGCGTGGCGCGTGCGAGCGGGAGCGAACCGCCACTCCTGGCTGGGGGCTCAGCTGCGCCGCCTGGTGGTAACTTTTCTACCAGATAACGCAGTTGCTTCACTTTTTGTTTGCTACCAATTTGAAATAAGAATTTTAATTCCTGTATATTTCGTTTTCTGCTGTGTTTCTTTGAATTGATACATGAAATTTTTTACTTTAGGAAAGAAAGGTGTTAAGAGTAATGTATCTATGAAATTCAATTTATATATTTAATTTATATTTCACTGTGCTATTTATTGATGAAAGATTAAATATCTAAGTAAATAGGCCAGTAAAAAATTGCCATAATTTTTAGAAAATCACATAAATTTTTAGATAATAGTATTTCTGTGACCTTCAATAATTAGAAGCTTGCCTAAATTACTTTTATTGCTATTTTATAAACATATATTGTGTGCACATTAAAAGCTAGGAAAATAGTTTTCACAATATTACAAAGTAAAAAGCATACTGACATAATCAAACTTAGAAAGGAAACGACTTTAATGTCACTGTATATGAAAGCAATGCATGTTACATAGAAAACTGCATTTAAAGTGTACTAATATGTGGAGACCATGTAATTTAGAACCGTGAGTACAAACCTAATATGAAATGGGAAAATAAACTTAAATTTACAATTGACCACATTGTAACAGACAGAATTTATCTTTTACATCGTAACAAACGCCTATGGTTAAATACAGGTCTGAAATTCAGCTGCTGGAGTCCGGTGTAATCACACCTGATGTTCACTGCCTTGTACATTCTGACTGAAAAGTGCTCATCACCTACAGGTTGTCAAACCTTGTGATTATAATTCTCACACAATATATTACAGTCAATTAGCACTAGCCATACAATTTTCAAAATTTTAGAAATGTACTACAAATTTTCTTCCCCCCCACCAGTTCCCTTCTGTGCTGTCTTGAAAATAAAATTAGCAATCAACTCAGTATAATACATTATTTTAGGTATTTCCTATTGACTTTCCAGATATTAGCACCCTGAGGCAACTGTTTAATAGTGTTGAGGCCTATAAAGATTTAATCACTGAGAAAATATTTATGGAGTGTCTATTAGCAGCAAGACTATACAGACGTAATAAGGGTTCTGAATAAGTCAAGATTTTGTCCCTGAATATAAGAAGTGTCGGTTCTAAAGCCGTAGGTCTCCCTGGTGACTAAACATCACAATCACACATTTGACTTCATCTATTTAAGATTGGGAGAATGCTGAGAAAATCAAAGAGTAAAAGATCAGAAATGCTGAATCAGGATGGAGGTAAAGAGTAGAACTGATGTATCTGTGTTAAAGAAAAACTCAACAGATGATTTTGATGTTTCGCTAAAGTAGTGGAGAATTGGGAAAGAGGAAGATGGGTTAGTAATTGTAATATCACAAGAGCAGGTCAGTTCTAGAGTCTGACTGGTTGGATGCCAATCTTAGACCATTGCTTTGACGTATGTCTTATTCTGCTGGGTTGCTGTGACAAAATCCTACCACATTAGTGACATAAACAACAAAAATGTCTTTCTCACAGATCTGAGGCTAAGTCCAAGATCAAGGTATGAGCACGTTAATGTCCTGGGTGAGGGCCTCACCTTATGGCTCATAGCCAGTCTTCTCCTGTGTTCTCAAATGATGGAATGGGTGAGAGATCACTGTGGGGTCTCTTTTCTAAGGGCACTGACCCATTCCTGGGGGCTTCACCCTCACAACCTAATCACCTCCCACAGGCACCAGGATTTCAATGGATGAACTGTGGGGTGGGGCACACATTCAGCCCATAGCGGTCAATGACCCCCAAACTTAATTTAACATCAGTATATTTCAGTTTTCTTGTATATAACATGGGGCTAATAGTAGTGCATTTTAAAAAGATATTTTAAAGGATGAAGTTTATTTATTTAAATTCTTAATCACAGTGCCTGACATATTTAAGTGATCAATAAATATTTATCGAGTTTTACTTTAAGTGTAGTGAAAAGATCCATGCTTTATTCAAAGTGGGGAGGCAATATTAAAATATGACTTATTCAGAAATGCTGTCTGGAATGGTGATTGTAAAGTTGAGTCTGGAAGATTCTGCTTCCACTTAGAAGAAAGAGGAAAAAACATGGAAAGATATATAAGTTAGAAGTGATCACACAATATTCTGATTGAGACAATATCTAAATTAAAGGGATTTCCTGTTGCAGAATGACACAGCAAATTAAGATACTTTAATAAACATTCTCAAGGTTATATTCTTGGATAATTTTCACTTCACTGGGTGAAGGGATCTTGATTATAGCAGATAGCAAAGGGCTGTGCTTTCTAGATAGCCATATAGGAAAACGGTGGAAAACTTGTTTATTTCAGGTTTTAAGGGTTATTTTTAAAAGATTATTAGAAAATAGACTTTAAAAACATGTATGCAGTTTGGGATAAAATAATATATAAATGTAATTACAAATATCAGATATACTTTGTGTTTGGATGATCGTTTCCAGTTATTCTCATCCAGCAAAGGTGCTCATCTTTGTTCTGATTTGGTCCCCTGAGCTGTTCTGCTTGTGAAAAAGCTTTCTCATACTTGCATTCCTGTGTGCTTGTCTATCTTACACACACTGGTTATCTTACTGTTCCACTTCAGGTCATCGAGAATTCTTTTTGGCTTGTGAGATTTTTCAAAATATTTTTAACTTGAATCATCCTGAATTGGCATCTGCAGAAGTTTGACCTCTTCCTTATGATACCCGGCCATGTGTCCACTACCTGTCTTGGTGTTAACTGGAGGGATGGCTCTGGCCTTTCTGTTTGGAATCTCTGTTCTACTGCCTAAGTGCTCGCCCAGGAACCCTGTTTTTCTTGATAGCCTACGGTGGTGTTGGGGGTGTTATCACACAGTAGTATTACACTGCGATGTCTTTGTTAGGGTCTAAGCCCCAGATCTTCTCCCATTGTCCAGGTCATGAGGCTTTTCCTGTAAGTCCACAAAAGCTCCCCCTGGGAGCTGCAGAAACATGATATGCATAATCTTCTATAATATGACATTGAGAAGTTTTATTTTGTTTGATAGTTATTAAGAATGTATTCTTCTGGAGCTAAATAATACGGAAGCCAGAACACACAGGATGTTTCCCTTTCTCTTCAGCCCCTCCTCACCTTCACCCTCTCTTTGACTTTCTTGATGGAGAGAATATTTTCATCATTCGAGACCTAGATTCAACAGCCCCATAATAATTTTTTTCCTTGATTGCCATCAATCTGTGTCTATCAGTTGGAGGGAAGCCATTTTTAACAGACATGCACATGTTGTGAATACAGGTAAATTCAGAAACACAATAGAGAAGATTTTTGGAGCCATGCTTTGTGGATATTGCTAAGTCCCTGAATACTACAATATTTTAAAGATACAGGGATAAAAAATAACAGATGAGGGAAAGTTTTCTTAAACTAATGATGCTGACACAATTAGTTACAGTTTAGAAAAAGAAGTAAAGATGGATACTTACTTCCTTAAAAAAATTTGAAAGGAAATGTTAAAGGGTTTGATGGAATTGTTACAACAATAAGGGAATGAGTGAAATGCATTGGGAAATGTATTAAATTAGAATGAAAAAGGGTTTTCTAATCATAAAGTTGACATAAAGAATGAAAAAAATCCCAATCAAAAATGTTCTACACAAAAATTAAAAGATGAGTAATACATTAAAAGTAAAATTGAAGAACAAACATGAAAAATAGTAAACTCAATACTTAAAAACTGGAAAAGATAATAAAGAATTCTTAGAGGGTACATCCTAATCATTAACAAATATATGAACAAAAACCTTTAAATAACACCTATAGTAAGAGATTCTGAAATTGTGCAAATCACAGCTTAAGAAGACAGGTGCATCATCCCCTCCTGGTCATCCTCATTCTCTGCTGCTGAGACAGTGAAGACACCACTTTTGACTCTAGTTTACAGGTTGTTGTTTCCTGACCTCAGGAGATCTGTCAACTTTTCTTCCCTTTACCCATGCATTTCCACTGTATTTCTAGCCTCTCGTCTTCAGCCCTATCAGGATATTTGACCTCCTTTGATTTGGGCATTTTTCTCTCTGCTTGCTTCTTTGTTCTCCTTTCCTGTCTTTATTCCTATTTCAGTTCATGATTGACAAGGTCAGCAGTGTGTGTAGGGGCTTAAAAGCCCGGCCTCAGGAGGAAACTTACTGGTGTCTGAGCCTAGCTCTGTTAACTAGGGGTCAAGTGAAACTAAGAAGATGACTTGACTTCTCAGTATCCCCCGCTCTAAAATGGGAGGATTGTAGTAGTCTCTTGTCATTTGTTTGTTATAAGATCAAATATGTCAATATGTATGGATTACTTAGATTAAGTATCTGGCATATAATAGCTGCTATGTAAGTAGGATTCAAATGCACTGATGATCTGTTTTTTCATTTTGCATACATAGTTTGGGTTATTATATTTCAAGCTTACAGTGTTTTGTAATTCAGTGTTTCTTCTTTAGAGAAACATATTGATCATTCTTTCTAGATTTCTAATTTTTTAAAATTCATAAAGATTCCATTAGCCAAAGTGATATATGGCTTTATTTTAATAAACTTAATTTTTCATTTTTATGTACTCCATACATAACTTATTTTTAATAACAACTTTATTGAAATATAATTCTCATATGATAAAATTAACCCCCATAAATGTGCAATTTAGTGGTTCCTAGTATATTCCCAACATTATTCAATCATGAAAGCTATTAAACTTTAGAATAATAGGATTCCATAGCTATTAGTGGTTATTTCTAGCACCCAACCCCCTCAGCTTCTGGTAAGACTAACATATTTTCTGTCTCAATAGATTAGGCCATTCTGGACGTTTTCATATAAACTGACCCCTACAATTGGAGGCTGTTTTCATTATCATAATGTTTTCAAGATTCATTTATATTGTAGTATATATCAGTACTCTATTCCTTTTAATTGGTAAAAAAAAATTCTATTGTATATAGGTATTCAATTTTGCTTTTGCCCATTCATCAACTGATAGCTTTTTGAGTTGTTTTCACTTTTGGTTACTATAAACATTCGTGTATAGTGTGTGTGTAGACATATGTTTTTATTCTTTTGGATATATGCCTAGGAATGCAATTGTTACACACAGAATAGCTCTTTGTTTAAATTTTGAGGAACTGTCAAACTGTTATTTAGAGTGGGTACACCATTTAATACTCACACCAGCAAAGCTGAAGGTTCCAACTTTTCCACATCCTTCCAAAAGTTGTTATTGTCCTTTTTTTTTTTTCATTTTAGCCATCCTAGCAGGTGTGAAGTTGTATCTCATAGTGATTTTTATTTTCATTTCCCTAATGACTAATGAGGCTGGACATTTTTTACTGTACTTATTTTTTATGTGCTCTCTGTAAATTTTTTTTGAACAATATCTATTAAAATCATCCAAGATGTACTGCAGATAATGGTTATCGTGTCTCTTTTCATGCCAATACTTTTTTTTTTTTTTTTTGCCTGGCGGCACTTGCTAGAACTTGGCAGTAGCAGGCCCTTTTGTATTTCTGACTTAAAAAATAATGATTTTAGTGTTTCACTGGTGATTACTATAGGTTTTTGTAGAAATGCTTTTTCAGGTTAATACAGTGCCTTTGCATTCCTAGTTTACCAAGAGGTTTTTTTAAAAAAAAATTTATTATGAATAGATGTTGACATTTAAGGCTTTTTGTATATCTGCAAAGATGATTATATAGCTTTTATAATTAAGCTCCTAACATGGTGAATTACATTGATACATTTTCAAATATTGAACAGTCTTTTATTTCATTCTTGAGGTAAACCCTAATTGATTATGAAATATCAAGTACATGCTAAATTGTATTTGCATATATTTGGCATTTTTGTATCAATATTCAAAAGTGAGATAATTTTCCTTTCTTGTACTAGTTTAATCTAGTTTGTATATCAGAATTTTACTGGCTTTGTAAAATTAATTTTTTAGCTTTCTTTTTCTATTCTTTGAAACAGTTTATATAAGATAGGAATTATTTATTCTGTAAAGGTTTAGTAAAATATATGACTTTTTTGGGAAACATATTGGATATTTTTATTTTAAAAATTACTATTGTCAACTGCTGTAGCAGGTGTTCTTAAGATCCAGAATTTATATTTAATCTTTAGATGAAATCTTCCTTAGATATATGGTCCCTAATAATCTTCCTTAGATTGCCCTCAGATGACTTTTTAGCACTTGGAGAATAGCATGTCTTTTCTGGTTACACACATTCTATTTTTAAAAAAAAAAATCTTCAAAATGTTTACATTGTTATTTATTGAGTTTAATCTCATTAGTTTTGATTCATCATTACAGCTAACTGAGGTGTTTTAATTTTTAATTTGTTTAAATCATTTAAAACTATTTTTTTGTATTTAAAATATTTTATTTTGAAACAACTTTAGAGCCACAGGGAGTTGTAAAGAGAGTTTAGAAAGTTCTATTTACTCTTCTTTCGGTTTCCTCCAAAGGTTACATCTTACACAACTATAGTACAACATCATAACCAGAGGTTTGACATTGGTACAATGTAAGTGCAGTTCTCCGTTATTTCATCCCGTGTGTGGATTTCTGTAATCACCACTACAGTCAAGATACAGAACTGTCTCATAATCGCAAAGATCTTTCCTACGCTATTTCTTTATAATTACACACTCCCCGTCCCCTCCACCATTCCTGACCTCTGACAACCACTCATCTGTTTCCATCTCTATAATTTTGTTATTTTGAGGATTCTTGGTATATACTAGATATGAGTCTTTTGTCAGATGTGTGTAATTTCTCCTATCACATAGCTTGCCTTTTCACCTTCTTCCCAGGGTCATTTGCTGAGCAAAATTTTAACTTTTGATGAATTGTCTTCTTGATTCATTGACTTTTCTCTATTTTTTTTTGCATTTCATTAATTTCCTCTTTTTATTTCCTTTCATTTGCTTGCTTTGGGTTTACTTTTATCTTCTTCTAGGTTATTAAGGTGAGAACATAGATTATTGATTTGAGACTTTTTCTCTTTTCTAAAATTTTTCTTTTTGGCACTGCTTTAGTTATGTTCCAAGCATTTTAATATTTTGTATTTTCTATTTTCACCCTGTTCATATAGTTTTTAGTTTCCCTGAGCCTTCCTCTTTGATCCATAGATTATTTAGAACCATGTTGTTTAGTTTCCAAGTGTTTGGGGGTATTTTCTCGTTACCCATCTCTTGCTGCTTTCTGGGTTAATTCCATTGTAGTCAGAAAGCATTGTCTGTATGGTTTCAGTTCTTTTAAAGTTTTGAGGTTTGTATTATGATCAGTATTAAGTTTACTTTGGTCCCCTGTGCACTTGAAAACAATGTGCGTTCTGCTCCTGCTGGGCAGAGTACTCTCTTCGTGTTGGTTAGACCCTGCAGGTTGATAGTATTGCTGAGTCCTGTATCCTTGCTGAGTTCCCCTCTACTTGTGCCATCAGTTGCTGAGAGAAGGGATTGAAGTCTGCAGCTGTAACTGTGCACTCTTCTACTTCTCCTTTCGGTTTTTGCTTCATGTATCGTGCAGCACTCTTCTTTGATACATGCACATTTAGAATTGCTATGTCTTCTTGATGGATTGACTTTTGATCATTATTTAGTATCCCTCTCTGTTAGTGGTAATTTTCTTTGCTATAAATTTTACTTTTTCTGATAGCAATGTGTCCACTCATACTTTCTTTGATTAATGTTTATGTGGAATATCTTTTTTTCATCTGTCTAGTTTTAACCTACATATAGGCATACCTTGGAGATGTGGTGGTTTTGGTTCCAGACCACTGTAATAAAGCAAATATCACAAGAAAGCCAGTCATATGAAATTTTGATTTCCCAGTCCATTTAAAAGTTATGTGTATACTGTGCTGTAGTCTGTTAAGTGTGCAATAGCATTATGTCTAAAACAACAATGTATGCACCTTAATTTAAAAATATTTTATTGCTAAAAAATGCTAACCATCACCTGAGCCTTCAGTGAGTCGTGGTAGTTACATCAAAGATCTCTGATCACAGATCTCCATAAACAAATTAATAATAATAAAGCAGTTTGAAGTGGTGTGAGCATTACCAAATGGTGACACAGAGACACAAAGTGAGCAAATGCTGTTGGAAAAGTGAAGCTGATAGACTTGCTTGATTCTGAATTGCCGCAAACCTTCAATTTGTAAAACTCAATAAACTGAAGTGTAGTAAAACAAGTATGTTTGTATACTGTTAAATTGAAGTGTTTCTTATAGACAACATAGAGCTCAGTCATTTTTTTTAAATTGACTGTTATTTAGCTGGTGTGTTTAGACCACTTAGATTTATTGTGGTTATTGATTGGTCCTTTTTCTGTTTGTTCTGCTTTTCACTTCTCTGTTTTGCTTTACGTGACTTCTTGTGGATTACCTGAAAATGTTTTAGAACTTAATTTTGACTTATCTGTGGTGTTTTTGAGTGCTTCTCTTTGTGTATCATTTTTTTTTTTAAATTGAAGTTGAGTCAGTTTACAATGTTGTGTCAGTTTCTGGTGTACAGCATAGTAGTTCAGTCATACAGATTTATTCATTTTCATATCTTTTTCATTATAGGCTACTAGAAGATATTGAATATAGTTCCCTGTGCTACAGCTCTTTGTGTATCTTTTTAAGTGGTTGCTGTAACCATTACATCATATACACATAACTTTTCTTAGTCTGCTGGTGTCAACACTTACCAGTTTGTTATGATAGTCTTGTATGTTTCCTCTTCACATAATGAGAAGTGCATCAGCATTATAATTTTTGCTTCAACTACCAAACAAAATTTAGCAAACACAAAGGAGTAAGAAAGTGTAATTGTCCATATTTGTACTATTTTTATTGTTCTTCCTTCCTTCCTGATGTTCCAGGATTCCTTCTTTTATCATTTTCTCTTTGTTTTGTCCATTATTTTAGAGTAGATATGTTGGTTGACAATTTCTGTTAGTTTTGTTCATCTGAGAATGCCTTATTTTGCTATTTAAAAAGTTTTTTTTTTTGACACAACATTGTAAGCTGACTATACTTCAGTTAAAAATACATACTTAAAGTAAAAACATTTTCTTTTGTTGAAGTACAGTCCATCTACAATGTCGTTACTTTCTGGTGTACCACAGAGTGATTCAACTTTATATATATAGGCCATTATGAGGTACTGAATTCCCATGCTGTACAGGAGGACCTTGTTGTTTATCTATTTTATAGATAATAGTTGATTTGCTCTTCATTTTTGAAGGATATTTTTGCTGAATACAGAATTCTGAGTGGGCAGTTCTCTCAACACTTGAAAAATATGTATCTTCCTTTTGGGCTCCCTGATTTCTGATGAGAAATTTGCAGGAGGCATTCAGAATTTTTTCTTTGGTCTTTAGTTTTTAGGTGATTAACTATAATATGTCAGAGTGGATTTCTTTGGGTTAAGATCCTGTTTGGAATTTGTTCAGTCTTAAATATTTAGGTTTGATTATTTATTTATATTTATTTATTTATTTATTTATTCATTCATTCATGACAAATTTGGCAAAATTTTAGCCATTATTTCTTTGAATACTTTTCTAGCCCTACTGCTTTATCCTCTCTGGGACTCAGAATGCATAAATGTCACATTCATTGATATTGCGCCCATCTGTCCCTGAGGCCCTGTTCATTTTTCAGTCTATTTTCTCTTTGTTTTTCAATTTGGGTAATTTCTATTGTCGTGTCTTCAAGTTCAGTGATTCATCTGTTCTTTTCTGCTGTTGAGTCCATGTATTGAGATTTTTATTTCAGGTATTAGGTTATTTGGTTCTAAAATTTCCATGTGGCCTTTTACCTTTGCTGTGATTTTGTGTTTCTTTGCTGACTTTTTTGTTTGTTTGTTTGTCTTTCATTTGTTTCAGGTGTGTTTGTAGTTGCTCATTCTGTGATGGCTTTTAAAGTCTTGTTTGGTAATTGTTACCTGTGTCATGCCAGTGTTCTTATCTATTGATTATCTTTTCTCCTTTCACTTGAGATGTTCCTGGTTCTTGCTATGTTGAGAGAATTTTTGTTATTCAGTGCTGGACATTTAGGGTATTATATTATGAGGTTCCAGATCTTATTTAAATATTATGTTTTAGTAAGTCATTTCTGTTAATGCTCCAGCAGGGAGAAGGGGATAATGCCAGTTAGGATTTGAAGCTCAGATTTTAATCTTGGCCTTTGCTGACACTCATCTGGGGAGGGGCTCCATGTTACTGCTGATTGTGGACCAGAGTTCGGGCTTCCCCCCAAGGCCTCTGCAGGTACCTTCTTTCTGGGATGGCAAGGAGTGCCCTACTGTCATTGGTGGAATTCCTGATGTTCCACTGGGTCTCCTGTCATAACCCCAACATGGAGGCAGTGAGGGGAATGGAGGTCCTCGTTCCGCATGTGGTGTCTACATTGCAGGTGGGGGCTTGTTTTCCTGTAATGTTTGGCTGGAGTCAGGCAGTAACTGTGTAAGTTTTCTGTGTTTCCACTGTCCCTTCATCTCCTTTGGCTGGAGAGAGCAGGCTTTCTGGGGACATTTTTTATTTGCTCCCATTGACGTTTCTGGGTTGTTGGCTTCCCTGGCACCTAGTGTGGGATGCATGAGACAAAAAGAAAACTCAGGAAGTCACCACTGTTTAGTTCCTCAGGTCCTGATCCCTGGCCAGTCTGCCACATTCTCTTCACCTCTCAGCATGTTTTTGTTTCTTTCAAATGTAAAGCCTAGGGAGTCTAGCCATGCTTAGTGGGAAGAGCAGGGAAAAGTATGTTTATCCATCTTTCCAGAAGCAGAAGTCCAAATTTAATTAACTTTGAATGGGTAATACATTCATGTGACATACAAGTTGAGTGATATAAAAAGAAGTTACAGTGAAATTAACTTTCTCCCACCCACTTCCCCTCTTAGATGGCAACAGTGCTTCTGGTTACTGTGCTTCCTTCTGAGGTAACTTTACAGATACCAGCAGACATACACAGATGCGTTGTTACCCAGGTGGTGGCATACTGCATACACCGTATCCTGTTTTTTTTCTCATAACACTGCATTTTAGTGAACTTTCTGGATTCATACAAGAAGAACTACTTTACCATTTTTCATGGCCTCATGCTGTTCCAGTGCATGGAGATGCCATGTGTATGTAACCACTTGCACTGTTTAGGTGTTGGTCCTGTTACTTGATATATTTATTTTCCCTTCCATCTTAGTGTCTTCTGCACATTTCTTGTGTTTTCTGTGTACACCTGAGTCAGGGTCCTGTGTGAGCTAAAGTGTGTTGGAGACAGGTGCTGGTGACTGAAGTCTTCATTCTATGATAAGTCATATGTATACTCCATAAGTATTTGGAGATACTCATTACAGCTGCTTTCCTAGACTTGGTTCTCCATCATGTTCACAAGGGCTCTTTGGTCCACAGCTTGCTTTTCATAGGTGTCAACAAAAGATTTTGGGTATAAGCTCTATATACCCTTATTCACTTTCATGGGTTTAGGTGCTTCCACATAACAGTTAACAGAATGTATGTGCTTTGATGTTGTTATTTCTAAGGGGCATGAAAACACAGGTCTACTATGATTTGGGGTCAGAGTACTTGTATCTACCTTTTGGGAAAGATGAGATTTACTTTGTTATCATTTAAATTTTTGAGCGTGGTAGTTTCATTCTCACTAAATTAGCACTTTTTCTTTAGGGTGGTGATTTTTTTCTTTTGAGTAGAAATATTGCCCTCAAATTCTTGGTGAACTTGAGTAAAGTCATGAATTGAAGAACCTTTTTGCCTTTGTCTCTTGATAGTCTTTCATGTTCTCTTGGCAGTTTAATGCTAAATCCATGCATAATTAAGTTTGATCTTGCAAAGAGGATGGAGTCTGGAACTTGCACTGATAGACTGGAACTTGCACTGACAGACTGTGTGAGGATTTTTTTTTTAATTTCAATTTTTTAATTTGATATATCCAAATATATAAAACATCAAGATTCTTACACCAGTTATCTCAAATGAGACCATACAAAGCAATTTTAAAGTGTATACAACAATCATTCCCCCCTTCAGTTTTGCTACTTTATACAACTATGGGATAGACAGAAAATTGAATTGCATGTGCCTAGTTGGAAAATTTCACCTGTTTACAAAAAAAAAAAAAAAGGAAGAAATTAAGAAAACAAAATCAAACATGTAGGATACTTGCTACTTTGTGTCTGCAAGTCAATTTACAATCTTTTTTTTTTTTAATTTAGTAGGCACTTGGGACTGAAAATTTTAGCTGCCCAGTTTTATCCAACTACCCAACAGAAAGCAGCACAAATGAAAGTCCCAATACTCTGTAAACTTTGAGGGACTGAGAGAGTAGACACTTTTTTATCTGTAGTAGATTCAATTGTTGAGCCTGCAAATGTAGGCTTTTTTCTCTTAACAGAAATAAATATCCTCAGGGCCTTTCCTCTAGCTTCAGTGGGCTGAGTTCAAGAATAGTGAAGAACCCGTCATGTGAAATTTAAAGTGTGACAACTCTGAAGTATTCTGATGCATTATACAAAATTTTCCTAGTTGCATAGACCAAAGACAGATGTTTTGCTAAATGGCACTGAAGAGAATCCTGACCCAAGTGGCACTACTTGGTCCAAATGTTACTGACCAAAGAAAATGATACAAAAATATTTATAGGCTCACCTTTAAGAAATGGTTGACATTAATACTGTACATATTTTACACATCAAATACATAGTCCAAGAGTTTATAAAAGAAATTCATGCATTATTACCTTTAAGAATATCAATGTACAACATACCCCAGTAATGTGACATTTCAGGTGGACACAGTGTTATGTACAAAAACAATTCAACTTATCTTCTGTGTTAAGTATATAATTTAAAGAAATTTCAGAGATTACTGAGGAAAAAACTTAGTCCACTGAAGATTGATAACAAGTGTCAATCTGTGGGATTTTTAAGTATTTCCTTTAAAAAAAAAAACACCCAGAAAACATAACCTCTGTACAAAGAAAAATATAAAAATTCTTGAAGATCATGTCTTATCACACTACATAATTTAGAATGAAATGTCAGTGGTTTAAAGTTTTTCTGTCTTATTCCTTTGGCAGCCTTAATTTGTGAACTAATACTCGTATTTAGCTCAGCTGCTTTAATGGCACAAGAGCCCAGTTTCAAAATGGTGGCACTGATTTTCCTTATAACAGCACTATTTTCAGCAGCAATTATATTTTTAAAGGTTAACAATTTGTACAACAAATTTCTAACTATGCTTCTTCCTACTTTATACTCAACAGTTATGATCTTTACAAAAAGCTAATATCTACATAGAGAACCACCTTTTACTTGCCCCATCTCATCTCTGACTTGGTTGAGGAAGTACAGGCATTTCAGATTAGGTATTTATGTGTTTTAGATGGGATTCTTGGATTTATGTGAATATAAAAATAAGACAAAATAATTCTTAGGTACATTCCAGTGTCCCAGTAATTAGTTACATGATAAATAGTACCTACCTGCTGACCACCTATAAAAGATGAGACATTCCGAGGCACCCTAAAAACCTAGGTCAGTAACAGGTGAACAAGAAGGCCATTTTACTCAATTCTGATGCAATCACCACTGACTGGTATTTAAGGTGTTTACTGGTAACCAGCAAGTTTAACTGAAGAGATGTCACTAAATTCAAACTGAAAATATATATTTAAAAGCAGCAATTTACATTGAGGGAAATATGGTTCTTGTGTGTTCTGTGTAAAGAGAGATTATGAATAAAGGGAATTGGCAACTGAGCACCCTAATTCAATTCCATGAATACAGGTTCCATGATAAGATATCTACTACATGCATTTTGCTTACAGTAACTGCCTAAAACTCACGAGCTATATAGAGTTAAACTCTGTATTAAAGGACTATTGAGTTACAGGGGAATTGGCCATATCAGGTAGCTAGTGACTTAGTACCAGTTGTGAAAATTGAGATAAATGAGTTGACAAATGGATTCATTGAATATGTTAATATTGTGAATGAGAAGACAATTCACCAGGATAATATACCCACATGTATGTTGATCTGACAAAAACCACAGACTGACATCAAATGGATAAAAAATACTGGGGAAAAAGTGAAAATGCCAAACAAAATAACAAGGTGGGTGGGCTGGGTGGGAGAGCACATTTAAGGCATCTAAAAAAAAATTCCACATGGCTTTGGCTTATTAAAATATTTTACACTATCTTTTTTCTTTTTAAAGAAGATTTGAAAGCACCTAAAAATCAAGCAGATTGTTAAAAAAATCCCGCATGGCAAATTCAGTTTGTAAGCGTCATTCAGATATTTGTCAAGGAAAATAAAGAAGCCTCTGCCCATGAGATTGCACATGGTGGAAGAGGTCCTTCCAACCCTGTCTATCTTATGCTGGATGGCAGCCCAGATGTTCGCTGTGCAGCAGCTACAAACAAGGAGTTACTCTCTGGAAGGGAAGGGACTGTGGAATTTCCACTGGTTGGCGAGCAACCCAGCTTTAATGTTTCCAGATACTCTGCATGTACAGGCTTAGGACACTGGAGAACTTTGATGGCATCCTTTACTTTGAACCACTCTGTCTTCCTTCCTGTATTAACAGAATCTTCCCAGTCTTCTAATATTTCAGTGACAGTAAGGACATAGACATATGCCCTGTGCTTTCTGTCTTGGTTCTCAAATATGCCCAGGAGTCTGCCTGACTTTCCTTTGACTCCAGCCTCTTGGTAAGCCTCCCTCACGGCAGCACCGGCAGGCTCCTCCTGGGTCTCCAGTCCTCCTCCTGGGCCAGTCCACTGGTCAGGGACCGAAGCCTGCCCACCTGCAGCACCTCGTCCTCCTGCTCGCTCCAGAAGCACAGGGACGCCGCCCGCTTCTTGAAGCCCTCGCGGTCCTAGGTCCGCGGCCTAGGGGGGCTTGGACCTCATCGCAGAGGCGGGCTCTCGCTGCCGCGGCCCCTGCGGAGGCCGCCACCCCGCCGGGGCGCGGGGGCGAGGGCGAGTCGGGGCCCAGGGCGACGCGGCCGGTCTGTCCCGGAGCCGGCGGCCGCTCCGACGCGGGGCGGGGCGCGAGCGCCTGTCCCTGCAGCCCGGGCGCCGCGGAGGGAGCGCGGCCTCCGCCCGGTCATCTGCGGCTTTCCCCGGAGCCCGCCGCCCGCTCGCCCCGGTTCCCGCCGCTGCCGCCGCCGCCCAGGGCGGAGCGGGGCGCGAGGTGAGGGGAGACGCCTGCAGGGGCTCCCGCCGGCCCGGCAGCAGCGCCGCGGCCGCGCGAGGCGTTTGGTGTCGGCTGCGGGCCGTCCTGTCAGGGACCTCTGACGTGCTGCGTGTGCACAGGTGGCTGCGCGGTGCCCGTCAGTGCGCCGCCCGTGGCGGGGTCTGTGTTCGGGGACGGGTGTGTTTGTGGCTGCAGTTGCCGCAGTTCGTCCCGGCCCTCCAGACCTCCCCAGCCCCACTCTCTGCCTCGTGGTCCTGGCACGACCGCTGCTTCTGCCCCAGATGCTTCCTCTGGGCTCCGCCCCCAACACGTCCACGTCACGCCTGCTGCCTTAGTCCTGCAGAAATCCTGCGCTTTGGATTTGTGCCACATTCTGTAAGTTGAAAGCTTCTGGACCAAGTGCGGCAGTGAGATGGAGTCAGAAGAGGAGGTGAGCAAAGTGATTTCTGTCCTGTACCTCTTTTTTTTTTCCTACCTTTTCAAGCTATTATTTCAAGATGCCTTTCTGAGGGCAAGGTTTAAAATTCACTCCCTTAGCTTTGCTGTTATTCTTCATTTCTAATAAATTGGGAACTACACATACTCTACTTTTAAAAATGGTTGTATATGTTTACTCATTTGTTTTGGAATAAATTTGATGAAGATGAGTTTATGGGAAAGCAAAGTGTGACCAGGGGTTAGGAATTTAAGTGGAAAATTGAATCTTCATGAAGCTTTCCACATTTCATTAGATGTTAAATTCTACAGTGAAGTTTCATATGATTATTAACTATAAGTATATTCCTAAATATCGTGGTTAAACTTTTATTAAAATAATATATCATAAAGCCATTAATATTTTTACATAATACAGTTGTTTGATTATTGAATTTTTCTTGTGAGATATTAGTCAGCAACCTCAGTTTTTTCTTTTAGTGATTTTGTAACAAGAATAAAAATATATTTTAAATCTGTGTGACACAGTTTTATTAAAATGACTTGAGAGTGTATGAGCATTTTTCAGTTTATTTTCTTCTTTCACATTATATTTTTAATTTTGTGTCCTTCTACATTGTATTCTAAAATTTGGAAACGATTGATATGTGCTTTTCACTTCACTATCATGAGGGATGTTTTTTCAAATGAAACTGAAAAATTTAGTAATTCATCTTTTGTCAGTATTAAAAGCAGACCAGCTAGGCTCCTTTGTGCCGCACTAAAAATAATACCAGAACATAAGAAAGGTTTCTGTATTACTTTATGTGCTCTGTGATAGCATCTTTTCTGTGAACACTCTCAATTCCAAATAAGACCCTGACATTGAAAATTTACTTGTACATACACAGGGGTTATATTATGCTTCCTTGACCCTTGAAATGAGTATGGATGCAGACAGAAATCTTTGCGTTGTTCTCCCTAAGGTATTGCCATCAGAGAGTCAGCAAAAGTGGTTGACCAAGCCCAAAGGAGGGTGCTGAGGGGAGTTGATGACCTGGACTTTTTCATAGGGGATGAAGCCATAGATAAACCCACGTATGCCACAAAGGAAAACTCCCCACCAGGATTTGCTTCTGTAAGTATGTCACCAAGAACAGAGAGTAGGATGAATCATGCAAAATGGTAGATTTCATAGCAATTGTACTTGTGAGCTGTGTATTTTATTCTTGTGTTGGAAAAGAGGTTTTGTTGTTGTTGGTTTTGAATGGGGTATTTTTCAAAATTGAAGTATAGTTGATTTACAGTGTTGTGTTAGTTGAACAAGGTATTTTTCATGTGAGGAATCAAGTGAATTTAAGAAACCCCAGAATGCAGGATTGACTCTGGGAATGCTGGGCTTCATGTGAGAGCAAGATCTGCTTCTGTGGAAAATTGCAGGTTGACTCACTGACCTGTCAGATGTAGAAGAGCTGTAGACTGATTAATTAAAAAGAAGCACTAAAATTGTTTAACTAGGTATTTGTTCTAAAAACCTCCAAACTCCAAATGGAATGGTATGGCGGATTAGCTGTACTTTTGCATCTAATACTCCACTGTTAAGATGATACTTTGTACTTAGAGATGTGAAGTAGAATATAAATGGTAATATAACTTAATATTTCTGGTAAAGTGCCTGTTATTTCTTTACATAAATTAACATTCACCCAGTGCAAATGACCTGTTTTCTCTAATAACTCAGTCTCTTCTGGGCCAGTGTTTTTAAAACTGTTGCTCTTACTGACATGGACTGAAGCTTGACATAGTTTGATTTCTCTTGCTTTAGTGGCCAATAAGACATGGAATAATTGAAGACTGAGATCTAATGGAGAGGTTCATGGAACAAGTTATTTTTAATTTTCCCTGAGCTGAACCTGAGGGCCATCACTTTTTGATGGTGAGTAACTGGGACTGAGAGAAGAGCCCTGTGGATTCTTGGTTGCTTAGATTTTAAACCCAGGATATTCTTCCCTGGGGAGTTTTTAATTCCCACTAAAGCTCTTTGTATGAGTTGGAGTGCTTTTGGGGCAAATAACAGAAGGCTCAACCAAAATGTCCAAAACCAAAGAGGGCTTATTATCCCACAAAACAGGATGCCAGTGTCAGGCTACTCAGGACTGGTTACTTGAGCAGCTCAGAGATGGAGGTGTGAACCCAGCCTAATTCACCTGTTTGGCCTCTTGTGCTGGTTCCCCTCAGGCCCCAGGGTGGCTGCCCGAGTTCCTGTACTGACTTTTGGTGTATTTACTTTCAGAGTTTTAGAATTAAGACTCTCATCCTCAGAAACCTTCCTAGCAGATTTGACCTGTCTGTCCATGCCCAGTGTGGGCCCTAGAGGGGAACAAAATTACTTTGGTACATTTTGATGAGTCAAGATTCTCTCCTGTTGCTGGTAAGGGGACCACATCTCATCACCTGGCCCCAAGAGGTAAGTACCTAAACCGGCCTCCAGCAGCAAGGAATGAGGAGGGAGGAATGGGTTTGTGTAGGAAACCACCTGTGTAGTTAGGTGTCCTCCTGAAATAACTGGTTGGCTCTGACGTTTGCTTCTTACAGCAGAGGGAGCTGAGTCAAGGTGCTGTGTTGCCAAGGTTAAATCTCACACTAACACTGAGCTGAGTTACAGGCCCTGATATTGTGGATGTAATTGATCTTGTTCAGATGAAATAAAACAATACAGAGAAATGAAGAGAAGTGTCTCTTGGTTGTGGAGCCTGTTTTCATTGTTTTATGTTCTTTTTAAGTTAAAATTAATTACATGTATAAAACACTTACTTTAAGGAGAGCAATTGCATATAACATAAGCTGCACATTAAAACCTACATAATTTAGCTTTGCATTTTTTCCATGCTAGTGCATTGTCAAATGGTCCCTGATCCAATTATATAATTCTTCCTAATGTTAAATATGGAATATTCTTTAGAATTATCTGGCTTAAAATATGTTAAGTACAAGGCTGTTATGGTAGTTAGTGGAATCTATATATTTTGTGTCTATTAAATCAAGTCCTTGAAAGTGCTCTAAGCTTTTTCCTGGCTGTATCTTTACAACTAGGAATTGGCACGTCCAAGTAATGTGTTTTACAGGCCACTGTATTTTCTCTCCTGTGTATCTACGATGGTTTATGTAAAATACATGGAGCCAGGAAACTGACAGTATGTCTGAGTGGCTTTGTCTTTACAGCCAAAACAAATTACAGACTCCCACCTGCCATGCTTGGCATGTTCCCTTCTCTCGTACGTCACATAACTACCTGTTGATAGGACTGCAGGCATGGGCCTGGGGCCCAGCTTCCTCTCCCTGCCTGCCCCATCCCGCTCTGCTCAGAGGGAGTCTGAGTCTTAGGCCCGTGGAGCAAATGCAATCACCAGGACACAGCCCACAGGAAATTTTTCCTACCAGGAATTTTTCTGCTCTAGCTGGCATATACACCGCAGTACAATAAAACCAATTGCTGGGAACGAACTGGAGGTGCTTGGTATGAATATGGAAAAGCTTAAGTCCTTTTGCCAAAAATGAGTATCTGAAGTGAATGTTCAAAAATAATTGTTTATTACATTAAACATAAGAAAATATTGTGTTACATTTATTGTACTTTGAAGTTAGCAGGTGTGTTTGCTGCATGATGTGACAGAGGAAGTTATGAGAAGGGTGGTTTTATCTCAGGCTTATGTCCTTCCTCATCAGTTAATGGGATAATTGAAGGGGAGTGAAGCAGGTACAGGGATTTGTGGCCATGTCCAGAAATTCATTGAAGACATTTACTGAACCACTACATCAGCTAATGGCTTCTTGGTGTAAAAGAGTCTAAAAGTTTTAAATTAAAGTTCCCTCAGTAGCCTATGAAATTGTCCCTTCTGACTGCCATGACAGACATCTGCACATCCATGGTGGGAATGAGCTCAGTAGGGCTCATGTTTTTCAAGGAGTTTCAGAGACTCAACTCATGTTGGTCACGTGGACTAAACAGATAGCAAATGGGAACCACACTCTTTTCTCTAATACTGAATTGCCCAGAGTTCAAGACAGAATCATATATTCTAAAGAACTGCAGTGCTCTTGAAGGGAAATTGAATTGTAACTGTAGAGGAGATTTGCAAACCTTTTTGAATATGAATCAGGGGAGAAAAAGCAAGCAGCAGTGCTGCCCAAGGATGCTGGGAACCAGGAGCTCTGCCATCCACCTGAGAGCAGGAAAGATGTGTGTCCCAGCTCAGGGATGGAGGATCATCCTTCCTTCATCCTTTTGTTCCAATCAAGTCCTCAGTAGCCTGTGTGCTGCCCACCCACATTGGCAAGGGCAGGTCTCCTTACTCAGTCTGCTGCATGCTAAGCTCTTCCAGAGACACCCTCTCAGACACATCCCAGAAAGAATGGTTTACCAGCTCTCGGGGTACCCCTTAGCCCAGTCAAGCTGACACATAATAATCACCATGACATGTGGCTTGTCCTGGCTTACCGCAGTAACTCCCTTCCTGGTTCATGAGGGTGGCTCAGACCTGCTCTGTCCTGTACACTAGCACTGGCCGGTGTGGAGCTGGACATCCTTGGCGCTGCTGAGTCTGTTACTGCTGGCCCGTGTTCTTCCCATTTTCAGTATATTGTCATCTCCACTCCTACTTGCCCTTCCTTGAGGATTTATGTTTTTAAAAATGTTTCTTTACTGCAGTTATGGAGAGGTTTGGGACTGGAGCAATATTAGTTGCATGTGTTCAGCTTGCTTTCTTTATCCAGAAATATGGATTGATTTTTATAGTACTGACTAATTATTCATTTTTGAATTAATACTTGATGATATTTTACCATTATTATGAATAAAATGCTTATGTAACTTGCATTCATGTGAAGTTTTAATCATATACTTCAGTATTTAAAAAATAAGAAAAACTTGATATCTCCAATTTAGATCTCGTTATATATAAATAATGGTTTTTGAAAGGTTTTATTTAAATTAGTCCTCTAAAGGAACAATTACTGGTGGTAAACATAGGAGAAAAGGAGGATTGAGGAAAACATAGATTTATGATTATGGTTCTGAGAACCCAGAAGAATGTGTCTTTAATAATGCTGAATTTGATTCAGGAGCCAGGAGAACCTAATTTTATTGTAAACATTCTCTTAATGGAAGTGTATAGATTTTAATGTTAGTTCTTCACAGACGGTGAATTGTTTGGCAGCAAGTACTAAAGTGTAAAAATCAGTGATTTAAGCAAGTTAAAGGTTTTATTTTTCTTAAACTCATTTGTAGCAGGGAGGGCAGTGCTGGTATGTCAGGTTTCTGGTGTCATTAGGGATCTGTGTTCTCTAGTATATTTAGCATATGGCTTCCATTCTAAGATTGCCTTAGATCACAAGTTAGCTGCTGCAGCTCCAGTCATCACCTCCATGTTCCAGGAAAGAAGGAGTTAAGAGCAGAAGTGGGCCTACTACATGAGTCTACCTTCAACCTTGTAAGGAGCTTTCCCAGAAGACACATCCAACAACTTTTGCTTCTTATTGGCCAGAACTTACTTAGCCATCCCTGTACACCAGGAAGTCTGGGAAATGCTGTTTTCTGGGCCTGTGATTGATCAGTGGTCTGTCATTAAGGCAGAAGGCAGAATAGATACTGGGTAGGGAAATTGCAGTGCCTGCCATAATGATGTGACTACAGGTATGAAGACAGTGGCAGATCAAGAATTCAGCTGTCTTCACAACTGTGGTTGGATATGGAAAGTGTTTTCCACGTTACAGAGCCAACAGGCTAGGGAAAAGCCACACCAGGATGTGCTGTGGCTTCTGCCCTGGGGTGAAGCCTTTCTTCTGTTAGCTTCTCTGCCTGTGGACTAATAAACCAGGAAATTGTATTGGGAGTTTCTGTGGCCTTCGCACAAGGGCTGTAACTCTGGGTTTCACAACTCTTGTAATGAATTTTTTTTTTCTTATTATAGAACTATAAGTGCGATTTAGAAAATTTGGAAGATTCTTGTGGGGCTTTTCACACTCCTATCCCATTATCATAAATATTAACATTTAGTATAGCTATACTTAATCTTTTCACTCATGTTTTTATATGATTTTGCATTCAATATTGTGTCCTCCATCCCTCTCCCCCATTTTCTTGCACGGTTTTCATAATCCTCGCTTTAATGGTCATGCAACCATGTATCCAGTGGTTGTTTCCTGTCTGTTTAGCAGCCCCACTATTTTTAGATGTTTACTTTTGTTTCCAGTTTCTTGGTTTTGTAAGACATAACATAAATTAATATTTGCACATTTTTTTCTATATTTAGAGCATTTTTATATTAAGAATATAAAAATTATATATATATATAATTTGGAGGTCCAGATGTGTTAATAATTTTGAATCTCTGGTATACCATTTCACACTGAAATCTTCAATGTACAAGAAGCCACATTATTTGAACTCTTAGGATTGATTAATATCATTTTTGATTATTTGACTTTTTAATTTGCAGTTTGAATACCTTTGATCTTAAACAGTTTTTCATGTACTTATTAGTTGTATTTTCTCCTTTGTGAATTGCCTATTCATGTCCTGGGTTTTGTACATATCAGTGTTTTATTGCTTTTATTGTTGCTATGATTTCTTTGAACTTTATTCTACTTAAATTTTTCTTTTGTGATAAAATGCATATACCATAAAAATTATCATTTTAACCATTTCTGAATGTACAGTTTGGTGAGTTGCGTACATTGACATTGTTGTGCAACCATCACCACCATCCATCTCAGGAACTTCTTCATCTTCCAAACTGAAACTCTGTCCACATTAAAGAATAACTCTCTTTCCCCCTCTCCCAGCCCTAGCCCCCACCATCCCCCCTCTGTCTCTATGACTGTAACTATTCTGGGTCCTCATATAAGTGGAATCCTCCAGTATTAGTCCTTTCATGACTGGCTTATTTCACTTGGTATAAGGTCTTCAGGGTTCAGCCACATTGTAGCATGTGTCAGAATTTCCTTCCTTTTTTAGGGCTGAATAATATTCTGTTGTATGTATGGCTACAATCTGTTTATGGTGTGAACTCTTTCATATAACAGATACGAATTTTTTGTCATAAGCAGATACTTTTTCTCACTTGATTTTTTGTAGGTTATGTTTTTGAACATCTATAATTGTAAATTTTTATGTAAGTAAACCTACTTTCCTTTGATGTTTATATATAATTTTCATTCATCTGGGATTTATTTGGAACATCACTTGACACTGAAATTAAACCCAGGAAGAATCCAGAGCCAGGGTTAATCTACTTCTTGTTGGAATGCCTTCTATAGGCTCACATATTTTTTTTTAAACCAGGCAGGAAGGAAACATTGCATGACTATGCTCTCACTTTGCATACCTTTCTAGCCTTCCTCTCTTCATCCTATTCCCCCCTCTAATCAGTTTAAATGTTATGTTTATAAAATTAACTTATTAAGGTGCTTGGATTCCTCTTCAAGGTAAGAGAAGACTCTAGGTCTCTGGAGTTAATACATTCAATTTCTTCTGGCCTGAGATATATTCTTGATATTACAGTTGATTGTTGATATATTCAGCACTTGCTAAAGGCCCAGCCCTCTCCCCACCAAGCATTTGCATGAATTAACTCACTTATTTAATCCCACAGACAATTGTGGGGTAGGCAGTTATTAGGCCTGTTTTTCAGGTTGATAGGAGGTGCCATAAGGAGATATATTGTAACCTAAATATTGGAATCCACAGCTATTCTTCATGTGCTTTAAATGAAAGAAAACTAAAAAAAAAAAAATCTGATATAGTAATCACTAACACAGTGATAAATGTGTACTGGGAACATTAAGGTATTAACTAATTTGATCTCAGCCCCTTGAGGTAGGCACATTAAAATAAGTAATGTGTTGTTGAATAACGTTTAGATCACTTACTTACAATCTGCTTTTGATGACTTTATTATTTCTTGTCTATGTCTTAAGATTGCTTTCTCTCTCCCATTCAGGGAGTGTATTGATTCTAATCAGAGTAATTAAAACTTACTTGGGGCATGATGTTTGAGCTTTGTATCAGACAGGAGTATAAACTAAAGCCCCCAGCTAGTTGATATCCAGATTTGATTATTTGCTTGAAGAGTTAGCATACACACAGCACAGAATTCAAAAGGTGCAGTAGGATTTCCAGTGCAAGAGTGTCTCCTTCCCACTTCTGTGTTGCCTTCCAGATCCCCTTCCTGGAGGAAACCAACTTTACTGGTGCTTAACCAGCAATAATTATGTGCAGGCACATGGATTATACATAAACTTACTTCATAAAATGGTAACAAAATTGACATACTATGGTACATTTTGATTTTTACTTTAAAAATTTTAGAAATTATAATTTGAAATATATGAAATTTACCCACTAAACACAGTTTTAAATATATCATTTGGTAACGTTACCTACATTGATATTGTGGTGTAACAGAACTCTAGAACTTTTCCATCTCGCAAGATCAAAACTTTGTGCCCATAAACAGCTCCTCATTTCTCTCCCTCATACACCTTGCTTTTTAAAAAAATGTTGTAGATACAGAAGTATATTTAAGAATATGTATGTATGGAGAGGCCTATTTTCATGTAGCAAATTTATAGTAGATATTGTTTCATATCTGCAGACACACTGCCCATCCTTTTTAATTGCTGCAAAGTGTTACATTTTATGGATGTGACCTAATCTGTGTAATCAGTTCCTTGTTATGTGCAGTTATGTTGTTTCTGATCTTGGAAGCTGTGACAACTGTGCACCTCTCTGAGGCACCTTGTTTTAGATGTCCCTTGGCTTGACAATGGAATTTGATTTTGTCTCATAGTCTTTGTTCAGAGACTTTCTCTTCAGTAGGTGAGTTTCTCACTGGTACATGCTGATGATTTTAGTGATAATAATGCACTTTCACTGAGTACGTTCCCCATGCCAGGTGCTGCCATGAGCACTTCGTTTAGACTCCTGTGAAGTCAGTGCTAATTATGCATGGAGAGAGGAAATCACTTTCCAAACTTGGTAAAATCGAAGGTGGGTTGTAGCTGGGCTGATTGGAGTTGGAGCTCTCCCGTTGCCCGTGCTGAAATGGCCTGGGTTGTGTGGCAGGTTTGTGTGGTCACAGCTACTTTTCTGGTGCTGTGCTTTCTGGTTTTAGTGTGTTTTATTTATGTATGGATATTTTAAAACTCAGGCTTGGCTTTCTCTTTGGTTTCTATTGGGTGCATATTCGTTCTGATAATTGGTAAAATATATTTTAACATAACTGTACTTTTGTGTAAGATATTTACCTGTATTTGTTTAGGGATGATTACTTCCTACTGTGCTTAGTGACCACGTTGGTACATGGCCATATTTCTTACCTCCTCCTCCTTTCTTCTATCACCTGCTTTTGATTGTTTATGTTAGTGTACTTACTCTGATATTTATGTTTGTGACTTTATGTTTACTGGTGTCTCTGCTGCTCTACCAAGAAAACAATATCTTTTGATTCCATGACACAAGGGCATCAGTGTCTTTATATTTTCCTCCTTTCCATCTGTGCCTGTCAACTTGATACTACTCCTGTTGTTTTAATTTATAATATTTACATTCTGTTCTATAGATACACATTCTCCCAGAAAAGAAAAGCATTTATCCCTACCTCTTAAATGGACTACTTGCTGACTGTAAGTCTTTGACTGTACTTTATGCATTCTTATTATTTGGCTAAAGCTTATTGTCTGATTGTTAATTCATGAAGGGTTCATAGAAACCAAATTCTCTCAAGTTGTTGTATGTTTAAAGATATTTTGTTTTTGCAACAGACTTGATTGGCAGTGTGGCCAGATATAGAATTCTGGGGTCATATTTTCCTGCCAGAAAAGCCTGTAAATGTGGCCCTGTGTGTCCCAGTGTCCTGCATGCAGCTATGCCAATGGCCAAGACAGGCTGCCTTTTTCCTGCTTTAAGAGTATGTTGCTCTGCTCAATAAACCTAACAAAACACCAGAGGCTGAGTGGCTTCAACAACAGACAGTTGTTTTCTCACAGCTCTGGGGGCTTTAGGTCTGAGATCAAGGTGCCATCATGGTTGGTTTATGGTGAGATCTCTCTTCCTTGCTTGTAGATGGCCTCCTTCTCACCAGGTCCTTGTGTGGCTCTTCCTCTGTGTGTGAGTGAGAGAGAGCTCCCTGATCCCTCTGCCTAATCCTGCAGAGATGTTAGTGCTGTCCTGTGACCTCACTGATCCTGGATTACCACTCTAGGGGCTTCATCTCCAAACACAGTCACCTGAGTGTTGCAGCTTCAGCATAAGAGTTTTGGGACACACAGCTCAGTATATAACAAAGGGTAATGTGGATTTTTATTTATTTATTTTTTTGCCAAAAGGCCTAGATTTTTTTTCCTTTCTTTGTTTTTTTTTTTTCTCCTTTTCTCTCTCTTTTTTTCCCTAGCTTAAATATGTGATGTAAATCCATATTTACTAACATGGAAAAATGTTCAACATATTGCTGAATGACAAAAAGCAGGTTTACTTATTTTTATCTTTATGTAATCCTGTTAATTTCCTCCTATTAGATAATAGTTATTATTTTAAATAGACATTTCAAAAAACTCGGATATCTATGTCATGATTTTCATCTGCTTTTTTTTTATATTTTTCTGGGTACATGCTTTTTATCTGCCATTTGTTTTTTCCTATTTTCTCTCTCCCCTCTCTTTTTCTATGAGTGTTTTTATTTGATGTTTGGCTAGTCTTTTTGTGTTATTTCTTCATCTTTGAGGGGAGATCTTTCTGAACTGGCTGTGTGTCGGGTTTAGGCTGGGTGGTGGGCAGTGTCTGGCTGAAGCAGCTTCTGTCCCAGGCTTGTCTTTCTCACAGCAGATGGTGGAGGTGTAACTTCTCACCTTGCCGCCTGTGCTCTGAGGGGAGCGACCTGGGGAGCGAGGCTCCTGCAGCTGTGCTCCTCAGACTGCTCTGACACCAAGCAAGGGCTCTCTGCTTTTGCTCTTCTCTGGAGAACTGGATATTGCCTGGTATCTGAAGTCACTGGTGTTCTCTTTCCATGTCCTCACTCATCTGGTCTCAGTGGGGCTGTTATTGCCCTTGGCAGCTCAGTGTACGTCTCTTCAGATTCACGGTGTTTGGGTGTTCTGGTATCCGAGGTGGAGTTTCCTTTTCTGTAGCTTGTTTTTGTTTTGGGGTGGATTAGTAAGAGCAGAAGTGTTTAGAGAGGCTTTGCTCTCTCAAAGATTTTAAACCTCACAGCCAAAATGTGTTTAATCAATCACTCTGGGTGTACTCTGTCTGTCAAATTAAGGAGTTGTACAGCATCTTAATGAACATGCTTTTAGATTAACTTATTGCCATTCTCATGTAATTACATGAAATTTGGGTGAACACTAAATATAGTGGATATTTCCTTACAGACAGAACCTCCTCTGAATACACCAGAAAATAGAGAATATCTTGCAGAAATTATGTTCAAATTATTTAATGTACCAGGACTCTACATTGCAGTTCAGGTAAGGACAAGTGACTTTCATGATTCCCAAGTGACCTTAGTTGTCTAATGTGGAAGAAATGGTGATTCTAGAGGCCTCTGTAAGATTGTGTGGTGTGGTTTCCTTTCCCATGCACTCAAGTGCACATGAACATATCCCATTCAGGTCCGAGCTCAAACACTGTACAGAGCAATTTCTGTGATTTATGTTTTTACTGCTGGTGTAGAGTTTGTCCAGCTTTTGTCTGTTTACGTTCATTAAAATCTAAGGTAACCTCAGGAAGACAAGATCAAAATGTAGGTGTGGTTCTTTGGCTTTTTTTACTTCTGATCATAAAAAAGAAAATATACTATAGAATCTGTTAAAACAAAACAAAATGAAACAAAATAAATGTCTTTCAAGGGTTTCCCTTTGTGGATCTGAGCTCCTGTGGTTCCATGAGTTTGCAGAACTTCCCCTGAAGCTGCTTGTTCTTCGTGGGGTGTTTTGTTGTTTTTAGGTGTAATGTATCTGCCTCTATATAAGGGAATTGACTGAAATTTGGGGGAATAAATGATAAAATTGTTTTCCAAAATGCTTCCTGCATATTCTATTCCCTTGTAGGAAAAAAGAGGAGGAGTTGCATAGATGATTAACTTGGAAGATTCCACATGCTGTGTCCTCTGTGTGGTGATTCTCAGTAGACAGTGATGTCTTAAAGGCTGTGAAAATGCCTACATTAGAAAACTCTGTTTATTCCACCACTTCCAAATTTAACCAGAAATATTCCCCCACCCCTAAGCTGTTTCTGTTCCATGGACTAGGAGACACTTCAGGAAACACTGGCCCAGTGGTTCTCAAAGTGATCTATGCAGCAAGGTCTCCTCAAAAGTGTTTTTTCCAAAATACATATTCTCAGAATTTATATCAGACCACGGGTTTCCAGCCTCAAAATTTTGGATCGGGCAGTCCTCAGGGGAGTGGAGGTTACTGAGCTGTGTGTTGTGGGATGTCTAGCAGCATCTCTGGTCTTGACCCACCAGGGGAAGCACCACCACCAGCCTCCCCTCCCTCAAGTGTGACAGCGAGAAATGGCACCAGATATTGCCAGGTGCTCCTTGCGGGCAAAATTGCACCTGGTTGAGAACCACTATCCTGGTTCTGCCAGATGAGAATTTCTGGGTGCCAGGCCCAGTATTTTGTCTTTCTAAAGTCCCCACAAGTAGTCTTATTGCAATCCATCTCTGGACCCACACTGGGAACCAGTGGATTAGAAATTAAAACCTCCTGATTCCACAATAAAATTCCTTTGTCTCTGGCTTTTCTTTGCAAAGCTTTGATTTATCTTACTGAGAAGTTGACTCCTCCAGATTAAGTGCACAGAATTTATATGTTAGTTGTCCACTTTGGAATTTGGATTTGGGAGGAAGATGGAAGGTAGGGAAGGGAAAGGTCATTCAGACTCAGTAAGAAAGAAAGGGCTTATTGCTCCAACCTGAAGATAGGCTTGTGGAACACTTGAGAAAGCCCCCATGCTGATGGTCTCCGTGGTATTTGTGAAGGCAGTGCTGGCCTTAGCTGTGTACTGGACATCATGACAAGTTGGTGAACACACAATAACAGGAATCATCATTGACAGAAGGGATGGGGTCACTCACGCTATCCCAATGGTCAGCAGGGCAGCGAGTTCTGCTCTGTCTGTGGGCCTAACCTGATTTGAGGTGAAGGAAGCAGTGAAAGAAAAAACACCCTTCTGTTAATTAAAACACCACTTTTGAAGTCATACCTGTACTTAGCAAAGGTAACAAGAGCCTTTAAACACAGTTGTGTGAGAAAGTGGAAGATGCCTAGTGTCTGTGGCACTGGCAGTTGGAAATTTGCAGTAGCAGATTTGTGCAGTCTGGTGTCAGCAGTCGTCTGATGTCCCTGGGCTCTGCTTGGCCCCGGTGTCACTTTGCCAGGAGGGTTTTCCTGGCTTTCATTCTGAACTGTAATCTGGATATCAGTGGGTGCGGCACATGAACATTTGGAGGATGATTTTGTGTTCTGTGACAATCCTCTGGAGAGGATTTGTTTCTTGCTTTTTAAAAATTTTTTAAGAGCCAAGAAGGAGAGATTGTTCACCTTGACTTGTAGGATGCTCTGCAATGTCACTTTTTGGTTTTAATTTTCAAAATATAACAGAAGTGATTTCTAATTCAGGCTTCAAGAGACTATATATATATATATATATATAAATATATATATATATATACATATATACATATATACATATATATTTGGTACAATGGACTAGTTAAATGAATTATTTAAAGTTTTTTTTTTTAATTAATTGAAGCTATCTGGAGGGGGTTACATTGGGAATTCAGACCTGCCTTTCCTCCTCCACGTCCCTTCTTGGAGGCAACCCATGATACTAATGTTTGTTATTTTGTGTATTACAAGTACCTTTTGTGAAAATATAGGTTTGTGTGTGTATGTGCTAAGCTCCTTTTAAAAATGCAATAAATGAATCACTATGCTATACACTGGAAACTAACAGAATTTTGTAAATCAACTAAGACAAATTTAAAAAATGCAAACTAGTTTTTTTTAAAAAAAAACAATTCATTTATTTCATTTAAAAAATAGTCACTGTTTTATTTCAGGACGTTGCAGAGATGATGTACTAATATGCTGGTGCTTTAATACCTCAAAGTTCAGAAATCACTGCAGGGGGAGGCTGATGTGTCTACAGTCAGGAGGAAAAAGCCAAATCTTTCCCCTCTGTCATTGCACCCTGCCAGTGTCCCCTTTGCCCGGGGGTGAGGAGAGGTAGGAGGCCTGCAGAGCATGCTCTGTGCTCGCAGCCCCTTCATCCAGTCTCGGAACACTGCCCCCTCCTGGGTGTGAGGTGTTTAGGTGCCACTTGCTGTGTGGTCCTGCCTGGCTCCTCTCTGAGGTCACATCCTCAGAGGTCAGTGCAGGCCAAGGTCAGGGCCTGTGCCTGTGGGTCTGCTTCCTGGCCTCCCCTGTGCATCTGAAACAAGTTTCACACTACGTGCAGGCCCACAGAGAAAGTTGTTGTTCAAATTTTTCTCTGTTTCTTAATGCAGTTTTTTCCCCCTATTTATAAAAATTACATTTACTGTACAAAATTTAGGTAAAATGGAGAAATGTAAAGAAGAAAATAGAATGACCCACAAACCTGCCCAGAGGACTGTGCCACACTTTTTTGGTATAGTCTACTGAGCTCTTTTTCTTAGACACACGATACACATTTTAAGCACAGTTGGGATACCCTCCATCTGATTTCATGTTCTAAATGTACAATGTGCTCCTGAGGTTGTATTTTGCATATTGACTTATCCCTGATGTATCTTTATGGTTAAATACTCTGTGGAAAGATATTTAGTAACTACCTGACAGCCCATCATGTGGGTGTAGCACAACTCACTTACTTGTTTTCCTACCATTGGCTGTGGGTTGTTTTAATATATTTAATCTGTGATGAAGCTGATACTCAACATGGGTTGAATTAATTTTAGAAAATGTTATATGTAATGTACTGAGTATAGAAATTGTGAATAGTTTCTGTTTGCGAGAGCTACTGTTCTTATGATTTTTTTAATTTTAATAATGTGTACATATCTTTTATCTTGATCTTAAATATTTTACAATTGGCTTGGGCTCCTGAGAAAGTCTACACACTCTTTCACTTCTAGAAGTTGGGCACCTCAGAAGACATAAGAGGAATTCAGTCACCTGTTCTTGCAACTTCAGTGGTAACTGTGCTTGTACACATTGGAACTGATCCATCTGTCAGATGGATGAGGATTTGCTCCAGCCTTCTGTCTCCATGAGTGTGTGACAAGCAGCCAGTGCCATCAGGGAGCTCAAAGTGCCTCCTCTACCTGGTGAAGGTGGGGATATTGTCCACTCTGCACAGCTACTCCCACCAGCATGAGCTGGACCTTCCCAGCCTGTGGCCTGCATGTTGAGTGGCACCCCAGGGGGCTGGTGAGGACCTGGGACCACACAGCAGCTCCTGGCCCTCTCCTGCTGGTGATGGCTGACATCCTGGTCACTGGTCCGGGAGGGCAGCTGGGTGAGCGGATCCAAACTCCCCCCAGCATGGATCTCACATAGCATAGGGTTGAGGGGAACCTGCCAGACTGTTCCTTCCTACCAAGTTCAGCTCTTACTAGAGTGAGCAGATCGGTTATTGAGTCTTTAATGCATGCCTAAACCATGCTGTGTAATTGACCCACTGCCTGTCACTGGGTCTCTTCTGTGCACCCACTCACTGCATATGATGGGTGAAGGTGCCAAGGCTGAAACATATGTGTTAACAGATGTGGCCATGGTTACTCTGCCCACAGATGTGGAACCAGGATCTGAGTCCTGGTTGTCACACTCTAAGTCCTGCATGCTAACCAGGTGGTTGACTTTTAAATGCAAGCCAATTTGTATTTGGTTTAAAAATTAATAGTTAAACACCAAAAAATAATGTGACAATGAATATATATATGTTCATGTATAACTGAAAAATTGTGCTCTACACTGGAATTTGACAAAACATTGTAAAATGCCTATAACTCAATAAAAATGTTTATAAAATTAATAGTTAAAACGTTTTCCTTTTTGTTAGAGGAACAATAAAATGACCCATTTTTCGGACAGACAGCAGCATTTTGGAAATTAACTGCCTTCTGTGGTTTTTTCTTCACATTCCTAATGGAAAGGCCACTTTGTTTGCTTACAGAGCATCTCAGGTTCTCCTAATGGAATTGCATGCATGGTCATTTTATTCCCCCTCCCCCAGTCCTGAGCTTTGCACAGAGTGGAGATTCAGTAAATGCTTGCATTGCCAGGGCAGGTGGGGGCAGGATTCTAACTTACAGTCCAGGGAGGGCGTTCCTCCTGGAGTTACTCACATGGTGTTTTGCCTCTCTGTCTCCCCATGTGGAAGGTTAGGTAATTGGAAGCTGCATCAAACACATCCCTATTGCAGGTAGAGATATGTATTTCATTCAACAGCTGCCAAGTGAGAGGGAGGTGGGAATCCCTCCTGAGCAACCACTGGAGACCACAAAGGCCATTAAGGTAAAAACAGATGGGAAATGGGCCAGTTTGGTGGTGAGAGAGAAATAGTGTTTTCACACTTCCCCTTGTGACCACCACCCCTGTTCCCACTGTGCCTTCCCTCCCCTCCCCATGAATGTGGGTCTCCATCTGTTTACCACTTGAATTAAGGGGCTGAAAACTTAGCCTCTTCTCTGAACATGGATGCTTGTGAAGTTCTCCAGCTGTAAATGAGAGCAGCTTGATAACTGGTATTGAGCATCCTGCCTAGTACGATGTCATTTAATTGGAGCCTGATTAGACAGAACCTTCAATTAGCCAATGTGTCTTGCACCTCTCCCTCCAGGCTTCATTTCCCGAGTAAGGAGCAGACAGCAGCAGCAGTGACTGTGAGGAATCCTGTGCAGTCAGCCAGAATTCAAACTCATTTCCAGCTCTTGCTGTGTGTGGTTCTGTACCCTGAGAATTACCATTCAGAGTGATGCTGTTCTAGGGTGAATCATTGAACAGAGTCCACCTGTGTTTTCTAGACTCCGTTACCATGCTGGAGGAGTTACAGGAAGCTCTAAAATTAAATCAGTAAGATTCGGAGGAAAATGGCTCATTGGTCCTTATTTAAAATGCCCACTTGACTGATCCATCGGTTTGGTCTTTGTGTCACTCTGTAGGTAGCAGTTGACAGACCCCTTTCAAAGCAATTTTCTCTTCAGGTTGCAAAATCAGGACAAATTACTGTTTTGTTTTTGTTTTGTTTTAGTCAAAATGAAGAGATTCTTAGTAATACAAGGATAATTATTATATAAAGAGCAAAGATTTTGTTTTTGGAGAAAAATTTAAGCATGGAAGTGACATGTGACCTTGAACACACAGTTTCTGAGCTGCAGGGGAGTTTAAGGGAGGTTAGCCTCCCCCCTTCCCTCCCACTTTTGCACCCAGTAACAAGCTGGTTGAAGGAAAGCTAGTGCCTGGGGGGAGTCCCACATTTTGCATGACACTCTTGGTGGACGGAGAGGTATTTTTAGGACAGGGTGCACAGGTGCGAGTCAGGGCCCGTGTGAGTAGGGTGGCTGGGTGCCCGGGTGTGCCCAGGACTAGAGTTTCCAGGGATGGATCAATTCACAGCTTGGGTGTGTGGTCCTGGGCAGCCCATGGGAGTCAATCTTTTCCCTCTGGGGGAAGGTTTACAGAAGTAGCATAAGACTTTCTTTTTATGTTAAAATATTTCCTAGAACTTCCCCTAGTCCTTACCTTGTGATTCTTCAAGGAAATAAATTTGGATAGTTGACCCAAGTTCCCTCACCTCCCCATTCCTGTTACCAATGTGTCTCACAGCCTCTGGCTCCTGACTGTCGGGGTGGCCATGCAGGTGAGAAGGGCCCTGAGTATGCTGACTGTGACAGAGGCTTCTCTCCTAGTCCTCGTGGTGGGCTTTAGCTTCTTCACTGGCTCTCTGAGGTCCATCTCTGACCCTGAACCAGGTTTGGCCCATTTGGGCAGTGACAAGGTATCACTCAGCCATGAAGGTAGGCAGTGGAAGAGCTCCTTGTGTTCCCTGCAGGTCAGCCACCCCATCCCTGCTGTCAGTTAGTTCTTGCCCCACTTCCCTCTGTGGGAGTGTGTCAGAGTTACCCTGTGTCTTGTTGCCCCTGTGGGCAGGAGTGGGCCTGTGGATGCGTGGATTCTGTTGGTGGGGACAGTGGTGGTCCAGGACTTGGGGCTGACACACTGCACACCATCAACACTGTGGAGGCACTTCCTGCCTTCAGTTAAGCCTCTGAGTTGCTGCGAGACATTGACCTGGTGTCTTAGGACAACTTACTGTTTCTGCCCTCAGCCTGGTAGATTTGAAGTTGTATGGGGTGACCCACTCACTCAGTTATCAGTGAGCACAGGGGTGTGTAGCAAGTCTGGCCCATCAGTCTTACAGTTGTGCAGAGTATACCAAGGATGGTATTAGGTTTCATTTCAGGGATTCTAAGAAATTTTGAACTTAGTATCATGAAAATGCCTTCAGAGGTCCTCCTGAGCATCAGCTTTGGGCCTGACAATGTGCAGGCATTGAACAAAGCCCACCTGGCCCACAGGAAGCTGACTTTCAGAATCCGGTACCCAGGGGCCAACTGCTGTTCTTGTGAGGTTAGCTCTAAGGACAGATGATCAACCCAGAGGCCCCCAGTCAGGCATCACCAGCTGAGGAAACACTTTGCACAGCACAGGCTGGGGCTGGCACTGAGCGGGTTCTCATGCCCCAATGTGTGGCAGCTCCATCCTGTCAAAGTCGGGCTTTCCTTTGGTTCATGGTCCCAGCACCTTATAAAGTGCTCTGCAATTTACTTATTTATCACTGTCACTTGTTACTCTGACTCTCAGCCAGTGTATGGGCCAGTGGGCAGGGGTCTGTGTGTGTTTTATTCACTTGTGCATCCCACGTGCCTAGGCACTCACTAAGTCTCTGTCATGGAGCCACTGAGTGTGCTGTGTCAGACCGCAGAGCAGGTTAACCACCTGCCAATCGGATGTGGTGACCACAGGGCCAGATCTGCTGCCTTCAGATCTGGGTTCGGCTGCGAGGCGGGTCTGCTTGTCCCAGTGGGTGGCAGCAAGTGCCTGGGCAGGTGCCAAGTGGGGGCATACAAGGAGTAAGAAGAGAGGAGATGGAGTCTAGGGACTTGATAGGCATCGTCAGACATCATCTCAGATAGTAGGCAGCAACGTGTGACACAGTGAGGCTGGGACTAATAGCAGAGCTGGAAAGAAAGCAGAGTACGTGGCCAGAGCATAGCTGTTAGACATCACTGAGCCCAGTAAGTGTCCCTTGGAGCTGTGGCATTGGGCAGGACTGATGTCGGGGGTTTGTGGTGCTGGAGTTACTGGGTGTTTGCCGGAGGGCAGACTGGGTGGCCGCTAATGCCTGGTGACATCTGTGTGTGTGTGTCTGCAGGAGAAGTACTGTCACATTTGCCCCAATATAGTCAAGAAGTTTGCCAAGTATGACGTGGATCAGCGGAAGTGGATCAAACAGCAAACAGGGAACAATGCCATAAGCCAGAAGAAATTCATTATCGATGTTGGCTAGGAAAGTTTCCCAGGCCCTGAAATTTTCTTTCACCCAGAGGTAAGACATTTGCTTTCTGAGTGTGCAGAGAATGACGTGTGTGGAGCAATGCTGTCACCTCGTGTGTGCAAGAGTGGCTCCCCGTTGGGCTCCCAAGCGAGGTGGCCACCTTTCAGGGAGGACCTTGTGAGTGTAGGCTGCAGCTTCAGTGGCTGCTCTGGCTCCTGCATGGCCCACGCACTTGACTGGGTGTTTCATCATGCTCCTCTTTGGGTCTGGCTATCTGTTAAACAGTTAATGGTTGGTTAAACCAAGAGTGGTTAGGAAGAAGCTTTAAGAGCAATAGAAGAGAATGGATTTGAAATTCATCTCCTACTGATATGAAAACTAGTTAATCTCGAGGATTGATTGGAATTTGCCTCTGTATAAGAGTACAATAGCGTACATATAACCTTCCCATCACACATGACGATCCATCCCCAGTCCAACATTTAACCCAGTACAGCTGGTCCTGCTGTGTTCCCTGCTGCAAGTTAGATAAAGCTTCTGTCTGAGGACACCCTTGGAAAGAAGAATTAAAGATATCATCAGTTTAGCAAGTAGTCACAAAGAATTATTACTGCGTTTGTAAAAGCAGTAACTAAGAGGCAATATTTTAAGGTTTAAGTAAAATGGACTTTATTTGTATTTTGGTATATTTTTCTGCCTCATTCAGTTTACATTTAATAGGTAAATACAAACCACTGCCTGTTCTTCGATGTGTATGACTGTTCAGGGAAATGGCACACAATGTATGTCTGACAGTACCTGATATCACGGCACTCATTCGCTCGTGATAGTCTTCAGTTAAAATAGACATAAACCAGCAAAGTCCAGTGTACAGCTGCATGGCACCTTCTTCTTCCCTCGAGCACATTGACACTTTTCATGATTTTTAAAGCATTTTTAAGAATTTTGTAATTGAATTACTTATACTTTAGCTTATTTCACTTATGGAATTGAATGTAAGATTTTTTAGTTAATGACATGGTTATTACCATATTGATTGTTTCACCTAGAAGCCACCTCCATTCCCCATTCCCAGTCTTCTAGCTCAGATTTACAGTGTGAGTCACTGACTAGGTTTTTTCTTATATCCTGGCTAACTTTTTCATGACATTAGTGTCTATACATCACATGCTCATTATCTACAATATTTTTCATTACATGCCACATACACTGAGCACTTGCATTTTACAATCTCATATAAAGTTTGAGTCACTGTGTATTCTAACGCAGGGCTGGTCTGTCTTTGTTACTGTTTGATTTCTTTTCCCTCTCTAAACCCACACATTTCATCTCTTGAAGGGACATGTCACCATCACTCCATGCACAGAGTCACTTGGTTTAATTTGACACATTCATTCCAATGTGATGATTTAAAAGGCATAGTGAATTCTGTATTTGTTAAAGTTACATTTTAAAAAAGTTGTTGAGAGAAATGTGTATTGTTTCTTTTATATCTGTACAAAATTCTGTTCACCAACCTGGATTTTATGCAATCCATCTCAGATGTTGTTGACAAAGTAACACAGAACTGTCCCATTGATGTCCACCATCTGCTATATAAGGTATAAGCTGCTTGGGTAACATGCTTGGATTTCATTCTGAAATTAAAGGCCCAGCATTCTGAGAATAATAGACCCTTACCATCAGTCTGCAGATAGTCCTATTTGACTTCTGTTTTATAGGATTTGTTAAGGGCCTGATTCCTGGTAAAATATTTTTCTTGGAGTGAGGGTGACTTAAATGCTTGGCAATATAACTCAGTTAGCCAGAAGTATTTGATTTAAATATTCTAGTATCTCTTATTCTTATCTGCCCAGCTGTATTTTTAAATTGGACAATTTTAACCCTCCATGTTGACTGAAAGATCAAGGGGGTCCTTCCCCTCTTGCTTTCTGTGAGTTTGCTGGTCTTGCTTCATGAGTATTTAGATTAGTGCCAGATGTGTTGTTGTCAGAGAGAAGGAGGAATCTGAAATGAACAATCAGAAAATGCTCATGTAATGTTTCTCCAAAATTCTTTGAGTGCAGGGAATTTTGAAACTTGAAAGGAGAAAAAGGCAGTTCATGTAACTGTAGGATGAAGGAAGTGTTGCTGAAAGCCAGAGGGGAGGGGCAGAAAGTGGCAGTCAGCTGGCCCTGCTTCCCTGCCTGCTCACCTCTGTCTGCACATCCTGCTCTTCCCCCAAGACCACGTCTCCCCTTCACAGATGCAGGGGCCTGCACCTTAGGGGGGAGAGGACCAGGCTCAGTAGGGAGGGCTTAATACAGTTTATTTCATCTGGACAGTAGAATACTATTCAGCCTTTAAAAAGAATGAGGTAAAGTAATGTAAATTCAAATGAAAAGATGTCTACAGTATATATTGTCAAATGAAAAAGCAAGTTGTAAAATTTACACATAGTATTATTTCATTTTATTTAAAATATACTTTATGTATGTATATATATATATAAGAAAAGGTATTGAATGATATGTGTTAAACTCCTTAAAGGAAATAAAATATATCTGGGCAAGAGATGGATAACTCTTACTTTCTACTCTTTGTGCTTTAAAATTATTTGAAATTTTATGGTTAATAAATGTTATTTTTATTATTGGAAAACATTTTCTATATAGACAAATTTGATGGGTAAAAGCAAATAATAATTTGGTTTTTATTGGTATATAACCTTAATTAAACACATCTCACCTCCAGTAAATGTGCAAGGAAGGGAAAGCAAAGGCAGATGAGAGTATTAAGTTTAGTGCAGTATGTGGCTTGTTCTCCCTACTTCTTAAATCTCACATAACATCAGCTGTGTCTTCCTGTCCATGAAAGCAAGGAACAAGTGTGCACTATCTAGTCCTCATTTCATCATGGTGGAGATGGAACTTCTGCCAGCAGTAAGGATTGCTCATGCTGGGGTTGAGTTTTCTCATTTGATCATTTAGTTTGCTTTCAATAGATTTATAGGATTCTTGACGTAGAGCTGGCCTTCTAGCCTGAGTACCTTATTTAACAGATGATGACACTGAGCCCTACAGATAGGAAAAGGAGGCAAAACTGGAGGGACCTGGGTCACATGGGGCAAACTGGTCTTCGACGTTTTTCTAATTGAGGTAGGGTTGATGTACAATATTATATAAGTTCCAGGTTGCAGTTTTTAAAGGTTATACTCCATTTATAGTTATTATAAGATATCAGCTATATTCCCTGTGCTGTATAACATATCCTTGTAGCTTATTTATTGTATAAGTAGTAGTTTGTACCTCTTAATTCCCTATCCCACTCTTGCCCTCCCCTCTTCCCTGTCTCCATGGATACCCATTAGTTTGCTCTCCATACCTGTGAGTCTGTTTTTTCTTGTTGTTGTTGTTGTTGTTGTTATGTTCACTAGTTTTCTTTTTCAGAGTTCATATATAAGTGATATTCTACAGTATTTGTTTTTTCTGTCTGACTTATTTCACTCAGCATAATACTCCCCAAGTCCATCTATATTGTTGCAGATGGCAACATTTCGTTCTTTTTTATGGCTCAGTAATATTCCATTTTATATATACCACACTTCTTTATCCAGTCATCTGTTGATGGACACTTAGTTTGCTTCCATATCTTGGCAATTGTAAATAAGGTTACCATGAACATTGGGGTTCATATATATTTTTAGGTTAATGTTTTCATTTTCTTTGGATGAATACCCAGAAGTGGAGTTGCTAGATCATATATTAGTTCTATTTTTAGTTTTTTGAGAAGCCACCGTCCTGTTTTCCATTGTGGTTGTAATAGTTTGCATTTCTATTGTTCCTTCTTTTCCTAGTTTGGGTGTATAAATTATACTGACTAAACCCAGAGTGAACTAGTTGCTCACAGTGTCTCTCAATGTGACTACACATTGAATCAAGTGGGAAGCTTTTCAAATCAGGATGCCTGGGCCAATTATATCAGAATCTCTGGGTGGGGGTTTGTGATTTTGGGGGACTCAGCTCCTGAGGAGACTGATGCACATGGACAGCCAGGGCTGAAAACTGGCTTCAAGCAGCACATGCTGCCTGCAATGACTTGACCTCCTGGATAAATCACAGGCCTCCAGGACTCAGCTCTCACACACTAGTCTCTGTATAAACTATACACCAACAGTGTATATGGGTTCAATTTTCTCCACATTGTTGCTGAATGTTTGTGGTTTTGTGGTCTTTTTGATGATAGCCATCCTGGTAGACACGAGGTAATATCTCACTGTGGTTTTAATTTGCATTTCTCTGATGATTAACAACACTGAATGTGTTTTCACTGCCTGTTTTCTTGGCTCAGTGGCAGGAACTATAGGTCGATTTTCTTTTGATGAAGCAAGTAGGAGGAGGCTTGCTTTAGGTCCTGCTGACAACACCTGAGATCTTCTTGGTCACTGAGTGAACACCTTACTCAGGCTCATTGACAAGAAAAAGGTGGTGGAGAATATAAAATGTGGCTTTGAAAATTCAGACATTTTAGAAAACTAAAACTTTTTTTTAAGAAGTAGTCATAATCTAATTTTTATTTCAGTCTGTTCTGTAGATAAGGATGTTCACATGCTGCCTTTTTTTAAATTTATTTTTTGTTCAGTTTCCAAGTGTGTTGGAGGTTGGGTCTGGGAATGGTTCTTCTTTTTCATTTTATTATAGCTCTCTATCTTTATGGGTTAAAGATTGTCAGTTATCTGTTGTAGACTTGAAGGGCTTTTTTTAAGTGGAAGATTTCCTATGTTGGCTGCGCACATTTCCATGATATTGCTGTGAGATCTGTTTTTGGTATGGTGTGGTGCCATGTCATTCTTGTGAGTGCATTGCCTGTTATTTCTATGATTGTCAATGTGGTTTTTGTTGTGGTGAACACAATCTACTTTTGTTGTTTAACAGAGCCTCATTTTGATTAGGTGTTTATCACAGATTGGAGAGTGGCTAGGGCTTCTCCTTTTATTGGAATTGAGACTTCCAAACCATTTCTGGGGTGCAGGCTGTGGTATGTGGTGTTGGAATGTTTCCAATACACACTCATAACAGTTCCTTTGCCCTTTCTATTGCCATGGGAATGTCCAAATTCTACACAGAAACACCAGTGGAAACAAATCTAAAGATGTCATGCACTAGGGCCTCCTGTAATGATCCTTCAGTCCCCCAGCTGGGTCCTCAGTGCAGTATCAGGTCAGTGCCATCCCTATTGTCACATTTTCATGTAGTAGACAAGGCTGATGGAAAGGCTTCAACTTCCCCTTCTGTGCACCCAGATCTCTGCTCTTGGCTCTCTCTTCCTTGTGGCATGGGACCACCAAGACAACCACAGAGCATATCCACACCCTCTGCCTTGGACCCAATAAAAATCACAGTTGTGCCTATGAAATATGCAGGTTCTTTGGCCATGGATTCTGATTTCAACCCGAACTTCCCCTGGGTCTCTCAGACCAAAATTATGATGATTCTGATAGAACCGTGCTTCTCTTCTATTGCAAAAATGCCAAATTGGGCCCTGGACCTGCAGAGATAGTGAATATGTCCATGAGATACCTAGATAATCCACACCATGTGCATCAGCAATGTTGCTATTTGAATTCAGGTCCCAGGCAGTTCTGTTCCATAGACACTACCAGTCACAGAAAACAACACACTCCAACCCCATGAGACTCAGTCTGTGCCATCAGCCTCAGCCCTCTCCCTCAGCTTCAGCAGACATTCCTAGCTCAGCATCAACAGCTCAACTCAAGGTCTGGGGATTGATTACAGGGATATTTTGTGCTGGTTTCTTTCAGTTCTGTCAGCCAGGCATCTGCTGTGCACTCCTCTCACCCTCATTGGATCTCCTTCAATCCCAACTGATCTCTCTGTGTGTGTCCCAGTAAAAGAGTGTTTTCCCCTTTTTGGCTCCCTCACCAAAAGTCAGGTCCTGCACTGATTTCCTTTTCTACTTTTCTTTTTCCTCCTTCCCAATTTTGTGAGGACCTTTTCTGTCTCTTGAAGTAAGAGAGAGAAAAGGTGAAATTGATGTTCAACCAATGTCCAGCATGTGTCCTGAGCCAAGGGGTGAGTGTACATGGATGAGAGTGAGCTAAGAATACACTTGTAATCAAGAAAATATATCAAACACAAGAATGTTATATGGGGATTAAGTTTTATAGGAGAAGAGGAATGAAATGAGTTCTGCAAGGGAAACTATGTAAAATTCCTGGCTTTTCTAGAACAGTTTGTTTATAATGTGTGGTTTTTTTTTTTTTTTATATGGATGACATGGTAGATACAAAATCACTTTGGTATTTAATTTAGCTTCCATTGTGTACATTAAAGAGAGTGGTTTTTGTAAATCAATATTTATAATGTAAGAAGCACCATCTTTTATAATGATTTAAAGTCAAGATAAAATTTTTACATATTATCTTTTTAAATGGATGAGGAAAGGACACAGTGTTTCAAAATCCTTTAAGAGGGTAGTGGATGAAAAACCATTCAGGCACTATGTTCTAAACTGCCTGGAAACTGAGAACCTGTGCTGACCATTTAACATTTTGACCCAGTGAAATGATAAAGCCAGAGTCATTTCAGAAATGTCCAAAAGCTATTTCAAGCATCCCCTGCAATTGGCCACATCCAGAACTCTGAACACAGTAAATGTTCATTTAACACTAGCTCATTGACAAAATATTTTGGCCATTCAACTGATATCTATTAACAGCATAAATACAATATCCCTTCTTCTTAACTCTAACCTTCAAGGAGATCTTTCAATTTTTCAAATATCAGTCAAAAGTATGTTATTGAATGAAGCCCTCTACTAGATAATGAGTACACTGAATTTGGTTGTTTTGTTCTTTTCCAGATACTGATTAACATGCCAAGTATAATGCCTGGCCCAGGAAGCTCAGGAGATGAATCAAATAACTTGACCATGAAGGAGCACTGAGGAGGCAGAGATGATCTCTGGCATGGGTATTATAATAGGCATACTACAAGGCTCAGAGGCAGTGCAGAGGAAGAAATGAGGAGCTCTTGGAAGTGGTGGGCAGAGGGCAAGTGTTTAGAATGTTCTTTAAGAATAGGTACACTTGAACTGACTCTTAAAAGATGGGCAGGTGTTTGACAAGGCAATGTGAACACCACAGATAGAGGGGAGTGAAGCCACCTGGAATCCTTCCTCTCTGCACTGCAAACAGTTTGGGATGGTTGGTGCATATGGCACATGACTGTGCACATTCTGTCCATGTTGTGTGCACTGATGATTTAGAAATGACAGAAGGGCAAGTGGTGAAGCTGGAGAGTTGCAGAAGCACACAGAGGAAGACTGCCTTACATGGTTCTTCAAGATATTTGGACATGATCCTGTGGCAAAGCAAGTCATTACATGATTATTAAACTAAGCAGTATTGGTGTGGAATTTGCCTTCCACAACATTTATTTTCCTGCAGTGTGGATGACAAATTTGGGAGGTGGAAGAGGGGAAAGAATACAAACTGAACTGCTGGTTGGAAGACAATTATCAGTGGTCCTGGAAAGACTCAAGCAATCAAGAAGCTGTGAAGGAAGGGTGCTGAAGGGAGGGACCTTAAGGATATGGCCTCTGGACAAACTGATTACTATTGTTTAAGGAGTAGTTTAGTGGGGAGCAAAGCAAAGACAAGCACAAAATGTGTTCTAAGACTTTTGGGGTTATGTAATTGGGTAAATGGTATTGATATTTGCAATATATATATATATATATATGGAATCAAAAAATTAGTCACAAGTTTCTGGGAGAGAAAGTATCTTCGGCACCCTAACTCCAGGTCCTCAGTTTTTCTATGAGGCAGGAAGCACAGGTGATGTTATCCCTATTTTATGTCCAAAGGGGTAAACTTTTTGCCTACTATCACATGCAGCAGGTTGGGAAGTTTACTCTCTACCAGGCTTAAGAACAGGTAAACAAGGGAGACAAGAACCATGCTTTCACAGAACTTATATTCTTGTGTTTGTGTTGGGGGGAACAGAATATGAACAAGTCAGCAAGCAATGAACCCAGGTCTGAAAGACTATGATGGTATCAGGCAGTGGTTCTTTATCTAGATATTAGGGAAAGTATCCCTGAGGTCACTCTGGAGCTGACCTTCCATTGAGAAGGAAGCAGTCATTCAGATTCTTAGGGGAAGAATTTTCTAGGCAGAGAACAGCAATTGAGAAGTCCCTGAGGTCGAAACAAGTTTGCTGCACCCTGAGGGAGGAATTCCAATTACAGAGCAATTGAAGAGCTGGGGAAATTCCTAGTTCCAATGGCATTCCTGGGAAGGTGAAAGTGAAAGGCTTGTGACACCTTAGGGTAAATATCTAGCACAAATACTCTTGGGGAGGGCTGGGAACCTGCCCACAGTGCACAACACTATGCCTCTAGAAACTGCATCATGACTCACAAATGCTTTTGGAAAACAAGCCCTTGCTCAGTTGCCTATTTTGGTACCTCATTTAACTAAAACTCATTTAGGTTTGCCTACAGAGATGAACTTAAAAATCTTTAGATGAATGGAATTCATCTTAAATTTATCAGCTCAGAACAAGAAACCACCTACAGTCCAATGGCTGGCAGCTCTTCCCCCGAGGCTCAGTCATGCCCTAACATGTTACATGGGAACAGAGCCTCCCAGCCAACTTCCAAACCCCTAAAAGAGACCAGAGATGTAACATTTTCCCCAAAGAATGCCCCGTTAGCTCAGCTGGACAGGACAAGGAGAAATGGTACCCCACTGCCAAGGTGCCAAGCTGGGTTCTTGCCTATGTGAACCTGGAATGCCTTGGAGAGATGGGACATTGGGGCTGCTTGCTGGCTCTGAGATGGGCCATCCCAAGCACAGTCCTGCCTGCTCTCTGGAACACACTGCTCACACCTCTCATCCTGTGGTCATCCTCCACTGCTACTTTGTGGGTTACCTATTCTTCTGCCAACAGTGTTTCTTATGCCACCCCATTCAGCCAAATGGCTTCAAATTCAAATTCTCACTACAGGAAATGCAGATCAACACTCTGGCCCTCTCTGAAAAGATCCTACTTTACAGCCAATTTTCTCAGATATCTCTGCTTGGTGTATCAAAAAAAAAAGTATGTGAATTTAATATTTATCAATATAGCATGAATACATTATGAAATAATTAGATTATTCCTAAGTTATGTAGCCCCTTTCAGAGTATCACATTGAGAAGTTATATATCACGGGCACTTATTTTAAATACAGCCCCAAACCATGAAATGCATTCTTTGGAGTGGTGCTGGAGACTGTGGCATGTTTTGGTCCATGCCAAGGGCAGGCTCACCTTGTGTCTGAGCTCATTTCAAACCATATGCTCATAACATCTCTTTACTTCAACTGACTGGTCAATTTTTTGTTCCTAAAATCACCATTCAACCTTGGATCATAAGATGTTCACACATACTTTCACAGCACCGGTATGTCTCCTTCCTAACAACTTTAATAATGGCAATTTTTCATTTATTTTCAGTGATTGATTCACCTGTCTCCCTCAGTAACTGCGACTTCCACAGCAGCAGGGACCATGTGCATTTCTGCTTACCAATATGTCCCCAGAAACTAGCACAGCTTCTGGGACACAGTAGGGGCTTAACAACTAGCCACTGGGGGAAAGATGCTATGAAATATACTCATTGGTGGAAGTGTTTCTGCTTCTAAGTGTGGATCTGCCAAAAATCATTCAAATCAAGGCTAAATAAGGTTAAGGCTCAGCTATGCTGTTTTTTTCTTTAAAAAAAAACACAAGAAAGACTTTGCTGCTATTTGGGTTTAAACTGATTTTGGAGACAATTATCAAAAAGTTTGACTAACAATTTAACAACACTCATTTTTATATGTATGGAGATGACCAATTTTAAAACTTTTTTTTTTAATGGAATAAGAGTTCATTTTCAAAAAGGTTCACCCAGATTAGGCCAAATTTAAAAAGATAAGAAAAACTACCACTTACTTTGTCAGGTGCTCTCTCTCTATTATTTTCATTTAATCCTCATATCTGAATCTTACCCCAGGTCACAGATGAGGAAATGGAGGGAGCAAGAGGCTGGGGTTAGACACTGACTAAGTGGCAGAACCAGGATTCACATCTAGGTCTATTTGATTCCAAGAGCTATGTCTTAAATCTAAGCCAAAGTTTAAGCTAAAAAATTAATGCTGACATTGAATAATAATGTATTTGTTGCTCCCTCTTATGAAAAGGTACAAGACTACAGCTTAGTACCATCAACTGGGGCAAGTATTTAAAATAGAATTTGGATGCCAATGATGGGTTATCAGGGAAATAAGAAAATTCACAAAAAAGGAATAAGGAGGGATATTAACTAACATTAACCGAAAGCTTGTTTTATGCTAGATACTGTATTAGATGCTTTCATAGTAACATTTATTTTAATCCTAAGACTCCTGTGAGATGGGTAATAACAGTCAAGAAAAAAGTGGTATAGAGTAACTGGTATTTGGCTACTCCGATGCTCCTTTCCCCCTTTCTTTCTAAGGATGTGAACCGCCCACATTTCAGCTGAGTATTGTCTGGAATAAGGACAACATTCCCCAGTCTCTATTCCAGCTTAGTGAGGTCACAATACTAAATTCTGGTCAATGAAATGTAACAGGAAGTGTATGACAGCCTCTGGGAAATTTCCTTAAGAGATCATAGATGCTTGCCTTCCTCAGTCTCCTTCCATTCCTTCCTTCCTCCTTTCTACATTGCATGTGATGGATAAAGCTCCATCTAGGGCTATGAGATTGAGGACCTCATCTGATGTTTAGCAAACCTAAAAAGTGGAACCAGCCTAAGCCTCAGGAGATTTGTGAAATCATAATACCAGTTCTGGATTGTCTCTCTAGAAATTTTTTTAATGTGAAAAAGAAACAAACATCACTTTGTTTATGCCACTGTTCTTTGCAGTCTCTGTAACTGGCAGCTAATTTTAACTAATCCAGAAACTTATCCAAAGTGATCATGTAAGGTTCAAACCCAGGCCCACCAGTCTGCAAAGTCCACCCTCTTAGGCAGAAGCCTGAAGAACTCCTGATTATAATCTGCAAAAGATTGGTGGTGGGGGAAGAGTGTGTGTGTGTGTGTAAAACTGCTGACAAGAATGACAGAAGGAAAGAAGGAAAGTTCGAATATGCTCGCAATTCTGCATACCTAAGAGACAATCAAAGGGAATATGCTACTGGACAGTAAAGAATATAGTCTCCATCAGAGGTGGACAGAGAAAGATCTGTCACCTGCATGGATCTGGAAAGAGAAAGGAAAGAGAAGCTGTGTCTCTGAAAGATGCTGCTGTATTTTATTTCCCATCTATATTTTATAAATTTCCTATATACATTTATTATTCTGTTCATAGAAAATTCTAAAAGACTCAGTCACTATTTCCACAGCCAAATTTGTCAAAGTGTAAAATTGTGTTTAGAAGTCTCATCATAATTATTAAGCACTCATTCTGTGCCCATCAGTATGCTAGATATCAAGAACAATATCAAAAATCATCAATATTGGTTTCTGACCTCAAGCAGCTCAGAACTTAGGTGAACACATAGAAAACAACCAAGTACTACTTACATGAATAGATGGATCAGTGCAGGTGATAATAATCAGAAAGAGACTCATGAAAGAGAAGTAAAATTTAGAAAGACCTAAATTCTATATGTTTGCCTTATCTGCCCCAAATATTGTCTTAAAATGACCAATCCACCCTCAGGGCTCAGTCAATCTCTTTCTGGTTACCTGAGAAAATCAAGAAGAAAAAGACATAGAAATACTCTGTTTTCTACAGCATCCCATTGGTTTGGGGACATATCTAGTGGTAGGCTCCTCACATTCATATGATAAAGGAGATGACTGTGAGCAGCAATGTGGCCGGTTCCTCCGCCCAATGGCACAAGCAGAGTCACAAATAACAGAAATGAAAGGATCACTACAAATTGTGTTATTGAACTGCATGACCTACATGGAGCAATCAACTCACTCCTAGGTTTGGCAGGGCCTTTCTGAGTTGATTCCCTGAAAAACAAAACAAAACAATAAAACCCAAACCAAACCAAAAAATAAAAAAAAAAATTAAAAAAAGAGAGACTCTGAGTGTCATCATCTCTGCTCCATGTGGCTGCCTTGATAAGAGTTCAGATTTCTCTGTGTCATGAGAAAATTTTTATGATTAATGGAAGACAGAATATTATCCAGTATTAACAGTTATTTTCCAATTCTGTATTATAAAATTATTTCTGATAATGGAAAATTCTCTATTTCTTTCAATTTATTAAATCATTGAAATTCTACAGTGTATAAAAGAAAGCACTGGAGTTCTGGAGAGGTGAGGCAGAATACGAAGGTAAACAGGAATCATTATTCCTTTTCTCAGAGGTATGTAATCTACAGGGGAAGCATGCAGCACCTGAAAGGGGAGGAGAGGTTGGTGGGCCACGCAGGGTTGAAGGAGGAGCATAGGAACATGGGTCTGGGAAAGTTTGGCTAGCTTTACAGTGCTCAATTGAAATACTACTTTGCAATACTTTCTCAACACGAGGGTTCAAATTTGTTAGTCTTACTGAGACATCAGGTCAGAAGAAAACAACAAAAGTGAGAAGGCATTCATGGCTTTGCATTCTCAGAAAGTCATCCTGCTGGTTCAACTGTGTATGATTGAGCATATTGTCATTGATGAAGAATTTTTATTTATTTTTGATCAAAGACTTCACCATGTTTTCCTGACCTTTTCAATCTCCTGGTTGCAGAGTTTTAACGTGAGCTCTCCTTGGGCCTGGGAGAAATTCTGAGAATGACCCCTGAGAATGAGCTCAGTGGTGAGAAGTCCAAGGACAGGATGAGGTCGACATTGCAAGTGTTTTTGGAATAAGGTCGGTTGACTAGAAACTGTAATTGTGCAAGGCCAGCTGTGCACTTCTGTGTGAGCTGATCCCTTATCATGGTCCCAGTCTTAAATATTCACTACCAATTACTCTGTGTTCTCACCCCACTATGCTGATTGACCCTCTGCCTTAACTATATGACATCCCTTCCTTTTATGACAAGTGTTAGGAAGGTGATCTTCCAGGCTCTCCTTCAAGGGGAAAACACGATTTCCTGCAGCAGGATGCCCGCCATCTCCAGCTAATCTGTCTTCTTGGAAGATGTCCAAATATTTCTTTGAAAGTTTCCCATGCATCCCATTTAAAGAATATGTACTGTCATCTGGGTCCCATATTGGAATCTGCCACACAGGAGCCAGCCAGTTATTGACTATTGTCTCTTTCCCATCCATAAAATGAAGACTTCTAAGAAAATATTTGCAAGTGAAGCCAGGCTGAAAGCTTAGAATTAAAGCAGAGTTAGTGCTCCTTAGCACCTGTGAAGTGATATAAAAAAAGCCCTGATGGGTTCTGCTAGTGACTGAGACAGTGCTTGCTGGGATCCCTGTAAGAATTCAATCTGTGTTCCCTGGACCATGTTGAAATCTGGGCAAAAGTTTTCCTGATACTGTGAAAACAGCTGGTTTCTGAGGTTCCTCATAGTCAACTTTTTCATTTCTTTGATTTGAAGTAACCCAGGTCTAATACCAGCTAGGCCTTGATTCCATGCCCCTCCCATCTTTTTTTCCTCAATGACTGTGTGTGTATGTATTTGTGCATATGTGTTTCTTGGCCTAATATTAGGCTATCTGTTAATTGTAATACACATTTAATACTGAACTTCAATTCTAACCTTAACTGATTCTCTAAGACTAGGACATAATATGTATGCATATGTATGTGTGTGTGTGTTTGTGTATGTATGTATATATACACACATAAATATAGTTTGTTAAGAATTTTTAAGAATCAATATAAATTGTAAAAGAACAAGATTCAGAACATTTTAGAAATAGAGGAAAAGAGATATGAGTCAGAAAGTGTATGAGAATTGGTATCTTGGCTTCTGCTGGTGGCTCTTCTGGCAGTGAGATCTGGGGCAAGCCACTAACAGTCTAGGCAGGAGTTTCTGTTTTCTATGTGTTTAATGTAACTATCCTGGACTATATCAGAAAAGAAGATAGGAATATTTCATGTTCCAGATATCTCAGACTTCGTTTCATCTTACCACTCATTTATCATCCAACAAATGTTTTTTCTATGCCTACTGTGGGCAAAACACTGGACTGGTTTCTGAGGATACATTGGTCCATTTGATGGATGTGGCCTTTGCCCTCCTGGGGTCCACAAGTCTCCAAGCATTCCTCCAGGGACCGTTAGGCTGGACATGATAAATCAGTGGGGACTAACTAACCAAACCCCAGTGTGTCCCCACACCACAGTTCTCTTTGTCTTTGTCTCCTGAATCCTATGTATCCAAATGCAGGCACACCTTCCAATTATCCACTTATTCTACTAATTTATCTCTGCTAACTTCTTTATCTCCAATTCAGTCTCTCCACCAAATTGTTTTTGGAGGATTTAAAAACAAATAAACATGTGCCCTCAAGAAAATTATAGTTTAAAAAAAAAATAGAGGCAAATATGTAGCTGGATATATGAGCAAATTCAGGGCTGATTAAAATCTCCTAGTACAGGATATTGACATGGTTCAGAGCCTATGACTCAAATATGCTTTATAATAGCTGAATGTAACCAGGTCACCTTATGAAAAAGAGCAGTATGATAATAAATCAGGCGTCCTTTATCTCATTACAAAATTGAAGGGCAAAAGTAGTTGGGTCTTATATTGGTAGATGAAAGAGTGGGTTAAAATGGAGAGGACTTCCCAGATTTCTCAGAGAAATTGAGACCTAAAGGGCAAATTAAAAAAAAAAAAAAAAAAAAACTTAAGGCTTAAGGAAGCCTGTTGTTTTTGTGAGCAGAATAGCTTTTTGTGTCTGGTAAAGGCCTCTGTGTAACTGGGGGAGTTACAGACAGATTGATTACAAGTAAAAATGAGGGGGGAAGCATACTAAAGGATGAAACAAATATGTAAGTGGGTGTAAATTTTATAATTTTACCTTCATCTTTGAGTGAACTTGATTATCAAATAAAATGCCTGGATTTGCTTAATTTACTTAACCAATTCAATAATCAGATACAAAATTTTGTTCTTCAGGGTCCTCAAGGACACAAACACACAAAAAAATGATGTGTGCATTCTGACAAAACATAATCATAATGCAAATAATTTCTATTTATAAACTATTTTATAGTTCATGCATATCACTCAAACAGTGTATTACTGTCATTTCAAAATAACATGCTCACTCCTCTGTAGTCTGCACACCTGAGAGTGACAGCATCTCTTAGCAGTCCCCAGTCTTGCTGAGTCATTCTGTTCATCCTCCTGTAGCTCAGGCATCATTCAGAGGCCCAAGAGGTTGAGAATTGACAAGTGCTTAACTATGGATCCCTAACTTACTCTGGAGGAATGCTGTAAGACTGTGGACCTCAGGAGGGTAAAGGTCACATCCATCACATAGACTAGCACATCCCCAGAACCCAGTGCATTGTTGTGCATATGGCAGGCAGCCAATAAATATTTGTTAGATAATAAATGAATGGGTGAAGTGAAGTCTGAGGCTTCTGAAATGCACATTTTCTCTATCTTGTATACTGCAGGGTCCTCTCAAGATTTAATCCCTAGCTCTGTCTACATTAACATGTTCTTATTTGATTGAAGAATCAACACACTTAAAGACTGGGATTTGGAAGTGAGAAGGAGTACATGGAAGTGATTCAGGAAGACAAGGAAATGAGACACAAGTGGCAACATTTGTCAAAGTAAGATAAAAGAATACTTATAAGATTACTTATTATATTTCTCATGTCTGTGCATGTCTTCATCTTCACCTTCTGGTAACATATACATCCACGTTGAATTGAGCCATTTTCCCCAAATCGAGGATCTTGTGACTTTGAAGTACCATAATATCTTGAGATTTCTTTGATAATTTTTGACCAATGGGTTCTAGAGATGCTGGAAACCCTGACAGTATAAAATAACAAGACAGTGTAAAAACATGAGTCAGAAAATCATGACTGCCTTTAGACATAGCTACTTAAATATAGCATGGTGACTAAAAGTATGGATTCTGGAGCAAGACTACTTAGATTCAAATCCTGACTTTGCCCTTGTGAGCTGTTTGATTTTTGTTGTTAATTAATTTCTCTGTGCCTTAGTTTTGTGTTTCAAAAATGATTTGTGGTGAGGATTAAATAAACAATACTGTTAGAGCAGTTCTAGGCGTATAGGAAGTGCCATATTAATCTTAGCTCTTATCGTGATCATGGGTAAGTCACTTATCCACTCTGGGTTTAAAGTTTCCAGGTATAAAATTAGAGATTTTGACTAGATTTTCTCTAAGGCCCTCCTGAACCTAGTGTTTGCAAATGCTTACAGTCCATGTGCTTTTCTACATATATGTATGTAGTTTGTGATAGGAAAGTGCATGATTAGTAAATGCTTTCCTTGATTGATGCAAGGAGATGTTATTAGGGGATTGAGACAGTCTTCTTCACTAGGCCAAATTCCTTGAGGTTAATAGTGTATCTTTTCCTCCTCAGGATCCCAAGGCTTAATGTGGTGCCTGGGGACAGTGGGTGCTCTGTAAACTGTTAATAGATATGGAATAAATGCCTATGTCTTGTGTACCCAGATATATGGGAATGGGAAATGGTTGTAACTCCTTCCTAGTCCTTATCTAAATTAAAGCTACTTATACCGAATATTCAAAAAACATTAGTGCTCTCTACTGGAGACATTCCTAGTACAGGACTTCAAGTTTGAGTTTTTGATGGCAAATTCTGATTTGAGTTCATAAGTCCTGGATTTGAGAAGTAGGGTATAGCAGATACACATAGTTTACTGTGTTGCAAGCACAGATTTGGTGTTATGGCACTGAGGATGGCATGATCAGCATTAAAATGCCAAGTCTCATTTCTTTGCCATGTATTTATGCATTTTTTCCAGAGCAGCTTTATCTATAGATTTGTACACATGTTGTGTTTGCTCTGATTCATTTTAAGTAAAAAAAAAAAAAAAAAAGAGAGAGAGAGAGACATAGCATTAATTGAAAAAGTAATGTTAAGAAAATGAAAAGACAACCCACAAAATGGTAGAAAATATTCACAAATAATATATCTGATAAGGGACTTGTATCCAGAGTTCATAAAAACAAAACTAAGCAAAACAATAGGATTTACATTTCTCATTTAAGTTATTATTTTCTCTACACCACAAGTCTTTTTTTGGCATTACTGTTTTCTTTTTCATTAATTGAATATTTTCTAATATTACTTTTTAACTTCTTTAATGATTTTCTTGCTATATATTTTTAGTTATTTACTTAGTGATTGCTTTAGGCCTTACCATATATGTCTTATCAAAAACAGTTTCACAATTACACCAGCAATTTCAGAGAATGTAGAAACAGCATTCCCATATAGCTCTACTCTCTTTTCTTTCTTACTGTGGTATTCTTGTCATAGGTATTATCTCTATACATGTTATAAGCCCGACAGTACATCATTTTAATTATTATTCCTTTATGTAATTTTATGTCTTTTAAAGAAGCTGAGAGGAGAAAAGAGAGCAAGTTTATACGTATAATTTTTCTTTTTTTTAAATTGAGTTATAGTCAGTTTCAAGTGTTGTGTCAGTTTCCAGTGTAGAACACAATTTTTGTTATATGTATAATTTTTCTCATATTAGCCTTCTTTCCATTTCAGGTTCTATGCATTTGTTCCTTTGGATTCAAGTGAAACATCTGGAGTCAATTCTTAACCCAATGTTGGTTTGTTCTCACCAACCTCTTTGCCCTGCTATTGGAAAATATATTACATTTCTGTATGTTATATGTCCACAAATACAATTAAATGTATACTGCTTTATGATTTTTAAACAAGATAAGAAAGGATAAGAAATAGGCAATTATACTCCTTTATAATTGCATAATTACCTTTATCAGTGTTCTTTGTTTTGTGTGTGTGTGTATTCAAATTACTGTCTTGGGTCACTTGCTTTCAGCCTGAAGAACTAACTTTAGCATGTCTTGTAATGTAGGTCTACTGGCAGCAGATTCTTTCAGATTTTGTTTTCCAAATGTCTTTTTATTTCATCTTCACTTTTAAATGATAATTTTGCTGGATATATGATTCTTGATTAAGAGCTTTTAAAATTTGGGGGCTGAGAATAGGTTATCCTATTGCCTTCAGCCCTCTATTGTTTCTGATGATAAGTCAACTGTTAATCTTATACGAGTTTTCTTAAGCAAGATGTCATTTTCCTCTTGCTGCCTTCAAGATTTTCTTTGGCATTTTTACTATGTGTCTATTCATGGGTCTTTTTGAGTTTATCCTACTTGCAGTTTGTTGAACCTCCTGGATATGTAGATTTAAATTTTTTAGGAAATGGGAAGTTTTTAGCCACTAATTTTTCAAATATTTTCTGCTCCTTTCCTTCTCTGTTCTTCTGGTGCTGACTTTACATGTCTGTTGGTATACATTAGTGTCCCACATTTCTCTGAGACTTTGCTCATTTGTTCTTCATTCTTTTTTCACTCTGTTCTTGGATTGCATAATTTCTATTGAACTATTCTTAAGTACTTTTACTTTCTGCCCGTTTAAGTGTATTATTGATTCCATCTAGTGAATTATTAAATTTCAGTTATTGCTCCTTTCAGTTCCAAAATTTCCATTTGGTTATTTTTAATAATTTCTGTCTCTTTATTAATGTTCTCTATGTGATGTGACACTGTCATCATGCTTTACTTCTAAAATCATGGTTTTCTTTGTTGCTTTGAACATATTTATAATGGCTTCTTTTCTCACATCTGGTCTCTCCTGCAGGTGGCTTTATTGCCTGCTATTCTTCTGGTATCTAGGCCATAATTTCCTGCTTATTTTGCATGTCTCATATTTTTTGGAAAATGAACATTTTAGATAATGCAGCAACTTTGGGTACTGGCTTCATCTCTCCCCTCTTTCAGTGCTTGTCATTGTTGTTAGCTTGTTTACTTGTTTAAAGACTAACTGGATTATTTTAATGTTGTCCATTCCCTTCTCTTCCTCCTCTATCCCCTAAACAGTCACAGGGTAAAGCCTCTGATGTTTTTCCTCAGGGATTCATCCTTGGACATGCCCAGCCACTTTGGAATAACAAGGTTTTAGCAGGACTTAGGCAGTGTTTGTCTAGTTACCTGACCGCACTAACCTATGAAACTCCACTAACTGCTGGTTAAAAGCTCTATTGTTCATAACAATGCCCTGGAGAATAAATTATTTACACCCTAATCCAGTCAAATTCAGGCAGCTATGAAGGGACAGTTCCTGATGGTCAAAGTTTGAAATTTATTCAGACTCTAGTTCTTGCAGCTGGTTTCTTATTTTTCTCCAGCAACTAGTTGGCTTATCATTTAGCCTGTATCTTCAATGAATTTATCAGTCTCCTCCCCATTGCCTCTCACCAACACTTCTACTGTTTTTGAAAGCAAACTTAGATTTAAACTTCATATGCTGTTGCAAATAAAGTTGTCTCCTTTGGGGAGATAATTTGAGCTCTCTGTTCTATGGTCTACCTTTCCTCCCAGGGAAAATCTCTGAGCTACAACTCTGGTGCTGGAGTAAGGAACAATAGGTCAATTCTAAGTGACAGCCCAGTTTGAAGAAGTAAGTGCTCAGTGGATATATGGGCAAGAGCCCCAGGTGTCCTTGGCTTGTCTCCCTTGGCACAAGCCCCTGTCATATGAGCTGAGTCAATAGCAATTGGGACCTCAATGTCCTACCATGCCCAAGGTAGAACCTTTGTCTCATGAGAGGAAACATGGTGGAAGAATGGGGCCCCCACCTGTTGGCTGCAATAGTACAGAACTTTGCCTCAGCAACAAGTATCTAGGGGCAGTATGAGAAATGTTAATGTCATGTCCTTCCCAGGAAGACAACCCTCCAACCAGGACCTGGGGGGAGTCAAAAACTTGTGTTCTCGGTTGTACAAGTCTGGGTGGAGTTCCCAGCTCAATGAGCGGAGAGGGGAAAAGTGCGGATCTTCAAATACTAAAGACTCATCATTTTATGGAGCTTTAGTAAATATTCTTGAGTAAATGTGTCTTCATTTGCTGTATATCAGTAGCGGCATTTCCATTTGTGTATGCTCATAAGGCCAACTATTTTTAAATGTGTTTTAAAAATAGTTTTCATCAGTTTTTTTGAGGAGTGATACTGAGTTGCACACCATCTTGCCAGAAGTGGAGCCAGGAAGGGGAAACTGATACAGTATAGATTAGCATTCTCTTTAACTGAGGGCTTGCTGTATCTTTGGTTGCTAGTGGAAGGCCTAAGATATATTTGTAGTATTAAAAATAAAAATTAAAAAATAATTTTCTAATGTTAGTATGTTAGAAGCAAAGCATAAGATGGCAATTCCTGTAGATGATTTGTTGCTTGAATCCTCTGAGAAGAAATCTTTAGAGAACTGGAGACATAGGAGGATGCAATTTCCCAGGCATTTCTCAAGGGAGATCATGTAAGCATTTCTAGAAGCCAGCACTCAAAGCATCTTGGGATGGATACTCTGCTGTAAAGAGACTAAGAGAGTTCAATATCAGCTATCAAAATCAACCTCATAAAAATAATCATATTAAAGAGTATGTAGAGTAAAGAAACTCAGTGTAGAGTTTACTAACAGCTGCTCCAAGAACCCAAATCAACCACATAAACAAAATTGTAGCAACAGTAATAAAAACAATATAACAGTCACTCTTATTGGACACTTTCTACCTTTAAGGAAGTACACTTACTATCTCTAATCCTCATGATCACACAGTAAATTAGATATTATTCCTACATTTATGCAAGTGAAGAGATTAGACTTAACATATTCTAGGTCACTTAGCTTGGTTATAGAGCTTAGTCTCAAATGCAAGCTCTCTGACTCCAAGGCCTGTCCTCTGTCCATTACTTACACAAAACTGTCCAAAAAGGGGTGAAGAAATGAGAAAAGAAAGAAAAACAAAGGGTAAAAATAGATAAGAGAATAAAGTGGTAAGGAAAAATGTATGAAAGTATAGTCATGCATGGGAGTGCCAGGGCAGGATCAACAGGTTCCCCTGTAGCTCTTCATTAGCACAAATACCCTCCAATTTGGTCTAAGCCTTCTGAGGTGAGCTTCATCAAGGCTCAACAATGCTGAACCCACAAATCTTTTCAATGTAGCCCTATTTCTACATTGGGTTTTTGCTGAGAAGTCTGAGGAAAAACTCCCTTAAAATTTCCAGAAGCCCAATTGTTTGAGAGCATCTATGATACATACTGTATCTCCTCAGAGAGTCTTTTTCTGATTATGTCATACTCCAAGGATGCAACCATAATGATTCTGAGGTTTAAGGAAAAGAATCTTCAGTCATGTCCTTCATTTCATATTTGACCCCTCCATCTTTTTTCTTTTCTTTTCTGGCAACACCCTGGATTTGTTCTTTGCTTGGAAACCATTTATGAATTTAATTTTAGGATCATTTCCCTTCCTGGGAACTGCTGCTTTGTGTCTTCCTATTCCCCTTCCCAAAATTGAGTTTATGGTCTCCATAAGATTATATATCATGACAAAAAATCTTACAAGTCTCCTTCAACTTTCACTGCATTTTGCAAATTGTGATGAGTTGTATTTTTATTTTTATTTCATTGAATACATTTTAAAATCCCTCTTGAGACTTATTTGACCTATTTATAACGTAGAAGTGTGTTGTTTACTATCCAGGTATTTTAGGACTTTCCAGCTATCTTTCCATTGTTGATTTCTAGTTTGATTTCACTCTAGTCTGAGACATACATTATAACATTTCTGTTCCTTTCAATTTTTAAGGTGTGTTTAATGATACAAAATGAGGTCTATCTTGGTGAATGTTTCATGTTAGCTTGAGGAAAATATGTATTCTGATGTTTTTGGTATTCTATAAATATTGATTACATCCTGTAGATTCCAAATAGAAAAATCAATCAATATAATATACCACATTAAGAGAGCAAAGAAAAAAAATGGTCATCCAATTGATTCACAAAAATCCTTTGATCAAATTTAATAATTTTTCTGTTAAAAAAATACTAAAAAATTAGGAATAGAAGAAAACTTCCTCAACATGATAAAAACCATGCATGAAAAATCCACAGCTACATCCTACTCAATGATGAAAGACTGAAATCTTATTCCCTAAGATAACAAAAAAGACAGTAATGCCCATTTTTCCCTCCTCTATTTAACATAGTATTAGAGATACTAGCCAGTGTAATAAAACAAGGGAAAGAAATAAAGAGATTTAAAATTGTAAATGAAGAAATAAATTCTCTCAACACACGACAAGATATTAAATATAAAAATATCAAAGATTTCACCAAAAAATAGAAAAAATAAACGAATTCAGCAAATTTGTAGGATACAAAATCAACAATTAAAAATCAGTTGCATTTCTATACACTAACATGACAATTCAAAAAATTAAGAAAACAATCCCATTTAAAATAGGATCAAAGTGATTAATTAAAAATAAATTTAGCCTAGAAGAAGAAAGATTTGCATACTGAAAACATTGCCAAAAGACATTAAATAAGACATAAAGAAATAGACATCCATGTTCATAGGTGGGAAGTTTTAATATTGTTAAGCTGTCAGTACTACTCAACAGATTCTACAGATTTCATGCAATTCTTATCAACATTCCAATATTTTTTCCAGAAAATAAAAAGTTCTAAAATTCATAGGGAATTTCAAGAGATTCCAAATAAAGAAATAAAAAATCTTGAAACAGAAGAACAAAGTGGGAGATATCATACTTCCTGATTTCAAAACTTAGTACAAACTATTGTAATCCAAATAGACATATAGACGAATACAGTAAATAAATCTTCTCATATGCGGTCAAATGATTTGGTAAAGGTGTCAAGACCATTCAGTGGGAAAAGCACAATATTTTGGACAAGTGATACTGAGGAAATTCGATATTCACATGCAAAAGGATGAAGTTATACACTTACCTTCCTCCATATTCAAAAATTTACTCAAAATAGAACAAAGTTCTAAATGTAAAAGCTAAACAAAATCTCTTAGAAGAAAACGTAGGGGAAACTCTTCATTCTATTGGGTTTGGCAGTGATTTCTTGGATATACACCAAAGGTGTTTGTAGACAACAAATGAAAAAATAGATAAATTGGTTTTTACAAAAATTTAAAACTTTTGTGCATATCAAAGGACAATATCAAAAGAATAAAGGGTAACTCACAGGATGGGAGAAAATGTTTACAAATCATACATTTGATAAGAAATTAATATACAGAATATATAAAGAACCCTGTAACTCAGCAACAACAAAACAAAGAGCTCATTTCAAAAATAGTCAAGGACTTGAAGACACCTTCCCCAAATAACAAAGATAAATGGACAATAAGCACCTGAAAAGGTGCTCATCATCATTATTCATTAAGGAAATGAGATACATTTCACACAAATTAATATGGTTGCCATTTCTTTAGAAACAGAAAACAAATTTTGGTAAGGATGTAGAGAAATTGAGAATCCTGTACGTCATTGGTAGGAACAAATTGAACAGCTAATGTAGAAAACAGTATAACTATTCCTCAGAAAATTAAACGTAAAATTACCATTTTATTCAACAGTTCAACTTCTAGTTATATATCTCAAAAGAACTGAAAGTAAGAACTCAAATATATAGTTGTACACCAATGTTTATAATAGCATTATTCAAAACAGTACAAAAAAATGGAAACAATCTAGTTATCCACTAACGTATGAATGGGTAAATAAATTGTAGTGTATTTGCTGGTCAGAATGGCTGTCATCAAAAGAACAGAAGCAACAAATATTGGCAATGATGTGGAGAGAAGAAACCCTTGGTGGGCTCTTGGCGGGAAAGTAAACTCATGCAGCCACTGTGGAAAATAGTATGGAGATTTCTCCAAAAATCTCAAAATATAATTACTATATGACCCAGATTCCACCCTTGGGTATATAAAAGCAAAACCAAAACCAAAACCAAAAACACTAATTTGAAAATATACATGAATGTCAATGTTCATAGCATCATTATGTACAATTGCCAAGGTATGGAAGCAACCTAAGTGTCCATGAACAGGTGAATGGATAAAGAAGATATGATATACACACACACACAGATAGATAGATATAGATAGATATAGTATGTATAGATATTTATTGTACACTACACACACACACACACACACACACACACACACACACACAATGGAATACAACTCAGCCATAAAAAATGAAATTTTGCCATTAACAGCAACATGGATGGACTTGGATGGCATTATGCTAAGTGAAATAAGTCAGACAGAGAAAGACAAATACTATATGATATCACTTATATGTAGAATGTATAAAATACAACAAACTACTGAATATAATAAAAACAACAAAAAAAAGAAGCAGGCTCACAGATATAGAGAACAAACCAGTGATTACCAGTGGGAAGTGGGGTGGGCAATAAAGGTATGGAGGAGTGGGAGGAGTGGGAGTAACACAATATTGAGTATAAGACAGGCTACAAAGATGTACTGCACAACAAAGTGAACATAGCCAGTATTTTGTAATAACTGCAAATTAAGTGGAAATGTAAAAGTTCTATAATAATTAAAAATTAAAAAAATATAATAGAGTGTAGTACATTCTTACCATGGAATGTTCTTCAGCCTTAAAAAGAAGGATATTCTAACACATGTTACAGTCTAAATAAACCTGAGGACATTATGCTAACTGAAATAAGACAGTCACAAAAAGAAAAATACTATATGATGTCATTTTTATGAGGTATCCAGGGTAGTTAAATTCATAGAAACAGAAAGTTTACTCACACTTACCAGGAGCTTGGGGAGAGGGAGATGGAGACTTGTTTATTGGATACAGAGTTTCAGCTGAGCATGATGCAATGGGTTGGAGGTAGATAGTGATGATGATTGTAACATCTATGTGAATATACTTAATTCCACTATATTGTACACTTTAAGTAGTTAAAATAGTAAATAGTTGTGCATATTTCATCAAAATAAAATTATTAGGTACTTTAAGTGGGAGGGAAATAGAACTTGATTGTCTGCATTTTCTATATTAATGGACAGTCAGCAGGGGCAGAGAGAGATTGGGGCCTTAGACCAAATATATCAGGGGAGGAATTCAATACTCATGTTTTATCAGGGACCGTTTCCTGGGCTAAGAGTGAGCACCATATTCAATGCAGCCTGGGACCACTGTCCACAGAACAGTGGTTAAGGAATAAGATCACATTATCTGAAGTAAAAGGAATTCCATCCAAATAACACTGATGAGTGGCACAACCACACTTCCATGGAAAAAGAGACACAAGGAAGAATATTCCAGAGTTGTCATATCAGTCCTAGTACAGTCATAGAAACAGAATCCACTTTAGTTTGTATAAACATAATAATTTGTACAGGTGATAAAGGAATACAGATCAAAAAACACAAAATTCTTCACCAAAGCCTTTACTTTTTGGCCTATAGGTAATAAGAGGGATATTTATTACCCTTTGAAATAATAAACAAATGTCACACTTATTCATACATCCAAACATTAATCTATTTATTCATTGTTTCAATCACCATGCACTCTAGGTTTTACCTTACTTTAAAGTTACCATATTTGGTCCTTAGAGCTCTATAATACACAATTATATCTCCAGGCAAGATGCACTAGGTTGAAACCAAACTTAAAAAATGACTATTTGGTTGCAACTTAGATTCTTGATCACTACACATAAAATATTTATATATATACACACACACATACACATACAGACACATACACATATCTATATACACACACACATCTATATACACACACACATATATATATACATGTATATAATTACAATATTTATTTCTGCCTAAATAAAATTATGTAAGGCCCATACACAGTGTAAGCTGCATGAGGACAAGATCTTTGCTTTTCACTCTTTACATAATCCAGAGAAATGGCAGGGAGGACATAAGAATTTAACAAGCAATGTAAATAATTAGAACCAATCATTCCTTAATGAGGATTAGAATAGATGTGTGAATAAATTGTTAACTACTTTTTAAAGCCTTTTTATTTTTCTAAGTGACCATTGTCAGTTTTATTATTTTTTATTGAAAGAAAATAGAAACAGTATTTCAAAGAGATATCTGCATTCAAGTTTTTTGCAGCATTAACCACAGTAGCCAAGAAATGAAAGCAACCTAAATGCCAACACATGAATGGATACAAAAGATGTGGCACATATACATATACACAAGGGAATATTATTCAGTCACAAGAAAGGAGGATATCCTGCCATTTGCAACATCAATGGACCTTGAGCACATTATGCTAAGTGAGATAGGTCAGAGAAAGACAAGTACAGTGTGATATCACTTGTATGTCGAATCTAAAAAAGACAAGGCTTCTCTTTGCTCTTCAATGCAGGGTGTGTCTAGTCCAAGGGATTAGAACATCTGCTTAAGTCAAGCTCTCAGTGGGAACAGATATACAGATATTTCTGTAGAATAGTTTACTTTTCCATTAAACCCCATGATACATTGGTCACATATTCATTACTATATGGTTTCTTCTTTAAAAGGCAAAGCCATTCATTCTTCCTTCTGAACACTTGAAGCCACGACTAGACGGAGTCATTTAAATTCTCCAGTGGAGATGAGTTAACATCCTCGCAGAGATACTGAGACTGTGGTGAATAAGGTCACAGAGGGGGAAACTGTACCGAAAGAGTTTCTTCTGCTCCTCTGGTCCTTAAGTCAAATTAGAGACCTTAATCTAATATCTAAAATCCAAACAATCTATTATCTCAGAGGTTTGGTGAGATCATGGAATTCTGGCAATTGAAAACAATTACACATGTGTCAGCTTTTTGTTTATACAGAAGTTTCTTACTAAGTACCCTCTGTGCCTAAACATACACTATGAAGATGTAAAGAAAATACATATATATATATATATATATAAAATGGTGTCTGTCTTCAGACTAACTATACTTTTATTTGAAAAAAATACTAGACCAAGTTAGTTGCACCTGGGCCAAGACTGTGTTCATTCCAGGATGTCATGTACCTCTAACAGGGAGACTGTGATGTCTTTTCAGGATCTGAGCATCACTCCTAGCTTGGATCCTGATTCTGAGAGTCCTTGAAGTGTTTGGGCATTCTCATTTCCCAGCATATGGATCCAAGTACATTTCCAGAGGTCCCCTACGAGAGGCACTGTGAAAATCATTATCATTTATCCTCATCCCAGAGTTGCAAGGTCCTCTCTCTTGGGATCCTGCCCTCCCCTCCAGGTGATAGTTTCATCATCTGAAATTGGTTTAGACCAAGGCTACGGATTATAACCTTTTATCAATGTTACCTCTCAGCTTCCTATAAATATCCTTGATTACAATGGATTCCGCCCCATTCTTTTTTTCTCTACAGACACCTTGTTTTATTTGCCATCTTCAGAATTTTCTCTGGTCAGGTCTGCTAGCTGCCACTCCAACCAAATTATAGACTGAATGTTTGAATGTGTTCTCCAAAATCCATTTGAGGAAACCCCAAATACCAATGTCCCAATGTGCTTGGAAATGGGGTTTGGGAGGGATTAGATAATGAGTGTGGGACCTTCATGAATCTAATTAGTGCCTGTATAAAAAAGAATCATGAGATTCATTCTCTCTGTCTCTCTCTTTCTCTGTCTCTCTCTCTTCACCATGCTAGGACACAGTAAGAACCTTGTCACCTGTAAAGCTGTAAGAGGACCCTTACCAAGAAAATAACAATGCTGGCACGGTGCTTTTGGACTTACAGCCTCCAGGACTGGGAGAAATAAATGTTTGTTTTGTAAGCCACACAGTCTATGGTAATTTGTTATAGCAGCCTGAGCTAAGACAAACCACGATGCTCATTACTCTTATTGTATGTACTTGAATTCTGATGTTTAAATGCCAACACCTGGCCTCTGTGTGTCTGGGTTTTTCATTCCCCATTACTATCAAGGCATCCATTTCTGCAGTGGTGCATAACCCCTTCTGTACTTGCCTACAGCAGAGACGCCACCACTGAACTTAAGGATGATGGGAATTCCTCTCACCAGTGAATATGCTTAGTGTTTAGTAATTTGTTTCTAAACACTGTAAAAGTGTAATTGAAACCTATGAAATAAAGGTTACTGTTGTTGAGATTTCAAGGGGTAACAGGAAAGTTCATACCTTATTTTTGAAGCAAATATAAGGGATTAAAAACCAAGGCCAAAGCAAAAACAAGATTAGGATGCAAACGTTATTTTCTAGTATTCTGATCTTAGTCTTATACCCCTCATTAAGCAGGCTAATGTCATTTCTGGAAGCAATGGGCAATTCCATTTATTCACATTCCATTTACTATTTTAATTATTAGTATTGTAGTTTGTTTTCTTTGTTATTCAAGAAATAACACAAGCTAACTTTGCAAAATTGAAAATATAGAGTATATAATGAAAAGCATTTGTCCTTTCCATCCCTGATGCCAAGCTGTCTTCTCCAGGTAGAACCAATGATACCAATTTCTAATGAATCTTCCAGAAATGTACTATACATACATGTGTATGAGTGCCCAAAATAATTGCCTTTTTTTTTTTTTACGGTGAACACATTATACAAACTGTTTTGTGCCTCATTTTTTCACTCTACATTCTATCTTCCAGATTGTTCTATATTTATACAAATAGATCTCCACTATCTATTTACTAGCAACATAGCATTCTAGTATAAATACATGCAAAATATATATTACCAAATTACATAAATGAGCATTAAGTGGTTTCCAATCTTTTGCCATTAGAAGTGAAGCCTCAGTGAAACTCTTGTATATATGTACATACACATATATATGATTTTGCACACATATATATTTCCTAAAACACAACACACTATATCAAATTGTCCATGCATTTATTCTATCTAATGTGGGCCAGGCATCAGTATTCTCTAGAAATCACTTTTTATATTTAAAGCATTGCTGGATGAAAGTGAAAAGCATGCATATCAGAAATAGGCCAGAGAACATACATGTATATTATATTATATATCTGATTTCTTTACAAGGAGAGCTACTTCTTTTTAAAAAGTGAGCTCACTACTTTCATAACATTACCAAGAATGTTAGCTGGGGCAGGCAATAACGAAGCGATTCTTTTGCCAATGTTGTCCAAGGCTTGTGCAAGCAAGGAATTATCATCATTTTTAGTATCAACCATTCTCTCCCAAATGATTTATCTCTGTACTCATCTCCTCACATTTCTTTCTAAATCCTTCAGTACACAGATCTTCTTGGACCTAAAAAAAAAAAATGAGGAAGGAAGTAAAACTTTTTAAATCCCCCATTTTTTCAAGGATTACATTTTGTCAAACTTTGAAACTTTGTTAGACTATCTTTGTTTTATTCCTAAAATTGTTCTCTCTTAATCATGAAAGGAGACTCTTGTAACAAGGTATATTTCCTGGTTTGGACCGAAATATTAAGAAGAAGTGTAGTTTACAGCCTTAATAATATTCATATACCTTAGGGTTTTGCCAGGAGGCTAAGCCTGGCATGAGGACAAATGTAATATTTTCCAGTCAAAAAATGCAAATGAGAGGTAGCCTTGGTCTGACTGCACTAATTCTCAGTCCCACTCAGGATGACACTGTCACCCATATTATAGAAATCTGTTATAAACTCATGGCCCCTAAATTATAGAAATCTCTTATAAATCATGTTCAGATGAACAATGAGAGAAATCCCTCCAAGCCACATGATCGCTTGGGGATCTGTCCACACCTGGAGGCAATGCAGCAAGTGTAAAATCTATCATTTCTATGTGTATTTAAGTCTGGACATTTCTGGTAGTTTTATGTCAGAACAGATCTACCTCAGGGCCTTGGGCTGAGCAGGTCTCCTGGTAAAAGGTAGTGACCTTGGTAGAGCGTACTAGTTGTTGTTCATATTAAACACAAATAATTGGAATATCTGTTCAATCAAGCCCTGTGAGATCATTTTAAAATTCTCTAAATGGCTATTCAACCCTATTTATATTCTCTGAGGGCTTGGAGTAGAGGGGGGAATACTCATCCTGAACTCTCCAAAGTCTACTTACAGAGCCAAATTTAAAGGTTTTGGAAGGATTCAAAGGCTTCAGGGTTTTAATAAATCACAAGCAGTAGATGCACTTGTGATCTCTGCATGACCATGCTGTAACCTTCACCCATCCCTTCCTGGGGTACCAGGGCAAAGCTATCAAGCTCTACTACTGCCACAGCCTGATTCACCTTCAACTGATGCTCCAATATCTTGTTTGGCTCTCTCAGCAGGTTTTCTCTTTCTCTCACCATCTTCTCCATCATCTGAACTATGTGTTTCTGGAGACTTCTCTTCTGAGCCTCCACCTGCTGCTGCTGCTCCTGCAGTTTCTGTTTCAGCAGCTCCTGTTCCTTCTCAGCTGTCTCCTTCCAGGTCCACTCTTCTGCCCCAGGAAGGTATTAGAGAGGGAAAAAATAGGCAAGGATTGACCTCCACCCTCCTGAGCTCAGAGGGCAAACCAAATTAAAGAGAGAGGTAGGAAATCTCTGAAGTCCTCCCCCAAAACCCCATGTCCACACCATCGAGAACACACTTCAGAATGTGAGAGAAAAGGCTCTGCCTGTCTGGCGTCCAACCACAGTTCCCTTTGCTGTTTCCAGATGCAGCAGGTTTGTTCCACAGAAAGGAAGGAAGCTCCGGTATTGGGAAGGTTTTGCTCTCACACCTGTCAGAGGGCACTGCAAGAACATACACATCCCACTGTGAGCCCAGCCCTACCCTGTACCTGCTATTTGCTTCTCCCCATCAGTGAGGGCTTTATCTGCCTGCAGGATTTCTCTAGTGCCATCTGGGACTGCAGAAACCTCTGGAAGAACTCATTTGCCTGAGGAACCAAGGAGGAGCACAGAAATTAGATTTCCAATAGGGAAATTAGTGATGCAAAGACAACTAAGTCCATGTAACTTTTGCTTGAAGTTTAAAGTTCCACAGTGGTTCTTTTCAATGAGTCCAAGCTCCTTAGAGTGACCTGTCTCTCTCCAGTCCCTTGCCCAGGGCTACTTCCTTCTCCCCACTCTAGAATCCAGCCAGTCAGTATCATGTTCAGTTCTACAAACCCCAAATTTCTGGTGCTTTTACATATCAGCTTTCCCAGTGTGAATTAGTGCCTCTAAATTGTGCTGCTGTTCTCCTCTGCCACTAGCTGGTTATAACTATAGACAACTTATTTTAACCTGCCTATGCTTCTCAGTTCAGATCTTTAAAATGTTGATAATGTAGATGCTTCTTAATGCTATTTGAAAGATTAAGTTCAAGAGTCTAGGGAAAGAGCTTAACATTTTGGCTATAGGAAACAACAGTTCAATATATATTAGTTGCATTATTATTGTTTATTATTATTATTATTATTATTATTATTATTATTATTATTATTATTATTTTATTATTATTTTATTATTATTTTATTATTATTTTATTATTATATTTGTTTCTAACACCTAAGTAGCTCTTTCCTGAGTGTTATAGCTTGCCTATGTAGTTGACTTCCTGTCTCACTTGTGATCATCCTTGTGTACAAAGACTGACTTGTAAATTATCAGTGCTCAACACGTCAAATATGTTGTTGAGTAAAAAAAATGAATAATTTCTGTTCTGTCTCTTGTGGATTTAAGAAATCTGTACTCATGGTTGGGAGTTGACATTTGTACTCTCTTCAGGAATAAATAGCATGCAGTGAACCTTAAAAGCCACAGCTCTTTGAATGGCCCCATACACTCTCTTTATGCATGCATGGAGCTGCACTCTCAGATTTTCAGGAGACCCCTTTGAGTATTCTGTAGGTTCCCCATGTTTCCCATATTCCTCACCTTCACTCCTTTCATGGGCACTTGGTAATATTCCTTTTCAATAATTTCCTTTGCTTTCCTGTAGAGTTCATGACCTCCAGGAACAGAGAAATTTCCTGCTGAGATACTTTTTACTAGTGTCTTTGAAACCTGATCAAGTTTAGTCTGGCAATATTTGATTGATGTCTCTTCATTCTGCATCAAGAAATCATTTTTCTTATTCTTTATGATTTCCTAGAGAGAAGAAAGATAGAGGGCTGTCACCAGAAGCAAGGAACAGATGAAGTAAATTTCCAAAGGATCTGGTAGAAGAATTGGTCTAATTGTGTTCCTCATGAGAAAAGTATTCTGTTGGAGGATATGTAATAAAACAGCAGTCACAAGATTTGATTTATTCACAGCTCTGAAAACTCTGGAAGACCATGGGGAAGTTCCCTAACCTCCTTTGGGTATTTCATCTGAGCTGTTGGAGTTGCATTACCTAATCTCTCTGGTTCCTTGAAGCTGCCACATTCAGTGATTCTGTCTTCAATGATAGATACAACAAGGAGCAACCTAAGCTGAAAGTGGCCTGAGATGTGGATCTGAAAAGAGAAATTTTGGTTCCCAGCCATAGGAGTGTGTTCACAGAAAAAGAAGCCAGCTAAAGAATGTCTTGGGTGTTCTGGACAGGCTTGGAATCCACAGAAGTATTTATTTCAAGAGGATATCTATACTGATTTTTCATTGAAGGTCAAAGGGAGTTCCAGATAAACTGCCTGAGTTCTGGCAGTCAAAAAAGAAGGAAATGTAGTCCTTTGAAACTCTGTCCCTCATGAGAACATGGACTACATTATCCTTGAGTGAGAGATGAGCCATGGGACCGGTAACAACACTTCTAGGCTTCATTCTTCAAGGGGAGGCGACATAAAGTAAATACTAAGACAGATTACCACAAGGTTCCTCTGGAACTCCTGCTTGTCTTCCTTGAAGGAGTGCTCCATGAAGACTGCAGGGGCTTCCCTCTCACAGGCAGCATGCGCCTCCAGCAGCTCCTGCAGCATGTCTGTGGGGAAGCTCACTCGCTGAGCTATCTGCTCACTGTAGTGGTTGTCTGCCTTCTGAATGGCAGCTGAGTTCTCCAGCTGGGCCAGAGTTGTCACTGCGTTCTCCAAGTGAGGTACTGCTCCGCTATTGCTAGTATCCAGGTAGGTCACAACCAGAGTCCTCAGCCCTGAAGAAGCCAGGAAATTTAGGGGCTAAATATCAAGTTATCAGTCAATGGCTCCAGGATTCTGAGACTATGCTTCTAGGGTCATATACACATGCACACACACAAACACACACACGCACCCCTACCTCCTTCTACTATTATCACCTTCATTTTCTACTGACTCTTCATTTTTATGGTTTTCCAGGCCACAGGACTAAAAATGTTAATATCTACTTCTATCTAACATACTAGGGGCTACCTGGAAAATACAGTTTCTCATTTTAAAAATTGAAAACAATATAGATTACATAGATAGACAGATGAGGCAAAGTGTACCATGTTTAATTTATTCCTAATTCTGAGGCTTTGAATGGATTTTCAGTGATTTATGAGCTAATATTTATTTTTGGACCACTCTAAATTCTCAAAATATCTTTTGAATTCTCCTTGTGAAGAACACTTATTGTATAGGACTTCCTTTGAAAACATGCAGTGTTCTGTTTTTACACCAAGAGAGTGATTATATTCTAAGTGGAGGATGTTTTCAGATAAGTGGGAGCCACAGATATCATTGACAAAAGTTGCAATTTAGGGAAGGAATTTGTAAATCCCCCAAAGTGAGATAATTATAAAGTATACAGATTTCTTCATGGAGTATAAATGTCTGTAAAATCAGAATCCTTTATAGAATCAAACAAAAATACTAGAAAGCACATTATATAAAATATTCAACACATAGCAGTCCCCATGGAAATGGGAAAAAGAGATTCACCTGTCCCAGTGAACATGATTCCTTTTGTGAGGGTCTTGGTCCTTGCATCAATGAAGATGTAAGAACAGAAATATTTTGTTTGCTCCTGGAATTTAGGATCCAGTTGGTCTTCAGATACCATGCCAATATTGGCTATAATTTTTTTTCTCTATGTTGGCCAGTCAAAGACAAAACACTTCCATCTTGGAAATAAATGCCTGATGCAGTCTCTGGGTAGATTGGATGTTTGGGCTTTGGGATTTTTCCCTGAGGGGCAGAAAAACAGGGATTAGAGTGTGTAGAGTCTTGAGGCGAGGGGGTTTCAGGTGTTCATGGCAGGGATTTGTGTGTCTTTGCCATTTCTACACATAGAACTCTTTTAACATAGACATTGAATACTTCTTTGCACATCAGACTTATACCAATGATATAACTGCAGAGAAATTTAGGGAGATATCTGATCCAGTAAAGGAAACCTATGGCTGGTCTCTCCAGACATGCACATAGTAGAGTGGTTATCTATGATGTGTTTGCTTAACTAGCAGCTAAAAGGATGAAAGGTCACATGAAACGTTCTGCTCAACTCAACCTCATGTAGGAATTCAGCTGCAGAACCAAAAAGGAGAGCTACAAACAAGGGATCATGGACAGTAATTGGAATATTAGGAATGACATCCTCATTATTTAAGAAAAACTGTTTTGATGCTAAAAATAATCGATGCAGTGTTATGTATTTATTAGTAAAAACCTCTGAAGTATAAATGTACCTGAAATATAATTTTAAGGTATCACCACTAATCTATAATCTCTTTGAGGTAAATGTTTATATCTGGTCCTCTCCTGCCAGCCAATTTCTTAATAGCTGTTTTGAGAAATCATAAATAGAAACGTGAAAGGAAGAATGACTAAATTGGGATTGATATTTCTCTCAAGGTTTCAATAGACACACATCCTTGGAAATGTAACCCATGAAAATAATTTTTTACCTTGTAATTAATTCATGGGTAAACATGTGGGAATTAGGAGAAAGCTATGATGTGGAAGGTAAAATGAATATTCTAATAATTGTCAGTATTATTGAAAAGGCATAGATTGCAAAGACAGTCACTTCTTCAGGTTTATTTAGAACATACAGTCATTTTGTAGATGATAAAATTATACAGGATTAGAAAGTTTTCTAGCCCTCTTTGAAAAGAATAATATGTGAAATCTATATTTTGTTCATTAAATAAGCTTTTCACTGCAGTTTCATGTCTAACAATTAGCTGATTAGTTGTTTTCTTCAACAGAGAAAAATTGAAGGAACAGGAAACACAGTGTCCAGTCTTTAGAATGTTTCATTACCCATGTAAATCTGGATGGTAAATTTAAAGATGTATAAAAAACAAATTGGTTTTGAGTAATTTCACTTTACACTTTACTTTTCTTGAGTAAACTTCAACTGTAGCCCCTAGATCTTTGCAACCCACTTTCCAGCCACCATTTCCACAGACTTTGATTTAGTCTCAAATACAAATGCAATCACAAAGATGAGGGATATTGTTTAGTAGATCCCACACTCTATTGGACCGTACACTGCACAGGCCATACTCTGATACCTGGAATCAGCTTCAGGGCATTCTCCAAGTACTCATCTTCTGTGATAGGCTGACTACATAACTGCAGCTCCAGGGTGAAATCCCATACAGTCCAGATAAATTCTGGAAAGAAATTCACAAATTCTGTGGAATCTTCTACTCTATCAGGTGTTTGAGAGGACTTTGCCTTGATGTTTTGCAAGCTCTGTTGCATAACTAACATTTGGTTAGGGAAAAGAAACTCACTACCAACAATTCCCATATTTCTCTAGTATAAAAATATTATAAACACACTCTTTTGCCATGGGTCCCCTCTGCTCCACCCAAGAAACTAAATGATAGGAAGGGAGAGACTGACTCTATCCTCATCCCCATGAATTCAGTGAAACATGGTGGTTCAGGACCTGGAAGGATACCGCAGATGCTCCAGGGCCTGGTGGTTGATGGTGCTCATGCTGTTCTAGACAAAGCTACTGCAGAGAACCACGGTCAGGGCAAAGATCCATGAATCCTTCTTAGACTCATCCTAGAAAGCACATTAGAACAAGAGAGTTAGAAGTTTACCCCTACATTAGAAATTCTTCTGTACACTTCTTCAATCATGGTTTCATTTATTATTTCAGCTAACATAATCACCATGCAAAGAAATTGAAGACAGATGTAAATGCACATATCAACTTTGACAATGACAGAGACATTTCTTGTGTTTGCAAATTTTTCATATATAAAATGATTATAGTGTTCACAGTACTTTCTTTTTCCTCAATTGGATAAAGTAAAATAACATATACAGAAAAACTAATACAGTACCTGTTGTGTAATTAGGAATTCAGTGATGAGTGTGGGCACTTATTCATTCTGCATATATTTATTAATCAGAGTCCATATAAAATATACCATAGTTGGCATAACTGGTATTTAAATTATATGCAATCAATAAATACTTGCAGGAAGCTACTAAATATACCCCACTGTTCTTAGATTTTAAAAAAGCAATGCTAAAAATGAAAATTGTCTTTCAACATGATTATTTAAAAGCAGTGGACAAACATCCATAACAGTAAGTGCAACAAAGATAGAAGTATCTGTAAAAGGCTTACTCTCAGTAATGTATATAAGCAGTGAAACCTATAGCTATAACACTAAAATAAAATTTAGAAGTCTATCAAGGAAGAACAGAGCTATGAAATTTGGAGAAAGAATATGTGATCTGAAAGCTCCCTCAATATCTTGAGCTGAATATTAAAGAACTGGTAAATGTGGAACTGAAGAAATGAAGGTGATCCCATAGACAGGAAAACCCAGAGAAGCATAATTAGAGATGGGAGAAGACAGGGGTCTTGTAGTTAGAACAGAGTCATTTGAGGGCAGAGGGCAAGTGGAGAAGTTAAGGTGAGTTTCATGCAGCCTAATCAAGGGTCCTAAAGCCCAGGCTGAGTTGTATAAATCATAGCATTGTCTAAATGATGGCATACACTGGAAATAGTTTTTTTTTTTTTATTATAAATGGCATGTAAAGTTGCTCCCAGTGTAAATGCAAAAACTGTGGTTTATGTTGAGAAGATTCTAAATGGGAGTTTGGGGGGATAAGAGTCTATTCATTACTTTCTTTCCCCAAAACCCAGTTTTTAAAAATAATCAATTAGGATAAGAAGAAGTAGCAGTTATGAAAACAATTATTTCAACAGCAAGATTATAACATTGTTTGATATATGGCTTTAAAAATAAGCAGATTTCTAACTCCTGTTGAGAAAAAAGACAGAGCTATAAAAATGTAGGTACTATTTCCAAATAAATCTCAAAACGGGGAAAGGAGGGATAGTTCATTTCAACCATTAGCAGAAAGCTAAAACACCAAAAATCCATTTTAAAATGTTTCTTGTAGGACAAAAACTTACTTTTATAGAACTTGCACATTCAGAGGTGTCTCACAGATTTCCAGAACACTCTGTGAGTAGTTGATGAACTTCATCATAGAAAATGTAAACCCGTCTCTTAAATCCAACCCTCAAATACACTCTTCACCTTGAAGCTAAGAAGGTGAATCAGAAATTTTTCCTCACTCACATATTGATACTTATCCTCTTTCTTAGTTATGCTTAACTGTAAGTTCTCAAAACCAGTAGGTGCTGCCTGGATTGCCTTTCAAAACTGAAGGACTTATTCCCCCAGCTGTTGGGAGTGCTGGTGGAAGACAGT